>NC_133413.1:72838333-73452500 GCF_049350105.2 Macaca mulatta | reverse complement strand
GGTAATATTGTCTACTGGTTCTTAAATTAATGTGAGTAATGAACCGTGTGATTGAAAAGAGAAAGCATTCGAATTCGATTTTTTTTAATTCTTTTTTTGTATATTGTCATACAATAAAATGGATTTTTTGGCATGTGTTTTACAGTTCTATGAATTTTAATATGTGTATAGATTTGTATAGCTGTATTACAACTAGGCTCAAGACAGTTTTGTCACCTCAAAGAACTGTCTCAGGCAATCTTTTATAATTATATTCTTATTCCACCTATAACCTCTGGCAAACACTGATCAGTTTTATTTAACAATAGTTTTATCTTTTCTAGAATGTCAAAAAAAAAGTGGAACAACAAAATATGTTGTCTTTTTAGACTGGCTCCTTACAATGTTATTGCATATATCAATGGATAGCAATAGTTTTTTGCTATTTAATTTTTGTCCTTTTAGACTGGCTCCTTACAATGTTATTGCATATATCAATGGATAGCAATAGTTTTTTGCTTTTTAATTTTTTTTTTTAACTACTGAATAGTATTGCATTTTGTAAACATACCTGTTGGCTTTTCTCTTCAACTGATGGAGGACATCTAGATGGTTTCTAGCTCCCAGCTGTCACAAATAAAGCTGCTATGAACATTCATGTGCAGAACTTCATTTTATTTTATTCCATGTTTTAACATTTTATACTTATGATCAATGTTCTAAAATGTGCATAATACATTGGTGTAGCTCATAAATGTAAACATAAATGTTTATAATTTACATATAAGCCATGTTTGAGTACTTATTAACTTAATGCTTCTTAATGTTAATATTTAGAAATTGTATTGCCAATGGTTGAAGCTGGGTGATGGATACATGGAGCTTAATTATACTGTATTTTCTACTCTTATTTGTTTTAAAATTTACACAGTATAATTTTTTTTTAAGTTTGTAGACCTATATCTAGTCTACCATAATCACGTGATAGAGAGTTGAGGATAATAATGGACTTGGGAGCAGGTGTCAGAGAAACACACAGGTCTTCTGCCTCTTGCCCATGTGTCATGCTGCCAGCCAGATGATTTAGGTGAAATAATAAATTACATAAAAATTTCAAGTTAACTATGTGTATTCTTCACATTTTAGCATTTGCTCTCCACATATTTGGAAGAATTGATGGATAATTTTTAAAAACCACATTATGAGAGCACATCAAGGTAACACTGCTCATGTTTAACCTGTAAGACTCTTTTTCCCCCAGCATAGTTGACATATAAACTGCAGAGAAGGCAAATTGCTAGGCTTGCAAGAAACGGAAGTGAGGACTTCCATTTCTTTGCCTGGTGTGTACAGAGATCCTGTGTTCTCTTAGCCTTTTGTTACTAATGCCAGCTAACAGGAAAGCACTGTATAAAGACTTTAGAATGGGTACAACTCTACAACATTGATGCAAAGCAATTTACTTTGTCAGAAACCATCACATGCCAAGCTCCTATCTCTTTATTGATACCAGCCTTTTGGTTTGGGCTGGGAAATTGTTTATTTACTATTTACTGTCACTTATTTATCTATTATTTACCTTTGTAAAATGAAAATTAAACTACCTAGATCAGCTTAGTTTGGCTAAAACCTGCCAAATAACAGAGTAATTTCCTTTCCACACTCTTAGACCTTGATAGCCTGTTCTGAGAAAAGAAAAAGACTTTGAGACTAGGTATATAAAGTTGTATTTAAACCAGCAAAGGATCCCAGATTTGAAACAAATGACTATAGTTCATTACAATTCAGCATGTCTCAGCTATTTAAGTTCTTACACTTCCTCTGTTTTCCTAGCTACAGTACAAGGAGAACATTGTATTTCCAATAAATAATGTATAATTAAATAGCATTTCCAAAAGCATAGTACCTTTCACATGTAATTGTCTTCTGCCTACCCAAACAGCAGGTACTAATGAGATCAGGTTTTTGTCTTGGAGCAATCAGTGACTGTTATTTGGTAATTATGGAGTGTTTAGGGAGTGGAACTCAATTTCTCTAGGTTCATCCATTTGAAATCAGCCTTGTTACTATGGAATGGATAGAAATATTTTACATGGGAAATCTTATTTAACAAAGTTAGAGAAGAGAGACTCTTGCTCCAAGGAAATTTTAATATGTACTGCCTAAGAGAATGTAATAATTCTGAATTAAATAGAATATAGAAGTCAGTAGAGATGATGATCACATTTTTAAGCAGGGCCTGATCTGCCATCGTAATAAATGCATAAAGCCTTACTCAAGCAAATTTAAATAAATAAAGTTCATTTTCTTGGACTAGGTTTTTAAGAATACACACACACACACACACACACACACACCACTTGTTACTCTTATGGTAATAATTATTTTATTTATGCCTTTATGGCCTCAAATAGCCTTCATGGTATTTTCAATGATCTATTGTTCTTTTAAGTTAGGAAATGATGCTAAGGTAACATAGGTCATTAAAGTGCAATATCTCTTTAGGCAATTTCCAACATGTTTATCAGAGATGACCAGAGGAGAGTGTAGAGTACATGACTTGATGATTAGGGCAGGAGGAGGCCTGAGTCAGGAGCAAGTATAATAATATTAAGAGTGAAGCACTTGTTATAACTCGCCTTCAGGGATGCTATTGATATGGCATGTAAAATATGTTTGTCAGTTTTCATGGCATGGCTGCTGTTGTGCCCTTCATTCCCTCACTCCAGACCTCTCTGTGACTAGTGGGACTGCCTGAAGCTGACCAGCAGTCAGGAGTCATAAGTCAGAGGGCAGGACCACTCTGCCCTCTATAGCAGCACCATAGACAGGCCAAGCTCTGTCACCCCATACTTTACAATACAATTTCTAAGCCTGGCTGCACTGAGGATTATCTGGGGAGCCTCTCACAGGTAGCTGTTTAGACCACATTTCATACATGATCAGTGCAGATCTCTAGAGACTGGGACTCAGGAATATTTGAAAATACCTCTGGGTAATTCTGATTATCAGTCAGGTTTAGGGACCATTGTTTCACTCAGTAGGTTTGGCTGGTTTAAATACAGCTGTGCATAAAGATGACAAACACACACATGCACAGACACAAATTGTCATAGCCATTTAAGCCAGTAGTTTATCTAAACTAGTGAATTTTGTCTCATTATAGCACCTGGACATTTTTGGACACAGACTATAAAGATTAGAGAGAACAAAAACATTTTCAGTATCTCCATAGTAGCTCAATTGGACATACACAATTTATTATGGATTTGCTCCAACCATTTGTTGAAACTACAACAAAAGATACTTTTGATCTTCACCTAAATATGTCTAGTAATACAGAACAGTCCATGGGAGTTATAAATAAGATCACTCAGCTTGATAAAGTTTGTCTCTTACTTTGGTGAAAAAAGTCCACTTTCTAACACATACTTCAAAGTTTCCTTAAGTTTTTTTAAGACTAAACCTGTGAATGGTTTCATTCATTGGAGATGATAGTGTAAGGCAATGGGTGGGGTCCATGGACTTGGTCCTAGCTTAAATCTTTGCTTTCTTTGCTGAAAGACCTCAAGAGAATCACATTTTCCTTTCTTGTCTGCCCCACTCCCTTGCATTTGAGATGCTTGGTCAAGATAATCTCTAAGTACTTTTTGGGTTCTACATTCTGTGATATGACAATCTTCACTTAAGTATTATGTAGACCCTGTCCTGCTGCTTTTGCCATTTAATAGAGTGACATGACACCTCCAGGAGAAGGTAAATGGCATGTGGCATCAGAGGCTAACTGTAGTGCAGTATAGAACAGAAGTTGCTCAGATCATAAGGTGGGTTAAAGAGTGGTAGTTATAGAGCTTGGGGTAGAGTTAGGACTGGTCAGAGCCATATAGAAGAGGCTCTAAATAGGTGAAAAAGAGTGGAGAGGACAATCAGGCCAAGTAGAAAGCATGGAAATTGCAATATACATGTGTTAGGCTCATGCTTCTCCCATGAAGACTGACTAAATTTCCCCAGGAAGTCAAACATTTCCTCCTCTGCATTTCCAAAGTATGTTGTGTCTATCATTGTTAGGGCACTCACCACTATTTGTGTGTGTGTGTGTGTGTGTGTGTGTGTGTTGAAGAGGGGGTATTTTTTCCCCTTAGACTGCAGAATCACTTTACATTCAAATTTATGTTGCCAAGACCCAGCAGATATCTTGCATCCAGTAGGTTGGGTACCTACTAAGTATCTGTTACATTAATGGATAGGAGAAACAATGAGAATACTGCAGAGGCAGGGCTAGTGTAGTAGGTGTTGTGGCATGCCACTCAAATACCCCATATGGGACCAAGTACTCATTCTCTCAGCTATTGAGAATATTGGTGGTTGATAATTTACTGCTCAGTCACTTTCACGGAATTACTCTCCACTGAAGAAAGCTGTCTGACCCAATGTCATGTCCTCTATCCTGGAAGAGTCCATATCCAATGGCTGGTCAATGCAGGGGTATAAAATCTCAATCTCCTTCCCTCAAAGTGAACAATTTTGAAGGGATATCACAGCTTAAGTGTTCCTATGGAATTGCCTGATGTCTTTGTTAAGACAGTTCTCCCCTCTGCTTAATCCTACTTCCTGTACCTCCTCCAGGTGTTCGTTCATGCAAGGGCACATGCCATTAAATTTCTTGTATGAAACTTTCCACCAGCGAGCTTGTTTCTCATGGAATCCAATCTAAGACAACTGGTGTGGGAGTTTGATTTTAGATACTATAGAGACACTGTCTTGAGCCCAAATGACTCTTTTCTGAGAATTAGAAGGCCTTGCCCTTAGCCATCTGTCTGAAAATTATTGCCCTAAATATACAGATCTCCAGCGATTATAAGGGTGGAGGTACTCCCACACTTGAGCTGTATAACAGAAAGTGGCTGCCTTGAAGTGGAAAGGTAGACTTGTGCCAGATTAGGAAGGGCTTTCTTAATCAGTCTGTTTTAATCTTCTCAAAGCAACATTCTTCTTTTTGTTGGAATCTGAGTGCCTTAGGAAGTTGCTAGGTTTTAAAACTAATTACACAAAAAATTCATTTTATAAATACTGTATTTGAATTTGCTATCAGTCTTCAGCTCCACAGCATCATTGAACTATATCCTGTGAGTTTTTCTGTTCAGTGTTACAGGCAATTTATCTGTATTAAACATTATGATATCAAGGAAGAAACAACTATGGCTTTCCTTGCTTTTGTATATAGTCATCTGCTGCATAATGACATATTGGTCAATAATGGGCTGAATATGTAAAAGTGGTACCATAAGAGTATAATGGAGCTGAAAAATTCCTATTGCCTAGTGACATTGCAGCTGTCATAACATTGTAGTATAATTACTTATTGTTTTAACATGGTCATGTAGCCTAAGTATAGTGTTTATGGTCTTCAGTAGTGTATCGTAATCTCCCAGGCCTTCACATTCTCTCACCACTCACCCACTGACTCACCCAGAGCAACTTCCAGTCCCGCATGCTCCATTCATGCTAAGTGCTCTGTACAGATGTGCCATTTTAAATCTTTTACACCACCTACATTTCTACTGTATCTGTTCTGTGTTTAGAAATGTACGTAATTACTATTGTGTTACAATTGCCTACAGTAACATGCTGTACAGGTTTGCAGTATAGGAACAATAGGCTATGCCATATAACCTAAGTGTGTAGTAGGCTATGCCATCTGGATGTGTGCAGGTACACTCTGTGATGTTCACACAAAGACAAAATTGCCTAAGGATGCAATTATCAGGATGTTTCCTTGTTATTAAGTGATGCAAGACTGCATTTATTCACTGGCAAACACCTTCAGCAAAAGGAAGTCCCCTAAAGACTGCTCCTAGGACTCCTCAAGGTACACATTACAGTGCAGGCTGGATATTTAGCCCAAGAATGACAAGTATAATATAATATCAGTGACCTCCCACAGCAGTGCAGAAAATGAGAAAGAGTTGAAAATTATGTTCCAAACTGGGTTCAAACATAAGTGTTCCTTGTATTGTCCTTACTTAGATCCTCCTAGATTAGTCAATTTAGGTATTTAGGTATTTTGGGATACTTTCATTCTAATACTTAAGAAACCATGCAAAATCAGCATGTATGTTATGTACATGCAGACTGTTAAGGTAAAATGCTTTAAAATTGATTAGTATATAATTTACCTCATATTAATGTTCTTATTTAAACACTCTTCTTAAAGATTTCATCTGCTTTCAATTTTTCTATTTTTATCAATAGAATTTTCCTTTTGATGCCTTTCACTCGGACTCCTTCAAAGATTCTCTTCCATCCTAGTGAGAGGAAATAAATTATGCCCTAGCATCAGGAAGATAAAATCAGCAATAGAACAATTGCTATAGATCAGTTAGTGCCTTTTCTTTTTGACAATATGCTTCATTTTGATAACGGAAGGATTTTGCCACCTTGATCAACCCAATTTAAACTTCACACTGGGTTGTAAACCAGTAATGAGAAAATGAATCTTCAAATTTGTATCCCGGAGGGATTCTTTTTTTCCAGCCCTAATCTGTGGCTTTGCTCATCACCCTCTGTAATGGCTTTTCCATAGCAAGGCTATAGGAACATTGCATCGAAAAGTACAGCTTCTGGGGAGTCCCTTTTCTAATGTTCAGCAAATAAAAATTCATTATGTTCCCAGTTTTACATTTCTAATAATTTAGTGTCATTTAGTAAAACTCACACTCATGAATACCTTCCCAGGGAACACCCACCTGTCGGGTACAGGAGCCCAAAAAGGTCGTTTTAGATAGCTTGGATGTCATATTTTATGATATCAACTAATGCTTAAGTTTCTTTGCTAAAGATGTAGATCAGGACACATAGGTATGTGTCATCTACTTTCAGTATATGATTTAGAAATTGATGATCACTTTTAAAATAATGACACAATTCAAAAAAAGAAGCAGAATTATCTTCCAAATTCTGTTTCTTGCTCAAAGAGTTCCCCTCATTACGCATGAAATCACCTATAACACTAATGGAAAGCACCAGCCGGTATTCAATGGCTCTTTCTCCTTCTTCTGAAAAGAAATATCACAACCTTAAAAGAAAAGTTTCCCAGAGACTTTTGTTAAGGATAGAAAAGCTATTTAAGTGTTTGAGTGTAAAAACTGAACTTTGGTATGGAGACAAGACCTCTGTCTTGATATAGTGAAAGAGGAAACAGACAAATAAGCAAAGGATAAAATAAAATCCACCATTGTGTTTCTGTTTTAATAATGTAAAATTTTGCCACAGATTCTCACATTTGTCAGGGAGATATTTGAGAATTGACTTTGCAGAAACAAAATAAAAGGAAACATTTACTGTCAATAAAGAAGGGAAAGACATGATACCAGAGAATAATTGGTATCATTCTTACCTCAACTGTCATTTTATAAAAACCAAGAGCTAAAACTCTGTAGCTCATTGTTATAAGATACAAAAGCTTTGAATTCTGCAACTGTCTCACAATAAAATGCAATCAGCATTAACTAAAATTCTCCTGCTTGTAATTATGTCCATGATAGGATTGGGAGAATATAAACTACCAGGAAGCAAATAGTACAAAGATAATTAAACAAAAATAAAGGCCTTGTAGACTCAGATTGCTTCAAATTACTTAGCTAAATATGCACGTTCATGTTTATGTTTGTTTACTTAGAGTTTCTTCTTCATGGATTCTTACAGCTCCCTAATATGGTATTCTAACATAATCAAGCATTTCTTCATCTCACTTATTCCAAGAAACTTTTCTGAAATTATCCCAGACAACATTTTACTATGGTTCCCCTCATCTCTGCCCATTACTCTTTCAACCTACAAGTTCTTTCACATGTTTGTTGGTTCACCAGAGTTTTGCCTTCAGTCTTCTCATTCTACAATAAACAATATATTTTGCTTCAGCGAAGGACAGCTAACCTCCAGCCCTGAGCTCTGCGTGGTTGTCCTGTATAGCTTCATGATTAACATGTCTAATACTGGGCTCATTACGTCCTCCCTCCCCAAACCTACTCTAAGTACCATATTCTCACACTTCGTTAATGATGTTACCATCAAGTAATTTGTTCCTCTTCTTCCCACCTCTCACAGTGAGCCTCCAAATCTTAACTGAATCTGTCTCAGACGAAGCATTTACTTTCATTCTCAATGCCATAATGTAGTTTAGCCCTCATTGTCTATTGTTTATACTATTAAAAAAGTTCCTCATTGATGCCCCGATGGCAGCTCATTCTCCCTTTATTCCATAGTCCATATCACTACCTGAGATACATTCAAAATAAACACAGCTCTGTTATTCTTTCATTGCAAATCTGCATTGGTTCTCTCTTGCCTATAGGGATTAAACAGTAAAATTCTTTGTGAAGAACTTGTTAGTTAGGACATACTATTAGCCATGTGGTTCCCAACTATGTTTCAGCTTCATATCCTCACCATCCCCACCTTGGTTCACAGACTACCCTTGGCTCCAGTCAACATTTCAACATTTTCCTAACATTGGCTTTTTGTTAAAAAAAATACTGTTTTCCTTGCCTGGAGTGATTTTTCTTTTCTTCCTTCATCCAGCATCCCTAGCTCCAAACATTTTATATTTTGCTCATTTTTAAAAAGCAAAATGTATTTACTGAGACTATTTGAAGTTTTTTTAAAAAAATATTGTGCAGTCTTTTGGGTAGAAGGTTTTAAAATCTTATCAGCTTATTCTCAGAGTCAAAAGTGTGGGTTTACAATGTCAAAGCTGATAAAATCACTCACACACGGAATGGTAAAGAAGGCAGACTGATCTTTTTTTTCCCCAGTAATTTCTCTGCAAAAAATTTTATCTTCATCCAATGCACAGAGGAAACACAAATAACTTCAATAAATTCTTTTTAATTCCTGATGCCATGGCTGGTACCTAACTGGAATACAGGAGACTATGACAGAGAAGAAAATATTACTACAATGACTGAAAAAATTAATCAATGCTATCTGTGACTCACAATAGTTTAAAATAAAGATTAGGTGCCAAATAATCTGAAGTTGCTAGGTAAAATGTTGATGATTGTGGGATAAATTTTACTTTTTATTATGGGAATTTCCAAACATAGAATTAGCATAGGGAGAACAATGTTAATGAATTTCCATTCACCTATACATCAAGTTCAAGATTTAGTCACTTTTTATTCATCATATGTCATCTATCCTCCACAATGTTGTTTTTCTAGAGCATTTTATGGCAAGTCCCGGTGATCATATCATTTTATTTGTGAATAACTTCAGTTTGTAACTCTGACATAAAGGATATAAGCTAAATAACAATACTGTTATTGTACCTAAAAAAATAACAATTATATATATACATAAATATAACAATAATTCTGTAACTCCCAGTGTTATTAACAATATTATATCTTTAGGCATGTCATCACTATTACTCAGTATTAACAATAATTTCTTACTATCCATCCAGTTTGTTTTCAAATTTCTTTGATTATACCATGAATGTCTTTTTGCAGTTGTTTCATTCAAATGATGACTATAATTTGGTTGACTTCTTTCTTAAGTATCTTTTAATCTGTAGCAATCACCCCAACACCTTTTTTATTCATATCATTCATTTGTAAGAAATTAGGTCAGTTATCCCATAAAGTTCCTCACATTCTGAAAAATCCCTACTTACCCTTTGGGATCTAGCCTGTATGTACTCTGGGATGCTGTAACTGAGTCACAAAGACAAATGTTCCCTCTTCTGTGTTCCTGCAGCACTTACTTCATATAATTATCAGGTTATTTTGCAGCTGCTTACATGTTTTTTCCTTTGCAATAGATTAGAAGAACCTTGGATAAAGGAATTCTATCTTATCCATCTTTGATATTCCAGGGCTTAATGTAGTGCTTGACACATAATTGGTACTTCAAAAGAATTTGCTATGTGAACAAATAAATGAACAAACAAGACACAAAGCAGATCACAGTGGGAAAGAAAAGTTGGCATAGAAATATGATTACTAGGAAAGGAGATAAAGTAAAATTTAATTAGTGCTTTCCATGCGTCATGTATAGGGCTAAATGACTTTATATGGCATATCATTTGTTTTTCCTCAGAACTGCCTACTTCTTGAATGAAAAATAATAAAAACAATCTGATATTTGTGTAACTATATAACCTTGGTTTTTAAACTTCTTATTTTGAAACAACTGCAATTTCACAGAAAGTTGCAAACATAATACATTGATCCTGGAAACACTTCATTTAGCTTTCCCCTCTGCAACATCATATATAACTGTTGTAAATATCAAAAAAGGAATTGACATCAGTACAATACTATTAATTATTATGGACCACATGCAGTTTTCTCCAGATTTTACATTAACTAACTGTGTTTGTGTGTGTATGTATATCTAGGCAATTTGATAAAGCTCTATCATAAAGTCACATAGATAAAATGAATATTAGTTCTAGTTCAGGTTTGTTTCAAGCAGTGCCATTCACATTCTAATATACTTCTTTTACTTCAAATATACAGCAATAAAATATTAAAAGAGGCCATGCAGAAAGGCATTGATGGGTTTAAAAGATGAGTTACATATGCAGTCAAAAACAGGAAAGAAACACAAAAATGGTAAATGAAAATGAAGCCTCAGACCTGCTGGACCCTGGTTTGTGAGCCAGCAGTGACTGTGAAAGTTTTAATCTTTAGAGATAAATGTGGATAGTGCTTGCCACAAAAAACACTAAGGACAGGCTCAGTGAAGCCCGGAACTGAGGAGAAGGCACTCTTCTTATGTGGAAAAGGGGAGAATGGCTTTGTTTTTGCTACCTGAAATTGTGACTTCACAAGATGCTCTCAGAGGATCTGGGGGAATAGAACAAGCATTCATCCCCACAGAACTGAACCAACATGCTGTTGACTGGGTGACTGGTTTGTGATAACCACAATATCAGAGGGGGAGAGCGCCGAAAAATCACTGTAAGATCTGGTTCTTAGCTGCAAGCCTAGAGTCAGTGAAGGTGGGTAGAGCCTGGAAGCTGCCAAAAATGCCAGACCAGAAGAAGGTGAATCTAGGAGGAAAAAGAGGGAAAAACTAAAACTTCCCACTCAAAATAAATTTAACAGCTAAAATTTGAAAATATATGGAAAGTTCACAATATGAAGCTCTCTTACTAAGAAAATCAGCAAAATCAACAACTGGAACACTCATTTATTTCAACTTTTAAAAAATGATGGTTGTGACAAGAACTTTAAACTGTGCACATTTAATTGGTCATCAAGATGGCTGACTAGAGGCATGCAGCACTCACCTCCTCCACAAAAAAAGACCAAAACAACAAATAGATAACTACACATCAAATAGTACATCTAAGAGAGAACACTGGAGTTGAGCAAAGAAGTGACAAAGACCCTCTGAGGCACAGAAACTCAGCACAGAGAGGGAAGCAAAGCACCTGGCTGGGAGATTGGCTTGGAGTCAAAAGGGGCTCCCCATTGTGAGGAGAAGGTAATCAGGAGATCCCCAGAAGTCTATATTCCCACCATGGATGCCTGCAACCCTACCTACAGAAAAGTCCCAAAACTCTTGCAGGTCCTGAGCCCAGACTAGGGAGCTGCTCGGAAGCCATGTGACTACATCTCTCCAGAGAGGAAATTCTGTGGAATTTCTGACACAGTTACTACTGCATGGTGCCATTTTGAGAGTGGAGACACCACCAGAATGCATCCTGCCCTGGGGCTCATTAGTCCCTGCGTCTCCACATAATTTTTGAAGTCCTGCTGACATTCTCCCACGTCCACTCTGAGGGCTGAAGTGTCTTGATACCAGCTGGACTCAATGGTACAGTGCTGACCCCAGCACCAAGCCCACATAGCACTCTACACCCTGATAGCACAAGTGATCCAGCATAGTGGGGAGGCTTCCCTCAGGGCAGAAGGGGCTAATGTATGTACTTCCCAGAACCAAGAGCTGCCATGGCCAAACTCCCTCCAGAGGTGGAACTGCCAATGTATATACCTCCCAGTAGCCTGAGAACCAACCCTCCTGGGGACAACTGTTGCCACAAGGCAGAGTTGCTGCATACTTACGTACTCCCCAAGAACCTAGGAACCAGCACACCTCAGCAAAGCCATACCACAGCCTTCACAAACAATCACAGCCTAGGCCATGGAGGTAATTATATACACCACTGACATGGATTACAGCTGAACAAATCATACAAAGCCTACACTACTGCACCTACCCAGAACCAACGCCAAAGCACCATACCCAACCCACATCATAGGACACATCTAAAGGAAAAAGTATTTCCCTGAGAAAGTTACTTCATAAAATTAGAAGAAGTGACTGTTCCACCAGATGCACGAATGTCAATATAGGGACATAAGAAATATAGAAAAGCAAGGAAACATGACACTCTCAAAGGAACATAATAACTCTTTAGTAATAGAAAAGGAAATCTATGAAATTCCTGAAAGGGAATTCAAAATGACAGTCTTAAGGAAATTCAGTGAGATACAAGAGTACAGAGAGATAATTCAACAAAATCTTGAAAACTATGACCTCAATGAAAAATTCAACAAAGAGACAGCTATAAAACAGAATCAAACAGAAATATTGAAATATTGGAACAGAAGATTCATTGAGTGAAATAAGAGTGCAATTGAAAATTTCAACAATAGACTAGATCAAGCAGGATAAAGAATTTATGAATTTAAAGACAGGTCTTTTGAAATAACCAAATAGTTACTATTTAAAAAGAAACAGAACATTAAAAGAATGAGAAAAAGCCTATGAGACATACGGAACATAATTAAATGAAAGAATGTTTGACTTATGAAAATTTGAGAAGAGGTTGGGGAAAGACCTTAAAAACCCATATAGCAAGATAATAGCTGTAAACTTCCCAAGTCTTGGGAGAGGTATGAACATCCAGATATAGGAAGCTAAAAGATTCTTAAACAGATTCAATCCAAAGAAGTTCTCTCAGAGACATAATATATTCAAACTCTCAAAAGTTAAAGACAAAAAAAAAAAAAAATCTAAAAACAGCAAGAGATAAACATTAAGTCACATGTAGGGGAGTCCTTATTAGACTAACAACAGATTTCTCAGCAGAAACCTTACAGACCTGGACAGAATGAGATGATGTATTCAGAGCACTAAAAGAAAAAACTGTCAGACAAGAATATTATACACAGCAAGGCTATTTTTAAGAAATAAAGCCTTCTCCAGACAAATAAAGACTGAAGGAACTCATCACCACTAGACTGGCCCTGCAATAAATGCTTAAAGGAGTCCTACATCTGGAAGCAAAAAGACATTGTCTACTGTCATGAAAACATGCCCAATTATAAAGTTTACTGATAGATAAAATACATGAAGTAAGAAAAAGGAATAAAATGTTATCACTATGAGAAGCACCAAATCACAAACACAAACACTAAGCGCAGAAGAAAGGAACAAAGAATATATAAAACAACCAAGAAACTACCAACAAAGTAATAGAAGGAAGTCCTCATCTATTAAAAACAACTGTGAATGTAAATGGATTAAATTCCCTAATGAAAATATATAGACTGGCCAAATGGATTAAGAAAAAAAAAATTGACTCAGCTATATGCTGCCTACAAGAAGTTCACTGACCAATAAAGACACACATAGACTTAAAGTGAAAGCAGTCTACAGGTACAATGTAATACCATCACCAAAATACCAATGACTTTTTCATAGAGATTAAAAAAACTTAAAATTTGTATAGAATCACAAAAGATTCTGAACAGCTGAAACAATCCTGAGTGCCAGGACAAAATTGTAGGCATTATATTAACTGAGTTCAAGATATACCACAAAGCTGTAATAACCAAAATCACATGATACTGGTATAAAAACACATAGACCAGTGGAAAAGAATAGGAAACCCAGAAATGAATAAATCCTTGTATTTACATTCAACTGATTTTCGAAAAAGGTGCCAAGAACATTTAATGGGAAAGGACACACACTTTTTAATAAATGGTGCCAGGAAAATTGGATATCATTGTGGAGAAGAATGAGGACTTAGGCCTTCACTTAATAAACAAAACACTTAGTAAAGGTACTACTTCAGCGACAAGAAAAATGAACCTGGAGGAAAGGTACATGTTACAAGAAAATATGACAAACACAGAAACTGATAAGATGTGTCAATAATTTTAATGAACTATTGATTTTATTTAAAAGATCAATGAAAATTAGTGTATGTGTTTAAAGCAGGTAAAACAAAACTCTAAGAAACAGTAACATGAGGCAGTCAAAGTGTGACATCTTATCATTCAGGGAGGAAAATAGCTATTGAATAAATTTAGTCTTCATTAAGAAATGTATATTTCTCTAGAAATCTAAAAATTGAGTCTAGTAAAAAGCATACCGATTGGAAAGGAAGAAATAAAATCGTTTCCATTTGCAGATGACATAATTGTCTATATAAAAAATTCTAAGAATTGTAAAAAACCCTCCTAGAACTAATAAGTGAGTGAAGCAAGATTACAGAATAATATGCACAAAATCATATATTAATAATGAACTTATATTGCTATATATTAATAATGAACATATGAAAACTAAAATTTGAAAACATAACATTTTTACAATCACTCCAAATAAAGTCAAACACTTAGGTATAAATTTAGCAAAACATGCACAGACTCTTTATGCTGTAAATTATAAAACATCAATGAAAGAAAGAAAAGTTCTAAATAGTAAAGAGACATACATACATGCCATTGGAAGACTCAGGAAAGTAAAGATGTCATTTCTCCCCAGACTGATCTATAGATTTGATGCAATTTTTAACAAGATTCCAGTAAGGATTTTGTAGACATAAATAAGCTTCTCTAAAACATATATGAAAATGCACAGCTCCTAAAATATGTAAAACAGTTCTGAAAAAATAAAGTGGAAAGAATTATTCAACCCAACTGTATAGTTGTAGTTCAAAGAGTGTGGTACTGATGAAAAGATTGATACTTAGAAGAGTGGAACAGAAAGGGGAATCCAGAAATAGATTCACACAACTGTACCCAGTTGATTATTGACGAAGGTGCATGAGCGATTCATTGTAGAAAAATAGTCCTTTCACAAATTGTGTGGGAACTATTAGATATCCATAGGTCAATAAAGCTTGACCTAAATTTACTTATTCAAAAATTTACTCGACATGAATCGTGCACTTAAATGTAAAGTGTAAAACTATAAAAGCTTTAGGAAAAAAAAAAAAACACCACTGGAAAAAGTATTTGGTGTCTATAGCTAGGCAAATACTTATTAGACTTGACATGCAATGCATGATCCATGAAAGGAAAAATGCTTTGAGAAAGACAATTAAGAGGATGAAGAGAGTAGCAACAGACTTTAAGAAAATATTTACAAGCCACATATTCAACAAATAACTTGTATCTAGAAAATATAAAGAACTGTCAAAATTCAACAGCAAGAAAAGCAAAAAAAAAAAAAAAATCTAAATATAAAATTGGTAAAAGACACAAACAGACATTTTACTGAAGAGGATATGCCAATGGCAAATAAGCACACAAAACATTATTCTCCATTGTTAGCCATCAGGGTATTTCAAAAAAATTTAAAACCCCCATCAGGGTAATGCGAATTAAAACCACAAATGATATATTACTATATACTTATGAGAATGGTTAAAATAAAGAAATAATGACAATAATGAAAAATGCTGGCCAAGATGCACAGAAACCAGATCACCCATATATTGCTGGCAGGAATGTACAACGGTGCAACTACTCTGGAAAACAGCTTAGCAAGTTATTTTAAAACTAAACATGCAAATGCCATCGTATCCAGAAATTATACTTTTGAGCATTTATCACAGAGAAATGAAAACTTCCTTCACATAAAAACCTTTACATAAATGGTCATAACAGCTTTATTTGTAATGACCCAAAACTGTAAACAACATAGATGTCTTTTCACAGTCAATTGTTTAAATAAGCTGTGGTACAGCCATATCAAGGAATACTGCTAGTACAGTAATAAAAAGGAATGACTGATATATGGAACCACTTGGATGACTTTACAGGAAATTATGCTGCAAGAAAAAAGCCAATCTTAAATGTTTACATACTGTATGAGTCCATTTACAAGAATGTTGTCATCTCAACATTCCTGAGACGACAGCATACAACAACAGAGAACAGAGTAGGGATTGTCAGAGATCAGGGATGGGGGTGGGAGGCAAAGGAGGAAGGGGATATAGTTATAAAAGAGCCACAGAAGGGATCTGTGTGCTGATGAAATTGTTCAGTATGTTAGCTGTAGCAGCACCAATATCCTGGTTGTAATTATGTACTATAGTTCCACAAGATATAGTTATCATTGGGGAAAACAGGGTAAAAGTACACAAGCTATTCCTTTATAATTCCCTACAGCTGTATGTGAATCCACTTATATTTTTAAAAGTTTAATTTAAAGATTAGGAAGAAATTAAAAGTAATATTTAATAGAAGAAAATATTGGTACATTTTTCAAGTGAGTGGCAAATACATACGTACATGCAGGCATACGTACATTAAGTCCAAGAAGATTTAAATCACTATCCGTTTAACAGAAGTCAGGAAAAGAGAAGAAAGCAAGCCAAAAAAACCCAAAAAAATCCCTTTCTACCTACATGCTTACAGTCATACGTACATAATATGGTAAACAAAACATAAAAAGATCAAAGTTTGTCCAATAAATGGAAACGTATTTAGCTCACCTATTAAAAGAGATACCTAGTTTGACTTTTACATTTTACAAATGAAAAAACTGAAGCCCATGGAGTCCAAATGACTTGTGGGTGTCCTCAAAGCAAATGAGATCAAGGGTCCAGGCTGAAACCCAGACCTTCTCATTCCCATGCTTGCACGCCGTAAATAAAAAAAAAACTTTTTTACCCGAGAAATGACCTACTCCTCCAAGTATATCCCCTTAGATTTGCTGGCATGCCTTGTGATATCCTCAAATCATAAAAGAAGTGGAATGTGCCTGAAAACTGAATTACATTTTTCTCCAGAGTAAAGGCTCTTCTGTATTTCAAAGGTCATTTATTTTTCAATTTTGCCATTTTTCAGTTTCTCAACATGCGGCTGAGGAAACTACCCAGAATCTAAAACTCATGAATATGATTACGCAAGCAAGCAGCTGTGTTCCCGACTCTCAGGCTTTGAAGCAGAGCGGCTTGCCCGGTCCTCAGGGGGCATGTTGGGGGTTCAAGGTCTGACTTCCACCTTGAACCCTGTGAGGAAGATTTCCTTATAAACTATGTGATTTTCAAATGAGAGTGAACAGTGCCTCTGATCTTAATTATAATTATTCTAACTCCTTTCACTGTCATAAAAATAAGTGAGGGGATGAAAATACATAATATTGATGCTAGAGACAACTCTGCTGTATTCACAATTAGAAGACCTAGGTTACCTCTGGCAAATGCCATTTCTCAGCTGTGTGATCAAAAGTAAATTATTTGACCATCCTGGGCTTCAGTTTCTTCATCTGCAAAGTGTAGAGATATTAAAACAATTTCCTAAGATTGTGAGAATAAATGGGATAAATTTATGAAAATCCCTGGCTTTCAATATGCATTCTACACACACACACACACACACACACACACACACACACACACACACACACACACATATATATAATTCAATGGAATTTATTTTGGTAAGACAAATGCAGTAATAGTGTAACCACTTAACAACCTATACAATTATTTTCCTATGAAACTGTGAGTCAAGTATTTTCTTCATACACACATGCTTTTGGGAATGCTTACCAAACTAAAGTGATTGATAACATCGGACAACAATAGACACCAGATGATGATGCACTGAAGAAAATAGTGTTGGACTAGAATAACTATTGAGTCGAACTACTATTATAAAATGAGACTGAAATAAAGACATTCGGAGCAACAAAAAGTTACTAAAGAATTCATAAGTTTTTGGTGAAACTACTACTACAGCATGTTCTTCAGGTATAGGAAAATAGAACCCAAAGTGGTATGTTAGAATAAATAGTTTTCAAAGACTGATAAGCATGTGGGCACATCAAAGTAATCAGCTGCTATAAAAATATTCATTAAGTTGTGCTCCAATAAATAAGGGCGACTTAAAAACTAGACAAAATTAACATGAAAAATGGGTGAGGGATGATTACTATAAAATGTTTATTGTGTTCAAAAAGAAGATAAAATTTTAAATTAGTTTAATTTTTTTAAATCAAGTATATGTCTTTTTTAAAATTTGAAAATAATTTTCTTTTTAATTAATGACTATTCCAGTATTCATTCTAAAACATAGAGCATATTTTTAACATAATTACAATCTCATTCTTATACCTTAAATAAACAATAAATCATTTTTATAAAATTGTATGTATTTATCACATACAACATGAGTTTTGAAGTATATATATATATAGACCTATATATACACTATATATATCGACCTATATACATAGAGACCTATATATATAGAGACCTATATATATAGACATATATATACACACACACATAGGCATATGTCAAAGATTGGTGAATAGTTCAGAATGTTTCCTTTCACCCACGACGCTTTTCACCTTGATCTCAGACTTCTGGCTTGCAGAAATGAGATAATAAATTGTTCTTGTTTAAGCCAATCAGTTTGTGGGCATTTTGTTTTTTACAGCAGCCCTAGCATGCTAATACACATAGCAATTAAGAATTTGGAAGGAGGAAGAGTACCAAAAACGTTGAAAGGAAAGGAGATATCAAGGAGATATGTATATATATGTCTATATGTATATATATAGATAGACCATCCTGGCCAACATGGTGAAACCCCATCTCTACCAAACATACAAACATTAGCTGAGTGTGGTGGCACACACTTGTAGCCCCAGCTACTCGGGAGGCTGAGGCAGGAGAACTTCTTCTTTTTTTTTTTTTTTTGAGACGGAGTCTGGCTCTGTCGCCCAGGCTGGAGTGCAGTGGCCGGATCTCAGCTCACTGCAAGCTCCGCCTCCCGGGTTTAGGCCATTCTCCGGCCTCAGCCTCCCAAGTAGCTGGGACTACAGGTGCCCGCCAACTCGCCCGTCTAGTTTTTTGTATTTTTTGGTAGAGACGGGGTTTCACCGGGTTAGCCAGGATGGTCTCCATCTCCTGACCTCGTGATCTGCCGGTCTCGGCCTCCCAAAGTGCTGGGATTACAGGCTTGAGCCACTGCGCCCGGCCTCAGGAGAACTTCTTGAACCAGGAAGCAGAGATTGCAGTGAGCCGAGATCACGCCACTGCACTCCAGCCTGGTGACGGAGTGAGACTCCATCTCAACAAAAAAAAAAAAAAAAAAAAAGAAAAGAGTAACTATTGAAAGATGAGAAAGAGATATATAATCTTTAACTAGCAGAAAGAATATGAAGAGAGTAGGGAAGAAGGTTGATCAGTCCCACAAAAAGTAAGAAACGAGAAGACTGATAACAAGGGAAAAATATAGTAAATAGACACACAAAAATTTTAAAAACCTAAAATCTACATGTAATTCCATATACATTAATAAGATAAGCACCTGAGGGGAAGGACACACCCTAACTTGAGGAGGAATGGAGGAAACAAGATGCAAGGGTGCTTTAATGGTATCAGTCAAGTTTATTAAAACATACCTGAAACAAAAATGACAAATGTTAACATTTGCTCAATTTGGATACAAGAGTATATGTTGTATTTTCTATTCACTTGAAATATATTATAATAAATATCCATTAATTCTAAATCTTCACAAATGCAGATGCGCACAAATTAACAAAAAGAAAATCCACCCTTTGTAGTAAAAGATTTAATAAACTAAATACTTGATGTATAAAGTTGTGAACGAATAATATATGTTTTAGGAAATATTCTAGTTATGATTTTGGGCAGGGTCATCAGTGGACCATGTTGTTCATCACTACCTTTCATCATGCACTATCCTTTCTGCACTGCAGAGGACAGGCATTAGTCCCCTGCTTGGTCTCATGTAGACAACTGGAAATAAGCAAGATGTGTCTCTGGTGATTTTGTTTTTAAAGAAAAACATGGCTTTACTGAAATTCTCCATAGTGAATTTATAGGAGAGAAAATCCCCGGAAGGTACAGACTGTATGGCTGCAGATCTACATGATGATTTTAGTTCTGTGTACTGGGAATTCCTCCTTTTAGAAATAGATCTGAGGTTAGAGCATAAAATTCAATACTAGAAGGGAATTCCATCACAGCAGATAAGTGGCAGAGTGGTAGACTTGGTCTTTGGTCTTACTCCAGAGTCCTAGAATACTTTGTATCACGAACAATGCCTAGCAGAGGGTCTCGCATGAACCGCTCTCCCTCCGTGAGTAATAATTGGCAGAATCAACTACTGGCATATACAAAATTATAATCACGTTGCATATGCAGTATCATCAATTTAATGTTTTATTTATTTGTTTGTTTATTATTTATTTCAATAGGTTTTTGGGGAGCAGATAGTGTTTGGTTACATGAATAAGTTCTTTAGTGGTGATTTTTGAGATTTTGGTGCATCCATCACCCAAACAGTATAAACTGTACCCAATTTCTAGTCTTTTATCCCTCACCCACCTCCCAGTCTTTCCCCCAAGTCCCCCAATTCCATTGTATCATTCTTTTGACTTGAGTCCTCATATCTTAGCTCCAACTCATGAGTGAGAATATATGATATTTGATTTTCCATTCCCGAGTTACTTCACTTAGAATAAGTGCCTCCAATTCCACTCAGGTTGCTATGAATGCCATTATTTTGTTCCTTTTTATGGCTGACTAGTGTTGCATGCTATGTATATGTCACATTTTCTCTCTATCCACTCATTGGTGAATTGATGGGCATTTGGGCTGGTTCCATAGTTTTGCAACTGCAAATTGTGCAAGTATCTTTTTTATATAATGACTTATTTTTCTGTGGGTAGATACCGAGCTGTGGGATTGTTGGATCAAATGGTAGATCTACTTTTAGTTATTTAAGGAATCTCCACACTGGTTTTCACAGTGGTTGTACTAGCTTACATTCCCACCAACAGTGTAAAAGTGTTCCCTTTTCGCTGTATCCACATCAACATTTACTATGTTTTGATTTTTTGATTATGTCCATTCTTGCAGGAGTAAGGTGGTATCACATTGTGGTTTTGATTTACATTTCCCTGATAATTAGTGATGTTGAGCATTTTTCCATATGCTTGTTGGCCATTTGTATATCTTCTTTTGAGAATGATCTATTCATGCTCTTAGCCTACTTTTTGATGCGATTGTTTTTTTTTTTTTCTTGCTGATTTGTTTGAGTTCTTTGTAGACTGTAGATATTAGTACTTTGTCAGACGTATAAATTGTGAAGATTTTCTTCCACTTTGTGGGTTGTCTGTTAACTCTGCTGATTATTTCTTTAAGTAGGAAATATGCTCCAAACATGATGAAATTATTTGGACAGACTGGTTCCTAGTTTATGCATCCCTCCTCACCACATTCATATTCTCTAGATCTCCACATACAATTCCAGTCCATTTCCAGTACCAACATCAATTTAAACTTCATAAGGACAACTTTTAACCAGCTCTGATTCCGACCTCAAAGCAGGCCCTCATGTGCTATTGGATCTTCAACCCCCTTTGATGGACACCTTGGTCCTGTGAGTCCCCATCTGGTCACTGCCTTGACTCCAGGTCAGGGGCCTATTTCTTCCAAAGGCACTAGAGTCCAGGTCTTCCATCCCAATCAGTGGTTAGGACACTGCCTCTGGTGGCAATGTTTTCTTGATATCTCCTTTCCTTTCAACATTTTTGGTACTCTTCCTCCTTCCAAATTCTTAATTGCTATGTTTATTAGTGTGCTAGGGCTGCTGTAAAAAAAAAAAAAAAATGCCCACAAACAGATTGGCTTAACAACAACAATTTATTATCTCAGTTCTGCAAGCCAGAAGTCTGAGATCAAGCTGAAAAGCATCGTGGGTGAAAGGAAACATTTTGAACTATTCACCAATCTTTGAACTATTAGGCATAATTTTACTTTCATTTTTACTTTCTAACAGTGGAGCTACAATTAAATATCAGCAACCCAACAGGAGATGCATGGCTTTACAGATCTGACAGAGTTTACCCCCAAACTCTGCAAGGTGCTGCAAGGAACTAAGAAGTTCTCTTTTCTCACATCATGAGGGATTGTCTGCTTGGGTTTGAGGTCCACCTTCACTTACAAGCTGTGTGACCTTGGGGGCACATTTTTTAACTTCTTCATGTGTCTCAGTTTTCACATCTGTAAAATGACTACAATAACAACACCTTCGTGGTGAGTCATTTTGAGAATTAAGTAAGTCATATTTGAAAAGCACTTTGGGAAGAATCTGTTCCAGGCCTAGCATCCAGCAATTCATCAATTTGTGGCAACATAACTCCATTCTCTACATGGCATTCTCCCTGTGTGTGGGTCTGTCTACAAATTTCCCCTTTTTATAATGACAGTAGTCACATGGAATTAGGGAATCACTCTACTCCACTGTGACCTTATCTTAACTTTAATTATTATCTTCAGAGACTCCTTTCCATAAGGTCATATTCTGAGTCACTGAGGGTTAGGACTTCAACATATGAGTTTCTGGGGCATGCAAGTTAGCCCATAACATTATAGTTGTATTTGCTCATAACATTATAGTTGTTTTTAACTTGTTTAGACATTGTGGCTTGCAATTTTTAATTCATTTATTTGTTCATCATTTTCACTAATATTTATTGAAAGTCTACCATATATCAGACACTCTGACAGATATGAGAAAAAACAAGTAAGGCCCTGCAAGCTGAGGGAGGTCACTGTCTGGCAGGAGACACAGGTGAACAATGGAAGGGCACTCCATTTTGCATCGTTCATCTCAAGTATAAAACAGATGAGTCATTTTTTTCCCAACATTATTTTAACTGCTCATGATCTGCCAGATTTTGGTAGAATCATTCTTTTAACTTACATGTGTACACATTTTCCAAAAGTGCCTGCTGCTAAATTTACCTATGACCAAGGAGTCTATTATATGTATTTCTACCATTTGTTATTTGCAGACTGCATTTTCCTGAACTTTGGGTGAAAAAGAGAGCTCATTTATGTAAGTTTTAGGGCCTGGAAAAAATCCATTTACCATGCTCTTGTTTAGCTATGAAAGTGATTTCTGTTAAAGAGCTGTAAGAAAAAAGTTTTAATCCTCCCGAGGAGAGATCCTTCTCTGAAACAAAGAAATTCTGCTTTCTCCAGAGAATAAAGATCAAGTCAAATAACATATACAGAAGAAACAACAGGTAGAAGATATTTTCATCCAATTCCGGTTACTCACAGTGGGTCTATTGTTCTCTAAACAAATGGAATCAGAGAGCACTTCATGCTCTTTTTAAGTTGCTTTAAAAGACTTATGAGATAAAGTCTGCCTTTTTCAGGAGAATCAGCATGTATGAATAAATTCACACTCAAAGTGCTAATGGACAGATTTCAGAATGGTGCCTTGAAATTTTTGTTAAGCTCAATGCATGTACATGAGTATTTGTGTGTCTTTGTGTGCATGTGTGAAACAAAAACTAGTATTCTTTCAGCATAAAAATCGTGCTTCCCCTTTCTACCAAATTAAATTCCACAGTGCTCACTATCCTGTACATACTTGTTCCTCTGCACAGTACAAGATAGGTTAAGACTAGAGCCTGGGTGTAAACAATTCTTTGAGATTTAAGTATTGTTATGAGAAAATATTCTCTGTAAATCCAGATCTCTGGATACATTTAGTCATCAATGGCCTACATGTGAAGAATTCAGATTAGCTGTCTGCAATTAGATGAGTGACGAGCATCATGTGTGCATTTGGGCAGTGTAATCATCTAGTCAAATTGAGCAGCCTTGAGCATCTGCAGAGACTGGAGGCAGTATCTAGCATCCATTGCTGATCTTTATTTTATTTTATTTTTTTTTAAGACAGAGCCTCACTTTGTCACTCAGGCTGGAGTTCAGTGGTGTGATCTTGGCTCACTGCAACCTCCACCTCCCAGGTTCAAGCAATTCTCCTGCCCCAACCTCCCAAGTAGCTGGGATTACAGGCATGCGCCACCATGCCCGGCTATTTTTTGTAGTTTTATTAGAGATGGGGTTTCATTCTGTTGGCCAGGCTGGTTTCGAACTCCTGGCCTCAAGTGATCCACTTGTCTCGGCCTCCCAAAGTGCTGGGATTACAGGTGTGAGCCACCATGCCTGGCCTACTGCTGACTTTAAAAATCACATCACAGATGAGGGACGTTTAATTGGTGAGCCTCAAACTAAAGGTGCAGAATTGAAGACAGTCATTTTTTTGGCACTCTTCCTCCTTCCAAATTTTAAAAATGGTCTTTGAAAAGTTTTGAGGCTTGGTTCGGATCTTGATATTTGGTGGATTTATAAAGATTCACAAATTCAGTTAGGGTCATTTCATACATACACACAGACATACACGTATTATTTGAAAATGTGATTAATACATAGTAATTTCATCAGAAAACATGACTAGCTGATATGGTTAAAGTAAGTTCATATAATATTGATTATCTGGGCCTAAGGATGCTTCAGGTAATTTAGACTAACATGGGGAAAGGTGAATAATATATACTGAATCTAATTTTGAACACTCATAATGAACACTCATTCTAGCTGTGTTATCTAATTAAATTTAGAAACTTATAAACAGTATTATTACTAATTCTCTCTTAATTCCATTTTAGAGCTTAAAAAAAGACAAAAGACAAAATGAAGACATCGAGAAGTTAAGTACCTTCTAGCTGAAGGTTCTATAGCCAATAAACTCTGGAACTGGGATCTAAACTTAAGACTGCTTGATTCTAGGATGGGTCGGTGCCTTTTGCACTACACAGCACTGCTGTAAAATTCCTGTCTACAGTACTTCTCATCCTGGGGCCCATATGCACCCAAGGGTTTGTGGATGAAATTCAGGGGACCCATGAACACGGTGGGGAAAAAGGTACATTTTTCTCTTCACTAACCTCCAACTCAATTTTAGCATTTATTTCAATTATAAATGTTGACAAAACCTTAGACATATTAGTTCTTGGTTTTGTTTTGTGTTACCTTTGTAAGAGAAAATAATAAGGATAAGGTTTTAGCAGCAGATAAGAAAAAGTCAAAGGGGGACCTCCTTGATGGTAGCAATCCAGGTCAAACATATTTGAAGCTGCTAAATAAACGGTACTCAGACAGGTCTGAGAATCAGAATCACCTTTAGAGTTGATTAATTATACAAATTCCTGGACCTTGCTCTCTACAGATTTTGATATGGCTGAGCTTAAGATAAATTGTGATCACTGGCACCATGGTATACACACACAGGTACACAATAGGTTGTGTGAAGGGGATGGAAAGATCATAGATGCATGGCTGGATGGCTAAATATTGGCATGAACAAGCTAGAAGGGGGAAAGGCACTAAAAGAAGCAGCAGGAGCCAAGAGGCAGCTAGTGCTGTGCTCTTCAACTACACCCCGTCTCACTATCTCTGCACTTTAAATGGGTGAATTGTATGCTATGTGAATTATATCTTAATAAAACTGTCTTTAAAAAGTTTTATATACCATGATCAAGGGGAATTCATTCCAGGAATGCAAGATTAGCTAACATCCAGAAATACAATCTTTCTCTGCTTTTTTATGTTAAAAATAATACTGCAATGAATAGACATATTGTCATCTTTTTAGAGGGTTGTTAAGAGACAATACTTCACTCCTCTGTTTTCTTTTTCAGTTTAAAATTAAGCTGGAAAATGATACAGGAAATGGACACATGGAAATCAGAATATGAGCCTTATTCCTCATAAATCCAGTTGAAGAGTATCAGGAAGCTACTCCTCATTTCTACCACGTTAGACACTTCAATGCTGGAATACAAATTATATGCCGTATCACAGGGCTGTAGGCAACTACCAGGAAGTCTGAAATTATTTGTAATCCTCTCCCAAATAAATAAGTAAAAAGTGTAGGAGATGGAGAGGAAATAACATGAGGCTAGAAGAAGGGCTGAGCTCAAATCTCTGTTTCTCCTGCTCACCACCCTTACTTTTCCCTTCCCAGCGCCTCACCTCAAGAAACACTTTAATAGATATGTAAAAACAGTATTTTATGTAGATTTGGTGGAGGGGGGTGGGTATAGATTTTCTGGAGAGCAGCTTCAGAACCCAGGACTATTTTGTAAGTACTGTTACTGAGCTCTGCTTTTGCCTGATGACATTTTATCTATTAATAGCGTTTATTAGTGACTGTTGAATGGATTTTTCATGTACTTAATACACCACATAGGAAGTGAAAAAGGAGTCGTCTCTGACATTTGTCTCATGCTTTATTTGATATTTATTGGAGCCAAACTAGAATCTGAACATGTTAAAAATCAGCTCATTATGAGGCCACTTATTACTAGACAAGCCACCTTACTTACTGTAGAGAAATTAATAGGCTTTATGTGCAAAGGCTACTAAAGGTGGCAAACAGAAAGCATAAGAGGTGGTAAGAGGAAGGAACAAAGCTATTGCTAGTACTGTAGCTCACCTGTTCTAGTAGCCACTAGTGCTGTAAGAGAGGCCTTCTATTTTAAAGGGCAAAAAGAGATGTTCAAGCACATCCAATGTGAGTAGGTAGAAAAGAAATGACTGTCAACATTTGCTTATATGGTCAGATGCATTTGGTTAATAAGAAAAGGCATTTTGCTATTGTGACTTAATTAGTGATTTCCCCCCACCTTGGGCTCAAATTAGTGTAGAAATATTAAGCTTGATGAAAATTATAGACATTCTGGGTAATGACATTTAGGATGCATATCTTAGATATTCTTAAAGCTGACACTTCAATGTTGGAGATTAGGTCTTCTTAGACCTCGAGAATCAACTCAGAGGCTTTCATGCCAACTTTACTGGGAGAAATAAGCAGAGCTGCTCAGCCTCGACAGGCCTGCCCACCACAACTACTTCTGCGGGAAGTGGTCCATCCACCCTCCTACCACTACGTCGCCATGTTATTCCCACAGTCACAGGTAATGGACCTACTGATAGGTACTGGACTTAAAGAGGGACAACAAGTTCATAAACTGGCCAGTAGCCCACAGCTTATTAAAAAAGATGAGCTGAACCAATGAGATCTATCCTTTCAGGATTTTGAAAACAGGTTTGTAAGTTCTCAGTTGCTGAGAAAGCTGAAGCCAAAAAGTTTTGATTTGGAGAAGGGCTTGGTGTGCCATGTCTATAGTGAGATAAAGGCATGAGGGAGCAGAAACTATAAGTCAAAAATGTCAACTGATAGAGAAGAAAAAGTGAAATCTCCAAAAGCAAAACAAAACAAAACAAAAAAAACTGCAATGCTATGGGGAAGGCAGGGTGGGGATCATTTCTATCAGCTGAGTCCAACTCTTGTTCTTGGACTTTTGGGAGTGCTTTTTAAATTTCCCTTGGTAAATCCACCCACTACCTGAAAAACGTTGACTGGGCTTCTTTTTCTTATAAGCAAATGTGTCAGGTTAGGTATACTCACTTCTAAATGCCAAAGTTGAAGGTGGCTTAAGACTCCACAGATGAATTGTAGTATTTTGAGTCTCTGAAACTCCAATAGTTGACTCTTGACCAACATAAAAGATAATCTCTTATGGTTCAACCTAACACTGTGCCCTATGTGTATGACCTTGGGCATGCACAGAGGAGGAAGCCCTCCATGGGTTTAGTAACCACCTACCTTTTTGCTCCTCATGTTCCACCACTTTTCCTATTGAATCTTTGCACTAAATTATTACACTCACCTGAATGTGCCATGCTGTTTTACATCTTCAAAAAAATTGTCTGTGCTGCTCCCCCTTCACTGAAATATTATTCTCTGACTCTTTAACCTATAAATTTCTATTCATCTTTTAAGACTTATTCATGTGTCAGCTCATCTGTGAAATGTTCCTGGATTTTACCAGATCCCTTCTTCAATCCACTTTTCCTTGATACCTTGGTCCTCTAACTTTATGTTAGTTTGTATCACACTGAGATACTATTACTTGTTGAAGGTCTTTCTTACCTACAGGGCTATGGGGTCCTTGAGAACAAGGACCACGTTTTACTCTTCTCTCCATTTTTGGCATGAGCAAGCACTCATTATGTGTGTGCTCTTAATTGACCCAAGACCACATAGAACATCAGAGAAAGATCTCAAACAACTCAAAAACTCAAAATTGAAAGACAGTCATCATGCAGCAACAACATATCCATCATGCTCCACCACTGACATGTGGCAAGAAATAAGCCTGGAAACTAAAAAAAATTCCCAGTACTTTGAAACTGAAAGCACCAGACACAACTTATGCCTCCGTTCAAGTAGTTGTTGAACATGCTGCTTGAATTATAGCCAAGAAAATGAAGAGTTTGGGCTTGGAAATAACAGTCCAATTTCCCTGCAAATGTATACTTTCTCTTGTTGAAAGTTTGAGAATAGGATAAATAAATCTGCTAATTTATACTGTAATCCATTGAAAATATCAGTTTGGGATGGACTCTCTGGTAGAGAAATTCACTTTTTTTAAGTTGATAAGTTAATAATTGGATTTACATTTTAGAAACATACAGACAATAGCTTTAAAAGGGGGAGTTACAGGAAGGGAGAGCTATTCAGGAACTGTTCCAAACTTAAATTAAAGCAGTGGCTGTCTAGATGCAGAAAGGAAAACAGGGAGAGATATTTAGGAGTATTCACAGTGAAGCCATCAGAGTTTCATTTACATAGGTAGGGTTGAGGATAAGAGGTCTCAGACTATTGTAATTTTTATATCAATATCCATGGTCATGAATTTAACTAAAGAGGTAGTGAAACCTGGAACTATGTGAGGTGATAAATACGTTAATCAACTTCATTGTGATAATTATCTCACAATGCATACATATCAAAACATCAGGTTGTACACCTTGAATACATACAATTTTTGTCGATTTTACCTCAGTAAAGCCAAGAAAGACAGAACAATCAGCACAGAAACAAAAACAACCAAAAAATATATTCAACAATGTTTACTTCTGGGCCCTTTGGTAAGGTAGTGCTGTTAATTTTTCTGGAAACTGTTATGAAGATGGATAATAGTTTTTTCACAGAGAAGTTTTCAATCATTATATGAGTGAAAGTCAAAACACCTTAAAATGAACTAATTCTCACATGGGAGGAATAGGCATTTACAGTGTTAGAAACACTTCAACATAACTGGTATCAATCAGGATATATGTGGAATTTGTTGTAATGGAACTAGTATAAGTAATTTATGTCTTGGTCTACACATTGAAGAATGTTTTCAGTTTTGAGGATCAAAGTCAAAACAAATTCAACAATATTTAATAATATTGAGGATTATGATTCTCACACCAGCTTGAGTCATTTATTTGGACTTTTGAAAAACCCCACATAATAACAAAATATTCTAAAATTGTTGGTTAAATTTTAACTAGTTCTCAATTCAGTACCAAGTGATTTGCAAAAATACTCACATAGTTTGCTCTGGACAGAAAATGGGATGTTATCATTGGCTCCTTTTTCCCTTTTTCTTCCACTTCCCCATGTCCAGTCATACACTAAGACCTGTTCATTTTACGTTCTCATTGGTTCATTTTATGTTCTCCACTGTCATGTGGAAGATTGTCAAAATGGCCATGGTACTTTGCAGCTCTTCCTCTAAAGGGGTGGAAACTATATCCTCATCCTTTGAATCTAGGTTGCCTTTGTGACTTACTTTGACCAGTGGGATGCAGCAGAAGTAAGATTTGAGGAGTTTCAAGACTTGGACTCAGAGGCCTTGAAGCTTCTACTAATATACTCTTAGTCATGAGACTGCCATGGGAGAATACCTATTTAGTCCTCACAATAACACAATTACTTAGGAGGTAGGTACTACCGTTATCCCCACTTTAGAGGTGAGGGACCTGGAACACAGAGAAGCTGAGCAACATGGCTGAGGCTATGGGGCTGGTTATCGACTGAGATAGGATTTAAAACTAAGCATATTTAAACCTACCACTCACCTAGGCAGAGACAGATGCTCTGCTGACCAGGGCTAAGTCGAATCTCCTTGCTATCTGTGATGGGAGGATTATGCACCCATCACTGTGGGTAGCACTTTTCAGAGTTGTAATTACTTGTCCCAAAGCATGTCTTTCTCAATAGCAGTGAGGGCAAGACCACATCTGTCTTGTTTTCTGTGTATCCCCAGTGCCTGGAAACGTACTAGACATACAGCAGATATTTAAGAGAGAATAATTATTTTCCTTTTAGAATTCCTGCTGTACACACAGATAGACAGACAGACAGACAGACAGACAGACACACACACACACACACACACAGAGACAGTGAGCCTGTTGCTCACTGCCTATTGGTGTTCATCATCACACCAAGACAGCAAGAAAAACATACGGTGTATTGATGTGCAGTTTTGAGAAATTCTCATAACTTTTTAAAATAAGAGGATGACAGTATGTATTAACTAAGTTTTTCTCTTTGCCCTGGTTATACAAGAAGTTTATAATTAAGTATTATGGCTAATTATTGGAGATTTGTGGGGGCAGCAGGTTTTGTTCTTTTTCTCTACCTTTCTCTTATTTTTGACTGTTTTCTTTGTTTTACTGATAGCTATTTTTGGTCTTTTCAATTTTTGTGTTTTTATTATTAGCTGCGTAAATCTTTTGGAGAGTAAACAGAATATGAAAATATCTGTAAAACAATAAGCGATGTGTTTTTAATATTTGTTTACTTGACACATGCAGCATATAAAATTGGAAATGAAATATATTTATTGCTTGAGGAATGCCATGCCTTTCAAGGAGAGCATCAGTTATTTCCCTCAAGCCACAATGAAGGATTAACATTATGTACTGTACACAGATACAGAATCATCTCAAGAGAAGTATTTTCTTTTTCTGTTTTTCTCCTACCGTTCTTGCATTTGTTGTTCTCATAACGGATTGATCCCTGTTCCCAACCATTCAAAGTTAAATCTGCCAGTCTCTGGGTTTCCCATTGTCCTGCCTCAGGTTCAGGGTAGAGAGCAGCTGTGGGTTTGATAGCTCACCTACTGAAACATATGCTTACAATTGTCCTCCAGAAACAAGCGCTGACAACTGCATTCAAACTGTTCACATGTGCCAAGTGCAGCCCAGACTCTAACATATCAAGAAGTAACCAAATCATCAGGGTTTGGTACTTTACTGACACCATGCATGTTACAGACCTTTCTCAAAGGGCAAAAGCTTATGTTGCTTTTTTTAGTCTAGCAATAAATATTTATGGGATTACTAGCCCATTGTAAATAGGATAACCAAATGAATTCTAATGCAAAACTGCTGGCTGCTTATCTGGCTGTTTGACAGAATGCAATTACAAGATCAATTTTCTTTTTTGTGCCCTTCTGTTACTGTTCCCTGGATCACCCATGATGGACCCTCTGTAGGTATTTTTTTCAACTGTGCTAGGTAATTCAACATGAATCCTTTTATATGAGTAGAGGAGAAGTGAAGCAGAATTTGGCCACTCTACAAAGCAGGTGGCAATCCCTTAGGAGTACAGCAGTGGGGCAGGGTTTTACTGGAAAGTACTGATCATCCTCAAGCTGTCTCTCCCTGCAATATATAAAAATAAAAGACACTTAATAAAATTATTACCCCAGATGGGATAAAAACAATTCAGTACTATACTGTTAAATGTGTCATTTAGTCATTTACTTGTTCCACAAATATTTATTTATAATAGGAAGGTTTAATTATGATTCCACATGTCTAGTGTAAGTAGCTCTGCAAGACTACTTGTTATGGGAGTATCATCTATCTCCGCTTTTTATACGTACATTTGTAGGTACTAAAACTCCTTTGCTGAGGTTGGGAGCACTTGAATTGGGCACGTTTTTCTTTTTGTTGCAGCGGGAGGGGGCGTGGCAGTGGTGGTATGGAAGTAGGGGTGGGAGAACCAGCTTGCCTGAAAGTATGATTTGCTCTCTGCCACTTATTCCAGTACTGGCCTCATGGGGAACACCTGGCTGTCCAGTTGTGAGGGTGCTCAGTTTGAGAGACAGGGATTTGAAAGACACTTTAGTTGCCTATCTAAAGCCATGCTCTTCAACTGGATTTATGAGGAATAAGGCTCATATTCTGATTTCCATGTGTCCATTTCCTGTATCATTTTCCAGCTTAATTTTAAACTGAAAAAGAAAACAGAGGAGTGATGTATTGTCTCTTAACAACCCTCTAAAAAGATGACAATATGTCTATTCATTGCAGTATTATTTTTAACATAAAAAAGCAGAGAAAGATTGTATTTCTGGATGTTAGCTAATCTTGCATTCCTGGAATGAATTCCCCTTGATCATGGTATATAAAACTTTTTAAAGACAGTTTTATTAAGATATAATTCACATAGCATACAATTCACCCATTTAAAGTGCACAATTCAGTGATTTTTAGTATATCCACAGAGCTGTGCAACTATCACCACAGTCTAATTTTAGAATATTCACATAATTGCAAAAAAGAAACCCAATGCCCATTAACAGTCACTCTCCATCTCTCCTCCTCCTCACCACCCCCTCCCCGGTGTAAGTGACCACGGATCTACTTTCTCTTTCCATAAATTTGCCTGTTACAGCATTTCATATAAATAGTATCATATACTATGTGGTCTTCTGTGAATGGTTTCTTTAACTTATAATGTTTTTGAGGGTTATCTACATTGTAGTATATACTAGTGATTCATTTATTTTTATTGCTGAATAATATTTCATTTTATGAAAGTTAATGAGTTACACATTACGGTTTGGCTATTATGAGTAAAGTTGTTGTGAACATTTGTGTACAAATTTTTGTGTGGATTTATGTCTTCATTTTTCTTGGGTATATACTTAGAAGGGAAATTGCTGGTTTACATGGAAGCTCTATATTTAATTTGTTGAGAAACTGTTAGACTGTTTTCCAAAGCAGCTGCATCAACTTACATTTCGAACCAGCAGTGGATGAGGGTTTTAATTTCCTTACATCTTCACCCGCATTTGTAACTGTCTGTCTTTTTAAATCATAGCCGAATCAGTAGGTGTGAAGTGACTATTTCACCGTAGTTTTCATTTGAAAATAAAACTTTTCATATGTTGCTGGATTTTGGATTGTCAATGTCTGAAAAATGTTTCATATACCTATGTTTTTTATTTTTGTGATGTCTTTTTGAGGTCTTGGTGTCTAAGCAATACCAGACCAACAGAAGCTGGGAAATGCTTCTTCATGCTCTATTTTCTGAAAGAATTTGTGAAGAATTGGTATAAAATATTTGATAGAATTCACCAGTGAAGCTATCAGGGTTTAGGATATTTTTGTTGTTGTTGCTGGGTCCAGTTGTGAGGGTGCTCAGTTTGAGAGGCAGGGATTTGAAAGACACTTTCAATTTCTTTCTAAAGAAATTGTAAAGTAACTAAAAGATATTTAGTTACTAATTTATTTATTTTCTCTTTTTCAGTACATTCAGAATTTATACTTCTGCTTGAGTCAGTTTTCGCAATTTGTCCATTTATTGGTAGTTTGTCTAAATTATTGGCATACAGTTGCTCATAGCATTATCTTATAATCTTTTAAAATTTCTGTATGGTCAATAATTATGTCCCTTCTGTCATTTCTGATTTTCATGATTTATGCCTTCTTTGGTTTTTCTCTTGGTCAGTCTAGCTAAAGCCTTATCAGTTGTGCTGGTCTTTTGAAAGTAGCAACCTTTGGTCGTACTGATTTCTTCCTGTTGTTTTTCTATTTTTGTTTTATTAATTTTTGCTTTACTCTTTATAATTTCTTTACTTCTGCTTGCTTTAGGGGTAGTTTGTACTTCTTCTAGTTACTTGAAGTGAACATTTAGACAAATTGTTTGAAAACCTTTTTCATTTCCGATGTGTCCATTTATAATTATCAATTTACCTCTCATAACTGTGTTAGCTGTGTCTTGTATATTTTGATATGTTTCCATGATAGTTTCCATTCTATTCAATGTTCTTACGGTCAGAGAACACACTTAAATAATTTTAATCTTTTAAAATTTATTGAGATTTGTTTTATAGCCTTTCTTTTGGTCTGTCCTGGAAAATGCTGCATGTGCTCCTTAAAAAATGTGTATTCTGGGCCAGATGCAGTGGCACATGCCTGCAATTCCAGCACTTTGGGAGGCTGAGGAATGTGGATCACTTGAGCTCAGGAGTTTGAGAACAGCCTGGGCAACATGGCGAAACAAACAAACAAACAAACAAACAAAATACAAAATACAGGTCTCTACAAAAAAATAAAAAAATTAGCTGCAAGTAGTGGCACATGGCTGGAGTCTCCCTTGTAGTCTCAGCTACTACGGAGGCTGAGGCCAGAGGATTGCTTGTGCCCGGGAGGTTGAGTCTGCAGTGAGCAGAGATCATGCCATTGCATTCCAGTAGCCTGGATGCCAGAACAAGACCCTGTCTCAAAAAAAAAAAAAAAAAAAAAAAAAAAGGGAAAAGTGTATTCTGCTGTTTCTGCTGTTTCTGCTGTTAAGTGGAATGTTTTACAAAATATCAGTCAGGTCAGGTTGGTTGCTAGTGTTGTGGAGGTCTTTTATATCCTTGCTAATTCTCTGTGTCTCTTTCTGTTCCACCTGCTATAACCAAATACCATAGACTGGGTGACTTATAGGCAACAGAGATTTATTTCTTACAGTTCTAGAGTCTGGGAAGTCTAAAACCAGAGTGTCAGCATGGTTGGATTCTGCTGAGGGTCTTCTTCCAGGCTGCAGACTGCTGATTTCTTGCAGTGATATCACATGATGGAAGGGGCTATCTGGCTTCTGAGGGCTATTTTATAAGGGCGTTAATTCCATTCAAAGCCCTCGTGACTTAATCACTTACTAAAAACCCCATTGTTTATGCTATCATCTTTGGGATTAGGATGTTAATGTATGAATTTTGGGGGGACAAAAGCTTTCAGTCCGTAGCACTCTGTTTATCAATTATTTTTGTGCATGTCTATACATTTAAAATGTTTTATTTTTTATTAATACAAAATATTTTTGTAGGGTACAAAAATGCACATTTTATGACATGCATAGAATGTTTAATGATCAAGTCAGAGTAGTTGGTGTATCTATCACCTTGAGTATTTATCATTTCTATGTTTTGATATCATTTCTAGTTCTCTTTTCTAATTATTTTGAAATACACACAATATTGTTACTATGTACAGTCACCTTAGTCTGCTAACAAACGTTAGAACTTGTTTCCTCTATCTAACTGTAGTTTGTACCCATTAACCAACTTCTCTTCATTTTTCCCTTCTTTGATTCACCCAGTCTATCCATTGTCTGGTGTGTATCATTCTATTCTCTGTGTCCATGTGACCAAGTTATTTATTTATATATTTTTAGCTCCCACATATGAGTAAGAACATGTAGTATTTGTCTTTCTGTGCCTTGCTTATTTCACTTAAAATAATGACCTCCAATTGCATCCATGTTGTAGTGAATGGCATGATTTTATTCTTTTTTATGACCAAATAGTATTCCCATTATGTATATATGCCACATTTTCTTTATCCATTCATCCATTGATGAACACCTAGGTTGATTCCAAATCTTTGCTATTGTGAATAGTGCTGAGATAGACACATGAGTGCAGGTGATCCTTTGATGTACTGATTTCTTTTCATTTGGATAAATACCCAGTAGTGAGATTGCTGGACTGTATGGTAGTCAAATTTTTAGTTTTTTGAGAAATCTACATACTGCTTTCCATAGTCTTTTACTTATTTACATTCCCTCCAACAGCATATAAGCATTCCCTTTTCTCAGCATGCTTGCCAGCCCTGTTATTTTTGTCTTTTTAGTAATTGTCATTTTAACTGGAGTGAGTTGATATATCATTGTGGTTTTTTTTTTTTTTTTTTTTTTTTCATTTCTCTGATGATTAGTGATGTTGAGCATCTTTTCATACAACTGTTGGCCATTTGTATGTCTTCTTTTAAGAAATGTCTATTCATGTCCCTTCTCCATTTTTTAATAAGATGTCTTCCTGTTGAGTTCCTTATATATACTGAATATTAGTTCTCTGTTGAATAAGTAGTTTGCAAGCATTTTCTCCATTCAAGAGGTTGCTGTACACTCAATTAATTGCTTATTTTGCTGTGCAGATTTTTAGTTAAATATCACATTTGTTTATTTTGGATTTTGTTGCCTGTGCTTCTGAGGTCATAGCCATAAAATCTTTGCCTAGAGCAATGTTTCCAAGAGTTTCTTCTGTGTTCTTCTCACAGTTTTATAGTTTTGGGTCTTACCTTAAAATCTTTAATCCATCTTACCTTAAAATCTTTAATCCATCTTGAGTTGACTTTTGTATATGGTGAGAGATAGGGATACAGTTACATTCTTCTGCATATCGCTATCTAGTTTTCCCAGCAGAATTTTTTGAAAAGGGTTTATTTTACCCAGTGTATGTTCTTGGAGGCTTTATGGAATATCAGTTGAGTTGGCTGCAAATACTTGGATTTATTTCTGGGTTCTCTATTCTGTTCCATTGGTCCATGCATCTATTTTTATTCCAATACTATGCTGCTTTGGTTAGTATAGCTTCATAACATGTTCTGAAGTCAGATAATGTGATGCCACCAGCTTTGTTCTTTTAGTTCAGGATTGTTTTGATTATTCTGGCCCGTTTTTTATTCCATACACATTTTAATATGTTTTTTCTATTTCTGTGAAAAACAAAATTGTCAATTTGATAAAGACTGCTTGAATCTGTAGAGTACTTTGGGTGGTATGATTAATGATATAAATTCTTCTAACCCACAAGCACAAAATATCCTTCCATTTTTTTATGTCCTCCTCATTTCTTTCATCAGTGTTTTATAGTTTTTCTTGTAGGTATCTTTCACCTCCTTGATTAAATTTATTCATATGTATTTTATTTACTTTTTGCAGCTATTTTACATGAAATTGCCTTCTTGCTTTCTTTTTGGCTATTTCATTATTGGCATATATAAATGCTACTGATTTTTATGTTAATTTTGTATCCTGCAACTTTACTGAATTTGTTCTTAAGTTCTAAGAGTTTTTGGTGAAATCTTGATTTTTCTAAATATAAAATCATGTCATTTGCAAAGAGGGACAATTTGACTTCTTTTCCAATTTGGAGGACTTTTATTTCTTTCTCTTGTCTTATTGCTATGCTAAGAAGGTTCTATACTATATTGAATAAAAGTGGTAAAAATGGACATCCTTGTCTTGCTACAGTTCTTAGAAGAAGAGCTTTTGACTTTTCTCCATTCAGTATATTAGCTATGGGTTTGTCATATATGACCTCTATTATTTTGAGCTATGTCTTTTCTATGCCTAACTTTTAGTTGAGAGTTTTTATTCATGAAAGGGTATTGAATTTTATCAAATGCTTTTTCTGCATCTAATGAAATGATCATATGAGTCTTTAATTCTGTCTATGTGATGTATGATATTTATTGATTTTCATATGTTGAACCATTTCTTCATCCCTGGAATAAATCCCACTTGATCATGGTATATTATTTTTTTGATATGCTGTTGGATTTGGTTTGCTAGTATTTTGCCGAGAACTTTTGCATCTATGTTCATCAGTGATATAGGCCTATAGTTTTCTTTCTTTGCTCTGTCCTTGTCTGGGTTTAGTATTAGGATGATGCTATCATTGTAGAATGAGGTAGGGAGAATTCCCTCCTCTTTAATTTTTAGGATAGTTGAGGGAATTGGTATTAGTTCTTCTTTATACATTTGGTGTAATTCATTGATAAATCTGTCTGCTCCTGGGCTTTTCTTTGTTGAGAGACGTTTTATTGCTGATTTAATCTCATTACTCATTATTTAACTGTCCAGGTTTCCTACTTCTTCTTGGGTCAATCTCGGTAGGTTGTATATTTTTAGGACTATATCCATTTCTTCAGGGTTTTCTAGTTAACTTATAATGGTTCATAATAGTCTCTGATGATCATTCGTATTTCTGTGGTATCAGTTGTAATGTCTCCTCAATTCTGATTTTGTTTATTTGGGTCTCCCCTCTTCTTTTGTAGGGTAGCAGTTTATCTTTTCTAGGAACCAACTTTTTGTTTCATTGATCTTTTGTATTGTTTCTGCAGTCTCCATTTCATTTAGTTCTGCTCTGATCTTTATTCTTTCTTTTCCCTGTCAATTTGGGGTTTGGTTTGTTCTGTTTCTCCTAGGTTCTTGAGGTGTATTATTTGGTCGTTTATTTGAAAGTTTTCTAAGACCTTTTTTTGATGTAGTCGTTTATTACTATAAATTTCCCTTTTACCACTGCGTTGATTCTAGTTTTGTTCCATTATGGTATATGAGAAGATACTTGGTATAATTTTGAACTTTACAAATTTGTTGATACTTGTTTTGTGTTCTAACATATTGTCCGTCTTGGAGAATGTTCTGTATGTTGCTGAGAAAGATGTATACTCTGACAATGTTGCATAAAATATTCTGTAAATGTCTGTCAGGTCTATTTGGTCTAACATGCAGTGTAAATTCAATTTTTTTTGGCTTTCTGGCTAGATGATCTCCATAATGGTGAGAATAGGGTATTGTAGTCTATGACTAGTTTTGAATCAAATTCTACCTCTCTCATTATATCTGGTAACATTTTCTTTATGAGTCTTGGTGCTCCAATGTTAGGTATATATAGATTTAGAATGGTTAACTATCCTTTTGTTAGATTGATCAATTTATCATAGTATAATGACCATTGTCTTTTAAAATCATTTTTTATTTAAATTTTGTTTTATACAAGTATAGCTATTCCTGCTTTATTTTGGTTTCCATTTGCATAGAATATCTTTCTCCATCCACTTACTTGCAATCTATATGTATCTTCAAAGATAATGTGTGTTTCTTTCAGACAGTACATACATAGATCATGTGTTTTTTAAAATCCATTTGGTCAGTCTGTGTCTTTTAAGTGAAAAATTTAATCTGCTCACTTTCAAGGCTATTATTAATATATGAGGTTTTGTTCCTATCATATTCTTCATACTGTTTGTTGTTTTCTGTATTCTTTGTTCCTTTGTTTTTCTCTTATTTTTTGTTCTTGTGATTTGGTGGTTTTCTGTAGTGGTACCATTTGAGTCTTTTCCTCATTTGTGTATTTGCTTTACAAATAAATGTTATACTTTCTCTTGTTTACATGATGGTAACTTTCATCCTTTTACATCCAGATTCAGAACTCTCTTGAACATTTCTTATAAGGCGAGTGTAGTAGTGATGAATTCTCTCATCATTTGCTTGTCTTGGAAAGACAACTTCTCCTTCATGGATGAAGAATAATTTTGCTGGAGATAGTACCTTAGGGTAGCAGTTTATTTTTTCTATCAGCACTTTGAATATCTCGTCCCATCTCTCTTGTCCTGTAAGATTTCTGCTGAGAAGTCCACCATTGGTCTTATGGGATTTCCTTTATAGATGACTAGATGCTTTTGTCTTGCTTTTTAAATGAATTTTGTTTTTTCTTTGATTTTTAGATAGTTTGACTATAATGTGCTGATATAGTTTAGATATTTGTCCTGACAAATCTCATGTCAAAATGTAATTTTTAGTGATTAAGGTGGGGCCTGGTAGGAGGTGCTTGGGTCATGGGGGTCAATTCCTCATGTCTTAGTGCTGTCCTAACAATAGTGAGTGAGTTCTTGTGAAATCTGGTTGTTTAAAATTGTGTGGCACCTTGCTCCCACTTTCTCTTGCTTTGGCTTTGACATGTAATATACTTGCTTCCACTTCACCTTCTGCCATCAGTGAGAGTTCCCTGAGGTCTCCACAGAAGCTGAGCAAATGTTGGTGCCATGCTTGTACCTCCTATACAACTCAGAGTCAATTACACCTATTTTCTTTATAAATTACTCTTCCTACAGTATTTCTTTATAGCAATGTAAGAATGACTTAACACATGTGCCTTGGATAAAACTTTTTTATTGTAATCATTCAGGGATTGCTGGGCCTCCTGTGTCTGTATATTTAAACCTCTGGTTAGACTTGGAAAAATTTTGGCTATTATTTCATTAAGTAGGTTTTCTAACACTTTTATTCACTCTTTGCCTTCTGGGATACCAATAATTCATATATTTGGTTGCTTTATGGTGTTCCATATATCATGAAAACTTTGTTTATTTTTAAAATTCTTTTTTTAAAATTTTTGTTTGACTGTTTCAAGAGACCTGTCTTCAAGTTTTGCGATTCTTTCTTCTGTTTGATTTAGTTTATAGTGTGTTTTTTGTTTTTGTTTTTCACAGGGTCTCGCTCTGTAACCTAGGCTGGAGTGCAGTCATGCAATCTCAGCTCACTGCAATCTCCATCTCCTGGGATCAAGGTATCCTCCCACCTCAGCCTCCGAAGTAGCTGGGACTACAGGAACATGCCATTATGTCTGGCTATTTTTTTGTATATTTTTTAAAGATGGAGTTTCACTATGTTGCCCAGGCTGGTTTCAAATGCCTGGACTCAAGTGACACACCTGACTTGGCATCTCAAAGTGCTGGGATTACAGGTGTGAGCTACCATACCTGGTCTGATTTAGTTTATTGTTGAAGCTTTAAATGTATTTTCTATTTCATTTAATGAATTCTTCAGTTCCTGAATTTCTGTTTGGTTCTTTTTAATGATATCTATCTCTTTGGTATATTTTTCATTCATATTCTGAATTGCTTTTATGATTTCTTTGTATTGTTTCTTGGAATTTTCCCATATCTCACTGAATTTCTTTTATCAGAATTTTCAATTCTTTTTCTGAGATTTTGTAAATTTCCTTTTGATTGGGATTTGTTGCAGGAGAATTATTGTGTTCCCTTTGAGGTATCACAATTTCTTGCTTTTGCATGTTTCTTACCTTCTTACTTTGATATCTATGCATCTGGTATAATAGTTGCTTCTTCCTAATTTTTCAAATTTGCTTTTGTAGGGAAAGATTTTTTCCATTTTGCTGTGACAGAGAGACTCTTTGGGCTCTGAGTCAATCTCAACTGAATTGACTGCTAGCTTTCTTCTTCTTTTGAACCTCAGGTGTTTCCTGCGAGTTCTTTGTTGGGAACTCCAGTGTTCTTTCCTAGGTATTATATTCAAGGTGTGATTATCTATTTACAATTTTGGTTCTCCTTTTTGCAGATGGTGAATGTCCAGTGTCTCTAGTCAGTCACGTTGAACTAAGCATCTGTTTTATCAATTATTTCTGAGTAGAATATTGAACTATCCAACTATGTTTTTTTAAAATTTTCTATTTATTTTAAAAATCCTTTTGGCTTTCATATAGGTCTCTCAGGATTTTGTTCTTAGGTATATCATCTTGATATATTGAACCTTTTACCATTTTCAATACATGAGAACCTTTTACCATTCTCATTATCTGTAATTACATTTCTTTTTAAAGTTTATATTTTCTGATGTTAATATAGATGCTCGCTGTCTTAGTGCTATTATTTTTATGGGTCATCTTTTTCTATTAATTACTTTAAATATGTATGCATCTTTGAATCTCAAGTATGTCCCTTGTAGATAGCATATAGTTAGATATTTCCCTTTTAAAAATTAATCTATTCTGGCAATCTGTGCCTTTTGAATGAAATATTTTGTCAATTCAAATTTATATAATTACTTGCATGCTTTATTTACATCTGCCATTTTGCTATTTGTTTTCTATATGTTTATGTCTTTTTGTTTCATGTTCTTCCTTATGATCTTTTTTATCAAACAAATATTTTGTTTGTAGTTTTAATCATGTTATCTAAATTCTTCTATTGACTTTTAAATTTTATTTTTAAAGTTATTTTCAAATTACAATATGTATCTTAATGCATCACAATTTAATTAATCTTTGGATGAATATGGCCTTAACTCTGATAAAATATAAAAATTTTGTCCAATATAGCTCTATTTTTCTTTCCTCTTTGTGCTATCATTATTTTTATAATACATATACATATATTTAAAACAAAACAAGTGTTATAATTATTGTTTTATGTAATATCTTTCATTTATTTATTTTTTGAAATAGAATCTTACTCTGTCACCCAGGCCAGAGCTCAGTGGCATGATCTCAGTTCACTGCAACCTCCGCCTCCCAGGTTTAAGTGACTCTCCCCTTCAGCCTCCCCAATAGCTGGGACTACAGGCACATACCACCATGCCCAGCTAATTTTTGTATGTTTTGGTAGAGACAGAGGTTTTACCATGTTGGCCAGATCTCGGACTCCTGACCTCAGGTTATCCGCCTGCCTTGGCCTCCCAAAGTGCTGAGATTACAGGTGTGAGCTACCGTGCTTGGCCACAATCTTTTAAACACATTAGGAGAAGAACAGAGAAGTATTGCATTCATGTAGTCTTTCATATTTACCTGCACATTTACCATTTCTGTTTGCCTTTATTTTTTCCTTTTAATTCAAGTTGTTTTCTTTCTTTTTTTTTTTAGCTTGAAAAATTTTCTCTTGAATTTCTTGTAATGCAGATCTGCTAGCATCCAGTTTTCTTAGTTTTTGGTTATCTGAGGAATGCTTTATTTCAACTTCATTTTCATCTTTATTTTATTGGATATAGAATTCATGGTTGATTTTTTTTTTTTTTGTTTTAGCACTTTAAATACATAATCTCATTGTCTTCTAGCGTTCACTGTTTTTGATAAGAAGCCAGCTGTAAATTTTATTTGGATTTCTTTGTATGTGATGAGTTGTTTTATTTGTTACTGCTTTCAAGATTTTCTCATTTGGAGGCAGAGCAAGATAGCTGAATAGAAACCTCCACTGATCGTCCTTGCCACAGGGACACCCAATTGAACCACTACCCACAAAAAATTACCTTCATAAGAATTGAAAATCAGGTAAGCAATTACAGTACCTGCTAACTGTGTCTATGAAAGAGGCACTGAAGTGAGTAGAAAGGAAAGTCTTGAATTGGCAATGCCACTGCTTTGCCATCCTCTATCAGTGACCAAATGCCACAGAGAGAGAATATGTGGGATTGGGACAGGGAGAGCACAGCGATTGTGAGACTTTGTGTTGGAATACAGTTCTGTGCTGTCTCAGTGGAAAGCAACGCTGGAAAAAACTCAACTGACACCATGCAGGGAGCATTTATAACAGCCCTAGTCAGAGTATAGAATCATCCATGCCAGTGGTGAGAACTTAGGTTCTGGCAAGCCTTGCCATTGAAGGCTGAGTGCTCTAGGGTCCTAAGTGAACGTGAGAGGTAGGCTAAGCATAAGGACTGTACTCCTGGGCAAGCATTAGTGCTGTATGGACCTTGGTGCCAGTGAACTTGGCGAGCATGTGACCTAGTGAGATGCCAGCTACATCAGTCAAGAAAGAGTTTGTGTCACCCCTCCCCACCAACACCAGCTAGCACAGATCACAGCTTTGTGAAAGACTCCTTCCCTCTGCTTGAGAGGAGAGGGAAGAGTAAAGAGGAGTTTGTCTTGCAATATGGATACCAGCTCAGCCACAGTAGGATAGGGCAGCTGGCAGAGTCCTGAGGCCCCCATTTCAGGCCCTAGCTCCCACAAGACATCTCTGGACACACTCTGGGCCAAAAAGAAACTTGTAGCCTTGAAGGGAAGGATCAAGTCTTGGCAAGATTCATGGCCTGCTAACTGAAAAGCCTTCGAACCCAAAGGCTTCAATAATCAGCAGCAATACCCAGGCAGTACTCATCGTGGGCCTAGGTGAGACTCAAAGATATTCTGGTTTCAGGTGTGACTGAGCACATTCCCAGCTATAGTAGCTATGAGGAGGACTCTTTCTGCTTCAGAAAACAGAGGGAAGAGTAAAGGGGACTTTGTCTGGTAGCTTAGATACCAGCTCCATCACAGTGGAATAAAGCAAAAAATGGGGTATTGTGGTCTTTGATTCCAGTCTCTCACTCTCTCAAACCTTTTCTGGATCTTTTCTGGGCCAGACGAGAGCCCACTTCCCTGAAGAGAGAGTCCCAGGCCTGGCAGCGTTCAGTACAAGGTGACTTAGGAGTGCTTGTGTCTTGAGTGAACATTGGCAGTAACCAGACAATATTTGTTGTGATCCTGTGGTAGTGGTGACTGTGGGAAGAGTTCCACACTCCTCTTCTTGCGGAAAGGAGAGGGAAGAGTGGTAAGAACTTTGTTTTTTGGCTTTGGTGCCAGCTCAGCTGCAGTGGCATACAGTATCTGGTAAATTCCTTAAGTTTCTGATTCCAGGACCTGGCTCTCAGACAGCATCTCTAAATCTACCTCGGACTGTAGGAACTCACTGCCCTAAAGGGAAGGGCATAAGCCTGGCTGGTTTTCCCACTTGCTGATTTTAAGGGTCTAGTGCCTTGAGTGAACTTAGGTACTAGCAAGGATGTGGTTACCATGGGCTGTGGGAGAGACTCTGCTGTATTGGCTTCAGGTCTGATCCAGCACAGTCTCCGTGGTAATGGCCACACGGATGCTTGTGTTACTCCTCCCGCAACTCAGGGCAGCTCAGCACATACAGAGACTCTGTCTTAGGGAAAGCAAGGGAAGAGAATAAGAGTTTCTGCCTGATAATCTAGAGAATTCTTCTGGGTCTTATCCAAGACCCCCAACGTGCTACCTCTACAAGTGTTCAAGAGCCACAATATTATGGGGCTTGGAATGCCTCCTAATGCTGACACAGCTGCAGAAGCCAAAAACTTAGATCTCAACAATCAAGGACCTTTGAATACCTGGAAAGTGTTTCCAAGAAGGAAGTGTACAAATAAGCCCAAACTATGAGGACTACAATAATTTCCTAATTCTTCTATGCCCAGAGACTGATGAACACTCACAAGTATCAAAACTATCAAGGAAATTATGACCTTACCAAACAGACTAAATAAGGAACCAGGAACCAGTTATGGAGAGACAGAGGTATGTAACCTTCAGATAGACAATTCAAAGTAGCTTTTTTGGGGGAATTTCAATGAAATCATTATAACACAGAGAAAAAAGTAAGAATCATGTCAGATAAATTTAACAAAGAGACTGAAATACTTAAGAATAATCAAGCAGTAGTTATGAAGTTGAAAATGTTTGGTATATTGATGAATGCATCAGATTCTCTTAAATGCAGAATTGATAGAGCAGAAGAAAGAATTAGTGAGCCAGACAGGCCATTTGAAAACACATAGTCAGAGGATATCAAAGAGAAAAAAATAAGAAAGAATGAACCATGTCTGATTTAAAAAAAAAAAAAAATCCTCAAAGAAGCAAATCTGAGACTTAGTGGCTGTAAAGTGGAGGTAGACAGAGAGATAGGGTTAAAAAGTTTATTCAAAGGGATAATATCAAAGAACTTCCAAACCTAGAGAAAGATATCAATTTTCAAGTACAAGAAAATTATAGAACACCAAGTTGATTTAACCCAAAGAAGACTCCTCGAACTATTCAATAATCAAACTCCCAAAGGTTGAGGATAAAGAAAGGGTTCTAAAAGCAGCAAGAGAAAACAAATAACATAAAATGAAGCTCCAATATGCCTGGCAGCAGACTTGTCAGTGGCAACCCTAGAGAGCATGAGAGTGGCATGACATATTTAAAGTGAGAAGAGTATATTCAGTGAAAATATTCTTTAAACATGAAGGAGAAATAAAGACTTTCTCTGACAAAAGTTGAAAAACTTCATTAACACCAGAATCTTTTGACAAGAAATGCTACAGGGAGTTCTTTAATTCTAAAGAAAATGCCATGAATGAGTGAGAAGTAATCATCTGAAGGTACAAATCTCACCGGTAATAATAAGTACACAGAAAAACAGAATATTAGAATACCATAATTGTGGTGTATAAACTATTCATAACTTGAGTAAAAAGTTTAAAAGATGAACTAATTGAAAATAATAAGTACAACAACTTTTCAAGACATAGGGTATATGATAAGGTAAAAATAGAAACTATAAAAACTTTAAAAGCAGGGGGAAGAACTTAAAGTGTACATTTGTTTTTGGTTTTCTCTTTCCTTCTTAGTTTATTTGGTTTTCTTTAATGCAATCAGTGTTAAGTTGCCATCAGTTTAAAATAATGGTTTATAAGATATTATTTGCAAGCCTCATTGTAACTTCAAATCAGAAAACATACAACAGAAATGCACACAAACTAAGCCAGAAATTAAGACATACCAATGAAGAAAATCACCTTCACTGAACAGAAGACAGGAAGGAAGAAGGAAGAGAAGGTCACAAAAAAAACCCTCAGAAAATAAATTTAAAAATTGCAGAAGTAAGTCCTTACTTATCCATAATAACATTGAGCGTAAATAGACTAAACTATCCAAACAAAAGACATACAGTAGCTGAATTGATTTAGAAAAAAGAAAAGAAAATAAGACCTAACAAATAAGACCCCTAGAAGAAACACACTTCACCTATAAAGACACACATAGACTGAAAACAAAGGGAGGAGAAAAGATGTTTCATGCAAATGGGAACAAAAGGAGAGCAGGAGTAGCCATGTTTATATCAGACAAATAAGTTTCAAGACAAAAACTACAAAAAGAGATGAATAAGATCATTACCTAATGATAAAGAGTCAATTCAGCAAGTGGATATAAAAGTTGTAAACATATATGCACCCAGATAAATAAATATTATTAGGGCTAAAGAGAGAGGTAGACCCAAAACAATAATAGTTGTATAATTCAACACCCCACTTTCAGCATTGGACAAATTATCCAGATAGAAAAATTGACAAAGAAACATCAGACTTAATCTGTAAAATAGATCAAATGGGCCCAATAGATATTTGCAGAACATTTCATCCAATGGCTACATATTATACAATGGATACTAGAAAAAACTAGAAATCAATAACAAGAGGAATTTGGGAAACTATAAAAGCACATGGAAATTTAACGACAGGCTCCTGAATGACCCGTGAGTCAATGAAGAAAATTTTTTAAAAATTTAATTATTGAAACAAATTATTGTAGAAACATGACCTTCAAAAACCTATGAGATACAGCAATAGCAGTACTAAGAGGACAGTTTATAATGTAAGTGCTTACATGAAACAAGTAGAAAAACTTCAACTAAATAATATAATGATGCATCTTGAATAACCAGAAAAGCAAGAGCATTGAAAGTGCAAAACTAGAAGAAGAAAAGAAACAACAAAGAGCTGAGTAGAAACAAATGAAATTGAAATTCATAAAACAATACAGACTATCAACAAAATGAAAATTTTGTTTTTTGAAAAGATAAACCAATTCAACACATTTTTAGCAAGACAAATGAAGAGAAAATGAGAGAAGACCCAAATAAAAAAATCAGAGATGAAGAAGGAGACATTACAACTGATACTACAGAAATTTAAAGGATTATTAGAGGCCACTGTGAACAACTATACGGCAATAAATTGGAAAATTTAGAAGAATTAGATAAATTCCTGGACACATACAACCTCCCAATATTGAACCATGAAGAAATCCAAAATCACAACAGCCCAATAACAAGTACCTAGATTAATGCCATAATAATAAGCTTCCCAGTAAAGAAAAACTTGGGACGTAATAGCTTCACTGCTGAATTTTACCAACCATTTAAAGAAGAACAAATACCACTCACATCCAAACTATTCTGAACAATAGAGGAGGAGGAAATACTTCTAAATTCATTCCATGAGGCCAGTTTTACCCTGATACTAAAACCAGGCAAAAACATATCAATAAAAATAAAACTATAAGCCAATATCTCTGATGAGAATTGATGCAAAAATCCTCAACAAAATACTAGCAAACTGAATGGAACAATACAGTTAAAGATCTCTCATTATAACCAAGTTGGATTTATCCCAGGGATGCAAGGATAAATCATCATATGCAAATCATACAATGTAATACACCATATCAACAGAATAAAGTACAAAAACAATGTGATCAGTTCAATTTATGCTGAGAAAGCATTGGATAAAATTCAACATCCCTTTATGATACAAACTCTAAAAAAACTGAGTAAAGAAGGAACACACCACAACACAAGAAAAGCCATATATGACATACATGCAGCTAATCTCACACTAAATGGGCAAAGATTGAAAGCCTTTCCTCTAAAATCTGGAACATAACAAGGCTGCTCACTTTCACCACTGTAATTCAACATAGTAGTGCAAGTCCCAGCTACAGCAATCAGACAAGAGTAAGAAATAAAGGGCATCCAGATTGGAAAGGAATAAGTTAAGTGATCCTTGTTTGCAAACAATATGATCTTATATTTGGTAACACCTAAAGACTTCACGAGAAAACTTTTAGAACTGATAAACAAATTCAGTAAAGTTGCAGGATACAAAATCAACATACAAAATTCAGTAGCAATTCTATATGCCAACAGCAAACAATCTGAAAAAGAAACCAAGAAAGTAATCTCATTTACTATACCTACAAATAAAGCAAAATATGCAGAAATTAACTTAACCAAAGAAATCAAAGAGGTCTACAATGAAAACTATGAAACACTGATGCATAAAATTTAAGATACAGAAAAATGGAAAGGCATTTTATGTTCATATATTGGAAGAATCAATATTGTTAAAATGTCCATATTACCAGAAACAATCTACAGATTCAATACAATATCTATGAAAATACCAATGACATTCTTCAGAGCAATAGAAGAAACTATTTTAAAATTTATACTGAACCACAAAAGACCCAGAATAGCCAATGCTATTGTATTAGTTCATTCTCATGTTGCTAATAAAGGCATATCCTAGACCAGGTAATTTATAAAGGCTAGAGGTTTAATTGACTCACAGTTCCACAAAGTTGGGGAGGCCTCACAATCATGGTGGAAGGTGAATGAGGAGCAAAGACATGTCTTATATGGTGGCAGGCAAGAGAACGTGTGCAGGAAAACTCCCCTTTATAAAACCACTAGATCTCATGAGACTTATTCACTGTCATTAGAACAGCACAGGAAAGACCTGCCCCCATGACTCAATTACATCCCACCAAGTCCCTTCCACTGCACGTGGGAATTATGGGATTACAATTCAAGATGAGATTTGCATGGGGACACAGCCAAACTGTATCAGCTATCCTGAGGAAAAATAGCAAAACTGGAGGAATCACATTACCTGATTTCAAATTATGCTGCAGAGCTACCGTAACCAAAACAACATGGTACTGGCATAAAAATAGATTCATAGATCGACGGAACAGAATAGAGAACCCAGAATTAAATCTATACATCTACAGTGAACTCATTTTAGACAAAAGTGCCAAGAACATACATTGGGGAAAGGAGAGACTCTTCAATAAATGGTGCTGAGAAAACCAGAAACCCATATACAGAAAAATGAAACTATACTCCAATCTCTCTCCATATACAAACATCAGATCAAAGTAAATTAAAAAACTTAAGTATAAGATCTCAAATCATCAAGCTACTAAAAGGAAACATTAGGGAAACTCTCCAAGACATTAGACTGGGCAAAGCTTTGCATAGTAAAGGAAACAATAAACAAAGAGACAATCCTCAAAAAGGGAGAAAGTGCTGACAAACTATCTATCTGACAGGAGATTAATAACCGGAATAAACAAGCAGTTCAGACAAATATATAGGAAAAAATAATCTAATAATCCAATTAAAAATAGGCAAAAGAGCTGGGCACAGTGGCTCACGGCTGTAATCCCAGTGCTTTGGGAGGCTGAGGTGGGTGGATCATGAGATCAGGAGTTTGAGACCAGCCTGGCCAATATGGTGAAACCCTGTCTCTACTAAAAATACAAAAATTAGCTGGGGGTGGTGGCTAGCACCTATAGTCCCAGCTACTTGGGAGACTGAGGCAGGAGAATCGCTTGAACCTGGCAGGCGGAGGTTGCAGTGAGCTGAGATCATGCCACTGCACTCCAGCCTGATGACGGAGTAAGACTCCATCTCAAAAAAAAAAAAAAAAAAAAAAAAAAAAAGTAGGCAAAAGATATGAATAGACATTTATGAAAAGAAGACTTAGGAATAGCAAACAGATGTATAAAGAGATGCTCAACATCACTGAACATCAGAGAGATGCAAATCAAAACTACAATGAGATATTTCTCCCCAGTTAAAATAGTTTTATCCAAAAGAAAGGCAATAAATGCTGGCAAGAATGTGAAGAAAAGGGAACCCTTATACACTTTTTGGTGAGAATGTAAATTAGTACGACCACTATGGAGAAGACTTTGGACGTTTCTCAAAAAACTGTCAAAAGACATCTAGACTCCCATGTTTACTGCAGCACTAATCACAGTAACCAAGATGTGGGAGCAACAAAAGTGTCCATCAACAGATGAATGGATAAAGAAAATGTAGTATACATACACAATGGTGTACTATTCAGCCATAAAAAGTGAGATCCTCTCATTTGCAACAACATGGATGGAACCTGAAATCATCATATTAAGTGAAACAAGCCAGGCACAGGAAGACAAACTTTGCACATTCTCACTTATTTGTAGGTGGTAAAATTTAAAACAATTGAAGTTATGGAGAGACAGAAAGTAGAATAATTGTAACCAGAGGGTGGGAAGAATAGTGGGGGATAGTAGGGATGGTTAATGAGTACAAAAATATAGTTAGATAGGATAAATAAAATCTCGTATTTGATGGCACAATACGGTGCCTACAGTAAACAATAATTTACTCTACATTTTAAAATAACCAAAATAATAAAGCTGGATTGTTTGTAACACAAAGAAAGGATAAATATATGAGGTGATGGATATCCCAATTATTCTGATGTAATTATTATGCATTATATGCCTGTATCAAAGTATCTCCTATACCCAACAAATATATATATATATCTACTATGTTCCCATAAAAATAAAAAATAAAGAAGACTTTCTCCTTGATTTTCAGCATTTTAACTATAGTGAATCAAAGTGTGAATCTCCTTGTGTTTATCCTACTTGAAGTTCGTCAAGTTTCTTGAATCTATAGATCATTTTTTTTAATACATGTGATAAGCTATGGGCCATTGATTCTTCAAAAACATTTTTTTTTTGCTATTTCCTCTCTCATCTCTCTTTCTGACACCCGAATTACATTTATATTGTTATGTTTCATATTTTCCCCAGATCTCTGAGGTTCTTTTATTTGTTCTTTAATTATGATTATTTTTTCATCAAATTGAATAATTTCTGTTTCTCAAGTTTAATGCTTCTGCCATTTCAAATCTATTATTGAAACTGTTGAGTGAATTTTTCATTTCAATTTATTGTAATTTTCAATTCTAAAATATCCATTTAAAAATCTCTTCATTGAGATTTTCCATTGTTGAGTCATTGTCGGGATATTTTCCTTTTATTATGTATTTATTCATTTATTTTTTGTGGAGATGGGATCTTGCCATGTTGCCCTGTTTGGTCTTGAACTCCTGGGCTCAAGTGATCCTCCCACCTTGGCCTCCCAAAGTGCTGGGATTATAGGTATGAGCCACCGTGCCAGACCACTTTTGTTATTTAAACATGATTCTTTTAATTTTGGACATTTTGATAATTAATACTTTGAAGTCTTTGATAAATAAAATATACAATACCAATTAGAGACAAATATCTATTTATTATTTTTTTCTCCCCTTGGAGTTTAAGTCACACTTTCCTGTTTCTTTGCATGTCTTATTTTTTGTTGTTGAAAACTGAATATTTTAGATAATATATATCAACTCTGGATTCTGCATTCCATCCACCCCCACCCACCAGCCTCCTGCCACTTGTTACTCATTTGCTTTGTTTTGTGTTAAAATAACTTGGCTAGGTTTAATCTTGGCTTGCGGTCACTGAAGTCTCCGCTTAGTTTTTCTTTTTTTTTTTTTTTTTTTGTTTAATTCTGCTTTTATTTTTATTTTTATCCTGGGTTTTTAGAGGTCACCTATATGTCTGCATAACTCATCGGTCAGTCAATGATTGGTTAGAGGTTTGCTCAAACACCTTGCTATGGACTGCATGTTTGTGTTCCCCCCAAATTTATATGTTAAAATCCTAAATGCCAATGTGATGGTATCAGTGGATCCCTTACAAATGTTATTAGTACCTTCATAAGAAGAGACATGAGAGATTAGTTTCTGTCTGTCTCCACCATGTGATGATAGAATAAGAAAACACTCATCTGCAATTTAGGAAGTAGGCCCCCATCAGACACTGGATCTGCTGGTACCTTGATCTTAGATTTCTTAGCATCTAGAACTGTGAGAAACACAGGTTTGTTGTTTAAACTACTTAGTCTGTAGTATTCTATTATAGCAGCCTGAACTGACTAAGACACACCCAAAGCCAGTAAATCTATCCTCTGCTATTGCACCTGTGTGGGGGTTATGAAGTAAACTAAAAACTCAGGCAATTTATAGATTATACCTGGATCGTCTGTGCTCTCCAGATCTTTCTTGCCTAGGCATGCAGTCACCCAATGAGTCAGGGATGTTTGGAGAGCTTGGGCCCCTTCATTTCTCTTCTGCTAGATGTGCAGGCTCATCCTAGTCTTGCGTAATGTAAAATAATCATGGGAGTAACATCCTAGCACTTCTGCCATATAATGTAATATATGGGCTGGACATGTCATCTTTGTCATATTCCATTAGAAGAAAATCCCAGATGCTACTCACACTCAAGAGGAGGGGATTATGCAGGGGCATGAGTACTAGAAGGGGAGATTATTGAGTCACCTTAGGGTCCATCCACCAATAGAGAAAGTTAATTGGGGACCACAGTGTCTACATATTCTAGGACAGAAGATAAAAAAGGCATAAACTAGGAAGCTTTTCAGAGGACTGTTGTATCTCCAAACTGCTTAGAAGAATCACCTATACTCTTTTAATTGTTCAGGAATGGCCTAGAGATGAGACTTTAGAAACTTTGGGTTTAATGATATAGAGAAGCCTTACTGAATTAAGGAAAAAGAGGCACTATAAGATACTGAAGATTATTGTAAGTGGAAGCTAGAAGAAGAAAAATGACTTGTTGAAGGAATAGTGAGATGGGAGGAGAGCCCTGGCTTTTCAGACTGTCTCTGCCAAATCTTCTTAGGTTATGACTCACTGATCAGTGATTTTGCTAAGATTAGTTAGCAAATTCATTGGCGAATTTTTTGGCACATTGAATTAACGGGATTGAATGAACTGAATTAACCAAATGTTTGGGGCATCATATAGACAGAACTTCAATTTGTGGCTGTTGATAGTAATTAAAACAAGACAATTGGGGAGGGTGTTTGAATGGGCTGTGGAGTGCCTTAGCATGTATTGATGTGTTGAATTAGATTCATCAGCACATAATTTATTACTTCCTAAATTACACAGCTGGATTATTGGGGCATATTATTTTATCCACAAATCCTAGATGCTCCAACTAGTGCCTGGTATAAACTTTTGAACTTGTCTTATTTAACTTTTTCATTAATAACTTTCTTTGCAATAAAAAGGTTTCCCTAGATCAGAAAAAACTTTTGTTTGATCACTAGACTAAAATGTGGAATTCAGAGATTAGTGGTGCAATGTAAACTGAAATGACAGGAAATGAAAAAAAGTTGGTTTTGGACAGATGGGTTTTTATTTTCAAGAGTGCCAATTGCCTGAAATAAAAAAAATTCCAATTAAAAAGGCATAATTTATAATGGATGTCCATAACATTGCAATGAAAATACTTTGAATATATCATAATCACAGACAACAGTCTTTGAAATCATGGCTTTTTTTCTTGAAAGACTTTAATTTTGTTTAATCATGAAAATAGGCATCAAGATCTAAAACTTGAAATCTTCATGACATACTTAAATAACAGTCTGCTGCATTCCACCTTACTCGTTTGGATTGTTAAATTTAAGAAGGAAATGAAATGTATTGGTATTTCATTAAAGACAAGAATGACATGAAAACCATTTTACCTTTTGTCAGCCCCAGTCTGTCTCCATGAAGCTTAGGTTGGAGTAGGTTAGGTTGGAACAGACTGTTGTCTGCTGAAAATGAACTCAGAGCTGCTATTTCCTGTTGAAAACTGACCTTTTCTCATCCCGAAGTCCACATTCATTTCCCGTGATAGAACTCAGAGCAAGGAATGACATCCCTGATGGATGTCCTTAACTCCTGTGTCTCTCTCAGTTAGACTTTTGGGGCAGAGAGAACTTCCTGAGTCTCAAGCAGAAGTCTCTACTTTGTCTGTAGCTTCATAAGAAGATGAAGGCTAGTTTATCATCAAGCACAGAAAGACTATGGCTAACAAACCTGCAACTGTTGTTAATGCAAATAGGGGATCCTGTCAGCAGAGCAGGAGTCAAAAATGTGATGTCCTATTTCATAAGATTGTGAGAGACAGGTTGGATGGCAATCTTCCAGGAAGAAGTAAAATAGCTGAATATGTATGAGGAGTAGATACTCTGTGATACACAGGAGGCAGAATTAGTGCCAATGGATGGAAGTTCCAAAGTGATGGATTTTGAATGCAGAGGCACAAAATCATTTTTACACTTAGAGCAGTCCAATGATGGATGTGGCTGCCCAGAGGGTTAATTAGCTGCATTTTCAAGCAGAGGCTGCATCACCCTTTGTCAGGGACTAGCACTGTCTAATAGAAATATAATGCTAGTTGCATGTATGATTTTAAATTGTCTAGTAGCCACGTTAATACATTTAAAGAAACAGGGAAAATTAATTTTAATAATATATTCTATTTAACCCAACATATCCAAAAGACTTTTATTTTAAGATATATAATCAATATAGAATAATTATGTGTGATATTTTATCTTCTTTTTTGTACTAAGTTTTCCAAATCCAGTGTATATTCTATACTTAAAGCACTCTCAATTGGACCTACCACATGCCTTCTCTCTATAGCAACATGAGGCTGGCGGCTGTCACATTGGACAGCACAGCTATAGATGATGTTCCTGCATTGTGAGAAGATCAGTCTAGCGGACGTTAAATGTCTATTTCAATTAAGCATTCGAAGCTTCTAAGTAAATGCAAAACATGCAGAAATTAAGAGACTATGTAGACACTAAAAACATTTTGGTGAAGAAATAGTACTGGTAAGAGAAACTCTTCAAATTGATTTAAGAAAAAAACAGAGAGTTTATTGACTCATGTGATTGAAAAGTCCAAGGTTAGAGCTGTGTTGAGCATAACCAGATCCTCTGTCTGCCTGTCTCTATCTGCATGTGTCTCTCTGTTTCACAGCCCTGCTTTCCTGTCTTATAGGTGCTCTCCATGAGGTGGCCACCAGCCTCTGTAGGTGTATGCCCTCCTAATTCAGTGGTCTTGGAGGGGAGGGGAGAATTTATCTTCTCCAATAGCTGAGGGTCATTGAGTTGAGATGCAAAGACCAGCTTATCTCATATGACTATACCTAAACCAACTATTAGATCCAAAGCAAGAAATATGTTGACTGACAATTCCTGAGGCTCATGTCCAATCCAGAGGCTGGAGGATAGTGGGGTCAGCCCCATCCTAATGAGAACCCACTTTCACCATGCAGAGGGAGAGAGTTAAGTGTGTAGCTCTCTAAGTAAAAGGGAATTGTGGTACTATTATAAAAAGTTAGGGGAATGGAAACTGGCAGGCAAAGACAATAGATGTCCACTACTCCTTACTGGATTCCCTGCTCCCTATTCTCATGGCCAACCTGCAAGTTAACCTGAAGCTATACTGGACAGTTTTCCTACATATTGGCTACTGTGATGCTTGCTGGGGTTGGGAAGGGGGGCTTATTCTGTCCCCAGGGGAAGCTGCTCAAGCCCAAACCAGGGCATCCTGGAATGTCATAGGTTTAATGTTTTTAGAAAGCCTTCAACTAAACAGGGATGGAATTTGGTGAACAAGTAAATACTCCAGCTTCTTTGTCCCTCAGTGAAGAATTTCCGAGCTGTATAGCACACACGCCAAATCGAGGGGAAAATCCCCAGGGAATTGAGCCCTGTCACTCATAGTGGATAATTTTTTTTTTTTTTTTCTCAATAAGCTACCCTTTCCTGGGTTTTCTCCTTCCTTTCTCACTTGTGTGTCCTGGAATCACCTCCTAAATCAATGATCTGCACTCGAGTCTTCATTTCAACATCTGGCTCAGGAAAACAGCAACTAGGAACCCTCTCACCCATAAATTTCAAAGAAAATTGGAAATGTCTTTTATATCTTATTGGAAGCCAATTCTGAAGGTAATCTTTATCAGAGAATCAAAACACAGAGGGGGTGTTTAGCAGATACCTGGTGGACTCAGAATACTGGTTTCAAATCTCAGTTCTGCCGCTTGTTTCATGTATGATTCTGGGCAAGCCGAATAGCATTTTCTTGCCTTAGTTTTCTTATTTGTGAAACCGGGCTAATAATAACATTGTTAGGAACATCAAATAAGTTAATAAAGTAGTTATTACATTAACTTGGTTAATCCTAAAATCTATTATATGCCTGTATGAAATAGTTGTCAGATAATTTTTTCTCTTTTCCTCTGTGTTATTATAATAACCAATAATCGTCAGCATGGTACTGTGTCTGTTTTATATCTGCTATATTGAGATACAGAATCTATCTGGTTAGTGCTAGGCCAAAAGTAAATCAATCAATACTTGATGCTGACGACTACAATGGAAATAAAGCAAGCAAGAAAGGTTCAAGTAATTTGCAAAGTAGCATCAAAACAACTCAGAAATAAATATTCTGGCTTGATTTGATAAAATTTTAATTGTATTTTTCAAGTATATTTTAAAAATTATAATGAAATATTAGTTGAATATTAATACTAATCTTATAGAAAGTCTTGTACTGAAGTGGAATATAAAATACTGAGTTTAATAGATGAAAAAATTTAATTTATGGTAATTATATGTGCATACACACATACAGAGTTATAGTTATATGTTGACAATTTATATCTGGTACATACTTACTTGAATATGGTTTAAAGCTTTCTTTTATTCAATTAAATCTAAGAGAATCATCTGCAACATCAAGACAGATTTTTATGATTAACCAAGTTAATGTAATTAATTTCTTATGTAAAAAGGTATTATTGGATTATTGTTGACCCATCGTTTCTTACAACCTAGCTCCTATACAAATATAAATTCTGACTCAATGGTCAGGAAAGAAGATCAAAACTGAATTTACCACATCTGCTCAAGAAAGAAAGAATCAAAATGAGAGTACCCTTCTAGATTAGGGGCAGGTGAATTCTGCCTAGGCAGGGCCTTTCCATCAATCTGAAAGTTAGAGGGGCTGAAGGAAGTACTAGCCAGGTTGAGAAGGGGTTCTAGAAATAAGAGAATGAAATCCTTCTATGATTTGCACACTCATGCTCTGATTTCCATATTTGTTTTTCATCCAGTGCCTGAACCTGACATGATTTCTTTTTTCTTTTTTTTTTTTTTTGAGACGGAGTCTTGCTCTGTCACCCAGGCTGGAGTGCAATGGCATGATCTCGGCTCACTGCAACCTCTGCCTCCTGGGTTCACATGATTCTACTGCCTCAGCCTCCCGAGTAGTTGGGATTACAGGCACACACCACCACATCCGGCTAATTTTGTTTGGTATCTTTAGTAGAGAGGGGTTTTCACTACGTTGGCCAGACTGGACTCGAGCTCCTGACCTCGTGATTTGCCTGCCTCGGCCTCCCAAAGCACTGGGATTACAGGCATGAGCCACCACACCTAGTGAACCAGACATAATTTCATGTTCACATGTAAGCATAGACAAATCTTCTGGGCTGGACACGGTGGCTCACGCTTGTAATCCCAGCACTTTGGGAGGCCGAGGCAGGTGGATCATGAGATGGTCAGGAGATCCAGACCATCCTGGCTGACATGGTGAAACCCTGTATCTATTAAAAATACAAAAAAAATAAAAAATTAGCTGGGTGTGGTGGTGGGCACCTGTAGTCCCAGTTACTTGGGAGGCTGAGGCAGGAGAATGGGTGAACCCAGGAGGCAGAGATTGCAGTGACCAAGATTGTGCCACTGCACTCTAGCCTGGGTGACAGAGCAAGATTCTGTCTCACAAAAAAAAAAAAAAAAAGAAAAAATCTTCCAAAGCCCCACCTAAAAAATTATCTGATAATTGGATTTTCCTTCTGATACTTAATTCCATTAATAAGAATAGCTTGAAAATAATTTGTTTTCCTTGTCCAGTACATGTAGGACACATACATTTCAGGATTTGAGGATTTTGATTTGTATGACATAGTCAAACAGACAAAATTTGCAAATTGACTCTTTACAACTCTAATATCTTTCCAAGGCATGTATTTAAAAATGCACTTATTTCAAGTCTGGGCAACATATTGAGACCCTGTATTCACAAAAAATAAAAATACTGGCCGGGTATGGTCACACTTGTAGTTCTAGCTATTTAAGAAGGTAAGGCGGGAGGATTGCTTAAGCCCAGGAGTTCAAGGCTGGAGTGACTATAATCATGCCACTGCACTCCAGCCTGGGCAACAGAGCAAGGCTCTGTCTCAAAAAAAAAAAAAACAAAAACAAAAAAACAAAAAAAACCGCTTATTTTTATTTTACCTTTTATTCTCTGTACTAACAAAGTATCCTCAGTAAGTACAGCAGTGTTGAGATACATCAGAACCAAGATTAATGCCCTCTCCCCAACACTGACCACAGGACCTTGAACAAAATACTAATTTTCTTTATGTCCCAGTTTCTTCATATATAGAAATAATACAGCCTACCTCACATTATTCTCAAGAAGATTCTGCAAAATAGTACTTCAGAGAAAGATACCAGGCACATGGAATATGTTCAGTAAACACTAGCTGACAGAGCAGAAGCATCACCATCTTGGACAGGCACTGCCATTTTAAAGTTCCCCTTGATCAATAACCACCTAAATCCAACCCAAAGGGCATCAGCCTAATGGCTAAGGTCAGCATAATCATAAACCACAAATGACATCTCCAACTGGAAACATTCCAAACCTAAGGCAAACCCCTCCCTAACCAGAGACATGCCAGCCTCGAGATAATCTCCCCAACCAGAGAGATGTCAGCCCCAACTTCCCCTCTGGCCAGAGACATTACAAACCCGCAAAAAACTTCTCCTCCACACAGACACATTCCAAGCCTGTGATAAGTTTTCTTGCCCTGAACCCTTAAATACTCTTTGTCTGTAAGAGAGAATGTGCCTGACTGAAATCAGCCAGAGGTCCCTCTCAGGTTTTTTCTCCAAAATAAACCTGTCTTTGACTGTTGAGCTGCTTTTCATATTTCTTTCCTCTTTCGCTAACTCTTACAGTAGCTATGATTCTTCTTCTTGTAATCATTGGCTTTAAAACCATAACAGCCAAGCCTTACAACACAGTTCCCTGCTTATTTGGATTAGTTTAGCTCATTAATTAAAAACTTTGTGTATCCTGAATATTTTAATTGTTCATGTTTCATTGTCTGTAAGACTTCCTGATTATCTTTGCTACTAAGTAATAATTGTGCATTGCAAATATTTTCTTGAATTTATATAAATCAATTTTAAATGAAGGAGCTGTTTACATTAATCAGTTTAAATAAAGAATACCACTTCCCTGTAGCTTTCTTGTTAGCAGTTTTATTTTTAGTCAAAAGTAAATGCTGTTAGCACACTAATTGCTTTAAGCCATTATGAAATGACAATCAGTTTTGAACCACTGGAGTAGCCAGGTTTTCCAGTCTGAGAAGGCATACCTTCTGTTTCTAGGTGATGCTTCTTTTAGGCTGACATTATAAGTGTTTTTTTTTTTTTTTTTTTTTTTTTTGAGGCGGAGTCTCGCACTTGTTGTCCAGTCTGTAGTGCAGTGGCTTGATCTCAGTTCACTGCAAGCTCTGCCTCCCAGGTTCATACCATTCTCCTGCCTCAGCCTCCTGAGTAGCTGAGACTACAGGTGCCCACCACCATGCCGAGCTAATTTTTTGTATTTTTAGTAGAGACACGATTTAACCGCATTAGCCGGGATAATCTCGATCTCCTGACCTTGTGATCTACCTGCCTCGGCCTCCCAAAGTGCTGAGATTACAGGCATGAGCCACTGTGCCCGGCCTATGTAAGTTGTTTGATAGATCTAGAAAGATTTCTCTAATTATTGAAATTTTTTAAAAATCTGTTTGTTCTGTACTTTTTATTCAAGTTTAAAAGAGATACAAGCTACCAGTGGAACAAAATCTCTGAACTCTGTCATCTTAGTAAGCAGCAGTATCATCTATCTTGTTGCTCAAATCCAAAACCTAAGCCTCATCCTCTTTTTTCCTTTTCATAATGTACCACTTCGTCTTTTCCTGCCAGAACTGTTATCTAGTCATTTCTATTTCTACTGCTACCACCCAAAGCCAAGCTACCATCTTCTCTCATGTGGTCTACTGTGATAGCCTTGTTCTCCCCAATCCATTCTCTTGAGTAGTTTCAGAGTTGCTTTCCTAAATATAGAGCATGCCATTCTTCTGGTTGAAATATGGTGACACCATCCCAATGTCTTAAATAGTGTGTCACATCTTCTTTAACCTCTACTTACTTCTCTAATTTCATCTTTAATCACTCTTTTCTTTGTGTGCTAAGTTCTACCCATGTGAATCTTTGTTTCCCTTGGAATATTCTTAGCTCCAGTCTTCAAATGAGTCCATTTCAGCTCAAATGCCACCCTTTTTCTCTTTTTTTTGAGACAGAGTTTTGCTCTTGTTGCCCAGGCTGGACTGCAATGGCCTTATCTCGGCTCACTGACACCTCCACCTCCTGGGTTCAAGCTATTCTTCTGCCTCAGCCTACCAGGTAGCTGGGATTTCAGGTGACCACCACCACACCTAGCTAATTTTTATATTTTTAGTAGAGACAGGGTTTCACCATATTGGCCAGGCTGGTCTGGAACTCCTGACCTCAGGTGATCCACCCACCTCAGCCTCCCAAAGTGCTGGGATTACAGGTGTGAGCTACCACGTCTGGCAATGCTACTTCCTAAAAGAAGTCTTCCTAGGCTACTCTGATACATATTGAGTAAACTAATTTGATTATTTACAATCATAAAATCTTTTTGGTGGGGAGTAGATATCTAGGGAAAGTAAAGGGCCAAATTGTTTCTCTCCCATAGGCTAGCTACCAGAAACCAAGCAAGTCTCAATATAAACTCTGCCTTACACATACCAATATTTATTAGCAAACAGCATAAAAACAGTCACAAAACCTATTCTGCAAGCTTGCTAAAGTCCCAGTTGTCTGTTCTTTTTGGCAATATGGAAAGCTGCTTCTGACAATATTCTAGTAGAACATGCAGCCATACTTCCAGCTGGAGTCAGGCAATGGAATCCTCAAGTATCTGAACAAAGTGTAGGGCCAGAAGCTTACTGCATTCAGATGCTCTGTGCAGGCAAAGCAGCTAGGAATGCCTGAAGAATATATACAGTCAATTCATATAACTCGAGATCCATTCATTTCACCAAGGTAACATCGTTTCTAATACTCAATATACTAAGTAAACACTTCTTGGTGTTGATCAGGGAATAGATGCTAAAAGCTTTAGAAGCTGTCTCTGACATGTGGGCTTTTGTTTAGTCTTTAAACTGTGAACGGCCCTTCTGATACGCATACTCTAAGTGTGAACTGAGCACGACCAATCCACCCCCATCTTCCCCCACCTTCCCAGGATAAGCAGTAAACCCAGTACACATACACAGAACATTATTTAAAGTAAATTACAGAGTACACAACACATGCTGTCATTACTTTGCAGCACAGTTTTCCTTCCTCCACATGACTTTTGAGTCTCCACAATTAGTTCACTTAGTTTTGCTTACCTATACATAAATGTCTCATATGCTAGTAATTATGCAATATACACTGTGAGCCTGTTATGTCCAAGGCAAGGTGGTAAAAAAAAAAAAAAAAAAAAACGGAAAAGAAAAATTAAAAAAAATTTAAAAAATTCTTCTAGGACAAACCTACTAGGAGAAATAGAAAAAGTAAATGAAAAGTAAGCAACAGTAGGATGCAGTAGATGTAAAGTGCTAAACAATACCTGACATTACCCATTCAGAGTCAACTCCCCACCTTGCTGACAGGTGGAGAGGCTTCCTGTATCCCAGCATTTGTTAAGGTTCTTCATTGCCAGGAATAATTCTTTGACTCTCCGCCTTAAATTAAAATTAAACTTGTTTTTATTATGTGATAGATTAAATGAAATGACTGAAGTTTACCTGCCATTGGCTGTCTAATCATTATTTCTCTCTTTCTGCAGCATTACTGCAATTTCACTTGTCTCCTGTGCTCAAAATCTGAGTATTATCTTCGGAATTTTTCTTTCAATTGCTGTCTTATCCAATTAATGACCACATTCTTCTGATTTGATCTCTGTCCCATAAGTCTCTCTAGTTCTACCTTCCTCATGCTGTTCTAGCTCAGGCCTTCATCATCCCCCACCTATCTGCAGGATTGTTCTGACTCTAAATCTTCCCTGAAATACAGTCTGCAGCTGCTACACAATTCATCTTCCTTAGGCACATTTCTAATCCTATTACTCTATTGATGAAGAGGATTCAATTGATTTCTACCATTACTAAATTCAATACTGTTAAAATTTAGCAAGTTTTACACTCAAGATTAATCCTCTACTTAGATCTCCAGAACAACCCATCCGTGAAGGTTCTATGTAATTCAATTAGTAAGGTATCGTATTGAATAAGTTTTCACCAAAAACCCACCTATATAAAAAACTAAAATTCAGACAATAATCTTGATGTAGTTATTATCTTATGGTCAAGAGAATGTAATTTTTAAAAAATTACTTTGTGTTTTCATTGTTTTACAGGTTATAGAAAAAAGAATGTGATTAACTATGTCTTTACGGATACTACTAGAGTGTTAGGGTTTCAGGAAGCATTTGAGAATCTCCAGGGACCATATATTAAGTGAAGAATCCCAAGTTTCTTGTATACTTCTGAATAATGTGGAGATATGAAATAAACCATGTTTTCAAAAATTCATATTGGGATTCTTGTGAATTCTTTTGGATAATTCTGTTTCTAATTTCCCTTTCCCAGTCAGTCATTGCAATGGGGGCTATTCTGACTGAAAGAGCAAGAGAGGGGATTTCATTATCTCAAGTAGGTAACTAAGTTTAAAACATATATATGTACCTAAAATATGTTAAGAGCAAGAATGGTGTCATGATTCATCATGTGTCCACATCTAAACTCATTTACTCTGTCAACCCAGCTCTTTCTCCCGGCTGCTCTGTGGATATAAATTCCCCTGCCTCTCTTGGGAGTGCAGGCTGTCCACACAGTGCCCTTCACCTCCCTTGTCATCAAGGGACCAGTCGCAGTAATATTTTTGGGAATGTCCTTTGATTTATATTTCCATTGATACCTCATAACTTTTCCTAAAACTTTTCCAGTATTTCCAAAAGTGTTTATCTTAGATGATTGGTTGGAAATGCAGTTATACTTTTAATTATAAAAATATTTTTAAAGTTTAATTTTGAAGTAATTTCAGACTTACTAAAAATTTTAAAAAATAATGCAACGAATTTTTGTATACCCTTCACCCATATTCCTCAAGTGTTAGCATCTTATACAGCCACAGTATAATTATAAAAACCAGGAAATTAATGTTGACACAATACTATTGTCTAATCCACAGATTTTAAACAACTTTCAACAGTTGTCTCATTAATGTCTGTGTTTTGGTGTAGAGTCACAAGTTTTATTAGTTGTCATGTTTCCTCAGTCTCCTTTAATCTGGCAGAGTCTCTCACTTTGTTTGCCATGAGTTTTTGTTTTGTTTTGTTTACAGTCGGGTTTCTCAGGAATTTGTATACGTTAATTCACATAGTGAATCTCCAAGAAGTGGTATAACATGATGCTAGTCAAACTTATGTCACTGTGAAGTCCTTCTCGAGATTGAATTTCTGAGACATGTATTTCCAGGACACTCTGAGGAGAATGGGTCCAAGCTTTCTAGGAATACCCTAATACCTGTTTCTACATATCTGATCCACTCTGCACATGCCATTCAGAATAGCCTCCTTACTTCAGAATTCCATATATGTCACTTACCTGTTTACAAACAGAAACATAGCTCCTTATTTGACTTACTGCAAAGGCCAAAGACCTTCACTTGGCATTCAAGCCCCTTCATGATTATCCTCAACCTTTCTTTCCATCTTTAAGCCACTGCTTCTGTGCATAAACACTTTGCTCAAGCCAAAGGGCACTGCACTTATTATTCCTCTGATCTCTTATTTTTATTTCTTTGCTAATGCTGTTCCTTCTGTATAGAATTCCTTTTCCTTTCTCCCCATCCAAGAGTGAACGCCTTAGATGGAAGTTAAATATCACAACTTTCCTGAACACTACTTCCTTCTATGAGTTGTCATGTCACCGAGAAATTAAGTTTAGAACTCTCATTTTCTGTCCTAAGTTATGGCACTTTGACTGCCGGCTTCATCTCCCCTAGTAGGCTGGAAGGTACAGCAGGAAGGACCATGTCAGTTCAACCTTGCTTAGTTGATCTCCATCCTTGCATCTCTGAGCTCTCAGCACCATGCTCTTACAGAGTAGGGGCTTCTGAATATGTTTCTCTGAATGAATGAAACAGCCTGTTTCCATTTAGAAAGAATACAAAAAGTGATATAAAATTTTCTTAATGAAATTTATACAAATTTGCCAATTTCAAGTGACATGGAAATGTATTTGAATGAACTCTTGTTATTATGAAAAGCTACTATTTTCCATCTAATAGTTACTCTAAACTAAGGCTAAAATTGAAAAATCTGCCAACATCTGAATGACATTAAATTATCCCAAGTAATGCACCAAAAAATTAGCTTTCTTGCCTCTAATATTTCCATAAGCCCTCAGTCATAATGTTTGATTGATTAATTATTAAATGGATTTCAGATTTTCTATATTAGTGACTTTTGTGTTAGTTAAGATTTCTAATTAAGTTTTTCATTTCTCTCATGAAAGAATATTTAAGTCTACCAAATGTCATAACTCACGTTTGCATTTAATAATCAATATTTAGGAGATTATTTGAAACTAGTATGGCAGTAATAATTTATGAAGACCCACAAATGTTTCTGTCTGGGGTAATCATAAGCATCAGGGCTCAAGAGACTGAATTCTGTTGTTTAGTGATGGCATAAAATTTGTGGTTGGGATAACTGATTGGCATACAGAAAAAAAATACTAATCCTATGCATACTGTTATGGAGAGTGTTATGGTATAAGAGGAATATGAGCTTTAAATTTTCACATGCTTTAAATTGTTAAAACCCATAGATGCTGTGGACAAATGATAGATAACCATAATATTGGATTTATGTAAGACTAGACATCTGTGTAAGACCTATCAATTGCTATCTGTAACCCAGATGTTTCCAAAAGATGAACATATGGTGCTATGTAGATAAAATACACAGTGGATTGCCTAAATTCCTCTTAGAATTTATTGGTGGGAAGGTGAAGGTTAACTAAATTTAAATTTTAGTTCTGAAAATTTTGCCAAATATTGTACATATGTCTGTAACAGGCACAGATATTAAGAGTAAATGTATGATAGAATATTATTCAGCCATAAAAAAGGAAGTTCTGATACATGCTATGTGGGTGAACCTTAAAAATATGTGCTAAGTGAAAGAAGCCAAACTCGAAAGACCACATTATGTGGTTTCATTTATATGACATATCCTGTAGAGGCAAGTCTATAGAGACAGAAATTAGATTAGTAGTTGCTTAGAGCTGGGGAGGAAGAAGGCGTAGGTTGTGATAGCTAAGGGGTCATGCTTTCTTTCCAAGGTGATAATTATGTCTTAAAATTGACCATGGTGATGGTTGCACATATCTGTGAGTAGACTGAAAGCTATTGAATTGTACACTTTAAAATGATGAATTGTATGGTATGTGAATTATATTTCAGTAAGTCTGACAAAAATGTCTACACATTTCACCAAGATAGTATACTGCATAGACACGAATACAGAGAATGAAATTACTTAAAATCACAGCTCACTAAATGGACAGTTCCAAGCCCCAACAGTTTGACTGACCAGGTATACTCTGGCTTCTGAACACAAACGTTTCTGCCAAAGCCCTCTGAATATTTTTGGCATGGAAATTCTCCCACAGCCATAAACACTTCTCAATATTGTGATGATCCAATAAATGATTCCTTGGGTGAGTGGAACTTTAGATAAACTGTTGCTTTACTTTTCTGAGGATGGAACTGAATACAGAGACCAGAGATGGTGTATGGGGAGTAACTCAATCTAAATCTTTAATAGTTCTATCTAGCTCTTCGAAGCAGCTCAAAATTTTGTATGAGCAGAAGCCATTTATTTTATATAAAAATAGATTTTCTGGTAAAAGGGTAATTCCGGAAGGCTTTTGGGACAGAAGAAGTTGGTCATGATTTCTTTCCTCTTACCAGACCCTGGAAAGCCCTAGTAAGCAAAAAAGAAAAAAAAAAAAAAAAAGAGTCCAATATATTTAGCATTTGACAAATGTTAAAATAATCTGTTAAAAAAATAAACCACCACCAGAAAGGCAGTTGAGACACGTTTTCAAGGGTGAGAGGAAACATTTTTAACTGTTCGCCAATCTTTTGACTATTAGACATAATTGTACTTTTATTTTTACTTTCTAATAGTGGAGCTGCAATTAAATCCCATCAGCCCAACAGCAGATGCATAGCTGTACAGATCTGACAGAGTTTACCTCTGAACTCTGCAAGGTGTTGCAGGGAGAAGTCCTCTCTTCATGACGAGGAATTGTCTGCCTGGGGTTTGAGGTCCATCTTCACTCACAAGCTGTGGGATGTTGGGCACATTTTTTAACTTCTCCATGTGTCTCAGTTTTCACACATGTAAAATGACTATAATAACACTACCCTCATGGGTCATTTTGAGAATTAAGTGAGTTCATATTTGAAAAGCACAGAGAGCAGCTCCAAGAGCATGCTGAGTTTGTTAAACAAATGCAAATGTTAACACAGAAATTTAAAAAAAAATTTAACTATATTTACAGTTTTGGAGAGGTACAATTAAAAGTAATTGGGACATATTTCAAAAGTTCAGTTTCACCTATCTTTTGATTTACATTCTTACACTCTGTGAGCATGTTACTGAAGCAGCAATAGTACTGTCTGCTCTGACATTGTGCAATATATTCTATAAGCCAATGAACAGAGAGCCATACAGCCTTTGGAGAACAAAGATTCTATAGGATACCTTGTGGTCTAATATTACTTTTTACCCTTCTCTATTGAGTTTTAATTTATCACTAAGCTGAATGTGTCTGATATGAAGGGCAGAGAACAGTGACAAATGTTGATGTGAACAGAGAGATACAATGCAAGAGGCATAGGGATGGCAATTCTCATAAGACCCCAGCTCCGACTATGGTGACAACCTCCAAAGGTTTGTTAAAGAATGAGACTTGTCACCTATCAGATATGAGGGAGAATATATTGACAGTGAGGATTCCAGACAATATATGTGTAAAATTAGCTGCAAAGAGAAATCAGTAAGGTGAGTTTAAAAAATCTTTGCCAAGTTTGGAGATTAGGATTTTTTTACTAGTCATAAAAATGAGCTCCTTTATATGTGTGTGTATGTGTGTGTGTGCTAATCAACATGAGCATACGAATCTATGTTTACCAGTAAATAACTAACACTGAAAATTAAAAAGGAACTTAAATTGGATATTGTTATTATTGACTTTTTAACCCCAGAACTGGTCAGTCCACTAAAATGAAATATTTTATAATAACTAAGATTTATGAGTGCCTTTAAATGATCAAATAAAAATTATGAGATTAGGATTGGTTGATCATTTAAGAAAAGCGACTATAACATCTCTTCTGCTGTTCTATACAAATCAAATATACAAATATGATAATTAAATAGTATTTAATTATTGTTTAAAATTAGTATTGAAATATGATTTAAAATATCATACATTGTGTAAAAACATTTTTTGGGAAGGCATATCCATACTTCTAAATCTTTTTGTATCTAAACTTTCTTCCTAGATTATGTACTTGAATCATAAAAAAACTGTTTCATGTTTTATATGTGGTCTTAAAAATTAACATAGTTATTACTTTCTATTCATCAAGTTGATGTACTATAAATTGTTATGCCATGCCTTTAATTGCATATATTTATACATATCCAGATTTGCTATTTTAAAAAACACTGAAATGAAAATAATGCAGGTAGCTATTTCTTTCTGTTGAATTATTTTCTTAGAAGAAAGTCCACTGAGTAGGGTTACAGGACCAAAAGTTACAGGCATTTTAACGGTCTTTGAGACAAAGACTGCCTCTATAAATAAGTGAATTACAATTCTATTTAGCGTTACCTTTACAAATTGCTAAATTAGTGAAAATAATTTTTCAAAGTTAACTTGCATGCATCAGGTTAGTATCAATAATTATATTTTATACCAAACTGTTTACAATTTGGATGTTTTTCCCTTATGTGAACACATTTGTTCCTACTGTTCATTGAATTAATTACTAAATATTCATGGTTTTAGTACTCATTTAAATGAGCTCATTGTGCATTATGAATAATGACCCTTTCTTTGCCACATGTGATACAAATATTAAAGTTACTTTTAAATTCAAATGTGCTCTAAAACATCATTTTAAAACTTGAGACATGCAAATTAAAGAACAGTAACTAGTAGATTGAGTAAATGAGATAAGAGCACCACATTGGTGGCCCTAGAAGAGCCATGCCTCCTTGTCTTCTCACCTTTTGATAGCCCCCTCTCACACTGACTACAGGCTGGGTCATAGATTTGCTGTAGCTAATGAAGCAATAGCAAGCATTACTCCAGTAGAGGCTTGATAAATGCTTGCATGTTGGCTTTTCCTTTTATTATTCAGCTAACTCATTGCCTGAGAATCTGTCATTAAAAAAAAATTTTTTTTATTGTTATTATACTTTAAGTTCTAGGGTACATGTGCACAATGTGCAGGTTTATTACATATGTATACTTGTGCCATGTTGGTGTGCTGCACCCATCAACTCGTCAGCACCCATCAACTCGTCAATTTACATCAGGTATAACTCCCAATGCCATCCGTCCCTCCTCCCCCCTCCCCATAACAGGCCCCGGTGTGTGATGTTCCCCTTCCCGAGTCCAAGTGATCTCATTGTTCAGTTCCCACCTATGAGTGAGAACATGTGGTGTTTGGTTTTCTGTTCTTGTGATAGTTTGCTGAGAATGATGGTTTCCAGCTGCATCCATGTTCCTACAAAGGACACAAACTCATCCTTTTTTATGGCTGCATAGTATTCCATGGTGTATATGTGCCACATTTTCTTAATCCAGTCTGTCACTGATGGACATTTGGGTTGATTCCAAGTCTTTGCTATTGTGAATAGTGCTGCAATAAACATACATGTGCATGTGTCTTTATAGCAGCATGATTTATAATCCTTTGGGTATATACCCAGTAATGGGATGGCTGGGTTCTTATACAGCAGTAACAGACAAACAGAGAGCCAAATCATGAATGAACTTTCATTCACAATAGCTTAAAAGAGAATAAAATACCTAGGAATCCAACTTACAAGGGACGTAAAGGACCTCTTCAAGGAGAACTACAAACCACTGCTCAGTGAAATAAAAGAGGACACAAACAAATGGAAGAACATACCATGCTCATGGAAAGGAAGAATCAATATTGTGAAAATGGCCATACTGCCCAAGGTAATTTCTAGATTCAATGCCATCCCCATCAAGCTACCAATGACTTTCTTCACAGAATTGGAAAAAACTGCTTTAAAGTTTTGTTTGTTTGTTTGTTTGTTTAAGAAAGAGAAGCCATATGCGTGTGCAGGAGAATGGGGCCAACAACCAGCACCAGAGATGTGAGTGAGGCCTCTTTGGACATTCCAGTCCTAGCAGAGCTCCAGATTGACAGGCTCACATCAGTGACCCTAGTCAATATTGTGTGGAGTTTATATGAGTGACTTTATCTAATACCATATAAAGCAGAGGAACTACCTGGCTGATATGTGCCCAAATTCCTAATGCACAGAACTCTAAGCAATAAATTAATATTGTTTCAAGCAATTGCATTTTGGAGTGGTTTGTTACATAGTAGTAGATAATGAATACAGTAAGTGATAGCAAGGATTTCTTAAAGATTTTTCTATAATTAATTCCAAGGTACTTTCTTCATTGACATACCACTGATATTTCTGCTATCTATTTATTTACTAATGATTCTGTGTCTCTTATTCCTACTAAGCTAACCAGCTGAACAGAACTGAGATGGTTGGTTTATGTGAATAGTGAGTTGAGAATGGTTTTATTGGAATATTGACTCAAACTAGGTGATAAGTCCTGCTTGGATCTCAAAGGAACATTGTTCTTGATGATGTTACACATCCTTAAATTAATTCCACTCCTCATTGTGGTCAAACTGTGAGTGGGGCAGTCTGGTAGAAGAAAATTACTTTTAAGGAGTCCCTTGCACATAAATGTTCTACGGACTAATCACATCATTTCCTTCTCATTTCTGTATATGGAATTGTATTCTGATGCCAGATTTTAGGCACTAAAATGCAAAGGGTCTCTAGTAGGATTTGTTTTTTAAGGAATTAATGAAATGTCAGGTTTATTAGACTGAGCAAGCCATTGGCTGCGGGTGTTTCCATCCTTCTTTCTCTGGAAATTTAGCGGAAGAATGCATTAGCAGAAGAACCTGAGGCAGCTAAGAGAAAAGGGACCACTTCTGGTGGATGGTGATACTATTTCATTGAATAGTGTGGATTGTATCGTAAGTTAGAAATGACAGTCACTAACTGCTTCTAAATACAAAATGTCTAGATACCAAGAGAAAAAAGGTGTAACCTGCCATCAGGTATAACTAGTGGTACCATAATTGCTGCTATTTCTGTTGGATGTTCTCTGTGTGCTTATCTGAGGCATTTTCTATCACGTAGGTGTGGAGAAAAAAATGCCAGTAAAGAAGAGTTCAGATTAGATAATGATACAAAAGTGACACTTACAGAGAGTAGTATTTGGACAGCACTGTGGATGACCTCCAGGTACTGGAAGTCAACGATGCAGCCTGTGACGGAGACGTACGTGTAATCGTCCATCATGCCATGGGCTGAGGGAGGCAGCACTCTTCTGACACAACCAGGCCCATGTTCTCTCCACCATGACCGATGTACAGAGATATTGAATGTCATTAGATCGGTGTCCTAGGTGGGTAGGAGACAAAAGAGCAAAATGAGAAAATTGTATTACATCACGTCTTTGCCTTTGACCCTAGAAAGAATTCAGGGTGGATGAAATTGCTACAATGATTTCAATTTCAAGTGAAAAGTAACAAAAGACAAAGCCCCAAGTGGCTGCATGTATTATATGCCTAAATTATTGGGTTATAATTATTAAATGTGGAGATACAATCCTTTGATTAATATTAACATTTTAAAGGTAACACATTTAAAAAAAATCCAGAGATGAGATCTTCCATATACTTTTATTTAAAAATAATTTCTACCTTGAAACTTTTTGGCTGCATTTTATTGTTGTTGCATCATGAACATCACTATCATGGGATAAATATTGTTGAATGCTTTATGGCATAGTAGATGTTGTTCTAAGTGAATTTCACATATTATGTTCTTGAATGTTCGTGTGGGTACTTTAATGATCAACCTAATTTATAGCAGGCTGAATAATTGTCTCCACCAATGACACTTAGCTTCTAATCCCTGGAACCTGTGAATTTTACCTTGTATGGCAATAAAGCACTGTGCAGATGTGATTAAATTAAGGATCATGAGATGGGGAGGTGATCATGGATTATCTGAGTGGACCCTAAATGCAATCGTGTGCATTCTTATAAGAGGGAGGCAGACAGAGATTAGACATAAGGAAGAAGAGGCAAAGGCAATGTGACCATAGAAACAGAGACTGGGATGTGGCCGCCAGCAAGGATTTCTGCCAGCCACCAAAAGTGGGAAGAGGCCAGGAAGAATTCTCCTCTAAAGCTTCAGAGAGAGCGTGGCCCTGCCAAGACCTTGAATTTGGCTCAGTGAAGCTGATTTCAGACTTCTGGCCTTCAGAACAGTGACAGAATAAATTTCTGAGGTTTAAGCCATCAATTTTGTGGTGATTTGTTAAAGCAGTCTTGAGAAACTAATATCGGTGAGGAAAGTAAGTCATAGCAAAGTAACTGAATTTGCCCATGGTAGCACAGCTAGTTAGTGGTGAAGCTGGGACATAATATAGTGCAGTGTTTACTTTTAGCTATCACGTGGCACTCTCTCACATTACTTGCTGTCTTCCACCTCCAAAGCCCTGATCATTCCTTATACCCTGAAGAGAGCCAGGTCCTTCCTCCTCAGTTGTTTCAAGAAAATAGCACCACAGTCAATCACAAGAACAAAGAAGACAAACCTTAACTTTTATGTATTAAAATACACTTTCAGAGCTCTTAATGGAAAAAATAGCCTGGTTTTTGATCCTTAAGAGATGCCCTTTAGTATTTCTGGGGTGTTAACCTATGAAGGGCTAAGATCATAATGTTGTGGTCATAAACAATAGATTGAAAAGAACAGATTAGGGACCAGGACCTTGACTCTCAAATAATCCAAAGACTGCAACCACCATGTAGATCAGGAAGAAGGAGGAGTGGTGATAGAGAGAGGCCAAAGCAGTCCCTGGGCCAGGACACTGCTCTGAAGGGTAGCTGGGGATGCAGGAGCAGAGTCAGCTTTTGTTTATTTCCCTGCCTCCACTCCCTCCAAGAGTGAACTCTGTCTTAGTGCCAGGGGGCCATGTTGGAGCAGGCTCCATACGTGACCTTTGCTGAGAGGTGCAGAGGCTGCCCGCAGGCTATGCAACACAACCGAGGCACATCTGTGCATTCCAAGGTTCCTTTGAGGACAGTCTCCACTTCAGTTGCCAAGGACACACCTAAATGACTGAAATTGAGGTTGGAATTCTGTAAACTTAGAGGAAGCTAGTGGGAAATGGAAAGCCTTGAACTTACCCATGGGTGGCACTGAAAGTAACCAGGGTGGAGCTCTCTGAAAAGGACAGTAGGGAAACCCTCCTTTTACACTGCTGTATATGGTAAGTGAATCACAAGGGTAGTAACATTCCCAGTGCATATAAGTAGGCAGGGTTACTATGCAGTTTTAGATTTTCCTCAATTCAAGGAATTCAAAGTACCATTATAAGTATGCCTCAAATTATATCAACAATAAAACATGTTACACCTTTTTCCTTTTGACTGTTGGTTTGCTATTCAGTTACCTTCACAGTTACAGAACTTTATTGATAATAAAACATTTAGGTCATTTTTTTTGGTTGTGGTTTGCTACCTGTATCATTTGCAGTTAATCTCTGAAGGGAAAATATTATAGAAAAATAATTGCTTCAGCTACCAAATTCAGTTTAACGCAAGGCAATTTACCTGCACACAAACATCAGAGATGCACACTGATTGCTCCCTTTTCTGGTCATCAGATTTAATTTCTTACAGTTAAATGTGCTTACTACAGAAGAACTATGTATTATTTCTCATCTTAATAGAATTTACTAGGTTCAGGATGAACTAGCATGATCTCAAAATTCATAGCGATTTCTATTCCTTAATCATTCTTACCCAGTGACCTATCCTATTGCAGACTGCAAGTTCATTTCAGTATGACTTTACCTAAAATTTATATTATACAAATAAAACAAGAGTCAATTTATGAACTAATCATACATATTTGTTACACTCATAAAACCTTTCAGCATAGGTATCACTAAATTTGTTGGAACTATAACATATTTATAAACGGTACTATTCCTTGCAATGACTGTATTAAAATTTGAATGAGAATATAAATAACATTAAATTGTACTTAAACTTCAAACTTCTTAAGTTTTTTGTTTGAGAGCTCTGAAAATGACACCCCCAAATATGGTGATTTGGCATGCTGAGTACTTGGAACATGAAGGACACTGGAAAAGCTTCAGAAGGAGTCTCTTTCTGACCTTCTTCTGCCCTTCTTTCTCCTGCTTTCTTTTCTCCCCAAGGCAGGCCATAGAAACTAGAATTCCTCTTCCCTAAGAGAGTTCATAGAACCAGAACCCTTCTCCCCCACAGCTGGCCATAAAACCTAGAAATATTACTCTACCACTTGCCTTTCTGTGTAAGAGCTAGCAATGAAGAAATTCTCTGACCTACCTTATCCAAAGGTAGACATAAGACTGTTACTCCAGAAAGCTCTTACCCTATACCCAGAAAGAAGAAATGTCACACAGAGAAGCCAAGAAGAATCTGAGCAGACAGGCCTTGTTGTGTTTCCCTATTCAGTCTCCTGCCATTAGGTCATACTTATTTGGTTCAATCATATTTATTTTTTATTTTTTGAGATAATTTCCTTCTGTTGCCCATGCTTGAGTTCAGGGGTCAGAACATAGCTCATTCCATTCTTGAACTCCTGAACTCAAGCCAATTCTCCTGCCTCCCACTCCTGCATAGCTAGGACCATCGCTAGGACCATGAGCCACCATGCCTGAGTCTGATTTTCTTTCTACATGGCTGTGCATTCCACATCAAATCAAAACATAAAAGTAGACAGTTTTCCCTGAATCTTTAAGGCTTCATTTCTGAAGTCTCCCATGTCATGTAAAACTTTGATTGAATAAATCTATAATGCTTTTCTCTTGTTAACCTCTCTTTTGTTTTAGGCGTGTGGACTGTGACCCTTTCGATGGGGAAGAAAAGTATCACACCTTTTCCCCACCTACATTGTAAAATTTTATCTAAAGTTTGTGTCTTATTTCTATCTCAGTACTGGATTATAAACACTTTTTTTTAAACTTACCACATGACAACTCAGTTTTCTATACAAGGCATATCAAAGGAAATACAACACAGAAAATAACATTTTATAAAGAAAAAGAAACACAAATCACTTTATTGTTGAAGCTTTTAGTTACCACATCAAAGTGTGTAGTTTTGAAATACATGGGTGATATAGTTTGACTGTGTCCCCCACCCAAATCTCATCTTGAATTGCAGTTCCCATAATCCCACATGTGGTGGAAGGGACCTGTTGGAGGTAATTGAGTCATAGGGGTGGTTTTCCCCATGCCATTCTAGTGATAGTGAGTAAGTTTTCACAAGATCTAATGGTCTTAGAAGAGGCTTTCCCCTTTGCTTGGTTCTCATTCTTCTCTCTCAAGGATGAACTTGCTTCCCCTTCCACCATGTTTGTAAGTTTCCTGAGGCCTCCCCAGCCATGCTGAACTATGGGTCAATTAAACCTCTTTCCTTTATAAATTATCCAGTCTCTGGGATGTCTTTATTAGCAGTGTGAGAACAGACTAATACAATGGGTTAACGCTAAACCATAAATCAACAAAGTAATCTTAAAAATAATGTTAGTAGTTCAAATGCTGTTTCTCTTTTACTTCTTGGAAACAGACTATTGTATGATGATTTAAGCACATCACAGTTGAGAAGGTTGACAACTGATACAACTGGTGTCTTTGCTTTTGTCTTTAGAGTTAAAAAGATATAAACAATGGCATTTGTATTTATGCAAGCATATGTGCAGGGTAGCAGATATGCCACCCCAAAATGTGCCACTTTGGCATGAGGATTTTTTGAGCTGAAGGCAACTGAGAAGAAGTAGATATACACAGATCTCTCTGTCTTTTTCCTATTTGCCTAAAAGCAAGACACAAATTTACAATGATGTCCCTCCTTCCTTGTCTACCAGTAAAAACTAAAGTTAACTACCTGAGATGACTTTAGACTTTTGTCATCCTGCAGAGGGCATCAGAGAAATGTACATAAGGAACTTCACTAATTAGTTTTTATCTATCATAAGTTTCCTATAACTGGCCTGCCCCACACTCTTCCTTCTTTGTTTTCAGTTGAAGATGTTATATAAGCCTGAATTCTAAGTCACCTATTTAAGAACTGGTATTTTAACCATGGGTGTTTCATATATATATATATATATATATATATATATATATATATATGAGAGATATACATGTTAATAAAATTATGCTTGTTTGTTTCTTGTTAATCTGCCTTTTGTTAAAAAGAGTCCCAGCTAAGAACTCAGAAGGGTAGAGAAAAAATTATTTTTCCTGCCTTACATACATGACTATCAAGGAATAGTTTGTAGAACAAGGAAGAAGAGGGCAAAGAGAAAACAGAGAAACCAGAAAATAAAACCAAGTAGGAGGGTTGAGGAGGTGTGAGGACAGCCTGGAGACAAGACAGCGTGTTAAGGTTGTAGGGAAGGCACAATTTTAGCTTTACTCTCTTAAGAGTTTTTAGCTGGGCCTGATAATTAAATTTACATAAGACAAATTAACAGGAGAGAAAAGCATACAAATTTAATATCAGTTTTGCATGACATGGAGTCATCATAAGGAAATAAAACCACAAAGCTGCAATTAGAGTTGACAACTTATATACTTATTTGGAAAAAGAGTAGTAAATTGTGAAAATATAACAAAGCAAGGGGGCTTGGGCTGAGGTAGTTGATTATGGAGAAGTGGCTAGGAAGATAAGGGTTAGTTTAACACAGGTTGTTGGCGAAGATTTCTCTCAGCCTTGACTCTTCAACTCTGGTATAAGAAGGTCTTCCTTCTTCCAGTGGAGGGAGAAGACATTCCACATGGGAGTTTTATCCCCTGCTTTTAGGAAGGTCGGAGTGTGCCTGCCTGCCTGCCTTCCTTCCTTCCTTCCTTCCTTCCTTCCTTCCTTCCTTCCTTCCTTCCTTCCTTCCTTTCCTTCCTTCCCTCCTTCTTTCCTTCCTTCCTTCCTCTTTCCTTCCTTCCTTCCTTCTTTCTTTCTTTTTCTTTCTTACTTTCTTTCTTTCTTTCTCTCTCTTTCTTTCTTTCCTTTTCTTTTTTGTTTCTTCTTGCTCCTCCCTCCCTCCCTTCCTTCCTTCTTTCCTTCCTTCCTTCCTTCCCTCCTCCCTCCCTCTCTTTCTTTCTTCCTTCATCTTTCTTTTTTCTTTCTTCTCTTTCTTTCCTCTTCTTTCTTTCTTTCTCTTTCTTCTTTTCTTCTTTCTTTCTTTGTTTGTTTCTTTCTTTCCTTGTTTCTTTTTCTCTTTCTTTCTCCTTCCTTCCCTTCCCTCCCTCCCTCTCTCTTTCTTTCTTTCCTTTTTCTTCTTTCTTCTTCCATGCTCCTTCTTTCCTTCCCTCCTCCCTCCCTCTCTTTCTTTCCTCCTTCCTTTCATCTTTATTTTTTCTTCTCTCTCTTTCCTCTTTCGTCTTTCTTTTCTTTCTTTCTTTCTTTCTTTCTTTCTTTCTTTCTTTCTTTCTTTCTTTCTTTCTTTCTCTTTCTTTCTCCTTCCTTCCCTTCTCCTTCCTTCCTTCCTTCCCTCCCTCCCTCCTTCCTTTTCTTTCTTTCTTCCTTTCCTTCCTTCCTTCCCTCCTTCCTTTTTTCCTCCCTCCCTCAGTCTTCTTTTTTCTCCTTCCTTCCTTCCTTCCTTCCTTCCTTTCTTTCTTTCTTTCTTTCTTTCTTTCTTTCTTTCTTTCTTTCTTTCTTTCTTTCTTTCTTTCTTTCCCTCTTTCTCCTTCCTTCCTTCCTTCCTTCCTTCCTTCCTTCCTTCCTTCCTTCCTTCCTTCCTTCCTTCCTTTCTTCCTTCCTTCCTTCCCTCTCTCTCTTTCTTCTCTCTCAGTCATTCTTTTTTTTTTTTGTCTTTCTCCCTCTCCCCTGTCCCACTTCCTCTTTAACTCAAATCAATCAATATGTCAGAATGGCATATATTGAGTGCTGTGTTCAGAACTTCAAGAACAATAGAAAAGAGAATTTCAGGTCAGTTGATAATGTCATAGACCCAAAGACATCTAAAAAAGACTACTAAATTTTCTTATTATTGGGGCAATAGAGAACGTTACAAAATGCAATTCCAAGGAAGTACTGGGAGTAAAAAACTGGATTACAAGGACATAAAGAAACTAAGAGGAGAGGATTTGGTGTGTTTTTGTTTTTGTTTTTGTTTTTTCATAAACTTTAGGAGTCAAGGTAGTAAGAACATTAGATGGTGGCTTTAAGGGTGGACAAGGAGTAAAAGAAAAAGCACATGATAACCATTTGTGAGGTACACCTTATATATTCACAGAGTTATGACTTCAAAGAAATGTATTCCATAGTACTTACCTTTTCCCTAATATCTATTTAAGTAAACATTAAATGTTTGAGCTCTTTCATTTCATTAGTGTGAATTCCAAACTTGCTCTCATATTCTCCAAAGATTTCAATTAAAAAAGACACCCAGAATTATTTGAAATATTGTTCATTAACTATGTACGTGCATATGCCTGCCCACATTTATTCATGGTAAGTGTAGTTTTGGCTGGGTGTGGTGGCTCACGCCTGTAATCCCAGCACTTTGGGAGGCCGAGGCGGGCGAATCACGAGGGCAGGAGATCGAGACCATCCTGGCTAACAGGGTGAAACTCCATCTCTACTAAAAATACAAAAAATTAGCTGGGTGTGGCAGCGTGCACCTGTAGTCCAAACTGCTGGGGAGGTTGAGGCAGGAGAATGGCGTGAAGCTGGGAGGCAGAGCTTGCAGTGAGCCGAGATCATGCCACTGCACTCCAGCCTGAGTGACAGATCGAGACTCAGTCTCAAAGACAAAAAAAAAAAAAAAAAAAAAAAAAGTGTACTTGCTGTTTTAGAATCACCTCATGTTCTTAAAAAAAAAAAATTCAATATTCACTTCTTTACAGTATACCACCATACAATTTCTCATTAATCAAGGAGCTAATCTCTCTCTTATTATTCTTTGCTCTTTTAATAATCTCCTTTTTTGGGTATGTGTTTAATTTAAATGTAATCCTTTCTATTTCTAGAAATGGACTCCTAACTTCTAACAATATTCATTTTCTTTGCCTTTCTCCTTAGTTGCAGCTCAAAAAGTTATTGCATTCATTTTTATATAGCTATCTACTTTCTTTGTCTTTTCACTTTTGTTTCCATCACAAGCCAGCCTATCTGTAAGTGAAAACGTGACCTTAAAGAGAAGTCCATATAAACTTAAGAAATCAGATTTTGTTCAATTTTACAGAGTGTGCTTTGATATTATATTTATATAGTAGAATTCATGCCAACTGAAACTTCTTTTGAAATACTTCTTCATCTCAGAATATAAATTAGAATAGTTACAGTAAATGTCTTATTTTTCTAATTATTTTCTTTTTGCTGAAACACTAAATACTTCATAGAGCATTATGGATCTATATAATAAAGGGCTAATACAGTGATTGATAGGTTTAAGTGTTTGGAGTTTGTAATACAAGGGCTTAGAATCAGTTCAAATATATAAAAAATTATGTGATATTTTTCTACATTAAAAACAGCGCTTACAGATAGGCTTAAAAGGTATTTACGCTTTCATTAGGAGTGTCTGTCATGTCTGTTGCTTTCTAAAAAAATTTATCCTGCAATTTATGAGCAAATCATAATCATTTGGATTTTTGCCATTGATGTTGGCTATAAAGAGCAGCCTATAGATTGAGGAGTGGCCACTGATCATTTTGATCTCCTCTTTCTTATCTTTACAACTAGGTATTGCTAGAATTTTTCAATTCTTTACCATTAATTATAGACTAGAATCAGAGCTAAAGGTAATCGATCCTTTTATTTTTATTTTGGTCTTACTTTCCTCAGATAGGACCACTTCAGGGAGCCATGAAGCCTTATCCATCCATTTAACAGGTTGAGGGGTCTTTAAAAAGTTCACAGAAAATCCTATTATTAAAAAAAAAAAAAGCCTATGCATGGATTCGATTTTTTTTTTTTTGTACCAAAATAAACTCATACTAACTTGTTATAATATGTCTGAACAGGATCTAGTTTGAAGCAATGAGAATGTTATGACATTATTTTGAAAAGAGCCCCTATCAGAGCAACATAAATTCTGGTAAAATAAACACAAGAACAAACAACAAATTTGTGGTGAAGCTTGAATGGAAGAATACTGAAATCATTAATGCTATACAAAAAGTTTATGAGGACAATGCTCCAAAGAAATCAACAGTTTACCAATGGAGAATTCATTTTTTAAAAGTTTGTACATATATGTAGATATATTTTAATTATACTTTAAGTTCTGGGATACATGTGCAGAATGTGCAAGTTTGTTACATAGATATACAAGGGCCATGGTGGTTTGCTGCACCCATCAACCCGTCATCTACATTAAGTATTTCTCTTAATGCTATCCCTCCCCTAACCCCCACCCCTCAAAAGACCCTGGTGTGTGATGTCCCCCTCCCTGTGCCCATATGTTCTCATTGTTCTACTGCACTTATGAGTGAGAACATGCGGTGTTTGGTTTTCTGTTCCTGTGTCAGTTTGCTGAGAATGATCGTTTCCAGCTTCATCCATGTCCCTGCAAAGGACATGAACTCATCCTTTTTTTATGGCTGCATAGTATTCCATGGTGTATATGTGCCACATTTTCTTTATCCAGTTTATCATTGATAGGCATTTCAAAAGCCAAAACTGACAAATGGGATCTAATTAAACTAAAGAGCTTCTGCACAGCAAAAGAAACTTAACTATCATCAGAGTGAATAGGCAACCTACAGAATGGGAGAAAATTTTTGCAATCTACCAATCTGACAAATGGCAAATATCCAGAATCGACAAGGAACTTAAACAAATTTGCAAGAAAATAACAAACAACTCCATCAGAAAGTGGGCAAAGGATATGATATGAACAGACACTATTCAAAAGAGGACTTTTTTTTTGGAGATAGATTGTCTCATTCTGTCGCCCCAGTGTGGAGTGCAGTGGCATGAACCTGTGCTTCCTAGGTTCAAGCAATTCTCCTGCCTCTGCCTCCCAAGTAGCTGGGATTACAGGCACATGCCACTGTGCCCAGCTAATTTTTGTATTTTAGTAGAGATAGGGTTTCATCCTGTTGGCCAGCCTGGTCTTGAACTCCTGACCTCAGGTGATCCACCCTCCTAGGCCTCCCAAAGTTCTGGGATTGCAGGTGTGAGCCATCATGCCTGGCCAAAAGAAGACATGTATGTGGTAAACAAACATATGAAAATAAGCTCATCATCACTGATCATTAGAGAAATGCAAATGCAAACCACAATGAGATACCATCTCACACCAGTTAGAATGATGATCATTAAAAAGGAAACAACAGATGCTGGAAGAGGATGTGGAGAAATAGGAATGCTTTTACACTGTTGGTGGGAGTGTAAATTAGTTCAACCACTGTGGAAGACAGTGTGGCCATTCCTCAAGGATCCAGAACCAGAAATACCATTTGACCTAGAAATACTATTACTGGTTATATACCTAAAGGATTATAAATCACTACTATAAAGACACATGCACGCATATGTTTATGCAGCACTATTCACAATAGCAAAGACTTGGAACCAACCCATATGCCCATCAATGATAACTTATTTTAAGAAGAGACAAGAAAATGTTGATGATGAAGTTCATACCAGCAGATCATTCACATCAATTTGTAAGGAAAAACATTATCTTGTTTGTGCCCTAATTGAAGAGGGTTGATGATTAACAGCACATACAATAGCCAACACCATAGATATCTCAATTGGTTCTGCTTACACAATTCTGACTGAAAAATTAAAGTTGAGCATATTTTCCATTTGATGGGTGCCAAAACCATTGCACTCATATCAGCTGCAGACAAGAGCAGGGCTTTTATTGGAAATTTTAAACAAGTGTGGTCAAGATCCTGAAGCATTTCCTTGAAGAATTGTCACAGGAGATAAAATATGGCTTTACCAGTGTAATTCTAAAGACAAAGCACAATCAAAGCAATGACTAACAAGAGGTGGAAGTGGTCCAGTGAAAGCCAAAGTGGACCAGTCAAGAGTAAAGGTCATGGCAACAGGTTTTCAGGGTGCTCAAGGCATTTTGCTTGTTGACTTTCTGGAGAGCCAAAGAACAATAGTATCTGCTTATTATAAAAGTGATATGAGAAAGTTAGTCAAAGCTTTAACAGAGAAACATCCAGGAAAGCTTCACCAGGGTCCTTCTCCACCATGACAATGCTTTTGCTCATTCCTCTCATCAAACAAGGGCAATTTTGAGAGTTTGGCAGGAAAAAATGGCAGATAGCAGGCAAAACTAACTTGCAGCTCCCACTCCTGACATTGCTAACCCCTGACTTTTTTTCAAAACATTCTTTTTTCCATGACTGTATTCTCTCTTGTTTTTTTTTATTCCTCTTGGAGTATTCAAATTGAGCTAAGATTTCAGGAAAAGGTAAAATTCCCTGAGAAGAAATTTACCATAAGAAAGGGAATTCTGAATGAGTTCAAGCATTGTCCCTGACTGATGGGGCTGGGAGAGGGGGAGAATTTCAAACATTCCTTTCTAAAGTAATTTATCTTAAAACTAGATCCCTCAGGTTTTCCAAAGATTAAGACTAAATAGTTATAATAATCTCCCATAGTAAAAATTTGCCAAACACAAAAGGAAAAAAATTATATGAAAAAGAGTCAACAGGAAATATGTAAACACAATTTAAGAATCAGCAACTGTAGATTTTAGAATTATTACATAAAAAGTTTATTTGTTTATTTGTTTTTTGAGACAGGGACTCCCTCTGTCACCCAGGTTGGAGTGCAGAGTCTCAGTTTCGGCTCACTGCAACCTTTACCTCCTGGGCTCAGGTGATCTTCCCACCTCAGCCTACGAATAGCTGACACTACAGGTGTGTACCACCACACTTGGCTAATTTTTTAAGGCTTTTGTAGAGACGAAGTCTCACTATATCGCCCAGGTTGGTCTTGAACTCCTGGGCTCAAGCAGCCCTTTTGCACTGGCTTCCCAAAGTGATGGGATTGCAGGTGTGGACCACTATACCCAGCCCATAAAATGTTCGTAAAAATAAAAACTGGGATGAAAAATCACTAAAGGAAAGAGAATATTAAAATAAACAGGTATGTTTAACTTCTAGAGATTAAAAACATAATTGAAGCAAGAAATCAATAGATACGTTAAAAAGATTAGAGAGATTGAAGAGATAGTCAATGATTTGGAAGATATATTTGAAGAGATTACCCATAATTCAACACAAAGAGACACATATACAGAAAATATGAAAGGCCAATAGGCATGGAGAATAGAATGAGAACGTTTGATATACATCTGATCAGAATTTGGAGGTGAGAATAAGAGAATGAGTAGGAGGCAGTATTAGAAGAAAGTTCTTGAAGAATTTTCAAACTTAATGAATGGTAGATATTTTCACATCCAGAGCATTACAGTAAAATAATAACACATGAAATTAAAAAAAAGAAGTTATTAAAATGCAGTCAAGACAAAAACTTGTCAACAAAAGAATGTTTGATTAAGTGTGGTTGTCAACAGCAACAATGGAAGCAAGAACCTATTACTCTCTTGCTGATTTAACTCAGAAATATATATACATATTTATGAAATATATATATATGGTTAAACTTTTATTTAAAATGATGATGAAACAAAAGCATTTCAGACAAATAAAATCTAGACTGTTTACCACCAATGGAACTTCCTAAATGTATTTCAGGAAGAAAGAAGGTCCTAGAAGACAGGCAAATTCCCATAAATATTACTTATACAAGACAACAATAATGCCTAACTTATGAGGAAAAAAACAGGGTGGAATTAAACATTGCTCACCATGCAAGATGGAAGGAAGGTGAGGTTTTAGTATTGTTTAGGTGGAGGGTAGCAATAATTATTAATTTTAAATGTAAACATGGGTGGCAAAAGTTTAGGGTGAAGTTTTAATAGAATAAAAGTAGAAATGAGGATATTATTTTGAAGTAGTAGAGAATAAATGAAAAATTTTAAATATAATGATAATATCAGGAACAAAGAAAAAAGCATTAAAAATCACAATAGAGAGCAAAAAAATAGATGGCAGAAGCACTAACACATATATGAGGGAGTGACGAAAGGAAAATGGATCTGATCTCAGGTAGTCTGTCCTTCATCTGACCTTCAGTGGAGGGCTCTGGATCTTAAACCATGACTCAGTGATCTCCTCCTCACCACCAAAGGATGCTGGCTTTAGTGGTTTCCGGGGCTAGCATTTTGTACTTTTATGTCAGTCAGCTGTGGCCTGCTGTCAGGGATGGGAGCAGGAGCTAACTCCTATGCAGTAAGGGTTGCCCTGGACAAATCAGAAGCCAATCACTACAGGAGCTGATGAGAGGGCACATTGGCTTTGTCAAGGGTATGAAAACAGGGCACCAAAACAGTATTTACTAATGTATTTATATCAGTTTGGTATTTTAAAATCATTTTCCTTGTATTGAGGGTTAAAACAATAAGTAATCACATCAATGATTTAATAAAGATTTTCAGTGTAAGAGAAAAGACAGTTATAAGATCAAAGAAAATAAAGGTAAATACAGTGTTATTGAAATTAAACTGAAAATGTCAAATTGTTCTCATGATTAAAAATAATTGTATAGAATGTAGGGGGTGTGTGTGTGTGTCTGTGTGTATGTGTGTGTGTGTGTGTGTCTATGTGTGTATCATGTGATCCCTGTCCACTGAAATGGCTCGGAAACAATGTTGCTCTAGTATAGCAATGAGCACTCCAGTTTTGCTGTCTGATACAATTCCTCACTAAAATGTGCCAGGGCTCTTCCCTGGAGAAATGCCCAATCTAGGTGAGGTGCAAGGAAGAAACAAGGGGAGTGTAGGGTATAGTTTTATGCTTGAAAGTCTGAAAACATGTACAAAGTCTTGAGTCACACTGAAAGGATGTAGGAGCCACTATGAAGGCTCTATCACGGCCCAAAGTTGAAATAAGTTGAGCATCAGAAGAAATGATTGAAGCCTACTAAAACACACTGAATCAGTGAAAATCTATGATTCCTTAATACTCTAAAAGAAAGGCAGAAAAGCTCAATTGTTAATAGTTAAAACAGTTATTAAAACAACACGTTACTTGAAAAATGAGTAATTAAAGGGAAAGAAGAATTTGTTTTGCTTTTGCAGTAAGAAATTGTATATCAAGATAACAGAGTTGAGGAGGTAAACGTCTTCATTATTGAACATGTGAGGCAATAAATAAAAAAAGAACGGAAGAAATTTTTTAAAAACACAATCTCGCGAATTCAAATGAAATTCTTTAATTCTTACAAGGATTAGTGAGCAGTTTTTACAATAATTAAGTAAATGGGTAATTTATGTAGAACCAAAGTACATAATACAGATTTCTTTTTCATGGCAAATAATACTTAGAAATAACACATTAAATGACATTTAGGAAAAAATATACCATTTAATATTTATAGTAGAAAAGAAGAAAGGCTGAAATAAATGAGCTGAGCACCCAGTTTAAAAATTTTTAAAGGCTAACAAGACTAAAATGTTAGAATAAAAGATTAACAGATTTACGTTTAATTAACAAATATTTGTTTGTGCCTACTCTGTTCTGGGGTTTGGAATTAATATATGAACAGAACAGGCAAGAATTTCTGCCCTAGTGAAGTTAAATTCTAGCAGAGCAATTCAGAATATAAATGTAAGGAAAAATAAATTATATTTTGTGTTAGAAGATGAAAACTATCTTAAAAGATAACAAGGATATTAGAGGTACATGTAAGAGCAGAAAATAATTAAAAATCAAAAATATAATAGAAAAGATCAATAAAGAACAAAGCGGGTCCTTTAAAAATCCCATAAAATTAGCAACGATGTGGTAAGAGATCAAACTTGGTAGTATTTGTTATTGTTATTCTCTTACACTGAAAATCTTTATTAAATCATTGATGTGATTACTTATTGTTCACTATGGGGAGAACCTGCTCCCGATGGTCAACGTGGGTTCTTTTCTATTTCCTATGCATCTGGGCTGGTTTAAAAAGAGAGAGATTTAAAGCTGGGTGTCAGAGGGAGACATCACACGTGGGCAGGTTCCGTGATGTTCCCCCAGCTGTAAAACCAGCAAGTTTTTATTAGCAATTTTCCAAAGGAGAGGGAGTGCATGAATAGGGTGTGGGTCACAGAGATCACGTACTTCGCAAGGTAATAAAATATCACAAAGCAAGTGGAGGCAGGGCGAGATCACAGGACTACAGTATAGGGCGAAATTAAAATTGCTAATGAAGTTTCGGGCATGCATTGTATTGATAACATCTTATCAGGAGACAGAGTTTGAGAGCAGACAACCTGTCTCACCAAAATTTATTAGGCGGGAATTTCCACGCCCTAATAAGCCTGGGAGCGCTACAGGAGACCGGGGTTTATTTCATCCCTTCCGCGTCGACCATAAAAGACAGATGCCTCCGAGGGGGCCGTTCATAGACCCACCCTCAGGGTACATTCTCTTTCTCAGGGATGTTCCTTGCTGAGAAAAAGAATTCAGGGATATTTCTCCTATTTGCTTTTGAAAGAAGAGAAATATGGCTCTGTTCCATCCAGTTCACTGGCGGCCAGTTCAAGGTTACCTCCCTTGTTCCCTGAACATCGCTGTTAATCCTGTTGTTTTTTCAAGATGCTCAGATTTCATATTGTTCAAACACATATGCTCTACAATTTATACAGTTAACGCAATCATCACGGGGTCCTGAGGCAACATATATCCTCCTCAGTTTACAAAGAAGATGACGGGATTAATAGATTGAAGTAAAGACAGGCATAGGAAATCACAAGGGTATTGATTGGAAGAGTGATAAGTGTCCATGAAATCTTCACAGTTTATGTTCAGAGATTGCAGTAAAGACAGGCGTAAGACATTATAAAAGTAGTAATTTGGGGAACTAACAAATGTCCATGAAATCTTCACAATTTATGTTTTTCTGCCGTGGCTTCAGCCGGTCCCTCTGTTTGGGGTCCCTGACTTCCCACAACAGTTCACTCTTACAAAGGACAATGGCCAATCTTAAACAGAAAAATATGGCAGCATTTAGCCATTTAAAATGAGCATATGTTATGATTCTGCAATTTACCTCTCTGCATTTATCCTTGCTTTGTCACACATCCACCTGTGTACACATGTAATAGTGTTCATAACAGTAGTTTATTTTCACATTTAGATTGGAAGCCATCTAAATGTCTATCAAAAATTAATGAATTTGTATGAATGCAATCCATGCTATGTGAAGTGGAAATAAGTAGGCCTACATATACATTAAAAAGGGTAATCTCTGAAGCATAATGTTGACAAAAACAACTTATGGAAGAAATAAATACTGTGTTGTTTCAGTTATACAAAGTTTAAAAGTTGAACAAAGATACCATATGTATATAGTATGTCATATGTCTATTATAATTTATAATTACGGATACAGCTGCTATAAACATCTAGGTGCAGGTTTCTATGTGGACCTAAGTGTTAATACCAAGGAGCACAATTGCTAGATCAAATGCTAAGAGTAAGTTTAGTTTTTTAAGAAACTACCAAACTGTCTTCGAAAGTAGAAAGTAGCTGTACTATTTTGCATTACCCCCACTATTGAATTAGACTTTCTGTTGGTCCATATCCTACCCAGCATTTGGTGTTGTCAGTGTTTTGGATTTGGCCATTCTAATAGGTATGTAGTGGCATCACGTTGTTGTTTTAATTTGTAATTCTGTGATGAATTGTTACGTGGAGCATATTATCATGTACTTTTTTCCGTCTACATATCTTCCTTGTTGAGGTGTCTGTTCAGGTCTTAGGCTTCTTTCTAAATAAATCATTTCTTTTTTATTGTTCAGAGTACATTGTGTATGTTGGACAACAGTCTTTTATCAGTCTTTTACTTATTTTGCAAATATTTTCTCCCAGTCTGTGGCCTGTCTTATTCTCTTGACAATGTCTTTTGCAGAGCAGGAGGTTTTTTTCTTTTTTTGTTTTGTTTTGTTTGTGACGGAGTCTCACTCTGTCACCCAAGCTGTAGTGTAGTGGCGCCATCTCAGCTCACTGCAAGCTCCGCCTCCCAGGTTCAGGCCATTCTCCTGCCTCAGCCTCCTGAGTAGCTGGGACTACAGGCCTCGCCATCATGCCTGGCTAATATTTTGTATTTTTAGTAGAAATGGGGTTTCACTGTGTTAGCCAGGCTGGTCTCTATCTCCTGACCTCATGATCTGCCCACTTCAACCTCCCAAAGTGCTGGGATTACAGATGTGAGCCACCGTGCCTGGACGGGAGGTTTTTTGTTTTTTTGTTTTTTTTTTTTTGTTTTGTTTTTTGTTTTGAGATGGAGTTTCGCTCTTGTTTGTCACCCAGGCTGGAGTGCAATGGCGTGATCGCCACTCACGGCAACCTCCGCCTCTCGGGTTCAAGCAATTCCCCTGCCTCAGCCTCCCGAGTAGCTGCAATTACAGGCATGCACCACCACGCCCGGCTAATTTTGTATTTTTTAGTAGAGACGGGGTTTCTCCATACCGGTCAGGCTGGTCTCGAACTCTCGACCTCAGGTGATCCACCCACCTCGGCCTCCCAAAGTACTGGGATTACAGGCATGAGCCACCATGCCCAGCCACGGAGTTTTTAATTTAAATCAAGTACAGATTTTCAATTCATTCTTTTATGTATTGTGCTTTTGATGTTATATCTAAAATGTTATTGCCAAACTCAAGATCATCTGGATTTTCTCTGATGATCTAGGAGTATATACTTTTGCATTTTACATTTGTGTATGTGATCTATTTTGAGTTATTTCTTGTGAAGAGTATGAGGTCTATGTCTAGATTATTGTTATTTTGCATATGGATGCCCAGTTGTTATAGTACCATTTGGTGAAAAAACTATCTTGGCTTCCATTGTATTGCCTTTATGGATTCAGAGGCCAAACATAGACCCATTTAATATAGTTACAAAATTTGTATTTCCAAAAAACGTATCCAACTTTTGCAACGATTATGACAGTAAAAAGAAAAACTCATCCAACTGTATACTTACATGGGTACATTGTATAGTATATAAATTATAACTCAATAAAACAGATTTTTTAAGTAAAAAAAAAAGAAACAGTTTATCAATATCCACAGAACAACTTTGGATTTCAATTAAGATTTTGTTGAATATATAGACTAAGTTGGGAAAGACTGACATCTTGACAATATTGAGCCTTCTTACCCATGCACATGAAATCTCTCTCCATTATTTATTTATTGGATTTCTTTCATCAGAATTTTGTAGTTTTCCTCATAAAGATCTTATGCACATTTACTTAAATTTATACCTATATAGTTCATTTTGGGGTTGCTACTGCAAATGGTATTGTGTTTTTAACTTCAAATGCCACTTACTCATTGCTAGTATATAAGAAAGTGAATAGCTTTTGTATATTGACCTTCTATCCTGCAACCTTGTTATAATTGCTTATTAGTTCTAGGAGTTTGTTATTGTTGTTTTTGTTGATCTTCTACATAGATGACTATGGCATCTGTGAACAAAGTTTTATTTCTTCCTTTCCAATGATTATATCTTGTTTCCTTTTGTTGTCTTACTGCCTTAGTGAGAACATCCAGTATGATGGTAAAAAGAGTGGTGAGCTGGGACGTTCTTGCCTTGTTCCTGATCTTGGTGGGAAAGATCCTAGTTTTGCACTATTAAGTATGATGTTAGCAATAGAGTTTTGTACATTTTTTATTAAATTGAGGAAGTTCCCCTCTATTCCTAATTTGCTGAACATTTTTACCAGATTGCATGTTGGATTTTGTCAAATGCATCTATTCACATGAGCATGTAATTTTTGTAATTTTTCTTCTTTAGCCTGCTGATGTGGTCAATTACATTAATTGATTTTTTAACACTGAATCATCTTCATATACATGCAATAAATCCCGCTTGGTGTGGTATATAATTCTTTTGCACATTGTTGAATCCAATTTGCTAATATTTTGTTAATGATTTTTGCATATGTGTTCATGAGAGATATTGGCTGGTAGTTTTCTGTTCTTGTAATTTTCTTCTCTGGTTTTGGTATTAGAGCAATGCTGGTCTTAGAGTATGACTTAGGGAGTAACTTCACTGCTTCTATCTTCTAAAAGAGGTCATAGAACAATGGCATAATTTCTTCTTTAAATGTCTAGTAGAATTCGCCTGTGAACTCATCTGGGCCTGATGCTGTCTGTTTTTGAAGGGTATTAATTATTGATTCAACTTCCTTCATAAATATAGAATTATAAATATAATAAACATAAGGATGTAAAGATAAATAAAGGGATGCAAGAATAGTTCAATATATGCAAACCAAACAATGCAATACATCATATTAACAAAATGAAGGATAAAAACCATGTGATCATTTCAATTGCTGCCGAGAAAGCACTTGATAAAATTCAACATCCCTCTATGATAACAATCCTCTAAAAATTGGGTAAAGAAGAAACATACTTCAGCATAAGAAAAGCCATATACTACAGACTCACAGCTAGTATTATACTAAATGAAGATAAATTGAAAACCTTTCTTGTAAGATCTGGAATACAACAAGGATGCACACTTTCATCACTGAACTAGCTAGAGTAATAGGAAAAGAGGAGGAAATAAAGGACATCCAAATTGGTAAGGAAAAAGTCAAATTATCCCTGTTTGCAATTGATATAATCTTATGTTAGAAAAAACCTAAAGACTCCAACAGAAAATTATTAGAACTGATAAAAAAAAGTTGTAGGATACAAAATTAGCACACAAAATCTGTAGCATTTCTATATGCCAACAGCAAACTGAAAAAGAAATCAATAAAGCAATCCATTTACAGTAGCCCCAAATAAAATAAAATACCTAAGAATTAATTTAACCAAATAAGTGAAATATTTATACAATAAAAGTTATAAAACATTGAAAGAAGCTGAAGAGATCACACAGACAATGAAGAGATATGTCATGTTCATGCATTGGAAGAATCAATGTTGTTAAAGTGTCCATACTACCCAAAGCAATCTATGTATTCAATGCAATCCTTATTAAATATCAATGATATTCTTCACATAAACAGAAAAAAAACCCCTAAAATGTATATGGAACCACAAAATACCCAGAATAGCCAAAGCTATCCTGAACAGAAAAAGCAAAATGGAAGGAATCACATTACCACACTCAAAATTATACTGCAGAGTCACAGTAACCAAAACAGAGTGATATAGGCAGACACATGGACCACTGAAATAAAATAAAGAACTCGGAAATACATCCATACATCTACAATTAACTCATTTTTTACACAGGTGCAAACAACATACATTGGGGAAAGAATAGTCTCTTCAATAAATTGCGTGTGGAAAGCAAAATGAAACTAGACTCCTATCTGTCTGCATATACAAAAAACAGATCAAAATGGCTTAAAGACTTAAATCTAAGACCTCAAACTATGAAACTACTAAAAGAAAACTTTGGGGAAACTCTCTAGGATGTTTGAATGGGCAAAGATTTCTTGAGTAATACCCTGCAAGCACAGGAAACCAAAGGAAAAATGGGCAATTGGGAATCACATCTAAGCTTCTGCACAGCAAATGAAACAATCAACAAGTTAAGAGACAACCTTCACAAAGGGTGAAAATATTTGCAAACTATCTATCTGATTAATAACCAGAATGTATAAAGAGCTCAAACAGCTTTGTTGGAAAAAATCTAATAATCTGATTTAAAAATAGACAAAAGATCTGAATACATATTTTTTCAACAGAAGACACAAATAGGAAACAGATACATGAAGAGGTGCACAACATCTTTGATCATCAGAGAAATGCAAATCAAAACATCAATGAGATATCATCTCACTCAAGTTAAAATGGTTTATATCCAAAAGATAGGCAATAACAAATGATGGTGAGAGTGTGGAGAAAGAGAAACCCTTGTATGCTGTTGGTGGAAATGTAAATTATCACAACCACTGTGGAGAACAGTTCAGAAGTGTCCCAAAAAACTAAAAAAAAAAAGCTATCACATGATCCAGCAATCCCATTGGTGAGTATAAACCCGAAAGAAGGGACACTGGTATATTGAAGAGGTATCTTCACTCCCAAGTTTATTGCAGCAGTCTTCACAATAACCAAGATTTTGGGGCAGCAAAAGTGCCCATCAGCAAAAGAATGAATAAAAGGAATGTAGTATATATACACAATTGAGTACTATTTAGCCCTAACAAAGAATGAATTCCTGTCATTTGCAACAACATGGATGGAACTGGAAGTCATTATGTTAATAAAATAAGCCAGGCACAAAAAGACAAACTTCTCATGTTCTTACTTATTTGTGGGAGGTAAAAATTAAAACTATGGAATTCATTCAGATATAGAGTAGAACAATAGTTACCAGAGGCTGGGATGGGTAGTAGGGTGTAGTGGGGATGGTAAATAGTTACCAAAATATAGTTAGATAGAATAACTAAGAACTACTATTTAATAGCAGAACAGGGTTACTACAGTCAACAATAGTTTTTGTACATTTAAAAATAGATAATAGGGAATAAAAAAAGCTAATAGGGAATAACTGAATAACAAAGCAAAGATAAATGGTTGAAGTGATGAATATCTCATTTACTCTGAAGTATTATACATTGTATGCCTGTATCAAAATATCTCATACACCTCATAAACATGCACCTACTATGTACCCACAAACATTAAAAATAAAAAATTTAAAAACAAAAATAAAAAATAAGAATAGGGAGGATAATCATACTTTCTTATGTATAATTGAAATAATTGAGACAGTATACAACACTACAAGGAAACGAGCCATGGTTAAAAACAACCTAATCTTATTGCATCTGAATACAATAAGATTCAGCTACAGGTAATTTTTAAAAAAAATAAGTATACATTTCATTAGTAATCTATGAGTTTTAAACACCTGCAGTTTCCTTAGTTAATTACGAAGCCCATTCAACACATTTGGCTTTGTGTTAATCAATAGTTATTTGATTACAATGTTTTCCCTTTTATGCTAATTAGGATTTTAAGACTAAAAAATTGTGCTACCTTTGTGGTTCATGCTGGTACTAATGTGTTGCATTTATAATTTGGTGTACTTATAAATCATGCATGTGTATGCATGTATGCACACATTTTACCTAATTTACACAACACAATTTTTTTGTGTGTTTTTTGTTAAATTTACCACCTGGGAAGAATATGTGCTTATTTTTCAACTCAGGTAGAAAAATATTTCTTTTTTGAGAAAAATAATAAATGTTGTTTTAATATGATAGCATTTTTTAAAAGCCATATAATTACTTTAATTGTTCCATTTTTGAAGCGTAGCTGAATAAATAGAACAATATTGTTATTTTTGACCTATGGATGTGGCAACTGATGTGGTTTTGAATCCTCTGCAAAATAAGACTTTTTTCTTAATTGCTTCCTTTGCTAAAATAATTACCAAGGCTGGAAACAGTTCTGATTAACTACAAAGTTGAAGATGGTAAAAACCTCTCTGGCAGGTTCTTATTTGTCACCACCAACTCAAGTTGTTGACTAACCATCTTGGATGGCTGTATTGGACAGCCTCTTGTGATCTGGAAGTTTCAGGGACAATGATTCAAATACAGCTCCCTGGGTGGATTTTCACTGTAGCCATGAGATATGTGTTAGCCCATTCTTGTTGCCTGACTCTCCATTAGAGTTATGAGGGTTCCATACATGTTTTGATGTGTCTATGTAGGGAGGAGGAATGCCATTCACTTTGCTATAGGGGAGGGGATGAACTGAGATGAAACCCCCACATCTGCCCACTGTAGCTATATTTATTTTGAGAATATTGTCTTTCTTAATGTCTCCATGGACTCCTTGATTTGACAGTAAGTAATCACACCACTCTTGCAGATACTTCATGCCAACATTAGCTATATGCCTCTCACCTAAACAAAATTATTACTAACCAGATAGTTCATGAGTATAAGGTCCAATGGCCACAAAGGACTTACCTAATCATGAACATCATTTTGTATTATTCCTATTTAATTTGTAGGAAGGAAAGATAATGAGGGTTATTACATTTCTCAAAATTTTTAAATTCATGGCTGCATCATGGAGGTATCTTTCCTAGTGTTTTAAGGAGCCCAGAGGGCTTCCAAGCCACTCCTTAATTCATTAGAAAATGAATGATTTTATTGTTACTGGCAACGATTAATCCCGATTTTAATTTCCTTAAATGAAGCAAGGCACTTTTAGCTTTTCTTTATTTAAAGTTGAATTTGAACTCTTCCAAACAATATTTACATTCTTTTAAATTTTCAGGTCATGGGGAACGGGAACCCCATTTCTTCTATAAGGCATTGGTCAACTTCTGGTTTTTCTCCTTATTGATAGTGGCTAATCTTAAAACAAAACATCCTTCTTTTCTCCCCAAAATTAGACGTAGCTATACTTTCCATAAACACTTAGATGAATACAAATATTCTTATCCAAAGTGGAAAAGCTCTTCCCTTTCACAGACCTGTCTCTAGTCATGAAACAACTCTTCTATCATGAGGTAGGATTATATCCACAGGGACACTTGGCAGGTGGAATGTTCAAGAGATGATGAGTAGATTATTATGGCTACATGTTTCAAGGTGCCTGAAGTGACAACAGTTGAGGCCACAACCATTGTCTATGTTCTGCCCTATTTCGCCTTTAGATAACACACAAGGAGTCTTCAAATGATGTAGGTTTCTTCCTTATGAATGGAATAATCTTCCTACATAGCGATAATTGTAAATTGACAAATCTAACTAGGTTACCAAGATCTCTAAGAATGAATGCATAATTTTTTTCCTGCTCATATCTACAGCACAAAGGCAGTTTATAGTCATTGTTCTCTACTCTGAGGGCAACATTTGGCTGAAGAAGGACTTATAGTGCACATAGCCAGCAGTTGTACCACAGACACAGTGAGTGAGACTTAAAAAGCACCGTTTGGCTGGTGTTCTAATCATAGTCTTATCATTAAGAGGAAAAAAAGCATCTCAGTTTGCGTCATAGGCTATTGCCTGAATTTTTAACTTGAATCAAAGGAGAATTGAAATAGTAGAATTTGCATTCTTTATATATCCTTGAGGAGTTTAATTTTCATTTACCAGTTTAACATTCTTTAATTTCAGGCCAAGCACAAAGTAGCAGTATTACAATACCTTAGGCAAGTTACAAAAATTTCAATTTAAAACTCCCATAGTTTTCTTATATTTTAGAATTGAGGCAGTCTTCAGCAAAGTATTATGCTATCTGGTATATTTGACTCTATTTGGGGAAAGTCATATTTTAAATTTCCAGCTCCAATATGTGACTCTGCTACAGGGATATTTTACTCCTGGACAGATGGGGCTACATAAAAAGTAATGAAATAGGATAGCATGTATGACACAAATTTTATAAGGGCAGATATTTTCCTAGCTATTGCCTCTCCACTGTTTCACACTATCTCAGAGGTCAGTACATGCTCTTACGTGGCTCTCTGGAAAGACCCATGAAGTAAGTGATGGGGCAGATGCGTAATATCGACCACATGTAGTTCAAGTAAGTCTCGACTATAATTGCAAAAACTCCAAAGCACAGTTAAGTGAAAGGGTGCTGAAAACATATCAGCCACCTCTTCTATGAACAAGTTAATGGGCAAGTTAACTTGGAGAAGAATAATTTCCCTCTTATTCTCAACTCCTCTCCTTTGTCCAGGATCAAAATAGGAGCTGCTTCTGGAGCTCTCCAACAAATGGAACCAATTTGCAGTAAGAGGCCATCTATCTTGATGGCTTGAGTCAGTCGTCATCGTCCTTGGAGAATAGGCTACAGAGAAAAAGTTTTCAAGAAGGAAAAAGGGAATAAATATTGCCATTGTTAGCTTAGTCAGAAAGACTGACTGTCTGGGCACAGAAGAAAACAGAATTTTATAACATTCAATAAACCTGGAATCCATGGGCCAGATCCATGCATTATAAACAATTAACAGAAAACAGAATTCAAATTATGAAATCATAATTTCATTGGGAATTTTGACAGTTATTTAATAATTCATGGTATTATTTGGGCATTTATTTTACTCATGATTATGAATTCTGCTCTGAAATTCAGAGACTTGTAATAGAATGTACCAAACACAATGCATATTTATTTATTAACATTTAGAAATGAATATGTTTCTGTAATTTAATGTAAATGTGTAAATGTGTTACGGTAATCATCACAAAATATCAGGAATTATTATTGAAGGCATTCTGGGCTACTTATATAATTATTCTCAATATTTAAAATGTTCTAACTTGGGATGTATGAATTATAGCTTCTTATTTTTATAAATACTTCATTTGGACATAATCCTACACAAAATGAAGACTTTTGTTTAGTGTCTATATCTGAATTGTGATAATTCTTGCATCTGATAGAAATGTATGCAGGAGATTAGAGGAAATGCTAACCAACTTATGGATGGCATTAGTGTTGGTGATAGTTGTGACTTATCTGTCAGCAAAGTATAAGACAAATGGATTATTTGTTGACATTTTGCTGAAAATCAATTCAGAACAAAGCCATATGCTCAGAGGAAAAAGCCAAACAAAATATCAGCTAATTATAGGACAATGATTTATAGGACTAGATCATGCCAGAACTTTTCAAAGTTTTTTATGGTGGGTTAAAGTGTTGAGGCTAGTTCCCAAGAGAATATAACCAGGGTTCTGGTCAACAGAACTTTAGCATCAAGAACAGCGTCCATTTTTGGTAGGTTAGTTGCTTATGGTTCCCAGATTTTTAATGAAGTAATGGGTCACAAAAATTATGAGGACCTTTCTATGCCTAATATCTACCTGGGAAATAATTACAATATTCTACTATTTTTGGACTTATGAGATGAGAGTGGCAGCAACAGTGCTTCCCCAGTGGCATTTGTCTATTGTTCTTCTTCAGCTTTGGCCAGCAGTCCTGAGCCAGGCCATAGTCAATAGCACACCTGCTTTTATCCACTAATGTGAGCCCTGCTTTGTAAAGGGAGTTTACTATGAACTCAGCATCCCAGTGCACCAAGAAACAGAACTTTAGTCAATGGAGAAACTACCATTAGCACAAAAATATGTCCCCTTCTTACTCTTTGGACCTTTCTACACTGTAGTGTAATTTATCTTTTTGTAGCCTGTGTTGCCCACTGATTTTACATCTCTCAAGAGCTAGCATGAAATCATCTATTTATGTGTGATGCCAACCACAGAGTCAGATATATAATGGGCAGGTAATAAACATTTATTGAATAAATTATTTGCTCTTAAATAAAACAACATGTATACTTTAAAATAAAATGATCAGTTCCACTGATCATTATTAAAGAGTTAAACATAAAATGTAAACTATAAAAGAATTAGAGAAAACTGAAATGAATACCTTAGAGTGAGGAAGTACATAATAAATAAAAAGTAAAGCAATATAGCAAAGAAAATGGTTAAAAATAGATATAAATTTGCTCTAGATGACAGCCAACGAAAATTGACAGTGGAATAAAAAATTGGTTGCCTCCTAGTCTGTGTTCTGCTAAGCTACTTTGAAAAAATGGTTTTACCACTATCGAATATTTTCAATCATGTGTTAAAAAGAACAATATTCATATAACTAATACTGTGTTTACACAGATAAATTAGTTTAATAAATTAAGGAAAACGACACATGAATTAGCAAAGTGAATTAACATGTATTTTAAAAGCTCATCAGCAAATAATTGATTTGACTGTATTTCTTGGAATTTAGTCAATTAACCTGGTGTCCCTTAGGTATGATTCTGGAAACAAAGCACTGGGGAATTACATAGTGTTAAATATGTACGGTTAACTTCACAGTTATATAATAAATAATACTTTTATTTATCATAGCCTTTATTGATGAGGTTGTTTTGAAGTAGTATGCCATATGATATGGTTTAGGTGTGCCCCCACCCGCATCTCAACTTGAATTGTATCTCCCAGAATTCCCACGTGTTGTGGGAGGGACCCAGTGGGAGGTAATTGAATCATGGGGGCCAGTCTTTCCCATGCTATTCTCGTGATGGTGAATAAGTCTCGTGAGATCTGATGGGTTTATCAGGGGTTGCCACTTTTGTTTCCTCATTCTCTCTTGCCACCACCATGTAAGAAGGGCCTTTCACCCTCCACTATGATTGTGAGAATTTCCCCAGCCACGTGGAACTGTAAGTCCAATTAAACCTTTTTCTTTTGTAAATCGCCCAGTCTCAGGTATGTCCTTATCAGCAGTGTGAGAACGGACTAATACACCATACTAACCAAATAATTTACCTATGGTTAAGGACTCTAAGAAATAACCTAAAGGCAGTCATTTTCTCAAAAAGCCATATACTTTATTCTTACACCTATAATTTTTGCTATCTGATTCACCATCACAAAGATTTTTTGGGAATTATTGTCTAGTAAATTCAAAAGATTTGAAAATCTATGTATTTTCTATACATAAGGTGTATTTTCTATAGTCATACTGAAACAGACATACATAACAAATAATAAAACTAAATACTTGTTTAATAAGAATCTCAATATGTGCATATATTAATATTGGACACCTTTAAACATGAATTTGACCAATTTAGAATTCAAAACTAGCACTTGATCAAATTAGCTGGATAATGATTATTCATTACTTGCTATCGAAAAATAAAACCCTTAATTACAATAAAGCATATAACACACAATAAGACACACAACTTTGGTTTTATTCAAAGTCTCCTGTGTTACAATACCAGTCTTATAGGCAGAAGTCACTAATTGATGAAAGCAATGCATAAAGCATAGGCAGACATAAAAAAAAATCACCTTCCAAATTTGAGAAGCTTAATGCTACAGTTAATATCCTGATACTTGTAGAAAAATGAGTGAAGTATTTCCAAAATATTAAAGAATACTTTAAATAGAAAATGAATATTCTTTCTATAAATAACTGTGACTATTCAGCAATACAAGCCACATGATAACTTACTGAATTGTGACCTCTTCACACTCTACATTCTGGGTATGAAACTCTTTTCAGCTCTAGTCAAGCCCTTGTTTGCTATAACATTGATGATATTTCTTGATCAAAAGCCCTTTCACTATAGTAATTTTTAAGGTAGAATTGAAACTATGATAATTCAACCATTGATGTAGCCTCTTTCGTAATTTAGGATATCAGGAACATCTTCAGTAACAAATGTTAATGTTTAGGTAAATTTTTGTTGGGCTTTACCTTTTTTTTTTTTTTTTTTTTGAGTCTCACTCTGTCGCCCAGGCTGGAGTGCAGTGGTGCGATCTCCTCTCACTGCAAGCTCCGCCGCCTCCAGGGTTAACGCCATTCTCCTGCCTCAGCCTCCCTAGAAGCTGGGACTACAGGCGCCCGCCACCACGCCTGGCTAATTTTTTTGTATTTTCAGTAGAGATGGGGTTTCACCATGTTCACCAGGATGGTCTCGATCTCCTGACCTCGTGATCTGCCCGCCTTGGCATCACAAAGTGCTGGGATTACAGGCGTGAGCCACCGTGCCCGGCCAGGCTTTACTGTTTTTTTTAAAGAGATGGGCTTTTGCTATGTTGCCCAGGTTAGTCTTGAACTCCCGGCCTCAGGTGATCCACCTTGTCTCACAAACTGCTGGGATTATAGATGTGAGCTTCCATGGCTGGCAGTTTGGATTTCTTGAGAGAGAATTCCTGACAGCTGTTATTCTCTAAGTTTTGTTTTGTTTGTTTGTTTTTTCTTAGAATTCCAGTTTCCAGGTCAAAGGGAGCAACTCTGTATATATCTATTAATGTTCTGATGCCAGCTCTTTAGAATGATATTAATCTCTCTGCCACAGATTCATGTATTTTTTAACCTACTTTAAAAATCAAGAACAAAAAGGATATAATGGCCCATTAGGAAACATCAAATTCTGATCATTTTGTTAACGTTCTCGCTAGTATGTGTTCTATAAAGTTGCTCACTTTTATAACTAAGATGTCAGTGTCATGGGTTAATGATCCACATAGCTTCTAATGTACAAATGTCATGAATCCATTACTAGAAAAAGCTAATGAAACACCCTAGCAGATAGATCAGAAATCTTGTAGGGATAAATTAACCCCTATCCTACACTACTATATACAGTCTTACAGGTTTAAAGGACATTTATTCACATATATTAACATATTTGATTCTCAAAACCATTCTCTAAAGTCAGGATGGCATGTATTATCATTTTCATTTGTTTGTTGGGCCTGGCAGGAAAGCATGGTGTCTTGTGTATCATTGACTGAAAAGAGCTGTGGAAAGGCGTGTCTTCTGATTGGGAGGTTCATTGACTGTGCAGCTACAGGAGGGACACCATGGAAGTAGAAAAGGAGGAAGAGGATCTACACTCATTCAGTCAAAACAACCTTGAGTGATGTTCCATTTTTTAAATGAGGAATAAGTGTTTCAAGCAAATAGCAGTTCCATGGCAGGGATGGAAGGCATCTGCTCCAAGGATGCTGCCTTGCTCCCTGTTCTCTGAACACTCCTGTGCTAAGTGCCTTTATGTCATCTTCATAGCAGACAGAAGAAAGATTGTTGCAACCCTGCTCCTTTTATGCCCCATCCCTACACAGCCTCGTGTCTCAGAAAAGGTGACTCTACCCCAAGCTCCAGAGTGACCCAACTGTTGGTCTAAGGGTAAACCTATTATCCCATTAGGTGACTTCTTCAGGAATTGGCTTGAAATCCAACTCCCACCAGGCAGCAATTTAATTAAATCCACATCGAAGGCAGTGCCATAATTTCTTCTTGACATTGTCACAACAACGTAACAATGACAACAGCAAGTAACATATTTGTAGCACTTACAGTGTGACAGACACAGTTTTTAGCACTTTATGTATCTCAGCTTAATCCTCACAACACCCACGGGGTAGATAATATCATTATGCTGACCTTGCTGATGAGGAAACTGAGGTACTGAGATATGAACCTTGGAAATGACGCAGTCTTCCTGTTTCCAGTCCTGCACCAACACTGAAAGGCTGTCATTCTCAGTTACATTTGAATATATTTAAGGTCAGTAAGTTTAAATTGTTTGCTTTAATTGATAGCCCACAAGGAACAGAGAAGCTAAACCGATATGGTAAAACAGAGATATGGGAACTTAGGTTTTTTATGACATCATCACATTAGTCAACCTTGACACTGGCCCTATTTCTGGACTTCGTGATGTGCACTTGGTATGGTTTCAATTTGTCTCGCCACCCAAATCTCATGTTGAGCTGTAATCTCCAATGTTGGAGGACGGTCTTCATGGGAGGTTACTGGATCACGGGAGTGGACTTCCCTCTTGTTGTTCTTGTGATAGTAAGTTCTCATGAGATTTGGTTGTTTAAAAGTGTGTAGCACCTCCTACTTCTCTCTCTCTCCTCTGCTGCCATGTGACAATGTAACTAGTTCCCCATCACCTTTCACCATGATTGAAAGTTTTCTGAGGCCTCCCCACCCATGCTACCTGTACAGCCTGCAGAACTGTGAGCTAATTCAACCTCTTTTCTTTAAAAATTACACAGTTTCAGGTCTTTATAGAAGTGCAAGAATGGACTAAATAAACAGCACTGTTAATGACCTTAATGTTGAAAGCATTTTGTGTCAGACTTTCTGATACTTGTAGCATAAAGTTTTGCAAGTGGTCCAAGCATTATATTTTAGCACAAGCTGCTTGTGTTTGAATTTTGGCGTTGTGATTTTTGGACCATCTTCTTCATTTATAAAAAAAGAATAATGGCACCTATTTCATACTTGTAGTGAGGCTCAAGTAGTATAATATACATGAAACACTTAAAACAGTGCCCTAAACATAGCTCATATTCGTTAAATATTAACTGTTGTTAACATGATTATCTTATTCTTTTATGTTTTATATTAAGCCTTGGCATTTTTCTAATCTATAAAATGTGAAGAACAATAATGTACAGGGCTATTTTAAGGATTAAATGGAACAACCCATATAAAGTGTTTAGCAGATTTTCTGGCTTTTAGAGAGTGCTCAATAGGTATTAGCTACTTTATTTCCAAATAATTTTTAATTTTAATAAATAATATACATATGATGTAAAAGATCAAATAAATACAAAAATTTATAGCTAAGAAAAGCAGTCTTCTCTAATTTTTTTTTTTTTTACTTTTTTTTTCAATGAAGTCCCCTCCACTTTTGAGTTAGGTACCCTAGCATGTTATTTTACTTTTTAAAAATATATACATTAAAAATAACGCTGTCATCCTTTATTTAAAGATTTATACTTCAATAAACTTATCTGAATATAAACCTTATACTTTTTAAAATAAATCAGAACCAATTACAGTCTTTGAAACTGTAACATAAAAAATGTCATACTCTTGGAATTGGTTTACTTCTGAAATGAAAAATGGAGAGGTATGGCAAATTATATTGCCTGCTGATCCATAAACTTGTATAGATCAAATATCCAATACAAAAATTAAATCTTCAATGTTACACCCTTAAGGAAATATTATACTATCTGGATAAATTGAATCTGATCTATCATACTCTAGTGGTTTTATGTAATTCTGGTTGGAAAAAATATTAATAAAAGCAACCTGTTTCTAACCAAATTCCAAATACATTACAATTAGCTTTATAGCTTCCTCAGAAACCTAATGAAGTTTATACAGAAGCAATAAACTAAAACTCCATTTGCATTATTAAATTTAGTAATAGAATGTGAGAGTCTATATATCAAAGTCATATTTAGGGACATATATAAACCATAGAAATGTTTACTTCAATCTGTTCTTGATTTGATAAATAATAAGTCTCAATACATAAAAATTTATTGGAGGGACATTTTTACTAATCGAATGATGTCAATGATGTCCAGTTTATAATAGACATGCTGTATAACAAAATGCAAACATTAATCTTGGTGTTTATTAGTGACATTGTGGTTGCTCAATAAGTGTTTGTTGGATAGGTAAGAACACAGGGATAGATAAAATGCTCACTCAAATTATTGTTAACATTTTGCAATATAGATTTTTTTTAAACTGATGAAGTTATCTATATGTTGCATTACTGGAGGAGGAAAGACACATTTAATTTTATTAATTTGTTAAAGGCATAAATCTGTAGTATGTGCAAATGCGGTAGTTCTATGTTTTGGATGTGTTTAAAATATTCATTTATTCAAGCCTACAAATACCAGGTTAGTGTCTACTATGTGCAAGCTTTTGTCTATGCTATGAGAGTCAAAAATAAAAGCCAAGAAGCTGACAGCTGACCCCAAGTGTATGCGCGCCCTGGTGGGAGCCCTGTACCACCCAGGATCTCCCTGCTCCTTACTCAGACATCAGGCGCAAGCAATCCCAAAAGGACTCATAGACCCTCTGAAGGAAGTAGACTGCTCCTGCAGGACCCAAGAGCCACCCCAAATACTGTGAGTGCCCCAACTCTGGAAACGGGAAAGGGAAACCCTCCTCTACCAAACACACACTCCCATCGGAGAAGCTGAAGGTCTGTTTGTGGGAGAAGTTTCCGACTTTACTTGGAGCTGAGTCAGTTGAGAGAGCCAAGCGAAATACAGGGGTAGAGGAAGCAGCAGAAAGGCCCTGGGAACTCGCTGGGACCCCAGCAGGCCATTCCTTCCTGGCACCACAGGGATCCGTCAGGAGGGTGGCCAAGAGAGCAGGGAGTTAAATTCCATAGGGAGAAGGAAATCTCTAGCTGAGTTTTGTAACAATTTGAATGGGGTGAGAAACCTCCTGGCCAGGGCTCAGGGGAGGGCACAAATCCAGTGTGCACACTCCACAGGCTGGGAAAGAACCAATCCCTTTTCTTTCAAGGCTGGGAGATGGGCAGTCTGGGGCAAGTTTTCAAGCCCTCTGCCTGGAAACAGACTCAGGGCTGTTGGCAGGGTGGTGCACGCTGGCAGTGAGACCAGCTCTTCGGTTTGTGTCAGAGCTGGATGAGGCCTGCGATTGCTGGCTTTCCCCCACTTCCCTGATAACCTGCATGAGTCAGTTGAGGCAGCCATAATCCTCCTAGGTACACAACTTCAGTGCCCTGTGAATCTTACCCCCATCCCCAACAGCATCCACAGCAAGACCTGCCCAAGGACAATCTGAGCTCAGACACGCCTAGCCCTGCCCCCACCTGATGGTCCTTCCCTACCCACCCTGATACCAGAAGAAAAAGGGCATACAATCTTGGGAGTTCTAGGGCCCCACCTACTGCCAGTTCCTACCCATACTATTACAGCTGATACTCTCTGGAAAGTGCCACCTCCTGGCAGGAGGCCAACCAGCACAAAAATAGAGCATTAAACCACCAAAATTAAGAACGCTCACAGAATCCACTGAACCTCCCACCACCTCCACCAGAACAGGCACTGGTGTCCACAACTGAGAGACCCGTAGACAGTTCACATCACAAGACTTTGTGCAGACCACCCCCAGTACCAGACCAGAGCTGGGTAGACTTGCTGGGTAGCTAGGCCCAGAAGAGAGACAACAATACTGCATTTTAGCTCACAGGAAGCCACATCCATGAGAAAAGGGGAAGAGTACTTCATCAAGGGAACACCCCATGGAACAAAATAATCTGAACAACAGCCTTCAGCCCTAGACCTTTCCTCTTACAGAGCCTACCTAAATGAGAAGGTACCAGAAAACCAACCCTGGTAATATGAAAAACAAGGCTCTTCAACACTCCCAAAAAATCGCAGTAGTTCAGCAGCAATTGATCCAAACCAAGAAGAAATTCATGATTTAACGGAAAAAGAATTCAGGAGGTTAGTTACTAAGCAGGGAGGGACCAGAGAAAAGTGAAGCCCAATGCAAGGAAATCCAAAAAATGATGTCTTCATTATTGTTATTCACAATAAACAATTCAGGAAACTTTGGACACACTTTTAGAATTGCAAAATGCTCTGGAAACTCTCAGCAATAGAATTCAACAAGTAGAAGAAAGAAATTCAGAGCTCAAAGACAAAGTCTTCCAATTAACCCAATCCAACAAATACAGAGAAAGAAAAATAAGAATATATGAACAAAACCTCCAAGGAGTCTAGGATTATGTTAAATGATCAAACCTAAGAATAATTGGTGTTCTGAGGAAAAAGAGAATTCTAAAAGCTTGGAAAACATATTCGGGGGAATAATTGAGGAAAACTTCCCCGACCTTTCTGGAGACCTAGATATCCACATACAAGAAGCACAAAGAACACTTGGGAAATTCATCACAAAAAGATCATCACCTAGCACACTGTCATCAGGTTATCCAAATTTGAGATAAAGGAAAGAATCTTAAGAGCGCTTAGACACAAGCACCAAGTAACCTATAAAGGAAAACCTATCAGATTAACTGCAGATTTCTCAGCAGAAACCCTGCAAACTAGAAGAGGTTGGGGGTCTATCTTCAGCCTTCTCAAACAAAACAATTATCAGCCAAGAATTTTTTATCCAGCAAAACTAAACATCCTATATAAAGGAAAGATACAGTCTTTTCAAACAAACAAATGCTGAGAGAATTTGCCGTTACTAAGTCACCACTACAAGAACTGCTAGAAGGAGTTTTAAATCTTGAAACAAATCTAGGAAACAAATTAAAACAGAATCTCTTTAAAGCATAAATCACACAGGACCTATCAAAAAAAAATACAAGTTAAAAAACAAAAACAAAAAACACAAAAAACCAAAGTATACAGGCAATGAACAGCATGATGAATACAATGGTACCTCATAATTTAATACTAACATTGAATGTAAATGTCCTAAATGCTCTACTGAAAAGATACAGAACCACAGAATGGATAAGAACTCACCAACCAACTATCTGGTGCCTTCGGGAGACTCACCTAACACATAAGGACTCTCACAAATTTAAAGTAAAGGGGTAGAAAAAGGCATTTCATGCAAATGGACACCAAAAGCAAGCAAGGGTAGCTATTCTTATATTAGGTAAAATAAACTTTAAAGCAATAGCAGTTAAAAGAGACAAAGAGGGACATTATATAATGGTAAATGGCTTTGTCCAACAGGAAAATATCACCACCCTAAATATATATGCAGCTAATACTGCAGCTCTCAAATTTGTAAAACAATTGCTAATAGACCGAAGAAATGAGATAGACAGCAACAAATAATAGTAGGGGATTTCAATACTCCACTGACAGCACTAGACAGATCATCAAGAAAGTCACCAAAGAAATAATGATTTAAACTATACCTTGGAACAAATGGACTTAACAGATATATAGAGAAGATTTCATTCAACAACCACAGAATACACATTCCATTCAACAGCACATGGAACATTCTCCAAGATAGACCATATAATAGGCCATAAAATACGCTTCAATAAATTTAAGAAAATGGAAATTATAACAAGCACTCTCTCAGACCACAGTGGAATAAAACTGGAAATCAACTCCAAGAGGACCTCTAAAACCATGCAAATACATGGAAATTTAGTAACCTGATCCTGAATGAGGTTTGGGTCAAAAACAAAATCAAGATAGAAATATAAAAATTCTTCAAACTGAACAACAACAACACAAGCTATCAAAACCGCTGGGATACAGCAAAGGTGGTGTTAAGAGGAAAGTTCATAGCCCTAAATGCCTACATCAAAAAGAATGAAAGAGCACAAACTGGCATTCTAAGGTCACAAATTAAGGCACTAGAGAAACAAGAGCAAACCAAATCCAAACCCAGCAGAAGAAAGGAAATAACCAAGATAAGAGCAGAACTAAATGAAATTGAAACAAAAAATAAATACAAAAGATAAATGAAATAAAAAGTTGGTTCTTTGAAAAAATAAATAAAATTGAGAGACCATTAGCAAGGTAAACCAAGAAAAGAAGAGAGAAAATCCAAATAACATCACTAAGAAACAAAACAGTGGATATTACAACTGACACCACTGAAATCCAAAAGGCAATTCAAGGCTACTGTGAACACTTTTACACACATAAACTAGAAAACCTAGAAGAGATGGATACATTCCTGGAAAAATACAACCCTCCTAGCTTAAATCAGGAAGAATTAGGTACCCTGAATGGACCAGTAACAAGCAGTGAGATTGAAATGGTAATTAAAAAATTACCAGCAAAGGAAAGTCCAGGACTAGATGAATTCACAGGTTAATTCTACCAGATATTCAAACAAGAATTGATACCAATCCTTTCGACACTATTCCACAAAATGAAGAAAGAAGGAATCCTTCCTAATTCATTCTGTGAAGCCAGGATCACCCTTATACTGAATCTAGTAGAGGAGATAACCAGAAAAGAAAACTACAGACTGGTATCCTTGAAGAACATGATGCTGAAATCCTTAACAAAACACTAGCTAACTGAATCCAACAACATATCAAAAAGATAATCCATCATGTTCAAGTGGGTTTCACACCAGGGATGCAGGGATGGTTTAACACACACAAGTCAATAAATATGATACACCATATAAACAGAATTGAAAATAAAAATCATGTGATATCTCAGTAGATGCAGAAAAAGCATTTGACATAAATCAGCATCACTTTATGATTATAACTCTCATCAAAATCTGCATACAAGGGACATACCTTAATGTAATAAAAGCTATCTATGACAAACCCGCAGCCAACATAATACTGAATGGGAAACAGTTGAAAGCATTCCCTCTGGGAACTGGAACAAGACAAGGATGCCCACTCTCACCACTCCTCTTCAACACAGTACTGGAAGTCCTAGCCAGAGCAATCAGAGAAGAGAAAGAAATAAAAGGCATCCAAATTGGTAAAGAGGAAGTCAAACTGTCATTGTTCGCTGAGGATATGCTCATTTACCTTGAAAACCCTAAGGACTCCTCCAGCAAGCTCCTAGAACTGATAAAAGAATTCAGCGTAGTTTCCGGATACAAGATCAGTAGCTCTTCCATACACCAATCAGCAGCTCTTCTATACACCAATAGCGACGAACTGGAGAATCAAATCAAGAACTCAACCCTTTTACAAAATAAAATAATTAGAAATATACCTAACCAAGGGATCGAAGGACTTCTATGAGGAAAATTACAAAACACTGCTGAAAGAAATCATAGACAACATAAACAAATGGAAACACATCCCATGCTCATGGATGGGTAGAATCAATACTGTGAAAGTGGCCATACTGACAAAAGCAATATACAAATTCAATGCAATTGCCATCGAAATACCTCATCATTCCTCACAGAATTAGAAAAAAATAATTGTAAACTTCATATGGAACCAAAAAAGAGCGCACATAGCCAAAGTAAGACTAATCAAAAAGAATAAATCTGGAAGCATCACACTACCTGATTTCAAACTGTATTATAAGGCCATAGTTACCAAAACAGTGCAGTGCCAGTATAAAAATAGGCACATAGACCAATGGAACCGAATAGACAACCCAGAAATAAACCCAAATACGTACAGCCAACTGGTCTTTGACAAAACAAATAAAAATGTACAGTGGGGAAAAGACACCCTTTTCAACAAACGGTGCTCCAATAACTGGCTAGCCACATGTATACAAATAAACCTGGATCCTCATCTCTCAGCTTACACAAAAATCAACTCAAGCTGGATTAAGGACTTAAACCAAAGACATGAAACTATAAAAATTCTAGGAGATAACATTGGAAAAATCTTTCTAGACATTGGTTTTGGCAAGGATTTCATGATGAAGAACCCAAAAACAAATGCATCAAAAACAAAGATAAATAGCTGGGATTTAATTAAACTAAAGAACTTTTGCACATCAAAAGGAACAGTCGGCAGAGTAAATAGAAAACCCAAAGAGTGGGAGAAAATCTTCACAATCTATACATCTGAAAAAGGACCGATATCCAGAATCTACAATGAACTCAAACAAATCAGTAAGAAAAAAACAAACAATCCCATCAAAAAATGGGCTAAGGAGATGGTAGACAATTCTCAAAAGACATACAAGTGGCCAACAAACATATGAAAAAATGCTCAACATCACTAATGATCAGGGAAATGCAAATCAAAACCACAGTGTGATACCACCTTACTCCTGCAAGAACGGCCATAATCAAAAAATAAAAAAACAGTAGATGTTGGTGTGAGTGGGGTGAACAGGAAACACTGCTACACTGCTGGTGGGAATGTAAACTAGTACACCCACTATGGAAAACAGTGTGGAGATTCCTTAAATAACTAAAAGAAGAACTACCATTTTATTGAGCAATCCCACATTGCTGGGTATCTACCCAGAGGAAAAGAAGTCATTATTTGAAAAAGATACTTGCACACACATATTTATAGCAGCACAATTCACAATTGCAAAATTGTGGATCCAACCCAAATGCCCATCAATCAATGATTGGAAAAGAGACTGTGAGGTGTATACACACACACACACACACACACACACACACATATATATATACCCCGCACCATTTTAATACATTAAAAATTGGGATTCTCCAATACAATACTCACACAGGTCAATGTACAATGTAGCTCAGAGCTGAGAAGTCTCATGATGTGTTTATCAGGAGCAATCAGGCTTTAAATCCCTTACTTACAGGAATGCACATAAAGTCAAATAAATTATATATATATATATATATATATATATGGTGCAATACTATGCAGCCATAAAAAGGAATGAATTAACAGCATTTGCAGTGACCTGGATGAGATTGGAGACTATTATTCTAAGTGAAGTAAGTTAGGAATGGACAACCAAATGTCATATGTTCTCACTGATATGTGGAAGATAAGCTATGAGGATGCAAAGGCATAAGAATGATACAATGAACTTTGGGGATTTGGGAGGAAGAGTGGGAGGGGAGCAAGGGATGACAGACTACAAATATGGTACAGCGTATACTGCTTGAGTGACAAGTACACTAAAATCTCAGAAATCACCATTAAAGAACTTACTCATATAACCAAATACCACCTGTATCCCAATAACTTATGGAAAAATAAAAACAATAAATAAATAAATAACAGTTAAAACCATGCCATTTTAGTCTTTCATTAAAGTAACATATTGGGAACATACTTACGAAAATGATACCAAAGGGGTGTATATTCTTAAAGATATAACCCACAAGGATGGGGAAATCAGGAGTGGTAAAGGGCACAGTTTTGGAAGCTATAAACAAATGAATTGGAACTGCCATCAGTAGGGAAGAGTAGAGACAAACACAATTTACACTTGCAGAATCATTGAAAGTATCCATTACTTTTAGAACGAAGATGAAGGGAGTGGTTCTGAACTCTGGCAGCTTAGGTAGAATATGTCTGAGAACCAAATATATATCTGATGTCTCACTGCTTCATGTCCCTCCTCCCCTAAAAATCTGGAGATGTATTCACTAGAGAGCGAAAATAAGATCTTGAACTAGGGAATGCTATACACAGTTGTGTGTATGTACCATACTGACAACCTGGGTATTCATCATCAGATGCATACTGAATATTGAATGCAAACACCCCCAGCTCTTTCTTCTACTTGGATCTGACTTCTAGATCCCTTCCTGTAGATAGAAATTCTCAGCTCTGAGCTACATTGTACGTTGACCTGTGTAAGTATTTTATTGGAGAATCCCAATTGTTTTTGTCTTTATCTTTTCTGCTGTAGAGTGGATCACATTACCTGGGAAAAAACCTAACAAATAGAAAGTAGAAAAGTTAAGAAATAGAAGAACAGTCCAGCATACCCAATGTTTGAGTGATAATAAATTCCCATCAAAAGGCAAAGGACACAAAATATGGAAGGGAAAAGATTATCAATAAATAATTTAAGAAAAGTCTCCAAAAAAAAAAAGTCATGAATTTCCAGAGAGGACTGGCTAAATGTCCAGCATGAGATGTCTTGCCTGTTAAGAGCCCCGCTTCCCCAAAATGTGTCAACTGTTGTCTCTAAAGGGCTCTCGTAATCCCTGAAATCAAACTATGATTCAAGGTCTCTGTCCAGTTGGTCTTCTCCTCACTAAACTCTTTCAGTTCCTACAGATATAAAAGACTAAACTCTGAAATTCTTAGTGATAATTTAGTTGAAAAATAATGAAGCAGTATAAAGTGAAAGAGAAACTTGTTCATAATCTCACATTTATGCCACTTTTTAGAACATTCATATCCATATGAAAATATGGCATACCTTCAGAACTATCAACTTTTAAAACAAAGATGTTTTATGGTTCTGAGTTGTGCCAGGTATTGTCAGTAAAAAATGGGAGATTCTTAAAGCCTTTCATTCCATTTGACCAAATTATTGTTCTCAGCAACAAATGAGCCATTCAATAAGTTCTTAAGGACTTTCAGACACTTTGGCGTTGGATTTAAAGTAAAACCCTTCCTAAAGAAAACACAAATATGTAGCAAGGATAATCACTGTTTAGCTTCTTAGATTCCTTCTATTAATCATTTGTTCACTCAACAATTATTTGATTATTACCTAATTTTGCAAGTTATGCTGTAGCTGCCAACACTACCAAGAAAGAAAAGGGAATTCTTGGCCAAGATGGTAGTTGGACACATATGCTATGGTTCTTTCCTCAAATGTCATTGAAATGTAAATAAGAGTTTTAAGAAAAGTTTATAAGCTTGCAAAAAGGAAACCTGACTTTTTGTTCCAGGTGAAAGTCTCGAAGACTCTCTTTGGGATATCTGATCAGCTGGAGAGCCAAGCCAAATCTGCCACCTTACTATGAAGGAGGCTGGCAGTAAGACTCACAGCATGTGTTAAGAGCATTAGAGCAATTCCTATCCCAACTTTTACATATGAGCTTACAACCAAGAATTGTCAGACATTTGAGTAAAGTCACTAAAATGGGGAACAGAGTCCACAACAAAGAGGAAGAAATATACAAAGTACTTGAAAGAAACAGACACCCTAATGATGAAGATAGCTCTCCTTCTCTAGAAAAAAGGACTATTGTTCATATCTGCAGAAAGCCAAGATAAAATGTTATAACTATGGAGCAGAATTAAAATAATATAAAAAGGGAAATTTTAGGCAGAAAAAAATGATCTTGTAGGCATGAAACATGAAACTAAAATCTCATTTAGAAAGTTTAGAAAATACAGTTAAAAAATCTTCTAGAAGATACATTTTTTAAAGATGAAAATAAGAAAGAAAAGATAAGAAAATTAAACATTCAACCAGGGAAGATGGGTAACCAAATATGGATGTTCTCGAAATAGAGAAAAGAGAAAGGGAACTGAATGAGCAATAAAATAATTTGAGGCCATTTCTCAAAAGAATTGTCATGAGTTGCCATATTGAAAGAGTCTATGGAGTAACCAGCACAGTGGATGAAAACTGACCAATATCAAATCAAATCATCCAGAAATTTTAGAGTATGTGAACAGAGAGCAAATGCTTCAAGATTTTGAAGAATGTGCAGCCCCTCGGTTGGGAGAGAAGGCTGGGAAATGTCTGTATTTCCCTCTGGCTCATTGCCAAATGATGGAGTCCTAGCACAATTCAAGGGTAACCAGTCATAAACAAAAGATTGGGATATAAATTGGCTTTTACTTTTTCACCAGGGATATTGGGTGCTAAAGAATATAGAAAGAATATAATGAAAAAATGATGTTACGCCCAGCGTTTTACACCTACACAAATAATAGATCAAGTGTGAAGCTTAAATAAAAATACATTGAACATAAAAGGCTCAACAAATGTACTTCCTGTGCACACCAAGATGTGCACCACTAAATGAGAGAGAAAACCGAGAGAGGGAGACATGAATTACAGAAGGAGGATATTAAGCACAGAGGGGAAGCAAAGGAAATCACCAGGATGTTTCCACAGGGAGATCTCTGAATGAGAGCTGGGCACATCACTTAACAAATCCAGATTGTATTACCTCAAAAGATTTTAGGAGAGAGTTCTCAAGAAATGAAATTGGGAATTAATTTCTAAGGAACTAGTAATTAAATTGGAAAAAAATTGGTTAAATTGCTGAAATATCTAAATGTTTTGAGATTTTTTAAGGCTATTTGTGGGGAGTTGGGGAATAATTTAATGGTACATACAAGGAAAATATGTAGAAGCCTATCTTTAATAATTATCTTGCTAAAATGTTCTGTTGATCTTAAAGATCTAAATTAGATAACAATATTATTAAAACAAAAATGAGAATTTGCTTCAGAGACTATCTAGTGAAAGATGACCAAAAACAGTGAATGTCATAAGATTAAGCAATGCTATTACTTAGCTAACTGTGGTTTTAGGTAATATATTTTTAATATATTAAAGTAACGAATGTATGTACTGTTAACAGGGTAGAGGTAATTAAATTTATTAGTGATAATATGGAATATTTCTCTTTCCCAACTCCCACCCATAATGAGCTCTTTTGGAATATATTACTCTAATAGTGCTCATTTCCATGATGCTACAGAATGAAAGGAATGACATATTGGTGTAAATGGAGGCAATCATTAATGCTGACAATTTGATTCAGTGCAGCATAATTCCCTGTGGGTTTTATTTTTAATTCTTCTATTATTATATGACTTCATTGACGTTTACATTGACATGTTGTATATGTGGTCAAAATATTTCTACAGAAGGAATCTTAAGTTTAATCTAGGAATCCAAGTGAAATCAAACAAAGTTTCCTAGAACAAAGTGCTGGATAATAGATCTTAAATATTTCTAAGTAGGTTGTACAACAACAGAACTATTTGAGATAAAAATAAAATCAAGCCATCTAGAATTTTTCAAAAATAGATCTGTGAGTAAGGATAGCATGTTTGTGACATAATTTACAAGAGTGGTTAAAACATGATGCTAGTCTCCAGCCTCTAAATGTCTAAATGGGGCCTTTGACCCCATCTCAGTTTCTCAAACATTATAATTGTGTATTCTCCTGTCTTAAACTGGATACTTTCTAAGTGGAATGATACCAAAAATATTGGTTTAGAAGTTGTATATTTATGTCAAATATAATACACAGCTGACATACTCAAATTCTTCGAATGAGCCTATGCCGCTATAGAAGAATTGAGAATTACAGAGATTTATTGGATACTATATATTTACCCAACTTTGAACATCTTTTGGTTGCAGTTCAAGTGTGAAGACACTGTGGGAACCAGATATGAGGACGAGAGGATAAAGAACTAAATCAAGCCACGAAGGAGGGAAACGATATGTAACGCGCACACAAGCTCAGGTGGCTACTGTTAGCCGCTGGGGAGCCCTAGCGCAATTCGAGGAAAAAGACGCCCCCAGTGGACAGATTCCGCACTGCACATTCTGAGTATATGGGGTCAAGTAGAGCGCAGGTGGACTTCAGCCTCGGGAGTTCGTGCTGTGGAATTGCAGCAGAAATGTCAGTTCCAAATGGCCATGCAAGAGAGGCTTCAAGGCAGATGTGAAATTTGGGATTTTGAAGAATGTGCAGCTCCTCCGTTGGGACAGAAGGCTGGGAAATATTGTTTGTTATTCCCTCTGGCTCATTGCCAAGTGATGGAAACAGATTCCAGAGACCCCTTCTGAAGAGAGCTAATTTGAATAGCTGAGGTGATTGTAACCTTCACATCACTTTTTTTTTCACATATAATTTGGTTGCATAGCACTCTAGTGACCCCATTTACTCAACACTGAAAATAGGATTTTACTTTACTTTCAACATAAAGTGAGCGCAGGAGGGATCGTAAGGCACCGACCTGAGAGGATACTTCCTTGCTTGGTGTTTCACCGCCCACCACGTCTTTCGGCTGTCTGGTCATTTTAAGGACCCCTTGTGCTCTCACAACGCATAAAACTTGTAATGACTGAATCTGAAATTTTTCTAATTGAGAGTTACAAAGCGTGACTAAAGCCCACGTGGTCACAGTAAACTGTTGGATACAGGCTGTGCATTTTTGACAAATGGCTGGTCATGTGTAGTAAGCAGGCAACATCAGATGCTACACCAAACTGAGACTCCACTGGTCTGCTGCCATGTTTTAAAATGCCCAGATGGCCAAGTCCTAACATCTGTTGCATTATAGTGGCATTGTGATTAAATTGAGAGAAAAGATTCTGGGTCCAAAAAGTGGTTCTAGCACAGTGATAAAATCCCTAAGCAACAAACAGGGATTAATAAAAGGTAAATCTGGCTGGATTTAATGCTGACCTTCAACAAAATAATTTACTTTTCAGCAACCACAGATGGGTTTATAAGAGAAAAGACTAGCTATGCATAATTTTACAGCTAAGATAAAGGATCAAAATGCAAACATAATATTTAGAAATAATTTGTTTCTGGCCAAGAGCACCATGAAGCAGTTAAGGTACATAAACTAAATGGATGGAAGACAATAGTATAAAAATACAATATTTTTCAGTTTAGAAAATATGGTCTGATGATGATTTATTTTGCATAAAACAGAGAAATTCTAGCTTCCTCAAACTATGTTTGTTGAAGAAATAGCTAACTAGACAACATAAAACAGTTAATTATCATTTTAAAATGGGTTTCTAAGATAAATTTCTCTTTTTTTAACTGAGTAAATACAGCTTTGCTGCAGATCATGTATTTAAGCTTTTTATATAGAACCTACTTTTGCATCTCCATTTTCTTTGCCACAGGTGGTGATTAATAGGTGATTCAAGGTTTAAATAATACATGTCTGCCAAATTGACCATAGTTATTGAATTAGGGGATGAATAGAAAAAGAGATTATATTTCTGGGAGTTTGCACTGCATTTCATAGTTCATAAGACACTTCCACATTTGAATGAAATTATCCTGAGGCAATTCTGGAAAATATTATTTCTCCATTTTTTAGCTAAGGACATTGCAATGTGGAGAGTTGTAACAACCTGACTGCAAGCACCAATGTTTAAGCACAAGATGTGGAATCTGCTTGGTCTTCAGGTTCTTTGCTTCTTTATTTTACCCTGCGTAGCTTGTCTGAATTGTCGAGTACATTTGAACCTCCAAAATTGTCTGAGAGATTTCTTCCTACTCTTTACATTTTTCCAAGTTGACTATTTTTACATCTTAGAGACATAACCTAAAGTACCTAAAGTCATTCCGAATTTTAAAATCACCATCAAGCAACTATTTATTTTATTTTTTTTTTTGAGACAGGGTCTTGCTCTATTGCCCAGACTGGAGTGCAGTGGTGCAATTATAGTTCACTGCAGCCTTGAACTCCTGGGCTCTACTGCCTACTTTAGCTTACCCAGTAGCTGGGATTACAGGCGTGTGCTATCACACCCAGCTAGATTTTAAAAAGAAATTTTTTAGAGATAGAGTCTCACCACATTGCTCAGGCTGGTCTTGAACTCCTGGCCTCAAGTGATCCTCCTGCCTTGACCTCCCAAGCAATTAAATATACAAAATTTCTTTAAAGTTCTTGTTCTTAAAACACTAGATTCTAAGTAATAATTCATTGGTTACTTATTTTTTCATTCTGCATAGTAGAAAAGTTTTAATAACATAAAATACTATGACTTTACCCTTCTGTGGAATTCCACTACAGACTACAGTTCAAGACTAATCATAACTCCAGGAATGTTAATAACAGCCAAGCAAGTTTAAATATCTTCCTATAACACAACCAAAAGATAGGACAAGCATGAATAAACCATGGAAAGGCCTTTGAAGATCTTAGGTTCAACTAAGAGACCTCTTCTTTTCTCTCTCCTCCTCACCACCTGCCAAATGATAGAAAAGTAGGTGGAAGAGAAGCAGATATTTAGAAGCATTCAATATGCAAGGTTGCCCAGTTAGCTACAGAAGCAATCATTTAATCAGATTTTCACAATATCAAAAGCAGTTTATTTCATTAGCACTAATTCCATTTTGAAGGGCAATGCCATTTAAAGACATTTTTAATTGGTCATCATTCAAAGTTTAATATAGATTCTCAATGTAATTGATTTAGAATTAAAAGTATAATTACAGAGAAATCTAGCAGTGTGCTTTATAATAATGCAGCATATCATACTAATTTCCTTGAACTTGTTTGACCTTTTATGAACAGCTTTTGTGTAGCTACATCAAATTAATTTCCTAGTTTTCAAAAAGTAGGCAGAAAAATTATGCATACTATTGATATGAATCTTGAAAGAGATTTTAGAATAAATTATTAAGAGATAATGTGTAAATATCCCAAGGAAGGTCACAAAAAGCCAGTGTGTTTCTAATGACAACAGCATATCCGAATTTAATTTTATTATAGGGTTAGCAGATGAAGAATCTGAAGAAAGAATTGTCCAGGACTCATTCTTAAATTGGGTAAATCTTAAATTGTTCTTATTTTTAATATAGAAAAATATGAAATTTCAAAAACAGATAAGTAGCTCGATCGCTACCTCAATAGTGCTTATTAGCGCCTTGATGTCAATCACAAGAGAGGTTTCTAGTAGATTGTTGCATGGTTCTGTCCCTGCTATTATCCTTTTCAGCATTTTCCCAATTACTTACATTTCTTAAATAAAGAAATAACATACTCTCCCAAATTTGTAGTTGAAATTAACTTTATGATTCATGAATATGCTGAATCAAAATTGCACTGACATGATGTGGCCACCAGCTAAAATCTACCAAATTGTTATTTCGTTGGAAAAGAATGAGGTCCTACGCTTGGTTGTACACAGTGAAGTATATGTAGCGTAATTCTGAGGATCTAAATTTGGTAAGAACTCCGTGGGAGTCATTAACATAGTCTCAAAACCACGATCTTAGGGTGACTCATAAAAGCAAAATATCTAGAGCAAGTGAGAGGATGTGTGTGCTCTCCTTTGTGTTACAGGGACCACAGCTGAAGTTTTTGTCCATTTCTGGCAGCCAATCTGCAAGAGGAGCTGGAGTAGGGGACTCAGATGACAGAGGAACTTGAACTTCTGTTCTATGTGGGACAGTTCAAAGTCTACCATGCTTCGCACATACTAAGCACTGGGTGGGACATTACAACTCTCTTCAAGTATTTGAAGGTCTGTTATGTGGAAGTCAGGTTTAAGAAAAGTACTTGAACATTTTCTTCTCATGGCATTCATTACTCTAAAATGATGCTTATTCCATTGATGCTGTTTGTAAATAGTGGGAACTTATTCTCCCCATTTTTACTTTGTCCCTTATATCTTTTTTTCTATTTCCCAGTTTGTACTGATTTAATCTGTTACTTTTAGATTGAATTTATGATTACATTATTTTATTACATTATATTTTCTCTTTCAATAATTGTTTTTGAAATGTGTATTATATTTTAAAAGGTTAACAAAATGAACAAGATTTAATTTTATATTTTATTGGTATTGATATTCAGCCTTAATTATTTTATACTTTGCCTTTTCATCTTATTTTGAGTTATCTTTCAATTTGCTAGAGTATATCTTTGAGTAATTTTTCAGGAATGGCAACTTTTTGCTCCTCTGACTATAAAATATACTTATATAGAAATTACATCTTTTGCAAAATAAAAGGTACCTACTAGTCACTTGTAATCGTTGCTTATCTTAGTTAATGAGTATTATTTCATTTGTACAAAACATATTATTAGGAACTTAACACATGACAGGCAGCATTTTGAAATTAATCAACAAGCATCAACTAAAATAGACAAAGATCCTTGCCCATCAAGAGCATATGTTCTAGAAGTTGGGAGATTCTAGAGGTTGGGGGAGGGGAGAGACAATAAAAACAAACATAAGTACGCAAGTTATGAAGAATGTGAGGAAGTAAAAATTATTATGTAAAAAGAATTCATTAGAGGTAGAAGAAGTTTGAAATTTTAATTAGTGGGTAATGAGGATAGTCTCATTGAGAAAGTAACACTTGAGAAAAAACTTGAAGAAGGGGAAGCAGAAAGTCATAGGGATAACTCATGGAAGAGAATCCCAGGCTGAGGAAACAGCACATGCAAAGGCCCTGAGGCAGGAGTGTTCCCAGCAGAGGGACCACAAGGCAGCCAGTATGGCTGGGAAAGAGTAGGCAAATATTAGGACAGAGGATGAGGCTAGGGAGGTAGTGGGGAGGTAGGGAAGAGATGGCTCTGTAGATCATGTAAGGCTCTATTGGCTATTGAAAGGACTTGGCTCTTCCTCCAAGTGAAATGGCGAGCCATGCAGAGTGTTGAGCAGGGGCTGCCATGGTCTGACCTATGTTTGTAAAGGATTACTCTGGCTAGAGTTTTGAAAATAAACTGTAGAGAGGCAAGCATGAAAAGATTCAGCTCAAGTCTCTTCCTTTTATTCCCTGTAAAAAGGAAGCAATTTAACAGTGTCATTTTACATTTATATATGTATTTTTGAGTCTTATTAGGAAAAAATGTAACAGAGCATATCAAAGAGAAATCATTGAATTCTATGACTAGAGGAAATCTTGATAAATAATTTATTCACCTTGCTTCAATCAGATAGTATCCCCACAAACTAGTCCAGACATATATGAATCTGCTTTATGTTAGAACACTTCTAGTAAAAGAAATTTCACAGTTTCTTATAATCCACACTCCATAATCTCACAAATGTCTCTCAGAAGTATCTTCCTTACCTCAAATTAGAATTATTAGAATTATTCATTCTGTAAATTACAATTTATTGTTTCTTTTTTTAAAAAATGGGAACTTAAAGCAAAGAGAACTAAACGTAGAATCAAAAATGCAGAATTCCAATCACATTGGTTTCTAATCATACAGTGTAACCTTTGTCAAATGACTTTGTCTTTATGTATAAATTACATAACAGATGCAGACTTTCCTTTAGCTCCTAGGAGGGAATGAACTCTTCAAGTCCGGGATATAATTAGAATCATTGTTGGTATTATTCTCTTCTCATTAGAAATGGAGAATTAATCCAATCCTTACTAGGATTTTAACTCAGCAAGATGGTGCATGTTGCCTATAGATATGAAATCTTCAAGGGGCATTAAGTCATTTATTCTGAATCCAGGGAAAAAACACTCCCAATTCACCAAAATCTTTTAATCCAGATTTAGATTCATTCTTACTCCATTACAATGAATGACCTGTAAGGAAAAAATCCTGACATAATTTGAAAGTTTAACAGAACAGTTCAGTGTACTCAACGTAGATTCCCTTGAAAAATATATTTCAGATGCTGAAATACAGTGATATCTGAGTGAAAATTAACAGAGGCCAATAAAAATTAAAAATCAAAAGCTCAGTTTCCCAGTATAAACATTGTATATTTGTGTATATAAAAATTTGTATATTTATTTTTGTGTTTTTATATATACAGAAATAAGTGTACTATATGTGTGTGCATATATATAAAATAGGTGTTTCTTTAAAAAAATTTCTTCATTTGGAACCATTCATTTTAAGGCGCAGGAGATTGAACAACCCCTTGAATTTTAAAAATTCTACTATTGCATGGTCTCCAATGTGAGAGAAGAGCAAATGGCAGAGATTACAGCTTTGACCATGACTACCCTCAGTGCTCTTAGACATACGTCACGCAGTCGACAATTCTCAGCCTTCACTCTCCCCTGAGTTCTGCTTTCAAAACTGAGGAGAGTACAAAAAAGCAACACGTCAGCAATAGCTAGCATTGTGCACAGCATAGAATCCATGTTTATCATTCCCACAACTGAGTTATTCAGCTTCCCTCTTTCCTTCCCAAGCCTTGTTATTAAAATCATTCATTCTTGGCTCTGGCCTCAATTTTGGATTTATTGTCAATTACTCCTTCTGCCCTTTCAAACCCTTGCTGAGTATTGCAGATTCTGTTTTCAGAGATAACAAATACTATTCCTTGCTCCATATGCACTGACAATTTTCTGCCTCATTATTATTTTTACCTCATTATTATTATCACCAGTCAGGATTATCTCAATACCCGCTTAACCAATCCTGTGCACATGACTTTCCCTCTGATTCACTTTCCATGCTGTTCCTATACTTACTTTCTTAAAGCTTTGCTTCCATAATTCATTCATCTAATGTCACTAAACCATTGCCTGATGTCATGTACTGTGTTAGGTGTGGGTGATGAGAAAGTAAATAAGACTTGGTCCTTTCACCTGTATAAATTGCAATTAAGTTTGGCACAAAGACATGCCATGAAATAATTGTAATACAGTATGATTGGTGAAACATTTTAAGCATGTACAAAGTGCTAGGATAAGGCGAGGAAGGAGGGATCAAGGCTAAGGTGAGAGGATTAGAAAAGTCTTCAGAGAGGAGAAGGCAATTTGAAATCTGTGAGGGATAGATGAGCTTGCACCAGGTAGACACTAGAGAAAAGCTAATTGTAGGCAGAAAAAACAATATTTACAGAAATATGGAGATATAAAATGTAGCAAGTTTGAAGATTGCTAATTTTTTCCAGGATTACTGGTGTTTAGGATGTGAGTTAAGAAAGGCAGGATTGACCAGAGAGTTTGGTCAGGGACTCCTCAAGGGTGGTTTTTTTCTGGGGAAAGCTGTGTAATTTGAACTTTACTCCAAATTTCACAGATAATAAAAGCTATGAGATAATAGATGGTTTTAGTGAGATGACTTTGGAAAGTGTTCTACTCATTTGCTGGATGGGTCAGGAACTAACAGCAGGGTAACCAGGTAGTTTAGTTGAAGAATCCAGGTAAGATATGATCAGGGCAGTCCACGTAAGGGAAGCACTGACAGAAGATGGGGAAGAAAAAGCCTCATTCTAGAGTTGTGACATAGAGGAGGTTCTACTGGAATTGAGGGAGACATTTTGTCTCTTTGTCTGGTCAAAATTCTGAATCCACTTTCATATGATTCATTATTTTGGCTCCCACATGTGACTGAGAAGATGTGGTATTTGTCTTCTATGAATGGCTTATTTCACCTAACACAATGATCTCTAGTTCCATCTACGTTGTTGCAAATCAAAAGATTTCACTCTTTTTTGTGGCTGAATGACATCCTATTGTATGTATATACCATATTTTTAAAAGTCTATTCATCCATTGATGGACACAAGTTGATTCCATATCTTGGCTATTGTGAATAGTGCTGCAATTACCAGAGGCTAGGAAGGGTGGTGGGGAGAGAGCATGAAGAGAATTTGGTTAATGGGGACCAAAATACAGCTTGAAAGAGGGAATAAATTCCAGGAGTTGATAGTATAATAGAAAGACTATAGTTAAAAATAATTTATTGTATATTCAAAATAGTTAGAAGAATTGGAGTGTTCCTGATAGAAAGCAAAGCAAATGTTTGAAGTAATGGATATTCCAATTACCCTGATTTGATCGTATTATACACATATCAAAATATCACATGTACCTCCAAAAATATGTATAATTATTATAAATCAATAAAAATGTGAATTCAATCTTTTATGATTAATGCAACTTTTTTCTTTTCTGTTGTCTAGGATTGATCAAATTTAGCTCAAGTCATTATGTACTTCTGTATAAATGACATTTGCTCTTTTCCTAGAGTATATTGGTCTCATGTTTCCCCTAGGTTCGTGATATTTTTAGTTGGATTTTTCAGCACCTTAAGATTAGTTAGAGTGCTTCAAGGGCTTTGCAGGAGGTGATTAGAAAGATTGGGATGGAGACCAGGGGCAACGTTTGGGTACTCTTATCCATACTTTAACAAAGACAGGTCTTCTTTCATTTGCTTTGTGTGTGAGGTTCCACACAAGATTCTGTTTTCAGAAAGCTGCTTAAATAACCCTCACTTAAGGTAGTGAGCAGAACTTATGAAATTTCAGTGTTCATTGTGTGTATTGTTGTCAGACTTGGAGGAAGAGCCCAATTCATATTGTGCCAAGATGTAGATGGGCTGAGCCTTTGCACTGACCATGGAGAAATGCTATATGCCATATGAGTGCAAGTCACATGAAAACAAGATATCTGGGTTAGTGCCTAAAAAGGTCAAAAGTTACATCGAAAAGGCATGCTCTTGCCATTCTTTCAGGATAACACACCTGCCTCTTGTAATGAGGTGTACAATCTTATATTGTTAGGAGCAAATTACGGAATGCTTCAAAAAATAATTTTTTAACTTATATATGACTTGGTCAACATATCATTAAGACATCAGTAAAACCATTTTCCATTTAAAATTAGGTGAGGCAAATTATCTCTGTCCTTCCTACACAATCTGGAGCACCCAATGAGCCACAGCCACAACCACAGCTCATAAATAGAGCATTCAGATACTGATAACATATTAGGAAATATAACTGACTCAGGACCTGCAGACTCAATGTAAGAAATGAGGGAGAGGGAGGACGTTCAGGTGTTTCCTGACTTTCTGACTTGTGTATTTGAATGGATAACAGTGGTCTTTAACTAGGAGAATACACAGGAGAATGAGGAGCATAGAAGGCAAAATAAGGAGATTGTCTTTGAAACAAGTGAAGTTAGAACTGCAGATGTATGTCCAGGATGCAGTTATATAAACAAGACCACAGCTCTCAAGAATCTGGGAGGGCAATAGATCTGACAGCCATCAAATGACATTAGTGAAGATTAATGAAGTGGATGAAATTGTTGAGGAGATATTTTTGAACAACAAAAAGCTAAGGAGGGAATGTTAAGTGGCCTCAAATTAACAGAGGACAGAGACAGAGAACTTATTCCAGTGAGGAATAAACATTATAGAAATAATAAGTACACTAAGAGAGAGTAGTTATCATTGAATGCACAGAAGGGAGCAGTTTCCAGAATAAGGAAATGGGGATCAGTGATCAATGCTGCACCAGAGAATTACTATAATTCTTGCTTGCTTCAATGATCACAGATTCCTTAGTGTCGAATGGAAGGTCCTCCCAAGTTTTATTTCTAGTCCTCTTTCTTATAAATCCTGAGTGATCTTCTAGGCCTGCACATACAAAATCTTTGTTCTGGCAGCAATTCTCTTTGCCCTTTATAGAACCTGTGTTGTGCTTTCTCAAATTGCTTCTTACATCTGGATGCATATTTACATATTATATTTGCCAGTTGGGCTTCTACTTATCTTTGAAGTTTGTGGTAATTTGATTATAAAAATGGACCCTTATCTATGTCCTTTACAATACAACTTTGAAGATCCTTCCTTCAAAAGACTGCATTTCTCCAGCTCCTGAATCTGGGCTGGCTTCTTCATTTTCTCTGGCCCACAAAATGAGCAATATGAAGTCTGCCAGCTCAAGACAAGGCTTCAAGTGGCCTTGAGAACTTGCATTCTCTCTCTCGGAACCTGCCATGATCGGAGAAAAAGCCCAAGATGGCCTGCTGGAAGATTATGCCGAGAAGAGTCATGATCATTATAAGCCAGCTAAAGTAGTGCTATCTCCAAATATGTAAAAATACTCAAAGATCAGCAGAGCTGCCTGCCTAACCTGAAGCTGACCATGGACACATGAATAATTTAAACAGAGTCCAGAAGACCTATTAGCTTGCTCTTAGATTGCTGAGCAATAATAATGGCTGTTATTAATACTTTAGGCTACTATGTTTTAATGTGGCTTGTTTTGCAGTCACACTTAATAGCTAACTGACACAGTATATCATCTCTTACCTCCTCACTTCCATGAAACCTGCCTTGATAAATCTTGTTAGAAAAAAATTAAAACAAAGTAGTTTCTTTCCTTTCGTACAGGTGAGTGGCCTGAGATGAGGTGACAGAGGAAGACAGAACCCAGAATATTCAGGACTTAACAGGTCTTATTAACGATTTTAGAATTTAACATTCTCAAACATTCCAATATTTTTCTCACTTGGATTAAAAAACAAAATCCAAAAACCAACAGCAACAACATTGTAATTATGTTAAAAATTCTTGAATCTTGAGACAATTGGAAATCTACTTGAAAATATTCAAGAATCCACCATTTCCTCTAACTCAGGCAAGCCCACCCAGAGGGCACCCACCCTAGCGCTCAGCCTCAACTTCCCCTGCTCTCCTTGGTATCTAAGCCGTACAGTTTGAACAGCGTCAGAATCAGATACAATGGAATGTCCCCACATCTCTCCTCTTTCTCAGGTTACCTTCTAGAGCACAGGCACTTAAGATCCTCCAAGCTTGCTTTCAGTGCGCCTCTCTACAATAACACCTGCTTCAGGGCTGAAAGCACTTCTACAAAGTAGGAGATAATGGTTAATGCAAGTTAAAGAAGGTCGGCTGCTACTTAGCTTCAAGAACTTCTTGTAAGACAAACACTGAACTACGTACTTGAAACTGAAAAACTCTAAAATACGTGAATGTTTTTAATGGCCTCTGAGAGTTGGACAACTTGATCCCGTGTTTTTGATGGCAGGGATTATAGCCCTGATATGCAGCTGCATTGTATCAGGGGAACAAATCGTTGTTTTCATAATTTATTCCTTGGCTTCTACTCAGGATCCAAAGTATCAGGGCACATGGAAATTGGTAAGGAAGTTACCATCCTCAGAGTCTCCTTCCACTTGTGCTGGAAGCAATGAGAATGGCAATTGCTCTTGCATCCTTCCCTTGTAGATCCTGCGCGGTGAAGCTCATGACTTTACACTTTCCCAGAGGTTAGCTTATTCAGACAAACTCAAGCTGGCGCCTCATCAGTGGAACGTTTTGCTTCTGTGGCATGTGTGCAGCTGTCAGGGAAAACCTTAACGGCTCTGCAAACTGAGAAGCTGCCTGGCAGTGTTTCTGTCACAGGTCTCCAGCTCCAACCTACCCAGCCTCCGGACAACCGTCTACTCTTCAGTGATGCCAGCCAGACTGACTGAGGCAGAGACAGAAACTTCCACTGAGGCGCTAATTCTGAATACTCCATGCTTTTCAGTGATGCATTTGGAAAACTTCCCAGATTGTACATCTGCCATAGCATAATAGCTTGTACTTCAGAAAATAAAGCTTTCAAGGGAGACAGTGAGAACAATCACATCTATTCACAGAGGGAGGGTGACATTTCTTCCTTTTTTCAGGGACAAGTGCCTGCCTCGTCACTCTCTGGCCGTGGCGTGGTAGCTGCTGGTGAATGTGTGTAGTCAGGACGGGTCCAGGGCACGGGGCCCCTCTGGAAGAAGCCCTGTGATTGGTGCATGGCCCCGTTGGGTGAAACCTCACGACGGTGCATGGCATTTCTGGGTGGGGCGCTGTAATTGGTGCACAGCCCTGCTGGGAAAAACTCCGGGACTGGTGCATGGGCCCCTGGGAAACACCCTGTGATTAGTGCGCAGTCCCACCGGCTCTTCCGAAGCAAGCTAATTTAGATGGGTAGGGTGGGTCCAGAATGGAGCCGAACTCAGACACTCCGTAAGGTGAAGGAGTCTTCTTTCCCTCTTACCTCCTCTCCTCAACATGCGCATTTTTTTCTTTTTTGTTTATTTATTTATCTTTTTTTTTCAGTGCGGTGGCCAAGTAGCCCAATGCCAGTGAACTTCCCTTGGTACAGCTGAGGAAATTGAGATATAATGTAGGTTTTTTTAGGGTTTGTTCAGGTCCAACTGAGACTTTGTCAATTTCTTTATTGGGAAACTCATCTGACTCGATGATTAAATCTCAAAATTAATATTCAAACGTATTGAATTCCAGGGTGAAAGAGATAAAGATAAAGAAGAGCAAATTCAGATGGGGGATAGGAATTTTGGGCTAAGTAGGATTATCTGAACATTCTTTAAAATGTGCTCTTCTAACATAAAGGCACAGTGAACTGCAAGGAGATTTATTTTACAAAGAAAGGGAAAGAGTATTTCGGGAACAAGCGCATCGTCTACTGAGGTTTTAGAACCTGATACATCAGTACAACTTTGGTTGTTAAATGTATATTAATGGGGTAAAGAGTGCAAATTCATTGTCTGGGAGCTTCTGATGGTGTCAATTTCAGGCATGCCTGAAATGCAAAATGTACAAGTGATCTCCAAGTGCAAATTCTTCTTAAAACCAGAAGAAAATGAACAATATGAGATAAAATGACTGATGGCTTAAATACTGAAGTGTGTGGAAGGAGGGAGGAGAGACCCGGTCTCTGGGTGCTGTGTTCTATGAGCAGGAGCCTACGGCAGCCACACAGACTAACCATAAGACTGGAGGTATTTAGTTTAGATGTCTCCTTATAAAGGATGATACCCAAGCTCTTTTTGTCACATCACAACAGCAGTAGGTCTAGTGATGAGTAGAAACTTAGAAACTCAATCTAGATATAAGTAATTTAAAAAATAAGTTTCCAAAAGGAAATATAGTTTCTCTTAAAACTTATTTTCCTTCTCAACACTGAAGTAGCAAATATAATAGCAAATAAAAATTGGCACGTAGAATGGGCAGACTATAAAAAGAATACACATACTTGCAGTTGTTACTGTACATGTTGAAAGAGGCAGAAAAACATGAAGAATTTAAAATAATATAAATTTTTTATTAGGTTTAAAGTTAACACAAAAAAGCATTTTTCAACGTTCTGCATTGTAATAGGAAACATTAAGCCATGACATAACCATGCTATCTGAAGAATAGATAAAGACTTTGGAGTGTTTATTCTTGATATAAGAAGACTCTGTAAGGGGAGACAATATATTACGGTTGTGTGTGTGTGTGTGTCTGTGTGTGTGTCTCTGTCTGTGTCTGTGTGTGATTGAAAATAGACATTTTTAATGTTTCCCATTGTATGTACTCTCTTTATACTAAGCAGAATTTTTACTTTACAGAACTTCTTACATATTAATTTAATGTTTATACTGGATACACTATCTTTCCTTACACCAAGGTATAAATTTGTTTTATTCTCTGCCATATTACCAGGGTTTATTCCAGGGTTTGGAATAAGATAAATGTTCAATCAATATTGTATGAGTAAATGAGTGAATGAATGAATGGCTTTGGACTGTTATTGGATGTTTTAGGGTGCACAGAGTTAATATTTAGCAAACATCTACCACAACAAACAGTATACCAGGTATTTATGTGTATTTATTTCACTTAATCTTCCCAATGATTTTGAAAGATAGATATCATCTGCTTCATTTTGTAGATGAAGAAACTGAAGCTTCTAGAGACTATCTGAACCATCTCTGGCTGTTTAGATCCAAGGCCAGTATTCCTGTCAGCTCCTGTTACCCATAATGGAAACGGATGCCTACTCAATATAAGAATGAACTTTCTAAGAAGTCTAACGATTCTGAAAGGAATGCACTGTCGTATGAGGAACTGAATTATTTGTCAGTGAAATTATGGAGAATGTTTGACCATCTACCAGAAACATAGAGAAGACAGGAAAAGAAGTTGAATTTGGAAGCCTCTAACGTTCCTCTCAACTCTAAAACTTTTAATTTACTGTCTAGCCGTATGCTGAAGTGGCAGAATAATATGGTTCTTCCTCTCTCTTGGTAGTTTCCCCTTTTTCTTTTCCTTTTAAAGCAGATGTTTGCTATTGTGCTTGTTGCCCCAGGAGAAGAATCTACAGAACAGCAATCAGAGAAAGCCTGCTATCATTTGGCTTTCCAATCCAAAAGCCTAAACCTTCAAGGGAAGTTGAAAGCTTAGGGACACAGAAAAAATATTCGAGAGAAAGATCAAAAAAGAGAGCAGGGCTTTCTGACAAATTTGAAAAAGGTAATCTCAACTGGTGAATTAGAATTAGGTGAATGAAATGTGGAAAAGTTAATGGCAAGCAGAGTGTTTCTGATGCTTCAGAGAAAGAAGTGATTTTACACTCATTTTTGGGTAGAGTCATGTGGAAGTAGGACTGTTTCAGAAAGGGGGGGTGGAGGGCTTGGGAATACAAGAGAACATATCTGTTTTTAGGTAAAATCCTGAGTAGAAAGAAGGACCCAGCAAAACGTTGTCTAGAAGGAGTATCCAGGCAGACACAGCCAGAGATAGAATCAAATGACTCAAGGATGAAAGGGACACTCCCCACTCAGGCACCTTGGCCCCTCAGGACACTCCTAAACTTAGACATAACTCTGGGAAAAAGAGCAGTCCCTAGAGGGACAAGAATAGTGGAATAGGGGACTTGAAGATTTGTTCTGAAGCCCAAAGACTAACCAAACAACTGATTGAACATTTCATTTATAACTCTTCACATTCCTGTGTTTTTCTTGTATTTATTTATTTTTATTTTTTATTTTTTTTGCTAGTTGCAATGAAAGCACACATATTCCTCTAGTGAGAAAGGTTTAATTTGTGTCCTGAACAATTCAAATGTGATCATGTGAAGGACTTCAGACTTTAAATTGGTTAACAATTAGAAAATTCGTGTAAAATGCACTTAGTAAAGATTGATGTGCTCTTCCTCTTCCTTTTCATAGTCATTATCATAGGAAACTTTATGTTTATGTTGCTTTATCTAATTATATTGTTTGATACAAGTAAATTAGAGCTCTTCACTAGATTAAAGTGCATTTGTTACCTTCCTATTCTAAGTAGCTGTTAGCCTTGGGTAAACACAAATCCTGTCATACAGATAACACCTATCTCTAAGGGATCTTGCAGTTTTTGTGCTAAGCAATTAACCCATGTGCATGTGGTTGTTTACTTAATATATTTATAATGTTCTTTGTGTACAGGGAGATATAAGGCACAACAAGTAAGGGGAATGTGCTTATTAAAGTATAGCTATTCAAAATGGATATTAGGTTTTAGTTTGAAGTAAGATGTAATTGAGTTGGGCTTGTTGTGGGTAATAAAAACATTAACTCTGAATGAAAAAAAGTGGGGTTACCTTGCTTATTTTGAGAGACCATCTTCATCTATTTTCCATTAATTATTCTAGTGTTAAATGTTTAAAAAAACCTAGATTTGGAAACTTATATTAAATTACACCCTTCTGTTTCCCCCAGAAGGTAATGGTTTGCTGCAGTAAGAGTAGTGGTGAAGAGTGTCTCTCTACCCCTTTCTCTAATAACGCTTTTTTTTCTGCAGGCTGTACAGAGATTGTCACACTGGGCAGAGTCCTTTGTGAAGCAGTCACCAAAAATGCAAGAGAATAAATTGGGAAAATGTGTAAAAGATAAGGCACAGGAGAGCAGGAATAGGCAGGCTGTCAACTGACTGACTTCTTTTTTTTTTTTTTTTTTTTTTTTGAGACGGAGTCTCGCACTGTCGCCCAGGCTGGAGTGCAGTGGCGCAATCTCGGCTCACTGCAAGCTCCGCCTCCCGGGTTCACGCCATTCTCCTGTCTCAGCCTCCTGAGTAGCTGGGACTACAGGCGCCCACCACCGCGCCCGGCTAATTTTTTGTATTTTTAGTAGAGACGGGGTTTCACCGTGGTCTCGATCTCCTGACCTTGTGATCCGCCCGCCTCGGCCTCCCAAAGTGCTGGGATTACAGGCGTGAGCCACCGCGCCCGGCCAACTGACTGACTTCTTAGTGAAGATTTTGTCTTGAAAGGAGATCTGAATGGCATCTGACCATGGTTTCCATAAGCACCATTATTTAATTTTAAAAATGTAATTAATTATTAAAATTATATGGATACAGATACGGAGTCAGTTCCTGAGGAAAGCTTTGGAGAGAGAAAACAGGAAGGGGATGGGATTAGACATACAGAAAAGAAATACCTGGCCTAAATTATCTGCCAATTATCCAAGAACATTTTATCCAAAAGACTTAATAGCTGCGCGGTCAGAATGAGTCATTTTTCCACATCGTCTTTGCTAGAGAAACTTAACTGTTCATATGTACATTTTTGCAGGTACGTTTTATATGGATTCTATTAACATCCTAATTAAACCTCTTGGGGCAAGTATTTGAATGCCACTGTGACTATACATAGCAATGAAGCTTAGAAAAAAAATAAAATTCCCTACTTGACTAAAAGAATAAGCAAAGAAGAATTAATGTTCCTGAACTTGCTTTGTTAGAAGGAAAGAATAAGGGAAGTCCTAGTGATTTATTTTAAATGATTGTTATTGATTACTTTTCCAACATGAGTGAACCAAGCAGGTGGTTCAGAAGTAAAAAATTACAGCTTATTAGGATCACTTTCCTCAGTTGTGAGTAATAGATAGATAGTAAAACTGAATAAAAGGGAGGATAGTTTACAAATTGGTGACTGAAAATGAGGACTGAACCCTTTTAACATCATTTTTTTCTAAACCAAGTGACATAATAATGGAGACTAATCAGAAGATTTCACCCAAGTTCCAATCTTCTTGAGTCCAATTTGCTCCCTTGAGCTCTGGTGAGTTTAAACTATATATTCCCCAGAGAAAATATGAAAACCCTTTCCTACCTCCCATTTTGTCATGAATCTCGCCAATGTTAACCTATGCCTGCTTGGGAGAAAACCATTGCTGGATGTAAGAGCCTTTACAACAACTTGGCAGAACTGTCTTTTGGAGCATTTGAACATGGGATATTATATGTACAGCAGGCTCTTGCCTTCCTGACTATGTGAGTCTCTTAGGACTGCCATAACAAATGCCACAGACTCAGGGGCTTAAACAACAGAAACTTATCTTCTCACTATTTTGGAGGCCAGAAGTCCAAGATCAAGGAGTAGACAGGGCTAGTTTCTTCTGAGGAACTCTCACCTTGTCTTGTAGCTGGCCATCTTCTTCTGCTGTCTTCATATGGTCTATTGCTGTCTTCATATGGTCTTCATTCTGTTCATGTCTGTGTCATAATCTCCTTTTCTTATAAGGGCATCAATCATAGTGGATTAGGGCCCACCCCAATGACCTCATTCTAACTTAACTACTTCTTTAAAGATGTTATCCCTAAATGCAGTCACATTCTGAACCTGCTGGAGGTTAGGGCTTCAACATAGGAGTTTTTGGGCTACAAAATTCAGCCCATAACACTGATTTATATCTGAGAACAGAGGTGTTAGGTAGACCTATATTCTTCTTTCATAGATCTGACAGCTTTGAGCCAGCTATGCCCAATCCGGTTTTGCAGAGAAGTACTGTCTCAGCAGCACTGGCTTTACATCCTTCTCGTCCCAATATTCTCACTCCCCATACACACTTGGACTAACAAGGTGACATGGAAAGAGAAGAGGTTCCGCTTTGCCAGGAGAACAGACTTTGTTAGGGTGTGGAAGGGGACACTTTATTTTTCCATATCTAAGAAAGGAAAATCTGAAAATAATAACTCATTAGAGTTAGATGTGCCTACAAGAACAGGAAATTGACAGTTCTTCCCTAGCTGGACATCTGCATTAATACCAGAATTTCTGTGCTAGTGGAGTAGGGGACGAGAACACTGGGGACAGATGGCATGGTGGCTTCTGCCAGGCCAAGCTGAGTCTCACACCACCTTCAACTTGAACATTCTTGGGTTTCCAGTTTCTAATATGTAAGATAGAGTCTGAACATACCTGTGGGCCTCAAGTTGATAGTGGATGTCTGATGAGACTGTTGGCTGCAGTCTGTATTTGAGAAGAATGCAGGGTAAGGTTGCAGTGGGAGTTGGGCAGATGTGGCTGAATCTCACATGGAAGCACCAATACTGGGGAGACTAGCTAAGAATGAGCCTTGACTAGTTGACAATACCCCATCCATCCTTGTCAAACCATGTACCAGCCAGGTTGACAGTGAGACCATCCAGACAGGGAACTACCTCCTCATTCAGGGAGGCCTCCGAGAACTTGCTTTACTTCATCTCTTTCATTTTTGCCAACATGTGGGCAATATATGTGAGGGAGAAGCTTATGAGAGCCAGACCAAATCCCCTTTCATTCTATTTTCTGAGGGTGGGGCACAAGGAGAGAAGAGTTATGAAATGTTTATGAGATTCTGAGTTTTAAGAACTCTAAGTGACTGTTTTAATAAATGAATGAAAGTTAAGATTATAGCTATGATTCTATTACTGAAGCTCACCCAGCAAGTGTGAAAGGTGAGATTCAACAGAGCACTTTGGGACACTTACTGACAAATAATAACATAGTTTTATTTTTATACCCTAACACATTATGATTTCTCAATAAACCAGCCACTTCTTGCACATAAAGAGCTAATAATATCTCATTTCCTGCTGCATGAGAATTTGACCTTTGGTAACTCCTTAGTATTGTTTTCCTGGTAACTTGATAAAGACATGTACCAACTGCATTATGAAGCAACAGAGAATATCATTAAAAACTGACCCATAGTGGCCATGCTTGGTAGCTCATGCCTGTAATCCCAGCACTTCGGGAGGCTGAAGTGGGCAGATCACGAGGTCAGGAGATCAAGACCATCCTGGCTAACATGGTGAAACCCTGTCTCTATTAAAAATACATAAAATTAGCCAGGTGTGGCAGCAGGCGGCTGTAGTCCCAGCTACTCAGGAGGCTGGGGCAGGAGAATGGCATGAACCCGGGAGGCGGAGCTTGCAGTGAGCAGAGATCATGCCACTGCACTCCAGCCTGGGCGACAGAGCGAGACTCTGTCTGAAAAACAAACAAACAAGAAAACAAAACAAACAAACAAAAAACTGACCCATAATTGGCAAATTACTACTTTGAAATTATAAATTGGATCAGGTGCTGGCCAGGACCCTAGAACTCCTGAGAAAATATGGCTTTTGTCTTTAGCTACCAGGTTGGGTAGAGAAAGACCATGAAGTTGGGTCAGAGTTAGGTTTGTCTGAGTTCAGATACTTCTTGGGTAGGGCTTGCTGCAGCAGCTTTGAGGGATAGTGGTGTGGTTCCCAGGTCAATGAAGTTATGTTCCCAGGAGGATTATGGCTGCCTCTGCTGTGTAATGCAGGTTGCCAGGGAAGTGGGGGAAAGCCAGCAGTTACAGGACTCACCTCACTCCCATGAAACTTAAAAGGCCAGTCTCACTCCCATATTGCATCCCCCAACCCCCACCTCAAAAGCACCAAGTTTGTTCCAGATAGTGGGCGAGCAGTGCCCCAGGCTACCAGCTTCCTGACTGAGAAAGCAAGCAGAGCTTTCAAGCCTCCCCACGTGCCCACATCTGCACTTTGTATCCAACCCCTCCCCCAAGTCCTGTCTAAGAAACTGTGCAATTGTTTGGAATTGTTACAAAGTTCAGCTAGAGGCTTCCTTGTTCCTGTGGTCTTTTCCCAGTTCCCCTGGCAGCCCTCCCCAAGGACCCCTGTGAGACCAGAAATGGCTTCCCTGGGGACTGAGAAAGCCCACAGAGCTCTTCCTGCTGCTTCCTCTACTCCTGTATTTTGTTCGGCTCTCTGAATTATCTCAGCTCCAGGTAAGGTCAAGTCATTCCCGTAATCTGGACTTTCAGGTTTCCCAGTGAGGGTGTGTGTTCAAGGGGGAACGATCCCCCTTTCCCACTTCCACACTTTGGGCACTTGCAGTATTTGGGCTGTCTCTCTGGGTGCAGGAGCAATCTGTTTCCTTCAGAGGGTCTGTGGATTCTCTTGGCTTTCCTGGTGTGTTCCTGCAGTAGTTCTTGGAGCAAAAGTTCATGATGTGTCTCCACATGCTGCTCTGTCCATCCGAGTGGGAGCTGCAATTTAGTCCTGCCTCCTATCCGCTATTTTCCCACTTTCTATCCCTTTAAAAACCTGGTTTCTTTCCTCATTTGAAACTCTCAATTTGTCTAAGAAAGCAGATGCTTCAGAGGCAGTCTGCCTCTGAGAGCAGTTTTGAGCCTGATTCTGATAATTCTCGTTTTAAAGACCAAGATAAGTTTAAATAATTATTCAAGATTATACAATTATAAAGTGGCATGACCAGTATTCAAGTGTGTTATCTGGGAGGATATATAAAGTCATATTCTAATGACATAGAAGATCATTAGAATGATTTTCCCTTTAGTGATTTATATACATAAACTTATTTATTAAACAAATACATAAAAATAACATGGTTTTCTAACACTCTGTTTTGAAAGTCCATCTCCCCTGCCTTCAACCCACGTCATCATTTTGAATCAAAAAGAAGATAAATGGCCACATAGTCTGTTTTTTCTTACACCACTCCAGAATAGTTTTATTGGTAAACCACAATCGGAAAAAAGAAGGAAATTAAATTTGAAAGCCCATGTTTGTGAGAATAAAAGATAAATTAACTGAATATCAACTCTATGTCTAGAACTCTCTAGAAAAGTCTAAGAATCTCAAAGGTAGACTAAGTCCATGAAATGAATATTTTTTCTTTAGGAAGGGAAAGGGAATGTGAAAGTTCATTTACTATAACCTCTCATTCAATAAGCTCAAAGTTCTTTCCAAAATACATTTAGTAACACTGCAGTTACAAACACAATTTCTAAAACGTTAGCATTTCATCCACTTTTTAAATGGACATTCAGAGCAAGTACAGCTTATTGGGACAGGATTGGCATTGAGTATCTTGAATGGTTGTTCTAATTAAGTAGGACGATTCAGGTGTGGTATGGCATGATTCCTTATCAAGGGGCTAAATAGTCACCAGAATTGCTGTTCTCCCTTGTTGAAATAATTCTAGTTTTAATTTCATATTACAAAAGTTTATGTTCAGTTGCTACTGTCTCATAAAAGTGTAGGAAATCTCAAAAATATATATGAGGTTATTCAATTAACTAAAAACAATTACTTATCTTTATAACTTTCCTGTACAATATCAATTACTATAATTGGAAGCAAAATTGGTTACAATTAAATAACAATTGGCAAGGAAAATTTATATGACTGAATGGATAATTATTTTTCAAAATGATTTAGTATAAAAGTTTGGTGAAGAATTTTTGTAAAGAGACATTAAAATGCACACACACACACACACACACACACACACACCAGCCTTCAAGTCACACATTACATTTTTCTTTACTGAATTTTAGGGCTGAAGACATTAGAAAACCCCATCATATAATGTAAGAGTTCTACAGAGTATGTCCAAAGACACAATGAAGTCGCTTTTGTCCCATTTCTGATAACACCATAATGCTAAATTTCCTAGTATCTTGACTTTTTAATATATTTTAAACAGGGAAACAAAGTAAAAGAGAGACTAGTAGCCAAAATCCTTTTTAAGTCATGAATGGGTCGGCAATTATAAGATGTCTTTTACTATCTATATTGGTTTTCTATGCCTACCATAGCAACTGACATAATTTTAATGGTTTAAAACAACACAAATTTACTATCTCACACTTCTACAGGTAGGAAAATAGATGGTTTTGGCTGGAATTGTGCTTAGAGTCCCACAAAGCTAAAATCAGCATGTCAGCAGGGCTGTGTTTTTCTCCTGGAGGCTTTGAGAAGAATCCACCTCCAGGCTCATTTCGTTTAGTGACACAATTCAGTTCCCTGTGCTTGTAGGACTGAGTTCCAGGTTTCCTTGCTGACTGTTGGCTCGGGGTTGCTCTAAGCTTCTAGAACCTTCTGCATTCCCTGGTTCTAGGTCTTCTTCATCTTTAGAGTTAGTAATAGTGGGTCAAGCCCCTCTCATGCTTCCAATCTATCTGACCTTCCCTTCAACTGCATCTTGCCAGTCTCTCCTCCCAGCTGAAGATATTCTCTGCTTTTAAAGGATCATGTGATTAGATAAAGCTCACATAGATAATCTGGGGTTATTATTTAAGGTCCCTGAACTTTACTGTATCTGCAAAGTATTTTTTGCCATGTGATATTGTTTGGATTGGGGTCCCCACCCCAAATTTCATGTTGAATTCTAATCCCCAGTGTTGGAGGTGGGGCCTGGTGGGAGGTGATTAGATCATGAGATGGTTTCTCATGAATGGTTTAACACCACCCTGCTGCTGTTCTCATGATAGTGAATGAGTTCTCATGAGATCTGGTTGTTTAAAAGTGTGTAGCACCTCCTTGCTCTCTCTCTTTTCCTTCTGCTCTGGCCATGTAAGACATGTGTGCTTCCCCTTCACCTTCTGTCATGATTCCAAATTTCCTGACATCTCCCTGGAAGCAGAAGCTGCTATGCTTCCTGTACAACCTATGGAACCACGAGCCAATTAAATCTCTTTTCTTTATAAATTATCCAGTCTCAGATATTTATTTATAGCAGCTCGAGAATGGACTAATACACCATGCAAGGCAACATGTTCAAAAGTCCCAAATATTAGGATGAGGTCATCTTTGGAGGATCCATCTACTTACTGTGCTGTTAAGAGTTGGCCATTTTCCTGTCCTATTGGCTCTCACATCTGCCAGATGCACCCTCTCACCTCCCACTACAAACTCTGGATTTGTCCCCTAGGCTTTGCTTACTTCTGTATGGGAAGCATATAATGATTCTGGTCAGAAATGGCCTCAGTTTTCGAGGTTCCCATTCTTAGTGAATCCTCAGATCTACTCTTCTGCTATTTTTTACTGCCCCTTTAATTCTGACAAATGACCTCTCTGCTGCTATTAGTCTGGATATTGGAATATATGATTTTATCTGTTCTCAGCCTGTCTGGGTTGAACAGCATGGCTTTCAAACTTGTCAATCCCAATCTGGGATCTCTAATTATCTCTTTCTGGAAGATCTCTGGTTCTGTCCTGAGTGACTCATCCTTTACTACAAGGCACTGTTGCTCCTTTTTTCATATTTCTTAAGAGCTACCGCTTGGTATGGAATGTTACAAAAATGTATTATTTGTGTTCCAGCCTTATTCACTAGATATATGACACACTTATTAGCTAAGTTAGTATTCATGTGTTATGTGATAAAGCACAACACAAACACAAAATCATGTTTTCAACAATCTACATACCTAGGTTAAGAGAAAAAATATATATAGCATGAATTAACTATTTTCTAGATATTTCTGATAAATTATTCAATGATAATATAGTTATACTGATGATATTAATATGTTTGAAGTGACTGGCCTAAAAACATTCATCTTGGTGACTTGGACCAGTTTAGTTAATGAACTTTATTAATATTGTAATGATCTAAGAAGCTATTCAATAGTGGGTTATTATGCAACCAGTAAGAGTGGGAGAGAACAAAATGTGGGTATTTGGTGGAATTGAGCAGCTCCTATCAAATCTCTTCCTCATCTATTTCGAATATTGCATGATCTCATAAGCTCAATCTTACAATTTTAAAAAAAATGTCTACCCAGTGTAATTCACTGCAATACAAAAAAGGCAGATATAGATTATTCCTTCAAGGTTCTTACAGCCTGTTAGAGAAGGTAACTGATACCTCAATGCCTATAATTCAAGGTAGAAAGTGATAAATGTCTTAGCAAAGGCACAGATGAAGCCTTAAAGGAAATGAGTAGAGAAAAATGACCCCGCTATCTGCCTATTTTAGGGGTCCCTAACCTTTATTACATCTGCAAAGTCTTTTTAGCCACTCAAGGTAACATATTCACAGGTCCCAAAGATTATGGTGTGATCCTGATGGAGGAACCTAGTCTAGGGTAGACTCTTAAGAAATACTAATGAGTGTGTTAAGCTTTCTCATTGAATTTGAATCTTGATATGTTTGGACTCAGAAAGGGAGTAAAACTAGCAATCGAGTCAGATAAAGAAATGCAAACCATAACAAAGAGACCAGCCTAGCTAGACCAGGGGACAGGGGGACATACTATCTTTTAGTTAGGCCCAATGTTAGGGGTACATCTTCAAGATGCACATGTGGGTCATTCTATCAGGTAAACCACCTAGAAGAGCGGAAGTGAGAGGATTTCAGATTGGCATATAATTAGCTTTTGGTATAGCCTCAAAACCATTGCAGCCATGGAGCCTGCCGCTTACCTCACTGACCTTCCTTTTATGAGTTACCCCAGGAAATGAGCCCATCCAGCACCCTGGAGCTGGTCCCATAATAAGTGAACATATTTGATGATTCAAGTGACCCTGAGGACACAGGGGACTACAGGGCATGCTGCAATGAGCCTTCCAGGGCCTTGTCATGATCAAAGCACTCTTGCTATCTCTACTGCACCACGCAGCTCTCAATGGGGTCCTTTTCCAAGAATTGCCCTCTGTGGAAGAAAGTAGTGTCTCCCTGAGTTATGCCCCCTTCTCACATCCAATATTCCACAAGAGAGTACAAAGGCCCAGCCTCCTTGTCTTGATGGATTACTCTAAAGGGTAATGCCAGCAGAAGAGTTCACTGGGGATGGCACAAGGTGTTGTCTACTGTGAATAATAGGTTGGTGCAAAAGTAATTGCTGTTTTTGCCAACCTGATATATCACTGCTCAGATCTCTGCTTCCCTACCTTCCTTACAGGTGCTGTTTCTGAGAATGCACCTCAGTAGTCCTCTAGAAAATGTCCATTTCAGAGTCTATTTCCTGGGAAATCAGACTTATTGAATATTAAAAAAATTCAAAACAAACCAAAAAAATACACCAGGCCCCAGTACTTGTGCAATTGTGCATCATACTTAAAAATTTCTATATTGGGCCAGTGCAGTGGCTCACACCTGTAATCTCAGCACTTTAGGAGGCTGCAGCAGGAGGATCACTTGAGACCAGGAATTTGAAATCAGCCTGGGCAATATGACAAGAAATGTTAAAAAAAATTAGCTTGGCCTGATGATGCACATCTGTCATGCCAGTTGCTCAGGAGGCAGAGGTAAGAGGATCACTGGAGCCTGGAAATCGGAAGCTACAGTGAGCCATGTTCATGCCACTGCATGCAAGCCTGGGTGACAGAGCAAGACCCTGTCTCAAAAAAAAAAAAAAAAAAAAAAAAGCCTGTTATATACTACACTACACCACAGTTGGGTACATATGTACACCACAGATACATAAACTTCATATAACAGCCACAAAATTAGAGATATTTTTAGCTTTTAAACCATTGGTAATTTAATTTGACCCATAAGATAGTACACTTTTTTTTTTTTTTTTAAATAGACCGAGTCTTGCTCTGTTGCCCAGGCTGGAGTGCAGTGGCGTGATCTTGGCTCACTGCAAGCTCTACCTCCTGGGTTCATGCCATTCCCCTGCCTCAGCCTCCCGAGTAGCTAGGACTACAGGTGGCCGCCACCACGCCCGGCTAATTGTTTGTAGTTTTAGTAGAGATGGGGTTTCACCATGTTAGCCAGGATGGTCTCAATCTCCTGACCCTGTGATCCGCCCACCTCAGCCTCCCAAAGTGCTGGGATTACAGGCGTGAGCCACTGCGCTGGGTCATTAGTATACTTTCAATATCTGTCCTGTTCTAAGCTAACAGGCACGTTCTTTGGAGTCAGACAGATCTGGGTATAAATTTCTGTCTTTCCACTTGCTAACTATGTATCTTGGCACAAGTTACTTAGTCTCTCTGAGCTTCTGTAAGGTGAGGATCAATGTTACCTAGCTACCTCATAAGATTTTTGTGAACATTAAATGAAATATCCTTCCTGCAGAAACCTAGCTCATTGCCTTTCATGTAAGAGGCAATTTATGAATGTTATGGAAAAGCTGCTCTTCTGCTTATAATCTTCTTCAGAGAATAATTGGAACAGAATAGCAGGGAATGTATTGTTTGTGGGTGGGTACTTTAACTAAATAAAGCCAATATAAAGAATAATAGAGAAAACAATGTCAAATAAATCCCCTCTTTTCTAATTTAAAAGCAAACTTAAAATAACAAGGTCCATACTAGAAGGCGTGGCTGGCCTGGCTGTGGTCTACCTATAATGGCTGGCAGATTTGATGAGCCTGAGATGGCATGCCCACCTGCTTTTATGAGGAACTTCCTATGAGGTCAGCGCCACCTCCTCTGCCACCAGCATGCCATTGCCCGGTGGTCTCAAAAGTGTACCTTGCAGCTGTCAATGAGCAAGAGAGGGGAACAATGGCTGCTGGTTCAGGTGTTCTTCCTTCCCAGCCCACACTGGAATCTTAGAGTCCCTGGCCCTCAAAGCCCATCTTGGAACTTCCACAGGTGTCTGGCACGCCACTGGTGTGGGTAGTTTAAACACAGTTGCTCTACGCTTGCTACTTTCCATCACCTGCATAAATCAGGCCACCATAAAGTTTGGATGAATTTCTCAAGCCTTAGAAGAAAAATGCATATACTCTGTCTGAATAGAAAGGCCATAAGAAAAAGCATTAACTTTGATTTGTAATAAATTATTCAGTTATTTTTGTGAATACCTATCATGGTGATTTATAAATATGGGGGTATAGATGATGAAAAAAGGAGCAGAAATCAGGGATATTTGGCAATGTAATTGAATTGACACAGGATAAAGGTCTTGCTACAGGTGGAAAAAAAATCACTTCTAATTTTTACATCACCTTGCAGTCTACAAAACTCTTTGGCATATATTAATGCATGTAATAATCCTTTAAGATAGGTAGGTTACATATTCATAACCTCATTTTGCAGATGATCATACTGAAACTCCAAAATATTAACATGAAAAATATAATTAGCTTCCATGCTCCCAGACAAAAGCTGAGCGAAGACTACACTGTTTCTCAGCACTTCAAGGAAGCCTGTGCAGACGCTTCATGTGGACGCCTGTGCGTCTTACAGCTTAGTCTAAGGTTTGGGGAGGAGAATGTTGAGTGAAGAACTGGATGCCAGATATGTCCCCCACTTCAATTATCCTTACCTGGAGGTTTTGTGATTGGCATCTGTTCTTCTCTATAAAGTAACAATTTTAAAAGATTTTCACAATCCTATTGCCTCTTCCCTTCGGATAATCTCTCATTGGAATATCTTCTACAACTGAGCTCGTTCCCCGTTTGCAGAGATTTGCTGGGCATCCCTGCCTGATTGTCCACCTGGTACCACCTGATCATGTCCAATCAAAACCTACCTCTCCACATGTTAAGCAAATTTATAGCCAGACACCAGACACTTTTAATTGCAATTAAGTAGTTAATTATTCACTTCCTTGCCATTTATTAGGTTTAGTGTTTCTAACAACAGTGATACCATTCTCTTGCCCCCATCCCCAAGCAGGATACTTGAAGTCATTCATTTAATTAATGCAAATTGGGGCAGTGCTGGGCACAAAGAGCTTCATTAGTAGAGGGAGTTTGACACATAGACAAATAAGAACAGGATGGTGGAGGTTTGCAAAAAGAGCATTGAGCCTATAAAGAAGGTAACAGTTACATCTGCTTCTGATGAAATAAACAAGGACTGCTGAGCTGTTTTTTGAGTAAGTTCACCTGGCAGAGAGGCAGCAGGCAAGAATTCCAGGTCTAGAGACAGCATGAGCCAAGACCCACGCCACAAAACAGCCTGGCTTATTTGGAGAATTTTGAGTTCTTCCGTATGTCTGGATGTGGCTGGAGCGATAGGTGGGGGTTCAGATCACAGACATTTGCGTGTGTTTGCTAAGTAGGGTGGACATTATTTTGTACCCCAGTACTTAGCCCTGGCTGCACAACTTCACAACAGAGTAACATCTAGAGCTTTTAATAAATAAGTTCCCTCTCTGCCAACACACCAACAAACAAAAGACTGATTTAATCCTTCCACTAGAACCTGGAAATTATTTTTTATAGTGCCAGAGGTAATTCACAGGTGACTTCTAGATTTTAAACCAGAGAGCAACACATTCAAATACAGTCATATGTTGCAGAATGATGTCTGTCAACAAAGGACTGCATATACAATGGCGGTCCTATACAATTATAATACCAAATTTTTACTGTACCTTTCCTGCTCGAATATGCTTAGATGCACAAATACTTACCATTGTGTTACAATTGCATATAGTATTCAGTACAGTAACGTACTGTACGGGCTTGTAGCCTAGGAGAAACAGACTATACCATATAGCCTAAGTGTGTAGCAAGCGCTACCATCTGGGTTTGTGTAAGTACACTCAACAATTGCACAATGACGAAATTGCCTAACAACACATTTCTTAGGATGTATCACTGTCATTAAGTGATGCATGACTGTAACTAGCCCCCTGACACTATGAAGGTCACTTAAGAGAGACACGACCCTAGGTACATATTCTACTATTTACTTTAGCTCTTCCATCTCTTTGGTCCCTTCCTTTTTGATGTTCGGCAAGTCATAAAGATTGTACCCTTGGTTTTCTTGAACGACTTCTCTCTTTTCTGTTTTCATGATGGTTTCTTGGTCATTACTGTACATTCTGCTTTATAAGGACTTGTCTACTCTATGCATAGAAAAAATAAAATAAATTAATACTTTTCAATTAAATTTGAAATAATGAATTAAGAATTGCCATTGTCTTTAGACATGAAGAATTTTGCCTTTCAACAGTTTAATAAGGAATTGTGAGAAACACAAGCTTGATCTTAATATTCCTCCATAGTGGTTACATGCATAGACCTCATACGCTGGAATGAGACAAGCATGGAGTTGAATCCCACCTCATCATTTACTAACTGTTGGACCTGGAGAAAGCTGCTAGACTTTTTTGAACATTAGTATGTTTTTCTGTAAAATCACATGGCTATTGCAATGTATAAATAAGATAACACAGGGTATGTGTTATGACCAGTAAAACCAGTTGGGAATAGTAGGTTCCCAACAGGTATTACTTCTATTTACATATATTAAATTATTTAATTCTACAAAAATCGTGTAAAGTATGACATTTACATGGTATATAGGAGAAAAAAATCAGATTTTTTTTTTTATAAAATTGACTGTATAGAATTAAACTTTAAATTGATACATACTATGAATATAAAGAGATAGAGTAAATCCTAGACAAAAAGACTTAATTTAGGGTTTAGCTAGAGAATAAAAGAGACATTCAGGGAAAGGTATTAGCAGCCATAAAGCATAGGAATGGGGGAGACAATGAGGCAAACATGGTCAGTGCCTGTCTAAGCCTGTGGGCAGTCGAGGACTCATCCACTCACATCTTGTAGACGAGGTAAGGACATCTGACTATAATGGCCTGATGCCATACATATTTGAAATATAAAACTAACCATGCCTCTTCTGGTTCCAGTATAGTAAACATCCTTCTGATAATAATGTGGCTTTTATTATAGCTGGCAAGTATCTAGTCACTTTGAAAACAAGGATGTTTTTATTTTATTGGATCAAGAGGCTTTTCGAGTTCTATATCAGAGTCTCATAAGTCCTATTAGTGAGGATTAGTGTTTCTTCGTCTAATACTTCTAGGGCACTCATGAGGTCAACATTCTGAGACATTCAGGGACAAGTCACAGTGAATAGTTTTCCATGGCCATTATATAACATCTTTCTGTTGCTTCACACACTAAAGCTGTTGCACAAAGTGATGGATGGCATGGGTGAACCTTGAACCACATATCTAGCTGTAGTTCTTTTTCCTAATTTACAATGGCAATACAAAGGAGGTGACTGGACACTTGTTGGTTGCCTGAGCTCTGTACTTTTCTGCATTTCCCATTTCCCAATACCTTCTTTTAGGGATTCATGTGGTTTTAGAGAAGCTGAGGCCATTATTGCTCCAGAGATGGGACACATGACCTACACAGGTCAATCAGCACATCCCAGCAATCTGGTTACAGTGATTGGTTTCCGGTGGGCATGTGAGCTCATCCAGACCAGTCAGACCGAATCCTAGGTTTTCTTCTTGGAGTTGGAGGACAAAGGTAAGTTAACTTCCTATAGATGATATGTGGGTACGGCAGTCACACCTGGGACTGCTGAAGCCATTTTTTTCTATTATGTGGGAAGCTGACCTAAAGAAAATACCATGGAAGGAAGAAAAAAAGAAAAATTTAAAGAGGCAGAGACAGAACCCCAGTAATAGTTTAGTCCCAAGAATCAAACTATACCTGAAGCCTGACTCATGTGTGACACACATGCACACACACACACCAATCTAATAAATCCTTCTGTGTTATTTAAGTTTAATTTAGTTTTATGCTACTTGGAAAACAAAGGGCACTTATGATTAATTTTTATTTCCTCATTTTAAAAATAAAAATCCAGGAAAGAATAGTAAAATTATAAAGAACATAGCTTCCTTGTATTAAATTCCCCAGAAAAATATCGTATTTTCATTATTTTAAAAGAATTCTAACACTTTAAGCAACTTTCTGATGTCATGAAGAAGGGATGCTTACTTATCTCTATTCTCAAGTCAATACAATCTTGGCACTAAGTTTTTATTTTTAAGCATCTAAATCTGAAACTATTGTTAGTCAAGAACACCTGAAGGATAAACAGAATGTTCTTGGGTATAAACAGGTTTTTTCAAAGTACAACGTTGTCAGTCAGGCTCTCCAAAAAAAAAAAAAAAAAATCTCAAATCATCAAGGGAAGTAGGATAAGAGGTGGCCTGTTCTCATCTGGTCTCATCCTGGGCGACCCGTCTCCCACACAGACTTAAGAGTTTCAAATATGTGAGAATGAAGATAGCATGTTAAACCATTTCAAAAGTGCTGAGAGTCTTAAATAAAATGATAGGAATTTATGGAAAGCCACTGGATATAGCTTCTTTTTTACATAAAAAACATCTGCCATGCCACACACAAGTCATTGTAAATGTTCAATTTTTGAGGACTGGAACAGACACCTCACTGGGTTTTGCCTGTGTGTATGTCTGTGTGTGTATGTGTGTTTGTGTGTGTGTGTGTGTCTCTGTGTGTGTCCTTGCATGTGTACATAAAAATAGGAAACAGAAGTCCATTTCCATTCTTTAACTTGTTTTGGACCCCCATACCACAGGGATTTAAAAGAAATCTGCCGCCATTACCTCTGTCAAGGCTTTACTAACATGTTTTGAAGTCCCAGAAGAGAATTCCTTTTGGTCAGCTGCTTACTCAGGAAGGAAAGAACCTGGTCTCCTTTACCTTCTCTAGTGAGCACCTGAATTGCTTTCCCAAGGGGACCATATGCAATGGTGAAAAGGGCCATTTACAAAAGAAAACTGGTGCCTATTAGGAAGAGACTACGCTCTAACCAACCAACGCAGCACACATTTCCATGACAGTATTTATAAATCCAGAGACCCTTAGTTACATCCCTGCCTCCCCAAGTAGAGAATACCAAAGGAGTTGATAGTATGGTAACTGCTTTCTTGGTTGTGTCAAAAGTGTAAAGTATTGGGTCAAGAAACGTATATCTCAAGGATAAAACGCCTATCCCTCTTCAAGACATGAGGACTGAGTAGAAGCAATTTCTTAAAGGAAATGTCTATGATTAGGTGTTCTTTATATTGCAATTGGAGGAAAATGCCTGGGGATGCCCATGCCTGTCCTATTCTACCATTTAAAGACATTGAGCCCCTGAAGCCACACAAACATAATAAAAAATGGACCCCTTAAGAGAGCAGGGCTGATTTCTTTAATCCTTGAGCAAGAAATGGGGTAGAGTGTTTTTTCAATAAGTCTTCATTCTCTACATATCTTCTAATGAATGAGTTTTTTTGTTGTTGTTGTTTATGGTATAGACTGGATTCTAATTGTGTTGTCTTTGCTATCTACCATTACCTGAAAAACATGTATTTCCTCCTTAGACTACAACTTTTGTGGAAAAAAACATTGGGAGTTTGCTTCCATTACAATCAAGAAGCACAAAACTGGTGGTAAGAAAAGGAAAGGAAAATATGTCATTTTTAAAATCAAGTGACTCTCCAGTCAGTAGCTGATTTCCTTAACATGCAGAAGAACGCAAAAGAGGAGGCAATCACACTTCCCTGTCGTGCAGCTTTTTGTAAATGTAATGCACTCATGCAGTATCTAAATACTCAGTGGGTTTCTGACAACCCCATCCATCACAACACAGCCCTCACCATGCCAGGGCCCCAGATGGAAGGATACAAAAGCACTGTCATTCAAATAAGCCAGCCAGAAGAAAAAGGTGGATAGATTGTGAAGCCACTTAGGTCTTTGATATAACTTTGCAATGAGTGTCTTTTGTACTGTTTTTGTTGTTGTTGTTGTTGTGTAGTCATGATTATACATGCTAACATGGGTACGCATTGTGTAAAATGTCATTTGATAAAATACCTTTCCCCTAAATGGAGGAATAAAGGAATTTAGAAGATGTGTCATTTTGTAAGAGGTTTATTCTGAGCCAAATAGGAGTGACCATGGCCCGAGGCACAGTCTCAAGAGCTTTTCAGACCATGTGCCGTGAAGATGTCATTTGGGTCCTCTTGGAAGCTGAGGCAAAGTTAGGAGTGCAGGAGGTTTATTAGGGGTTGTGAAGGTAAAAGAGATGCCTGTGAAGGTAAAAGAGAAAGGACACAAAATTGAGGAGGAAAAGCCTTCAGAAGGAAATGCGGATTTCATAAAGTTTAGGTCAAATGAACAGGGAACTCTAAAGCAAGAATTGTCCACTGGAGGAGTTCAGTGTTGGGCAGAAGTGGCTAATGTTAACATCCCAGTCATGCTTCGTCATTGGCTGGGAACTCCGTGGAGTGAGTGAGGCTTTGCCTTAAAAGATGAGGCAAATCTTGCATGAGACTATCAGCTTACAGTTCTCCTTGATAATAAATGACCAGGGCCATTTTCAAGGGAGAGCTGAGTGGTAGACCTTTCTGTCTCCCATGGAACAGAAAATGGTTAGTCTAGGACTAGATACAGCATTAGTTGCTTGATTGAGATTCAAAAATAAGTGTTATTGATTTACTTTGTCATTGTTATGATTGCTATCAAGAGGCACCAAACTAAATTTGTAGGCAGATTGAAGGAAAACTGGACAATTACTTATAATGCCTATTCTTTTTAAAAAGTGAATGAATTTACTATGAACTGATTAAAATTAAAAACAAAAACAAAAACAAAGCAAAACAACAAAAAAAAATAAAAATGTCCAGGACCAGACGGATTCACAGCCGAATTCGACCAGATGTACAAGGAGGAGCTGGTACCATTCCTTCTGAAACGATTCCAATCAACAGAAAAAGAGGGAATCCTCCCTAACTCATAACTCATCTTATGAGGCCAACATCATCCTGATACCAAAGCCTGGCAGAGACACAACAACAACAACAAAATTTACACCAATATCCCTGATGAACATCGATGTAAAAATCCTCAATAAAATACTGGCAAACCGAATCCAGTAGCACATCAAAAAATTTATCCACCATGATCAAGTGGGCTTCATCCCTGGAATGCAAGCTGGTTCAACATAGGCAAATCAATAAACGTAATCCAGCATATAAGCAGAATCAAAGACAAAAACCACATGATTATCTCAATAGATGCAGAAAAGGTCTTTGACAAAATTCAACAGCCCTTCGTGCTAAAACTCTCAATAAATTCGGTATTGATGGAACGTATCTCAAAATAATAAGAGCTATTTATGACAAACCCACAGCCAATATCATACCGAATAGGCAAAAACTGGAAGCATTCCCTTTGAAAACTGGCACAAGACAGGGATGCCCTCTCTCACCACTCCTATTCAACATAGTGTTGGAAGTTCTGGCTAGGGCAATCAGGCAAGAGAAAGAAACCAAGGGTATTCAGTGAGGAAAAGAAGAAATCAAATTGTCCCTGTTGCAGATGACATGATTGTATATTTAGAAAACCACACTGTCTCAGTCCAAAATCTCCTTAAGCTAATAAGCAACTTCAGCAAAGTCTCAGGATACAAAATCAATGTGCAAAAATCACAAGCATTCTTATACACCAATACCAGACAAATAGCCAAATCATGAGTGAACTCCCATTCACAATAGCTTCAAATAGAATAAAATATCTAGGAATCCAGCTTACAAGGGATGTTAAGGACCTCTTCAAGGAGAACTACAAAACACTGCTCAGTGAAATAAAAGAGGACATAAACAAATGGAAGAACATACCATGCTCATGGATAGGAAGAATCAATATTGTGAAAATGGCCATACTGCCCAAAGTAATTTATATATTCAATGCCATCCCCATTAAGCTACCAATGTCTTTCTTCACAGAATTGGAAAAAACTGCTTTAAAGTTCATATGGAACCAAAGAGACTCCACATTGCCAAGACAATCCTAAGCCAAAAGAACCAAGCTGGAGGCATCACGCTACCTGACTTCAAACTATACTACAAGGCTACAGTAACCAAAACAGCATGATACTGGTACCAAAACAGAGATATAGACCAATGGAACAGAACAGAGCCCTCAGAAATAATACCACACATCTACAGCCATCTGATCTTTGACAAACCTGACAAAAACAAGAAATGGGGAAAGGATTCCCTATTTAATAAATGGTGCTGGTAAAATTGGCTAGCCACAAGTAGAAAGCTGAAACTGGATCCTTTCTTTACTCCTTATACGAAAATTAATTCAACATGGATTAGAGACTTAAATGTTAGACCTAAAACCATAAAATTCCTAGAAGAAAACCTAGGTAATACCATTCAGGATATAGGCATGGACAAGGACTTCATGTCTAAAACACCAAAAGCAATGGCAACAAAAGCCAAAATTGACAAATGGGATCTAATTAAACTAAAGAGCTTCTGCACAAAAAAGAAACTACCATCAGAATGAACAGGCAACCTACGGAATTGGAGAACATTTTTGCAATCTACTCATCTGACAAAGGGCTCATATCCAGAACCTGCAAAGAACTCAAACAAATTTACAAGAAAAACACAAACAACCCCATCAAAAAGTGGGCAAAGTATATGAACAGACACTTCTTAAAACAAGACATTCACACAGCCAACAGACACATGAAAAAATGCTCATCATCACTGGCCATCAGAGAAATGCAAATCAAAACCGCAATGAGATACCATCTCACACCAGTTAGAATGGCAATCATTAAAAAATCAGGAAACAACAGGTGCTGGAGAGGATGTGGAGAAATAGGAACACTTTTACACCGTTGGTGGGATTGTAAACTAGTTCAACCAGTGTGGAAAACAGTGTGGCGATTCCTCAAGGATCTAGAACTAGAAATACCATTTGACACAGCTATCCCATTACTGGGTATATACCCAAAGGATTATAAATCATGCTGCTATAAAGATACATGCACACGTATGTTTATTGCAGCACTATTCACAATAGTAAAGACTCGGAATCAACCCAAGTGTCCATCAGTGACACACTGGATGAAGAAAATGTGGCACATATACACCACAGAATACTATGCAGCCATAAAAAAGGATGAGTTCATGTCCTTTGTAGGGACATGGATGCAGCTGGAAACCATCATTCTCAGCAAACTATCGCAAGAACAGAAAACCAAACACTGCATGTTCTCACTCATAGGTGGGAATTGAACAATGAGATCACTTGGACACAGGAAGGGGAACATCACACACCAGGTCCTATTGTGGGGAGGGGGTCAGGGGGAGGGATAGCATTAGGAGATATACCTAATGTAAATGACGAGTTAATGGGTGCAGCACACGAACATGGCACATGTATACATATGTAACAAACCTGCACGTTGTGCACATGTACCCTAGAACTTAAAGTATAATAATAATAAAAAAATAAAAAATAGTAATAATAAGAGCTATTTATGACAAACCCACAGCCAATATCATACCGAATGGTCAAAAACTGGAAGCATTCCCTTTGAAAACTGGCACAAGACAGGGATGCCCTCTCTCACCACTCCTATTCAACATAGTGTTAGAAGTTCTGGTCAGGGCAATCAGGCAGGAGAAAGAAATAAAAGGCATTCAATCGGGAAAAGAAGAAGTAAAATTGTCCCTGTTTGCAGATGACATGATTGTATATTTAGAAAACCCCATTGCCTCAGCCCAAAATCTCCTTCAGCTGATAAGCAACTTCAGCAAAGTCTCAGGATACAAAATCAATGTGCAAAAATCACAAGCATTCTTATACACCAATAACAGACAAACAGAGAGCCAAATCATGGTGAACTCCCATTCACAATTGCTTCAGATAGAATAAAATATCTAGGAATCCAGCTTACATGGGATGTGAAGGACCTCTTCAAGGAGAACTACAAACTACTGCTCAATGAAATAAAAGGGACACAAACAAATGGAAGAACATACCATGCTCATGGATAGGAAGAATCAATATCATGAAAATGGCCATACTGCCCAAGGTAATATATAGATTCAATGCCATCCCCATTAAGCTACCAATGTCTTTCTTCACAGAATGGGAAAAAACTACTTTAAAGTTCATATGGAACCACAAAAGAGCCCACATTGCCAAGACAATTCTAAGTCAAAAGAACAAAGCAGGGGGCGTCACGCTACCTGACTTCAAACTATACTACTAGGCTACAGTAACCAAAACAGCATGGTACTGGTACCAAAACAGAGATATAGACCAATAAAACAGAACAGAACCCTCAGAAATAATACCACACATCTACAACCATCTGATCTTTTATAAACCTGACAAAAACAAGAAATGGGGAAAGGATTCCCTATTTAATAAATGGTGCTGGGAAAACTGGCTAGCCATATATGGAAAGCTGAAACTGGATATCTTCCTTACCCCTTATATGAAAATTAATTCAAGATGGATTAGAGTCTTAAATGTTAGACCTAAAACCATAAAAACCCTAGAAGAAAACCTAGGCAATACCATTCAGGATATAGGCATGGGTGAGGAATTCATGTCTAAAACACCAAAAGCAATGGCAACAAAAGCCAAAATTGACAAATGGGATCTAATTAAACTAAAGAACTTATGCACAGCAAAAGAAACTACCATCAGAGTGAACAGGCAACCTACAGAATGGGAGAAAATTTTTGCAATCTACTCATCTGACAAAGGGCTCATATCCAGAACCTGCAAAGAACTCAAACAAATTTACAAGTAAAAAACAAACAACCCTATCAAAAGGTGGACAAAGGATATGAACAAACATTTCTCAAAAGAAGACATTTATGCAGCCAACAGACACATGATAAAATGCTCGTCATCACTGGCCATCAGAGAAATGCAATACAAAACCACAATGAGATACCATCTCACACCAGTTAGAATGGTGATCATTAAAAAGTCAAGAAACAACAGGTGCTGGAGAGGATGTGGAGAAATAGGAACACTTTTACACTGTTGGTGGGACTGTATACTAGTTCAACCATTGTTGAAGACTGTGTGGTGATTCCTCAAGGATTTAGAACAAATACCATTTGACCCAGCCATCCCATTACTGGGTATATACCCAAAGGATTATAAATTATGCTACTGTAAAGACACATGCACACGTATATATATTGTGGCACTATTCACAACAGCAAAGACTTGGAACCAACCCAAATGTCCATCAGTGACAGACTGGAGGAAGAAATTGTGGCACATATACATTATGGAATATTATGCAGCCATAAAAAAGCACTATTCACAATAGCAAAGACTTGGAATCAACCCAAGTGTCCATCAGTGACACACTGGATGAAGAAAATGTGGCACATATACACCACAGAATACTATGCAGCCATAAAAAAGGATGAGTTCGTGTCCTTTGTAGGGACATGGATGCAGCTGGAAACCATCATTCTCAGCAAACTATCGCAAGAACAGAAAACCAAACACTGCATGTTCTCACTCATAGGTGGGAACTGAACAATGAGATCACTTGGACACAGGAAGGGGAACGTCACACACTGGGGCCTGTCATGGGATCGGGGTGGGGAGGGATAGCATTAGGAGATATACCTAATGTAAATGACGAGTTAATGGGTGCAGCACACCAACGTGGCACATGTATACATGTATAACAAACCTGCACGTTGTGCACATGTACCCTAGAACTTAAAGTATAATAAAAAATTTAAAAAAAAGAAAATTAGTTATAATGACTATTCTCTTTTAAAAATGAATAAATTTACTATGAACTGTTTAAAATTTAAAAAATATTTTTTAAATTAAGTAATATATATGTAATTAATTAGTCAATAAGTGTACACTGATATCTTGCCTTCCTTCACCTTTCACAGGTTTACTTTTAAGCAAATTGCTTAGGCATGTCAATAGTCAGGGTGGTGTGGTGTTAATTTTTTAATTTTTATTCTAGACATGTTATCATAGATGATTGCACAGTGTGGAATCTTGAATAAGCATGTTCTTACCTAACATATCATTTAGGAAGACAGCATGCATGGTGTAATGGAAAGAACTCTGGGCAGAAAGTGAGAAGGCTTCAGCGCTGGTCTTGAATTTTCCAAAGTTAAAATGTACATTCTAAATTAAAAAAAAAATTTACTGTCTCCTAAAAATTCCATCATTGCTTTTATTTTTATCAGTATGTCATAGACAATACCAAAAGGTTTTAAAGTCTTTAAGAATCCTGTCCATTACTCAACAAATATTTAATGAGTACAGAACTGACATTAGTCTCAGTTCTAGAAACGGGGATACAAAGCAAGGTCCATGCCTTATTGGAGTTTCTGGTTTCGTGGGAAGGGCATCGAGATAAAGAAATGCAATTCGTGATGGATACAAGTGCTATGAAAAACAGTGAAGTATACCAAGGAGGAAGAGAATGCCAGTCTGTGTGTGTGTGTGTGTGTGTTTGTGTGTGTGTGTGTGTGTGTGTGAGAGAGAGAGAGAGAGAGAGAGGTGAGGCCTGGATTTACATAGGGTGTTCAAGGGCATCTTCTAATGGAGAAGCGAATGTTGGAGCCCAAACAAATCTGGATTATGTGAACAGGAAGACGGAGGAGATGTGGGAGCAGAAAGAACTGTAACTGTAAAACCCTGAGGCAGGAATAGCTGAGTTTCCTGTGGTAAAACCCTGAGACAGGAATAGCTGAGTTTCCGGGAGGAACACCTTGAAAGTAAGTGTGGGTGGATGATTGTAAAAGAGGCAAGTTGGAGAGGTGGAGTGCAAAGGCAGGGTATATCATGTGAGGCTGTAAAGGCCAGACATGGAGTTTGAGGCTCATGCTAAACTTGAAGGAAAGTCCCAGATATTTTTAGATAGGATGGCCTGATCTGATTTACTTTTTAGAAAGATCACTCTGGATGTGGTGAGGAAAGCACCAGCGGGGTGGCGAGCATGGAAGCTGGAGGCTAATGCAACAGCCCAGGTGAGTGATGAGGATGGCTTAGGCAGGGACAGGGGTAATGGTCTGCTTCATGATACATTTGGAAGGTAGAGTTGTCTTGAATTGAGGATGAACTGGGTATAGGGTGTGAGGATAAGAGAAGGATAAGGATGACTCCTAACCTGAGTTACTGTATAAAGTGTGGCACTCGCATCTATGGGTTGGTCCTCATTTTTGGTTCTGCTAACGTAAGCAATGTGTGGGAATTTCAAGACATGAAAAGCGGTGTGCTGTTCTGTATTTTCTACTCACTACTTTATTCTTTACTCACTAACAACACATTACTTGACCTTTGATATGAGTTAAATTTTTTATATATCCCACAGGATCCTCTTTTGGGGAGATAGAGGGAATTTAGGCTGTAATTGGGCTTGTGCATCAGAGGACAGAAAGGATTGGCAGTGATGACATTCAGTCAAATCTAGCACCTCACTTGAATTGGGTTTGATGTATAAGCCTTCTTTCCTTTGGTAAGAGGGCTGGAACAATTTATAGAGAAGAATTCCTTGTAGGGATTTGGTAGCATTAAAGTTCTATTTGACACCATAATGTAAAAATTATCTTTTTGAGAAAGGCACATAAGTATAGAGTTAGGACTTCCTTTAGAACAATAACCCAGCACAGAACCAGCTCCATTGTTACCTGAGACTTAAAGAATTTAGGAGACTTTCTTCAAGGTAAGGGATAAATAATTACACATACAAAAGTTAGAATAATAAATTATTTAGTATGAGAAAAAAATCACAAAATAACAAATATTTAAAACTGATAAAACTACAAACAACATAATATGCATACATAATCTTCCTTTATAAATGTACTGCCCAACATCTCTCTGTGATGCTGCTTCATACTTTTTTTGGTTACATAGACTTTGATTGTCTTAACATAAAATGATAATTATATCAATTGGATATAAAGATAATTCTGTTTTTACTTTGGCATGGTTGATCAAACTTTGAAAAAATTTATAGTTGGAATGCATAAAACATGTATTCTCACACACATATATTTACTGTGTGTATGATTACAGAATTTGTACAAGCACAAGAATTCTAATTAATTGGTTTTTTTGAGAGAGAGAGTCTTGTTCTGTCACCCAGGCTGGAGTGCAGTGGTGGAATCTCGGCTCACTTCAACTTCCGCCTTCCAGGCTCAAGCAATTCTCTGTCTCAGCCTCCCAAGTAGCTGGGATTACAAGCGCCTGCCACCACGCCTGGCTAATTTTTGTATTTTTAGTAGAGATGGGGTTTCACTATCTTGGCGAGGCTGGTCTTGAACTCCTGACCTCGTGATCCACACGCCTCAGCCTCCCAAAATGGTGGGATTACAGGTGTGAGCCACTGTGCCAAGCTGAATTCTGATTAATTCTATTTCACATCATTTCTATAGAAAAAAATCCTATGGTTTGATGGTTAAAGGTTTGAAAGACTAGCTTCCGGCTCCATATCCTTCCAACGTTATCCTCCTCCCCTACTCATGGAAACTTAGTGCTGGGCACATAGACACCTTTGCATCATGGTGAGACCTGACCCTGCATCATTGCATCAGGATGCTGGGGGAGAGGGCACAGAAAGCCACCAGACTATTCTTGGAAGCCATTCCTATACTGGGAAGGCTATACAAAGAATGATCTATGAACTTCATAAATATACCCCTTTAAACTAAAACTGAGTACATTCTCAGCTTAATTTCCCTGTGGCCCAATCACCAAAACACCCATATTCACTCCAGTGCCACCTTGTCACCCAGAAGTGTGACAGTAATGGAAAGGATAAGAGAAAGTGGTCTTAATTTGCATAAATGATTTTGGCAAATTATACAAAACAGGTGATAGTGTGAACACATTGATAGGACCTCTCCCAGCAGCTTGGAAGGGGCACGTAAAGTAAGGGGCTCTGAAATGTATGCTCCTTTTTCTTTATGGTAAATTTCTTTTACTCATAAGTTACAACTTGTCTTACATAAGGCCTAAATAAGCAGTAAGCTATGAAAGGGTTTCAGACTGACAGAACGGAAATTTGACCAAGAATCTCCTAGAACATTAAAGAGAAACAAGAATAAACAGTCTGCTTAGGAGATAATAAAATTGAGATGTTTACTTTAATGCTTCTTAAACCTATATGTGCATGTGAATTTCCTGGAGTTCTTGTTAAAATGGAGATTCTGACTCAGTTTTGGGGTAGAGCTTGAGATTCTGCATTTCCAGTAACTTCCTAGGTGCTCACAATGTTGGTCTTAACAACACATTTTGAGTCACAAGATCTTAGAATAAGTTCAAGTAGAAATTTCAAAAGTCTCTAGAATTAAAAGAAGAGTTGAGGTTGGAAATAGAGATTTTGGATGTCATCAGTGTAAGCTCATCTAAGTCATAAGGATGTTTAGAGATGAGAAAAGGGTCAAGGACTGAAGTTTAGGTGACACCAACATTTAGAGCATTCTTTCTCAGCTGGAGTTCTTCATCTGAACCATAGAAAATGACCTAAGTGACTCCTTGTCCTATCGCAAGTGTGTTACCTAAACACTGTGGATGCATAGGGGGAAGAAAAACATGAGTGGAATCCTTCTGGCATTACAGTCTCATCTCTGGGGAGCTCTGCTAGAGAAAGTGTGACTTAAAATATAGGAAAAGGAGAAATGGTTTATTACAGCAGACTGAGAGTGCCTGGCTGGAAGGTTGCAGTAATATCAGGATCCCAGGGCTTCACAGAAGCTCAGTAAAGAAAATGTATCAAAAATGAGAGAGGAATCCACTATATGAAAAGTTATTAAGAGACTGATGAAAATGAGGTTAGATAATTGATTATTGTCCCCTCTTCCCACAAAGTTGAGGTTGAGGTGATCTTGACAAGGGCAATTTCAGAGGAGACGGAGCTAGATGGTTTGATTTGGGTGGGTTCAGGAGAAAATGGAATCTCAGGAAATTTAGATGATGGGTCTAAATACTGTTATGGAGCAGAGAAATGGGTGCTGGCTGGACCTCAAATAGGAGCAGATTGGGAAGATTTTTCATTAAAAGATAGGAGCTTTTGTAGCCGCCTTTGGTATGTTAATCAAAGTGATCTAGTAGAGAGTAAAAACTGTGGATTCAGAAGTGAGAAGTGAAATTCTTACAGGTAAAAGCTTCTACTAGGAGAAAGGGGATCTACTAGGATCTACCAGGAAATAGAGGTGTTGGCCTTGGAAAGATCATGCATGTTTCACTCATTGTAACAGTAGAGGAAACAGAGTATTTAGGCTCAGGTGTAGGGCCCAGATATACGATGAAAAATAGTGAAAATATAAGTAAGGAAAAGATATCTCCAACAAGATCAAAATGTTTCATCCTGTGCAATACTCTTCAGGGTTATGCAGGAAGCTCCATATAACTCCTAAGATTCAGTGGAATTGTTTGAATTCATTCAATCAGCAAATACTCATGGAGGATCATCTGGGCATCATGCACTGTTGCTTTACATGGTTAACTGGACTTGTTCACAGAGCCTTTATTCTTTTGTATTACTGTCCCACTGCACTCACTGGGGCTGTTTTGTGAGCCTATTGGAAAAAAGCAGAAAAGAAGTAAGGAGATGATGTTGTATAGAAAGCGCTGTTTAAGATTAAGATGTGGAAGTGTGAGTTCTGATGTCATTATCCCTGTGTGCAGAGATAAAAGGAGAACAATCCTAGAATTGTCAGTGTAAGATACTACACAAAGTGGGTATTCGGATGTAGTAGATTGTCTCATCATCTCTCCCTGCCCCAGTGTCACCTAACTCCCCAACATACTAGTGGAAAATTCCTGGACACCTTATTCAGCTGCTTATTAAATGATCCCAGCCTATACTGTGAGTCGAACCTACTGCTGTCTCTTATGCCTGACCTCGCATTTTCATGTCTACACTTACCTCTATATCTCAGCTTCTCATAATTACTGCCTGAATTACTGCAGTAGAGTAATAGAGACAAATAAGTCTCTTTCCTGCTTCAAACTCATTATTCCTTAAGTTGTATTTTAAGTAACAGGCCAGATCATGCCACTCTCCTTCTCAAGAACCACTGTTTAAAGAAAGCCTAAAGTCAGTATGACATCCAAAGCCTTCATATCTGACATTTTCAACTTCATCCCTTCTTCCACTCATCAAATCATCCTCTGCTTTGGGCAGCCCAGGGCACTTGCTCCTAATATCTTTATGCCTTCCCATGAACTTTCCTGCCTTCTTCATGTCTGTAATTCTATTTCTCAAGTCTAAAATACAACTCAGCTTTGTTTTGGCCTTTCACATTATTTCAAAGATTCATATCAAATTCTACACTCTGCAAATCCTTCTGAAATGTTTCAAGTCAGAATGAATTGTTCTTTCTTCTACATCTTCATAGGAGTTGAATGGTACAGCCATTACAGCACTTATTTATGTCCTGTGTCATAGATATATGCTTTTTAAGAGAGGCACAGTGTTTACTCATCACTGAATCATCTCCCAAGCACATTCACATATTGTCTTTTATTTTGTACATAGTTGGTATCCAAAGAATTTTGCATAAATACATCAACCAACTAATCTACTAAGTAATTTTTTAAAAAGGCAATAAATACAAATTTGGGTCATTCACTAGATTGTATGTGCTATAAAGGTAGAAGCTTTTATTAACTTTTTAAATTACCACTACAAAGAATGAAGCTCACCTCAATAACTGCTTGTTGCAGGAATGATTCAAAAGATTCTAATGATCAATGTATAACTGAAGGTTGAGGGAAAGGATGATTCTAGTAAAAAAAAAAAGTAATAAGCAAGAATTGCTAAACAAAGGGGAAGAGAAAGAGTAGAATTGTGGAGTCGGTCATGGATGGATTATTGGTTGTTGGGATTTCTGGGAGACATGCACTTTCAAGAGAAGCCGAGAAAGACACTGTGACCCTCATCCCTGACTGAGAGAGGAGCCATGAACATGATGAGAATGTTGACAGAAAATCTGAGCTGAGGTGCTTTTGTCCACTCCCGTTTGGACAGTCTGGTGAGAGCCAGGGCTGCATTTTGCAGAGACCTCAGTGAGTACCCAAGGCAGCTCAGCCCGTCTGGGCCTGACGGGGCTGGGGTGAGTGCTCCTCAGCCAGTCTGGGCTGTCCTGTAGCACAGAAGAGATCAGAAATTTCTGTTCCCTATCGAAAAAGGGACAGTTATAAAAAGCTGAGGAGCTTGCAGGGGCTCCTTTTGGTGGGGGCTAAGTGACCCCGAATCTAAGGGCTGATGGACACGCCTCTCAGAGTCACATAGTGACCTTGGTGGGTGAAATATACTAGTGAAAGCTGGAAAGGGGTCCATTCAGCCAAAGGAGTTCCTGGGTTCCCAGGAACATGGCCTGACTAAGCAAATACACCTCGAGCTACAACAGGCGGGCCTTTAACATGCACACAGGCAAGACTCCTTAGTTAAGGCTGAATCCACCAGGTTTCAGCAGATACCAGCCAGAGGACAGCAAGAACCAAAGAGGTGATACAGGGGACATGAGCCCAAGCCCTAATATGAGACATGGGACCCTTCCCCATCATGACATCAGGAGAATGAGAAGCTTCCCCTATAGCCAGCAACCATGTGGGGAAGGAGAAAGAGACAGGGTGGGAGGAACAGGTCTGTTAGAGTGAAACTTTACACCAACAGACTACTTACCCAGTAGAGATGATCTGGACTGAAACAAACTGGGAAACTGCTAAGTTTAAATCTCCCCTACCTTCTTGGCCCAGGGAAGCAGAGGCTCATGAGAAAGATTCAATCAGCCGGAGGAAATTAAAATGTGCTCTTTATTTGTTTTATGAACCCAGTGTGTTAAAACTGTGACCTATCAATTTGGAAGTCAAGAAGTTGTGAACTGTGAGAAGAGAAATTTCAGGAGGAAACAAACAGGAGGCCTATAGTACAGACAAAAAAGTACATTACCAACCTCATGATCATGATGGCCCAAGGAGACCTCCTCTCGATTGTGAAGGGTGAAAAGAGATAAAATAGCAAGAAAGGCCCGGACACGGCATGAGTTTGCTGACCCAAGGAGTGAAGATAATCAGCGTGGAAGGATGGCATACATGCTTCAAATCTGCTTTGAAATAACTGAGTAATGCATGTTTCTCTATTGACTTTGATTTTGGAGGCCTAGCTTACTCAAATTGCTTCTGTTGAGATCTGGAAAAGCACTAGAAAGGTAGTAAAAATACTTTATGTGTATCAATCCCTGCCATTCTGCAGTGGATGCTACACAGAAGAATAAGGTGGGGAAAGGCTACAAAAGCAGGAGAAGTCTCCTGATGCCTGGAGGGACCCAAGAGATGGTCCCCACCTGGACTGGCTGAATGGGTTAGAGTAGCAGTTTGGCAGCTGCTCACATTCTGTCTCCCAGATATCTCCTTTGGCTGAGGTATGTGGACTTAGAGGACAGCTTGAAGAGATGGTTTCTCAGTGTGTTTTAGTATTTAGTGGACTGTTTACTACTGTCCTGTAACATGCCCACATCGAGAACTGGGTTAAGACCCTGAACCTTTCATCTTTAACTACCTTTGACTTGATTTCTTTTCTTTGTGAATCAAGGAAAACCTGTCACTTTTTGCCTTTAGTCGTGGACTGTCTGTTCTACCTTTAATCATTTCACTAACAGTTTTGGTATCACATTCTCCTGATGTGTTAAGAACTTCTTATTCAATAAAGTTTTCTGGGTCTTCATTTCTACTAATATAACACCAGATGTAATTGGGCTCTTCACTACAGTTAGAAAGGAAGGAAAAGCAAGCCTAACTTTTAAATGTATAATTCACATGTAGATATCCCTCACTATCCATATACTTAATTATGGATTATAAAACTAATTATGTACTCTGTGGTGTTTCTCTCTGAAGCTCCCTCAGATATTCTACATTCATCTTCACAACATCTTTGTAAGATATGACCAAAAGATCAATTATTTTCCTCTAATGGAAAGAAGAAATGGTAAGTGGTTTGCCAAGGTCACTCATCGTTAGTGCTGGAGCTTGGTGGCAAGAAGCCCAGGTCTCATGATTATTGCTCCGGTGCTCAATCCAGGAAGTCGTGTTGCCTCCCCAACCATGTTGGTGCCTCAGGAGTGGCTCTAGGTTAGATAAGCAGGCAGACCTCCCACTGAGGCATTCAGCAAGCATATTAGTCGGTTTTCACACTACTGATAATGATATACCTGAGACTGGGCAATATACAAAAGAAAGAGGTTTAATGGACTTACATTGCACATGACTTGGGAGGCCTCACAATCATGGCAGAAGGCAAGGAGGAGCAAGTCATGTCTTACATGGATGGCAGCAGGCAAAGGGGAGCAGGGAAACTCCCCTTTATAGAACCATCAGATCTCAGGAGACTTATTCACTATCAGGAGAACAGCATGGAAAAGACCTATCCCCATGATTCAATTACCTCCCACTAGGTCCCTCCCACAACACATAAAAATTCAATATGAGATTTGGGTGGGGACACAGTCAAACCATATCAGCAAGCCAGAGAGGATGCAACCAACTGCATGGTCAAACCTGTTCTCAGCCTTCAACCAGAAAGCAGCATATATGAAATAGATTACACAGCAATCAAGAAACAGCCCCCATCTCCATCCAATGCAACAGACCATGCTGGAGCACCTCTGCCTTATAAAGCCCTTGTTGTTATAATGATAGCAAAAGCAGAGGTGCTATGTCACATTAATGGCATAGTCAGTCACATTAAGCTCTTTAAAAATAAAAAGTTTAATATATGTAAGGCTCTAAGGTATATCTCATGATCATCCCATTTAATCTTTACAAAAAATTATGAGGTACATATAATCACCCTGATATAGAACTGGCAAGTGCCAGAGTGAGGATCTAAACCCAGCTCTGTTCACTCCACCCTCCCATTGCTAGAGTTGGAGGCAGCATGAAGGTGGGACATCACAAATCAGGTCACTACCACTTTTGGGGACAGGAGAGATAGACTCGAGTAAATCACTCTTGGAGGCCAGCTCAGTAGAGAAGAGCAAGCAAAGTGGAACAAATGGTCCTTGAGTTACCTCTTGACTGTGGTACTAATTTAACTTTGTGACTTTGGCATAGTCAAGCTCAGTGACAAAGTGATTCTATAGCCATACAAATGATTTCTGACTAAAATCGGCACCTGGAGGGTGAAAAATAATGAATTTCCATATGGATGAGGGGATTATGGGACATGCCTCTCCAGTGGGCTGGGTCTCTCTCTCACTTTTTGTCACTCTTTTCTCCTCATCACTGCTGCATTTTTAAGAGCCTTGAATAACTCCTGCATTCTAGATATATACTCCAGTGTAAATATGCAGAACATTTTGACACTTAAAAATATGTCCATAGCGAAGTAGGACAGGTTGAAATTATAGTAGCCTGGAGCCATAAGGGAGAGAAAGAAGTAATACTTTACGTTCTGAAGTTACAAGGACTAGTTTACCAGCCAATTGCTGCAGAGGGAGGATAAAATTACTAACCAAATCAACAAATGCATAGGCTAGAAAACAAATAAATTATTTCAACACTATTTCAGAAACCCATGTTTCATCAATGATAAATCACTACGTAGAAGGGAAGCTACGAATACTGTACTTATTTTAAAGACTCAAAATATGACTTAATATCTTCATGGAGTGATATATTCATTTATTCAAAAGTGAACCATCATAATATGTGAATGGGTATACCTCATTTACATATAATATGCCAGGCAGTGATAAATTAGAACTATGAACACCTACTGCCTCAGTTCCCCGATGATAGCCTCAACTAATTTCTGCCTGATAAAGTAAACAAAATGATTGTTCCAGATTCCTAAAGAGTCTTGTACTGAATCCTCACCGCAAAATTAAATTTTGCCAAAGGCTGATGTGCCGTGTTTATGATGCCTGCCTCTCAACTGACAGAGGGCTGTGAATGTAATAAGGATCCTTAATGCCTGGGGAGATTAAGAGATTGTTACAAGTTTATCCCAAAGCCAGTGTCAGAATTGGATCTTTATAGCATGATTTCATGACTTTGTGAGAATATACTCCCAAAATGTTACACAAAGCACATTCAGTTTAATTCCAAAGCCAAACATAAGTGCTTGGGATTATCTATGCCTTGGCTGCCCTTCATTAATGCAAATAATTAAAAGCTGAGTATAAACACAAAGGCACATGGACTGCCGAGATAAAGTGAGAGATCTGCACTCTCTTCAACCATTCTGTTTTCTTTTGTCCTTTTGGTTGCTTGGATGTTTACAGAGCTCTCCCCATTTGCTCCACTAAATGCCTGATGAAGGACAGGATAGGTAGTTTCATCCCCATTCTGTAAATGAGTACCTCAGGCTCTAAGGGATACGAACTTGTCCAAGGTCATTTAGAAAAGAGTAAAAACCAGAATAGATTTCAGAGCTCCCATTTCGTGGTGCAGGGCTTTTTCTGCTACACCTTCTCCATGGCATATTTTTCAGAATGCACCAATAGTTGGCACCATCGATCATGCAACAAGTGTTTACTCAGAGCTCACTGCATGCATGAGACTATTTTAGGTATCACAGATAGAATGATGGACAACAAAAAGACCCAGCCTTTCTGATAATAAGAGATTGATAATGCAATATGTAAACCACAAAGTTTTATTCTTTTTTTTTTCTTTCAGCTTTCTACTCATAGGGGAAATTAATACACTTTCAGGATGAACTTTGAACACCGAAGATGATAAAAAGAAGATTGCTTATATATTTGTCAAAGTCCTGTTGTCTTGCTCTTGAGATTGGCTAGGGGCACATGATGAGATATGATTTGTTTTTTAAATAATGCATATGTAAAGTGGATCCAAATGAATTATAATTAAACATAGAGTATTGACCAGCCAACCTATTAAAGTGAATATTAGTAATACTACATTATTTCCATTTCTAAAATGGATTCTGATATCTTAAGAAGTTTTATTGTATACCTATGAAATATTGAAAAAAGTATTTGGGGCAGTTGATAAATGATGGCAAATTTCAGATATACTAAGATAGTTACTTTGCAAGGTAGAATTCCACATATAGGCAGCCATTTTAAACAGTACAACAGTTGAAATGTTTAAATAGTGTTTCTAGTCTGAACAAAGTAGCCAAAAACAATGAAATTTATAAATGGAATAAACTGTAACATAGCCTCATCTACTGGAAATTGACCTTTCTAATGTTTTAGCTTAGAAAACACAAAAAATACCTTTTTGTTGAAAAATGATTCATTTCTCATGATAGATGTTTTTTAAATCTTCAATTATTTGGTAACACATTGATTTAGTAATCACTTCCATTGTCTTTCCTTGTTCATAAGTGTATCAGTCCTGAACAGCTAGAGGTAACCTCAGAATATCATTACAGGTTTCTCTTTAAAATAAGAAAACAATTGGTGGGGCCAAGGTTACAAAAGAGCTTCTAGGAAGCCTGAGAACTCTATTTTGTCTGGGGACTAGGGGAGTGGTTGTTACTAGATATTTTACCGTAACCAACCATAAAACAAACACTCTTATTGCAATTAGCAAATTCAAAACCTCAAATAACGTATGTTTTCGGAAACTGTGATTTTTAAATATAAAGACGGTCTACAAAGTGAAGCTCTAATTTACAAGACTAGTTGCCCTAAGCCACAGAACTCCAAATAGGATTATCTAATGCTATGCACCTTGTTTACTTTGTTTCTTTAATTTGCTAATGTTTCCTGATGTATGAAGTAACAGCTGCTGAAATTCTGCAAGCCACAAAAATACTCTTAAGCATAAAACCTATGTCCCGATTTTCGAGGCTGAGATCAGAACAAGTTGTTGAATCTGATTATCTAAATGGGAAAACAGGGAGTGTAAAGAGTGAATCAATATTAGTCATGGCACAAAATGGCAGCAAAATCGACTTCTGAAAGGAACTGCCACTTTCCATGAAGGCGAGGCCACTGCCCAGGAAGGCAGCCACAGCACTTCTCCCAGCTGCCACCTTCTCCTTAAGGTCTGCCTCTGGAGCAATCACTCTGGTGTTTGTGGGGGATAAGGCAATGAGGTTTGGCCAGAGATGATTCTCATTTGATTTCATTTGGATATTCAAAGAAAATGGGGCTACTTTTATTTCTAATACAGTCTTTCCTAGGGACCAAGTATTTCAGTGTTAGTAACTTCCCATACCCTGTATTTGCTCATGATCCACCATAATTTTATTTCCCTTTGTTCTTCTTTACATATTCTTCATAGGTGATCTACCCAGGTTTGCAAACACCTGTTGTTTGGATGCCAAAATATGCATCATCATCCCCTTCCTGAATTCCAAACCCATATATCTGGCTCCCTGCAAAACATCGCCTACTGGATGCCCAAAATGGGCATCTTTATCTTCCTCTACCAGTCTGCTCTTTCTCCTGTATTTCGTTTGAATATTAGCAGACAGACTATCACCAACATAGTTGTCTAAATTAGAAATTTGGAAGTCATTTGCATTCTTTCTCACCTTGCCTCACCAGTTCTATATTGATTCTACCTGTTTTTTATATGGATATATTGTCCTTCTCTTTCTTCATCCCTATAGTGATTATTTAAAATTCAGAAGCTTATAATAACTTATTTGCACTGCCACAACCTCCTAAATGGCCTCCTTTCTTCTAATCTTACTTTCCTCTAATCTACTGTCTATCCTGGAATCAAAGTCATATTCTAAAATTAAAGTCCAATTATATCACTTTCCATCTAAAGTATTTCAATGACAGCCTACTATAGAGAGTAGTGACTGTCAATATTTTTGTTATTAAAGGTTCATTCATATATATTTAAAGTATATGCAAGAGGCAGAAGTGGACTCATTCTGGTTGAAGAAAGGGAGTGGAACCTCTGGATCCCCTTCAGCTCAGGCCCATCTGGGTCTCCCCCACACCGATTCCACAGAGTCTGCAAACAGCTGGATGGTTGTGATAGCCTTAAGCTCCTCTGTTTATCCCTTACACAGACTCTTATAAACTCTCCCAATCCCCAACAGCTGCATTTATAAGTTTCTTTTTGTCACATCTGAATTCATAGGAAAGAGTGACTATGAATATAGAGCCCTTGGCTATCTTTGACCACACATTTTCATCCTTGTTCCAGCCTGGACTACCTATAGCAATAATCCTGCTGTCATCCTTCCCCATAACTCTGGGGATTCCCATGGCCTCTCTCTTATTTGACATTTCCTGTTTCCTGTTTCTCATGAGTTCCTCTTTTTTATTGGTTTTGTTTTTAATTCATTCCCTTGTTTCATGGAAAAAAGCCTCCTGTGTTTCATGAGAATGTGTATGTGTATGTGTGATAAATTTTTGAAAATCTTGTTTGCCTGAAACTATCTTCATTATATCTTTATGTGATTGATAGTTTGGTTTGGTCTATATTTTATTTTTATTTTAGTTTATTTATTTATTTATTTATTATTATTATTATACTTTAAGTTCTAGGGTACATGTGCATAACGTGCAGGTTTATACCTGATGTAAATGACGAGTTGATGGGTGCTGACAAGTTGATGGGTGCAGCACACCAACATGGCACAAGTATACATATGGTCTATATTTTAAATAAATAATATTTTCTTTATAAAGTTCAGCTTTAGGCACACTACCATTGTCCTCTAGCTATTGTGGCACCATTAAGAGATAAAGTCATTCTAATTTTTCACCTTTTGTAGTTGACCAGTGGATTTTTTTTTTCTTTAGAGGCTTGTAGCATCTTCTTGTCCCAACTGCTCTGAAATTTCACAGTGATGTGCTGAGAATGGATTTATTTATGCCATTGAAGCTTTTGAGTGTGACAACTTATGACCTGTCTTAGGAGAGTTTCTTGAATTATTTTCTGTTTGCCTTTTTCTAGAACTACTATTGTTTAGTTGTTGGATTTTCTTAACTATTCTTTTAACTATTTTATCTTTTCATTTCTATTTTCCTATTCTTTTCCTTCCAGTCTTTATGAGAAAAACATTTTATTGACTCATTTATTGAACTATTTATTTCTGATACAATATTTTTATTTTTTGTGAACTCAGTCGTAGTGTTTGTGCATTATTTTAAGCACCTCATTCTTTTGCTGATGTTACAAAATATTCTCTTATTTCTCTTAGGATGTTAGTGATAGGAGTCCCCTAGCCTTTTCTTTTTTCTCTACCATCTCTGTTTCCTCTAAGTTTGTTTTATTTATGCTGTGTTTTGGTCGCTATCCTTCATTTCAAAAGCTTTCTGTAAAAATCTATAATCCCTTGAATTATATTATTAAGGGTAAGGGATTAAAACCATGATTAGAACCCTTTAGTCCATAGAAAATGCTTGTCAATTTTGAATTTCTCTCTAGGGTGATTTTATGTAGTCTTAACCCAGAACATCACAAGGTTTCTTGTTTTTGTAGAATAACTCTGAAGTAAGATCATACAGGCAACAAACTCCATCTTCCCACAGTGAAACAGTAGGGCTGATGGACCCTTTTTCATCATGAGCCAATCACACATATTTCCAGACTCAGTGCAAAGTCTCTTCCTCTGTAGAACCTGCTTTGATGCCATCCTGCTCCCAAGATCCAAATACAATTAATTGCATCCTCCTTGTTGCTTTCAGGACACTTGTATATTCCTTTATTTTTAAACTATCAGGTTGCAAAAACTTGCTTATGCATCACCTTAAATTTTAATTTCCTTGAAGTGAAGAGCTGGATCTTTTTCAACTTTTCTACCATAATACTTGGATGAGTACCTACTGTGGACTGAATTGTGTCCCTCCTGCTGCTGCAAAACTCCTACATTGAAGCCCATCATAATGTGATGATAATTGAAGGTGGGGCCTTTGGGAAACAATCAGCTTTAGATGAGATCATGACAGTAGGGGTATCATGATTGGATTAGTACCCTAATAAGAAGAGGAACCACAGAGCTTGCTCTGGTTCTCTTTCTCTCTCTCTCTCTGCTACTTAAGAACACAGAAGGTGGCCCTCTGCAAGCTAGGAAGAGGGGCCTCACCAGAACCTTTCCATGCTGGCACCCTAATCTCAGACTTCTAGCTTCTGGACCTTTGGGAAAATATATTTCTGTTACTTAAGCAACCCAATCTATAGTACTTTGTTATGGCAGCCTGAGCTGACTAATCTAGTACCCAACACAGAGAAGAATCTCACAGTAATTCCGCATAAACCAAGGTGGGGCTATGGCCTTGAACACAAATTCATAATGACAATATTGAGAATTTGGTTCAATGTGCCCGAAAGAAGAAAATCACATTCCCCCTTTCCTGGTTCTTTTTCTTTCAGGCTCTTGTTATCAGTGCATAGTAGCTCAGAGCAGGGCTTCAGGATCAGACCTGAGTTTTGACTTTGCGCTAACACTGGTGGAGGGACCATGAGCAAGTTCATAACTTGTCCATGGCTCAGTTTCCTCCTCTGTAAAAGGACAATAAATGTTCTATATTTACCTCAAAGCACTGTTTGGAGGATTAAAGGTACAGTTCTTAGAAGAGCTCTGGCACTAATTTCTTTTTACTAAAAAGTGCAGTTGTAAAGCTTGGGCTTCCACATCATATGCCAGGGTTATCTTGACTAGCAACTAGAAAGCTGGTATATATCAGTCTATTCCCAGTTTACCCCAAATAATCTGCCTCTTTAAAACCTCCTCAGGAATACTTTTTTTTTTGCTAATTGTCTGACTAAAAAGGACAATTCCCTTTATTTATTAGACATAATAAAGGACAATGGGAATAAGAAGCTTTTCTTACAATTCTAAAAACTGTTATCTTTATTGTGAGAACAAATGATTAATCACACCTATGTCTGGCAGTGCTTCAGCCAAGCCACAAGCTAGCCAGTGTGGAGAAAGCCTTTGCATAGTTTGTTAATTGGTCTAAATGCCAAATTATCTTAAAAGTTGAATGATTATTCTAATATTAAAGGCCAAAAGTTATTGAGATAATATCACATAAAGTGTTGAATGACATTGTTGATCTGCCATAAAAACTGCAAAGTAATCGTTCTCTTAAACTGCTGTGGTCTGAATATTTATGCCCTCTCAAAATTGATACATGGAAACCTAATCCCCAAGATGATGGCATTTGGAAGTGGAGCCTTGGGAGCTGATTAGGTCAGGGGGATGAACCCCCTATGGATTTAGTGACCTTCTAAAATTTTGAGACCCTAGAGAGCTTCCTTGACCCTTTCGCCATGTATGTTAGGCCATTCTTGTGTTGCTATGACCTGAGACTGGAAAATTTATAATGAAAAAGGGGTTTATCTGGCTCACGGTTCCGCAGGCTGTACAAGCATGGCACTACCATCTGCTTAGCTTCTGGTGAGGGCCTCAGGAAGCTTCTAGTCATGGCAGAAGGTGAAGCAAGAGCAGGCATGTCACATAGCAAGAAGGGGAGCAAGGGAGGAGGGAGGTCCTAGACTTCTAACAACCAGAACCCATGTGAACTAAGTGAGAACTTACTTTTCACCAAGGGGATGGTGTGAAACCATTCATGAGGGATCCAACCCCATGATCAAATCACGTCCCACCAGACGCCCACCTCCAACATTGGGAATCACATTTCAACATGAGATTTGGAAGGGACACATGTCCAAACCATATTACCATGTGAGTACACAAAAAGTGCTATCTATGAACCAAAAAGTAGCCCCTCACCAGACACCAAATGTGCTGTTGCCTTGATCTGGGACTTGCAAGCGTCTAAAACAGTGGGAAATAAATTTATGTTGTTTATATGCCATGCAGTTTATGGTATTTTGTTACAGCAGCTTGAGTTGACTAAGACACAGACCTTCTACTAGAAAGACAATGATCTGTCAATAAGATTTAATGAGATGAAGATTAGAGAGTAATGCAAATTGCTCTAGTATGAGATTTGAATATTTTTATTCCTGTTTGATTCTTTGGGTGTCTCTCTTTAGCAATCAAACAATATAAGGTGCTTAAGAAAAATGTGGCACCTTTTTATCATGCAAATATGAATATAAAATATGAATACAAATTAAATTATAAGTTGAATAAAATGAAAATGTATCAGCATTGTTCAGTTAAAAGATTGCAGTTTTCCTAGGAGGGAAGTAATCTTGTAAACGTATCCTTTTATCTTTTCAAAGTAGTTTATTTTTTTTAGGTACTGATGGGAAATAAAAATTACACTCAAATGAAGGTTTATTAAAAAATACACATTTTATAGAGAGTCTCTGAGTTTTTAAAACAGTTTGAAATGCTCAACTAATATCCTGCAAAAACAAAACAAAAGAATTCTTGTTAGAAAGTCTTGCAATAGAAATTTACATTTTTCTCATAAAGAAAATATTATTTTGGCCAATATAAAATAACTAAGTATTATTTTTCCAGAATATTCTCAATGGTGCTCATGCCAATCGTATATTTTTTATATATTTAAAAATATGGCACCAGGACTGACCTTTATTTCTATCCTCATCTATGCAATAAAATAATGAGAATAGCATAGCAATGGCAGGCATCTGACAAGAGCCTGTGCTCTACCTGAGAGCTCAGTGTTCCCACATCATACTTTGGCCCTTAACTGGTGATAATCAGAAATGTAGGACTCAATATCTACATGCTGTACATTAGTATGTAATAGTTATGGAAAAGGTATCTGTATTTGCCTTACTCCTGAAATGAGATCTACTGAAACCTATCTCAACCTCAAAGAATGAGAGATAAAAACACAGAAGCACATACAACTAATAGTAATAAAGGCAGACAATGTGTCCTTAGAAAACATAAATTCTCTAGGAGTATTTAGGAATGTGTTTTTTCACTGCCTGCTTTAAGTGATACTGGAACATTTAATTAGTTTGGGGATTATTTGCTTGATGATGGATTGGAGCAAAGAGTGACTAGAGGCACCAAGACCAATTAGAGCATTGTTACTCTATTGCGAGGCAGAAGTAGTGAGCACCTGAATTCTAGAAAATAATTTGAGTAGGAAAGAAGGGTTGATAAGAGAAATGTTGTGAAAATAAATTGAGACTGTGATGACAGATTTATTATAAGTTCAAGTAAAGAGTTATGATGAAGCAAAGAATCCCACAGAACTGATAATAAACATATCTGCCTCCATAGTCACAGAAGGACCAAACTTGGAATCAAAATGCAGTTTTTTTTCAGCCATCAGAAAGACACCGTAGAACTCCAGATTGAGTAATTCTTGTGGGCTGCTCCTTGCTCAGGTAGGTGGGGAGTCTCAAATGAATCTATATTTAATAAAAGCCCACTGGCACAGGATTAAGTATTTGGGAGAAACAGAAAATTAAGAGCAAGTCTATTATCATGGGGACTTTGCAATTGTTTAAAATAGATGGGGTTTGTTTGGGCTGTGGCAGCACTGGGGAACCTTCCCCCAGCCCCTGCCCAATGCAGCATACCTGCTCCTCAGGTGAGGCCCAGAATAGGGTGGCTCTGAGATGTCAACACTGTTTTCTGCTTTCTCCCAGGAGCACTCTAAACATTTAGTTCATTTTTCTCCCTCCTTTTACAAGTAGATAAAACTGTGTTTTAGGAGTTGAAGAAAATAAGATGAAGAGGCAGCGAGAATGCCCTCAAATTCTGCCAGCACCACTCAACTGACACCATCCTGACTGAGGGCTCCAATAACATTTGTCATTATATCTAATGGATGTTTTTTGCTTCTGTAGTAATTAGGCATCCTTTGAGTACAAATGACAGAAAAACTACTCAACTTGGCCTAAGAAGAAAAAGGTATTGTTCACAAAGTTTAAATATATTCAGTCTTCAGTTCTTTACCAATTGTTCCAGCACAATCCCTTAGCTCAGGCCACCCCTGTGCTTGGGGGAGTCACTCACAATTGTTTGCAGTTGGACGATTTACTGACCCTGGGAATTACTGAGTGGAATTCACTCAACACAAACCAAATAAACCAAGAATAGGCAGGGCATGGTTTCCCATAGGAAAATAAAAGTACCTTACTAGAATCACAGGAACACACACATAGACATTACAGTTTTTATTTTATTGGATTTGAAAGAAACATTTGACACTGACGATCCATTTTTGAAACATGCTCTTTTCTTTCAATCTTTGACATTATTTGTTTTCTCCCACTTCTCTTACCAATCCTTCTCAGGCTTCTTCACAGAATATACCAGACCCAGTTTATACATTATCCAAAATTGTTTCAGATCATCAACTGCTTGCTCTAATTCCTGGCTGAAGAGAATCCACTGAGGCTCACATCATTGCATCAGTTACAAAATTCCAGCTCCTGATGCCATCGCTCCATCTCCCAACACCACCCCCTGTCTCAGTGTCTTCCAGAGCTTACTGACTGACCTGTGGCAAGGCCTCCCTTAGGTTCATCTTGGGGAGGGTGTAAGAAGCCCCAGCACCTTGGCTCAACCAGCCTGGACCCATGGAGGCTCTGGTTTCTCCAAGAGCTGCCTAGAAGAACTAAGCCCTAGAATGGCTAAGAGGCAAATGTTGATCAATGAGAGGCACAAAAAGGGAAGAGGCTGGAAGACAAATTGTACATTCACCCTTTTGTTAAGGGGATTCATTCTGTAAGGTAAGGTTTTCCTGCAAATTTCTCAGTGACTGAGCACCAGGCTATGATTCCTGTGAAGCTAACTAGGCGATATATTGCCATGTATTTACTTTCTTGACTTTCTTACCTCACTTCTATTTTTCTGTTTCCTCTATCCTGCTATGGTATCCTTCACCAACCCCCATTAGGGGTTAGTATGTAACTTTGCTTCCACCTTGCTTCTTAGGGAACATGGGCTAAGACATAGACTATTTTTCTCTGCTCATCACACATTTATGGTGCTCTGTAGGGTTCTCCCTAGGTCATTTCTCTCAACACACATTCTTCTGGTGAGATACCACCCACTTAGTGGAATTCAATTGCCAAATGTAATCTCATGACTCTCCATCTCCATCCCAGGTTCCTCTCTGGAGCTCCAGATCCACGGATCCGTGTCTTACAGGACATACTACTTGGAAGGCTCACAAGTATTGCTAACCCATTTTGCCCAAAACGTATCCATTTGTTAAACTCAAACTGCCCTTCCCTTGATGTTTTTCTTAGTGACTGCACTACCATGCACCCAGCTGTCTAAGTCAGAAACCCAAGAATCACTTTGGTCCCTCACTCTTTCCTACTTCTCATTCTGTCCATCCTGTTTCTCACAGGCCCTGACAATACTACCTCTAAATCCACCCCACCTGCATCAAGTTCTTTCCACCTCCACTGCCACAACCAATCGGAGCCATCCACCTACCTGACCTGCATTCCTCCAGTCCACTTTGCATGGAGCAGTTTCTTTGAAAGATCAATCTCGAAGACTCTTGTCTCAAGTAAAACTCCTTTAATGAAACTTACTTTGGATTTTATGCCTTATTCCCTAACTTTATCTCCAGGCTCACTTCTTGCCTTTCAGCAATCTGGGAGATTCAGGCTTCAGCCCTACTGAGTTTTTATTTTCTCTTGGATCCATGCTCTTTCTCACCTCTTGGTCTGTGTAAGCTATTTCCTCTCCTTAAAACAATCCTCCTTCCTCTCCACTTTGCTAACTTCTGCTCATCCTTCAGGTTTCCCCATGGATATCCCTTCATCCAAGAAGACTTTCTGGATCCCCACCCCTTCACTAGTAAAGGTCAGCGATCCCTGCCAAACTCACACCGCACCTGCAGATTTGTTCTCACAGCACTGAAAGCACTTAATCAGAGATACTGCTGAATTCTCTTTCTGTCTTAGGCAAGTTCTCTGTCTACCTTGCTCATAATTGCTTTCCTCAGAACTTGATACAGTGATTGGCTTAGAGATTAGCCTAATGGATGAACACCTTTAAAAGTAGTTCTGGGCCGGACGCAGTGGCTCCCGCTTGTAATCCCAGCACCTTGGGAGACTGAGGTGGGCAAGATCACGAGGTCAGGAGATCGAGACCATTCTGACTAACACGGTGAAACCCCGTCTCTACTAAAAAAAAAATACAAAAAATCAGCCGGGCGTGGTGGCGGGCGCCTGTAGTCCCCCAGCTACTCGGGAGGCTGAGGCAGGAGAATGGCGTGAAACTGGGAGGCGGAGCTTGCAGTGAGCCAAGATCACACCACTGCACTCCAGACTGGGCGACAGAGCAAGACTCCGTCTCAAATAAGTAAATAAATAAATAAACAAATAATAAATAAATGTAGTTCTGCCACTTTGCTTTTCATTTGTATCGAGTCCCAGAACATTTACGATTTTCTCTCAAGAATTTTAGACAACTGTTGTATGCATTTATGCCGTTGCAGACTCTTAACAACTTTGCTTACAGAATCGCAAGGGATGGTATCCAAATGACTTCTAAGATGTTAGCTCCAAGGTGGAAGTTTTCATTGAATAGTTCTAAGAAATTACGGCACATAGAGGTGAATGCTATTGTTATTATGTATCTCAATGTTTTTCTCCTTTCTGTCTTACATTCTAATATTTAGTGAAATACAGACTGTAAAAACCCACAGTCTTTAAGAATTGATTTCATAGCAAGTGAGTAAATTAAGAATTCATCCGAGTTGCTTGCCAGGGCCTTTGTCCTGGGAGCTGGGGGCACAAGTCATCTTTTTATTCATTGATGCATCTTGGATCTGACATTCACTACCATTTCTTCCCAAGGTTGTCTATCTTGGAGTTTTTATTTTGTGATTGGACTGTTCTACTGTACCTTTAAAATATTTTTTTGGTCATCATTTTTTATTTTATTTAATACTGTTACTTTATTTGTTATATGCATGGTTTCCGTAATAGTTTTTGCTCTGTTTACAACTTATTATCTGTTGAACAGAAGATACTAATGGTGACTTTTAGTGTTATAAAATGTAATATGGACTCATATTATAAATGAAAATTGTTTAATGGAATAGATTTGCAAGGAAATCAACTTTATACAAAAGCTAAGCCTATTCAAAATGGGTAAATACAATGGTTTATTGTAAACATTAGAAACATAAAAATTAACTTTTACATTTGAGTTTTATGTTCAGAACAGGATATTATAGCTTCAAATAAGGACATATTTTATGTCTAAGCATATCGTCTTCTGCACTAGTTTTCTTTAGCATCTTAAATGACTTATTTCGAGTTGGGTGAGTCAATGAAAAGGCTCCACAAGCACAGATAACAAACCTAAGTCTCTGCTCCGTTTTGCAGTTTTGAATGTAAATGGATGCCTCCTACATTATTAGCAAGAGTAGATTACATCTCTAAAAATTCATATTCTTAGTTTTATTTTATTTAAACCTCTTAATTGTGGTTGGTATGGGGGATGGGAGGATAAAAGTGTCTTATGGAAAGACACATGACCAGAAATGTCCAGACAGCAGAACATCTGCATCTGTTTGTTTTTTTAACAGAATATATGTATTATATATTATATTATATTATATTATATATTTTATATATTATAAATATATATATTATATATTTTTTATTTAATATATATAATTTATATAATATATATGTTATAAATATATATAATTATATATTGCAGATTATATATTTATTTATAATATATAATATATATTATATATTTATTTATTATATATTATATATTGTATAATATATATTTATAATATTTATAGTATTTATAATATTTATAATATATATTATATATTGATATGATGATATATTATAAATATAATATATAAATATATATAAATATATAATATAATAACTATTATATATAATAGCCATTGCAATATAATAGCTCCATCTCCAGAGATTTTGGTATGTATTTCAAAGCAATAAGTTTTAAGATTTAATTATCAACTGTAAAACACATTCTGAGACCAGTAGTATTTTTGGAAAGTAGAATATCATTTCATATGAATAGGTACCTAGATTAACTAGAATATATTTTTTGAAAATTGTTTTGTGGGCTAAGCAATTGAAAATCTGAATTTCTTGAAAATTGCTTTGTGGGCTAAACAAGGGAAAGTTTGAACCTCAGATGATTTGCACCACAAAATTGTACTGACAAGAGCAGTAGCTGAGGATGGAAGCCCCAATAGATGTTTAAATACCCAAAACAAAGCTGGTGCTCAGCAGTAATGATGCCCTTTACAAAAATCCCTCCCAAAATTCTACTTAGGAGAAGACCTTTGAGCTTTCAGATAATCCGTCACTTCATATACACTTGATTAATTTAAAAAATCTTCAATCCAGTGTTATATCCAATTTTAAAAGGGGAGGGATTTAAAAGTTGTAGTTTTGTGGTTGTTGCACAGGGCATCTTTTTACTTCTTGATTACTTTAAAGATAGTTATCCTAATTCATATTTAAATTAAGCCTCAGTAAAACTGAGTATTCTCCCTACAGCTGTCCCTTTCCAAAAGCAGTATGACTTCCTTACATTTATCACAGAGTGATAAATAAATTCTGTCATTCACATAGTATCTGGTAGGATTTTTCTCTACTTACAAACTGCAAAAATATAGAGTAAAAATTTGGGGTAAAAGGAAGGCTTTGTCCAAAGTATAAACATGCAATAGCTTCAAAGAATTGCAGATATGGCTTTCCCCCAGAACTATCCTTATTTTCCTGCTGTTCAACTCTGTGATCCGAATCCATTGAAGAGTGGTCTGCTGTTAACAGCCACCCAAGCTCTAATCTTACACCCTTTGGCTCCTCCTCCCCTGCTGGCTCTGAATTAGCATTGGAATCAGACCATCAAGAAACCACTATGATTTGACTTAGGTGACTGATAACCTCATCAAGCAAAGTTAAAGACATTTCCAACAAGTAAGATTTGCTACATAATTCCCCCTGGGTGTTCCTTGAGTCTACTGATGAAAAAATGCAACAGAGTTCACATTTTCCAGAGATAATATAGCTATGGATGGCCTGCCTGCATAAAAAACAACAGAGTAGAATGCAGATAACTGCACAAGCAATTAATTATGCAAACAAATTGATCAGCAACCAGTTATTCCTCATCTGTTTTGTGCTTGACACTGTGCAAGGTGCTGTGGATGAAGAAAACTAAAGACCTTCCAAATACATATTGATTTCTGAGGAACCATCAAAAAACAGAAGTTTTAATAAAGAAAATGCCGAAATCAATATTTATAATCAATAAACTGCCACTACTTACCTTTTAGTCACAACCAAAAATAACTAATCTACGACTGTCCTTTCCACAGACTTCATTATGTGAACATCTGATTCACTTAATCTTTAAAAAGTTCCTAAAAGTAGTAGTTCTGAATTTCCAGAAAATTGTGGATATAGGTACAGAGATAGGTATAAGGGTAAACATATTAAATAGAGATTTATTATTTGGGTAGTCTAAAAGTGTCATTTTGAAAGGCTTAAAAAAAAAACTGTTAGCCTTCTTTCAAAAAAAGATCTAACTATACTTCTTAATCAGGATGTTGCACCTAATTTATTTGTATCTGTCAGGTTCCTAAAAAGAAAAGGTTGGTACACTGAAGTCAGGATATTTTGAGGAGACCTTTGTTTGCAAAGAGAATAATCATAAAGATAATGAAAAGACCTATGGGAACTACAAAGAATGGTGCAGGAACCTAGCAGCAGCAGGAGCAGTGAGGATGTCACCCCTCCTAAAGCTGAAGGGACTAAGGGAGTGAGAGTTTAGCCAGAAAGAACCATGTAGAGCAATGGCATGAAGTCAAGGGACCACCAGCAGCCTGAAGTCAGTTCATAAAGAGTAAGCCAGGAGAATAAAATCCCTGGCTTCATCTTCCTCTTTCTTTTCCATCCATTACTGGGTCTTCTTATTTGCCAAAACCAACTGGAACCCAGAAAGCATGGGTGTCCTTTAGTAGAGTCCATGCAAATGTAGTCTGAGCATTAAGGGGAAAAAGAAGGGTGAAAGTCAAGTGGAAGATATCTGGCATTTCAGTGAAAGAAATTTTGCATCACAACAATTACTTTATTAAAATATCAAGAGATCCAACCACTTATATATAACTAAAACAACAAGAGATCCAACCACTTATATATAACTAAAACAACAAGAGATCCAACCACTTATATATAAGAACAAGAAAAGCTCTTAAGAGATAGAAAGGTATGCTTAGCAACATTTGGAATATTGATAGGAAAACTCCACAGGTGGATGTTGTGCAACAAAAGCACACACAATGGACCTTCTGAAGCAGAGTTTATTTGAGGGACAGTTGTGCAGGTTCCTATTGCCCCCTGTATTCTGAGACAGGGAATCCACAGTGCCTTCAGACATGGGGAATATGGGGAGGGGATCCAGGCCTTTGATTAAGCTGCACAATCAGGGAACCAACAGCTCTGTTCCCAGCATGATCAGAGGGCAGGATCAAAGCTTGACTCTTGCAGCTCCTATGATATAGTGGGTTTTGGCCAATTCTCCACATCGGTATTCAACTAGGATTAACTGCCTTGGACACTCAGCTTTAGTCAATTTTCTTGGAGCCTTATATGTTGCCAACTCCTCCTCTGGGAGGCCAGCCTGCAGAAAATCACTCCTGGACAAGTTACTTTTCACCTCTTTAAGTTATGTTTTTGTGTGTTAACTTCCTAGCTGATGGTATATTATTTTTATTCTCAGCACATTAAATTTGTAAAGTCATATCTAACTTGTAGAATCATGTTACTATACTAGAGGTCAAAAAAATCCAACTGTGCATTTAAATCACTGTACTGACTCTAATTGAATAAATGTGGTTACATTATTTTATTGTTCTGGTGCTAAGTTATCTTAAAGAAAGGCCAAAAATGATGATACCAAAGGATTCTTTTAGCACTAACATTCGTTGGTCATTTCCATTTATTTCTAGAACCAAAAATGCTCCAAAATTAGGATCTGAACAAAAACCAACAAAAACCCGAAGATGACCCTTTTGTGCTTAATAATGTATAAATTTCAGATAGCTCCAAGAAATTTTTTATTTTAGTCAATCTTGTTGTTATAGAAAATGCACGCCTCTTTTTGTATTTACTAACAAGTCTTTCTGTTTACAATATGTTAGCATATAAACTAATTGAGAACAATGGTGATATGTAAAAAGAGGAGGAATCTGCCTACATAAATTGTTTCATTTGTACCTAACACGACTTTGGACAAAGTGAACTACTTACTTTGTCTGCAGGAAAAGGAGCCAAGGGAAAAGCTCCTGAAAAAAAGAGATTAACATTTTAAAAAATAAATTATTAAGGTGTAAATTCAGTGGGTTATATTTGCCTCACCAGATAGAGCAAAAAGGTGTGCATTCAGTTATTTGCTTTGTTTGCTTCGTGCATTATATTGTTTAGCATTGTACCAAGAGACCAAGAAAGGGGGAATAAATTTTAAAAATGAGGCTGTCCTTTGAGAACCTTGCAGTGAGAGGTCAGCACCAACGTTATCTAATGTCAAATAAAATCAGAAGCCTAAAAGACAATATTAAAGACAAACTATAGGTGTGAGAATATGTTATGATAATAAATATAGAAAATGATATTATGTCTTTGTTATGGACTGTGCCCATTAGTATCCTATGGGTATATGTTTTGCTGAGAAATACAAAATTCTGTCTGAGGTTTCGATGGCAGTTCTGCTATGTCATGCTACATGGTGACATGTTGGAACCTCAAGCTTACCAGTGACAAACTGGTTTCTATTTCAATAATGGGTTTCAAGTGGTAATCTCAGAATAGATGGGTGTAGGAGCATTGCTTTTGTCATCATTATTTTCTCAACTTCCAAACTTTAAATAACATGTATTATCTTTATTTTTTTAAAAAACATTTTTCCCAGGAGTGCAGTGTGATTGCATGGTCTGATTTGTTTCATCCATATATCTCTTGGCAGTGTGCAGCATCCCAGCATCCTCAGAACATGTTACCTTGTGACCCACCACTCTGAGCAGTCAATAAGGGCCTCTTTTATGGCTACTATTCATTTCTAGATGAGATTAAAAATGCAGGAAAATTTCTGAAATTAATCTTAGTCAAATGCATCATAGTCTTAGAGAAAAGACTTTCAATAAACATGTAAGATTTGTAGCACAGAAAAAAGCTATATCTAAATTTTTCATTTATTCAATCTCACACACATTCTCTTGAAAATAATTATGTGATTTCCATATTGAAGAATAGGTTACTCAGCTAACTAACCCCTTCCTAATCTTGCCTCTCACTTTATCAATGAGGTATTTAACTTGCTAAGCAGCATTTGAATGCCCAGGAAACATTTCTCTGTGTTCAGGAATTTGAGTCTGTCTAGAGTCAGGCTCTGGAAGAATACAGATGTTTTCCTGACTGCTGCTTGTCCTCCCAACCACTTATCAAAAACCTACAAACAGCAAATGTGCTACAAAGAATTTATGGATTACTGAGAGCATTTTTGTTATTGTGATAAGGTATTTCATAGCTAACTTTTTAGCTGCAATTCCCATGGAAGAGTCAGCCTACATTAAACAGAGTTCAGCTTTCCTGACAGCTATCAAAAAATCCTTCTGTTCCTTAGGTCCAGCAAGATACACAGCAATACAGTGTGTCTTTATTTATGAACAAAAATCAAAGCAATTACTAAGATTTTCACATATTTTTCAAAGCTTTCTGTTGGCACAATTACATAACTGTATTTGGGAGCTTCTTTTATCATTTAGAAGAGTGCTTATCAAATTTTGGTGGTGTAAGGATCATCTGAGCATCTTGTTAAAGTGTAGATTCTGATTCAATGGGTCTGGAGTGAATCCCTGAACCCAAGAGCCAAGATGCATTTCTGGTAAGATCTAAGGTAGTACTGGTGCTGCTGGTGTCAGGATCAACTTTTAGAAGCAAGGGTCCAAAAAAAAAAAAAAAAAAAAAAAATGACACTTTTCTCTTTCTCAGCCACAGTCTCTGACTTTTACTACCATAATGCCGAGGGTTAGAAGTTATTGGGGTTAAACAATGTGAGCACAAAAACATGACTGAATAGAACTGGCCCTAGTTTTCAGCTTTGATTTAAGAAACTGGAAACAGACACCTCACACCAGTGCTTCTTCAGGTCCTAGATCAGATTTGATGAGTAGAGGACATATTTGAATAGATGGAGAATGTAGACCCACCTCTGGGGTGCTCAGAGGAGTCCCACGGATCCCTTTAGTGATATAAGGGTTAAGCCACATGTGTTTGCCAGGCTGGGTGTGTGCAGAGGAAAAACAGCAATGATTTCTGTGAATATCTCTATTAATATGGCTCAGGGCAGAGGAAAGAAGGGCTAGAAACATTTCCTGAAGCACCTAATTCACAATGATAAATTCAGTGTTCAATCTGAAAGTTCACAAACATTTATAAGGTACTGTATTAGTTCATTCTCACACTGTTATAGAGATACTACACAAAACTGGGCAATTTATAAGAAAACAGGTTTAATTGATTCACAGTTCCTCATGCCTGGGGAGGCCTCAGGAAACTTACAATCATGGCAGAAGGGGAAGACACACATCATACATGGTGGCAGGTGAGAGAGAGGGCAAAGCAAAGGGGGAAGAGCCCCTTATAAAACCATCAGATCTCATGAGAACTCACTACCACGAGAACAGCATGGGGGAAACAGCCCCCATGATCCAATCACAGCCCACTAGGTCTCTCCCTTGACATGTGGGGATTACAATTCAAGATGAGATTTGGGTGGTGATACAAAGCCAAATCATATCAGGTACCTACTTGTCAGGTCACTGAAGTACGCCGTGGAGAAGATACCAATTAGTACAACCTTGGGATTCCACCTTTAAGAAACTTGTAAACGACTGGGAAAAATACCATTTTCACATACAAAATGGTTACTAATAATGTGATGCGGTGCTAAATGTCAAATTAGAGATAAGGGCTAAATTTATGACTACAAAGTTTGAATGGACATTTGGTAAAGCTTAGAAATCCTACTATAATTTCCTAGTACATTCGTGTTCCCATTCTCCAAGATGATTATTGACCCATTTTTCTCTCCTCAGTGTCCCAAAACTCTTTTCCTCATCAGCTGTGGCCCCCCCCCCTCAGTCTTTATGAATAAAAAGGAAGTAATGGCGGGGTGCAGTGGCTCACGCCTGTAATCCCTGCACTTTGGGAGGCCGAGGGGGGCAGATCACGAGGTCAGGATATCGAGACCATCCTGGCTAACACAGTGAAACCCCGTCTCTGCTAAAAAAAAAAATACAAAAAAATTAGCCTGGCGTGGTGGCGGATGCCTGTAGTCCCAGCTACTCGGGAGGCTGAGGCAGGAGAATGGCGTGAACCCAGGAGGCGGAGGTTGCAGTGAGCCGAGATCGTGCCGCTGCACTCCAGCCTGGGCGGCAGAGCTAGACTCCGTTTCAAAAAAAAAAAAAAAAAGGAAATAATCAGAAAAAAACCACTTCACTTCTCATCACTAAACTAACTCAAATTTACACTCCCCACACCCACATTCTCCCCGCTTTCCTCTTTTTGCATGTTCCTGCTCCTGCTGATGACCAACTTGTCTATTTTTTATCACTTCTAGTTCACTCAAGAATCTTGATTTTATAATTTCCCCTCTCTTTTGCAAGGTCAATTTCTTTTTCTCAACAACAACCTCGACTTGCAATTATGCTTTAATATTGTCTGTATGTAATACAAATAAGACACCAAAAACTCCATGTAAACTATATCTTCTGGGCACTGCCTCACTTTTCAGCTCTTTTCTGTACAATTCTTCCAAGCAAGTTATTCCTTTTTCATTTTGTCCTCATGTCTCTGGTGAGAGGGATTCCTTCCAAACCCTGTGAGTTTTATTTCTTTTCTGTCTATCAACATGGGTTTCATTTTGTCAAATCTGGTGGTCTATTTTCTAACCTTATCTCATTGGAACTTCTAGTAGCATTTGACACGGTTGGCCATCTCTCTTCTGGAATTACTTTCTTCTCTTGGCCTCCATATCAACACTCTCTTGGTTTTCCTTATATCTCACTGGATGCTTCTTCCCAAAGAACCTCCAAATTTTGGAGTTCTCAGGGCTCAAACATTGGTCCCCTTCTATTCTCTCTCTGCTTTCCTGTGTCTGTCTGCCTCAGCCTATTGGGATCTCACTCAGTTCCCTGAATTTAAATCAAAGGGCACAGTGTGAGGTTTTGAGTATTTTTTTCTAATTCTGAGATGTGAGAAGAGTACTGAAATAGCACACTTGCAGGGAAAGTTACAAATTTCTTCAGGGCTATTTTCTAGGAAAACCCAGGAGTAAAAGAGTCTGAATTAGTTTAGAACACTACAGTAAGAAAACAAAGAATGAGGCCAAAATTTTCTTTGGGAGGAGCATAGAGATTGTGGAGCCCCCAGTCTCTTTTGTACACATTTGGTATTGCAAGACCTATCTACCCCTGCATTTACAGAATACTGGTGGCTGAGGTACACAAAAGCTATGTTGGGGTTTAGGGAAGGAAGCTATAAGGTTGTGAGGTCAGCTTTAGATTAATGGCATTAGGAATGGGCTGGCTTTTGTTGTAAGTATTAAATAGGAGTAGTGTTGAAAAAAAGAAACAGCATAAAAACACCAATAGGTGATGCCATTTTTGGCATTTGGGGTAAAGGAGACGAAGATACACTCTAGTTCTGCACCCGTGCAATAGTTATTCTCATTAAATCTACTCCTCCAAGTGCATGTAGATCTTCCAATCACAAGTTGCCAAGATAATACAGAAGATTTTGAAGGGTGGGTGTAAGTCAAGTGTTGATGACACATACCATATACTTTCTCTAGCTTTGTTTGCCTCCCTGTGACTCATTTCAAAGTATTGCTCTGCAATACTAGTCCCTGTACATTCTACATATGTAGAATGTATTTCTCAGATTAGGAAACCCTGCCATGAGGTAGAGGATTGATGAGAAAAGTGGGGAAAGTGTTTTTTCAAAATGACAATTGTGAGAAAAGTAGTGAAGATGGGTTTTTATCCAAAATCAGTCCTCCTCCTACAATCACTGCTTAATTTTGTGTTTCCCTGAGGAGCTTGCAAACCTTTTTAGCATGAGTCAATCATTCACTTTTTTTGCAAGGTCTTGAAACAGGAGTCAAACATTCTAGGAACACTCATAGTTGGAGGAAGTCACATTTTCAAGATTTTACATATTTCCACAAGGCAGAACATGTTATTGACATACTGTGAGCTGTTCCACAGCTTTAGAATATTAATCAAGGCCCCCAGAGTTAGAGTTAGTGAAGCAACTGGCGAGTCCTTCAGGAATGAATGACGAACTGCCATAAGTACATTCCTCTACCTTCCCAGAATGGTGTTTATAATGTGTTACAGGCAGAGGGGTCAACAAAAAATGGGTTGCATATCTCACCTCATGGAACCTGACCTTACATGTTCCTGTGTGCTCTTATTCCTCATCTCCCCTCGTTGGCCTCACTCTCATGTTGGAACAGAAGGACCCCACTCCTAGGTCCCAGACACTGGAGGCATCCAGTCAAGCCCTGGGAGGCTTCCTTCTGCTGTACTATTTGAACTATCACTGTGCATCTTGAATCTCTAAAATGAATTAATGCCAAATGCCCAGGAATTCTAGTACCTCACTGAGTCAAATGAAGTAAGCCTGGAAGTCCATTTAGGCTAGTCTAATAGTAGCAACAAAGGACTAAGATTTCTAGTGATGGAACGCTAAATACAGATAAGGAGAACATTTCCTGGGAGCATTATTGTTTGGTTTCATTATTTTTTCTGTGCAAGACATTTCAGGCTGAAAGAGCTTCCAATTTCTCAGCAGTAAACTGATTAGTGTCTTCTTACTGCAGTTTACTTGTGGGGCCAGAAAAGAGCAAAACCACCTGGTCCAGCAAAGTTTGCAGAGATAGGAGACTCATTTATTTGCATGTGCATCCTACTGCCCAGGTGCTGTGTTTCCTCCATGGCTTGCTTGATCCGTGCTTTAAGGCATGTCACTAGGAACTCTGAGCAGCCTCAGGGATGTTCTTCAAAGATGTCAGGCAATGGAAAGGATGAAAAGTCTTTGGATGAGATACTGAACTTTATCCATTAGGAGCAAATGTTTGTTTCATACCTAGTTATGTCTGCTGTTAGATTTTGTTATTTAAAAATTGTTTTGTCAACAGAGTCATAAACTTGAAACCATACCTTTCCAAAAAATAATGGATTCCCACTTTTCAGAGAAACCTGATAGCAGTTGTTATATATATGTGAAATGGAAAAAAAAATTTCATGTAAAATAGGAAAGTTCATTTACTGCAAAGAAGCAAAAATTTAACTTTCAAGCAATTATAAGTGAGAGTATAGAGTTAATCATAATAAAATAATAAATAATAAAATAGCTCTTATGTATTTTCAAATATCAATTTAACATCACTAATTACTATCATTATACAGTATGAACATAAGATTAATTGGGGTTTCTGAGTTATCTAATGAGGCCCTTTGTAGAAAAATTTATAGCAGTGATATGATTTTTTGTTCTTTACAATATCAGTATAAAATTAAATCTGTTCTCTATGTATGAGGAAATTCCTTACTAGAGAAAGAAGTTTCATCAGTGAAAGTATGCCCACTAAAATGCTCCCCTGGAGGTACTTACAATACACAAACAGAAGATTATTCTCTATGAGACCTTTTTTTTTTTGTCTTGGCATTGCCATGGGCATGAATATTCAACCTCAACATTGTTCAGAGATTTGTATTTTAAAATATGATCTTTACTATTGTAAATTTCATCTTTTGAAGGTACAAGGAGAAACATTATTGTCCATTTTATACCATTGTGAATAAAGTGTACTAGGAAAATTCTGGCAAGAGCTATTGATATGCACGTGTGCTTAAGGGTATACATATATGTAAGTGTGTATGTGTGCGCATGTGTGTGTGTAAGTCTTCACAGGCTACCTTATTTCTATAATTTTTGGAAACTCAAAAAAATGAGTATTTCTCTTCATTTATTCATTCATCATGAGACACTGATACAGAATATTTTGTGGACTGCTGCATCACAGACTGAAATGAATACAGTACATAAGTTATTAACAGTTGGGATCTTGGCCTTCTCAAAGCACAATTCTCAACCTCAATCTATTTTTGAAACTGTAAGAAGGAATAAAATCAGTTGTATGTTTTCTCATTGCCACCTAGAATCATCTTCAGCCACCACCACTTTGATTTGAGCTTCTTATCACACGGCTTCATTCTGAACTTGGTGCAGAACGAACTTGTGTATGCAGATGGCTTGGGCAGTGGTCTATTCTCCGTAGACAGGGCAAACTCACCACTCAGATATTTTCTCATGAATTTTTCCAAATTATAGTAAGGCTTCTGCTAAAATTCTGTCACTGATTAGTATCATTAAGAGACAACAATATGGGAATATAATAAAATGTTCTGTCTTAGTCCATTTAGGCTGCTATAACAAAATACAATAGGCTGGTGGTTTATAAACAACGAAATTTATTTCTCACATATCTGGAAGCTGGAAAGTCCAAGATGGAGGTTCAGGCAGATTTGGTGTCTTGTGAGGGCTGCTTCCTAGTTCATAAACAGCACCGTCTCACTGTGTCTTCACATGAGAGAAGGGGTGAGGGAACTCTTTCACAGTCTCTTTTATAAGGACACTAATCCTAATCACCTTCCAAAGGTCTCACCTCTTAGTACAGCCACCTTGGGGTTAGGCTTTTAACATACTAATTTGGGGGTGGAAAAAATCTCCTGACCATAGCATTTTCCTAAGCAGTTCCCAAAAATAAATCCATTCAGGCATGCTGTGCAGAAGGAAGTTCCCGAGGTCACCAGCTGGTGGAAGGGAAGACTCTTCTTTAAGAACCACAGGATTTGACTTGGCAATTGTTACCTCAAACTTTCACAAATCAAGCCTTTTATCATCAGAATCTCTTCATATGCATATATGTTTCATACTACAATTTATGGGAAGCTCACAGTAAAATAATGATTGAGAGAAGTCACAACTAGACACTATCTCATGTAGCAGGGCATATATTTAGAGCACTGAAAATATTTTTCAGGTGTTTCCTCTGTTTGCTTGGTTTATTTGATCTTTGATTTATTTTTTATTCTTCGGATACAATCCACACCCTCTCACAGTCCCTCCAGTGCCTAAGGTCTCTGCAGAGGTGCTCTGTTTGTTTCCTCCCTCATGCCCACTTTCTCATAGTTGACCCATGCCCCTGGTTCCCCAGGTAAACTAGAATCCCCAGGTTCTCTCTTGTCTGGTCTGAATGTTGAGCTTTTATCTTTTCCTTCTCTGAGCTGAGCCTCCTATGTAAAACAGTGTCCTAAGTTTTTTTTCTGTCTTCCTTTTTCTCCTCCTTCTTTTTACTTTCCCTCCTTCTCTTCCTCCTTTCTCTTCTCTTTCCATGTTCATCATGCTGTTCCAAGGCCAGTTATAGAGTCCATTCTTGTTTGGTTTATCCCATACAAGTAACTCCACTCACTCACCCTCCTCTATTTCCCTTCTTTGTTTAAAGGCAATTTGGAGACTTTTCACCTCAAGTCCATGCAGGCATGACCTTGCTCCTTTCCATCTCTGTCTCTCCTCTCCTAGCTGCCCCTGCAGAGCCCCATCAGGGCTCACCTCTTCCCATCTCTGAGAAGTGCAGCTACTACTCTTTGTGGACAAAACTTTCTGAGAAGAACAGTTGTCTTTGTAATTATGTTACCAAAATGCCAGGGGTTTGGTCTAGGTCCTGTTGCTTGCTGCACAGAAAGCCAATCACTGAGACAAACAAGTATTTCCAGGGAAGAAGGCTCTAATTGGTTGCTGCAGCTGTGGAGAAGGGAGGTCAGTCTCAAATCCATCTCACTAATGTACTAAAATTAAGAGTTTGTATAGCTGGAAAGAAATGTAACCATGTGTGGGAAAACAGGAATTAGGGAGGGATATAGAAGAGGAGCTGGTAACCCAGAAGCAGGTGGTCGCTTAGGCACTCATGATGGGGAAGGTGTCCAGTATCTCATTGTCGAGATGAAGTGATCTGGTAAGTTTCAATTCCTTGATCTATCTGGGAGCTATGATTATTAGTTTCTTGAGGAAAAAAACGTCAGATAAGACATCTGTAAGTTTCTCAAGTTTTGAGACTGGGAGGGCCAATTTCTATGTTTATTCAACAGAAACCTTAAATATATGTTCTATGAGACATTGGGCTGGTTTCAGTTACATTTCTTATTCCTTGGTTTCAGTTAAATTGAGCATACATGCCTACATCCACCCTATTTTTGTTTGTTTGTTTTTTGGAGAGAGGAAGGAGAGTACCAAATCTACAAGTTAATACTGAGTCCTCCCCAACCCTATTGTCTGCCTTAGCTGTACTCTCTTAGATGCAAAGGAACAGTGAAGTGGGGAGGTTCCCAGAAATGACAGGCACCTCTTGTAGGGATGCCTGCCTTCTTCATATTCTTTCCCCCTCCAAAGGCTAAGCAAAGGCCTCATGGGGTTTCTAACAGGTGGGGTTCTGCCAGTGTGGCACACACATTGACCTTCAATCAGGTGGCTGAAGTTGGAGGGGTCCATAACAGATAGCGTGGCATCTGTGCTCAAAGATGAGCTGGACTTTTGGCAACTTTGTTCCCAAAAAGCCATGGGCAAGCCTTTTCATAGACTGCCCTCCGGCCCACTATCTCTCTCTCTTATCTGTGGTGCCCCTCTCTCCCGCAGCCACTGATGCCTATGCTGTGGGGGCTGTCATACAGACGTGAAATAGCATATGCAGGGGTCTGGCATGGTGAACACTATTATTGTTACTATTGTATTTTACTGCCCAATGCCTCTTGTTTTCATCGTAAGAAATATGTGACTTGACCAGTAAGTCAGAACCATGGATGTTTATATGACTCCCCTATCCAAGAACAGAAGATTACTGAGATAGTAAGTATTCAGGCCCCTACGATGGTGAGAGACAGGGTTATCAATAACAATGCAAAAGAAATAGTCATACGGAAAATAAGGTGAGGGTGAATCTTCAAAACTGGTTTTCCTTTCCCATTTTCAAAATGTTCTAAAATGATAATGTTCGTAACAGTCCTGTGAGGTGCGAATGAATTTTTCCTCATTTTACAGATGTAGAAACTGAGGCTTAAAAGAGATTCAGGAACTCTCAATCATGCAGCTATTAGGTGGCAGCATAAGGATTTGTAATTAAGAATATCAGGCTCCCAAGGCCCTGCTCTAATCCCATATTTCACAGCCTGTACACACCCAAAACAAGGAACCATTGATCCACCCTGCTCTGCCTCTGCAGCCAAGTGCCACTCTGCCTCCATTCCCAGGGCAAGCTTTGCAGGATAAGATAGAGATAGGGCGTTTCCCCTAGGCAGAAAACAATATTTTAGGAGCATATTTTTATTAAATTTACTAAAAATTAGCATGTGAATGTACTCTTTCTGTGAGAAGCATGATCCTTCAGGAACACTTAAACTTAATTCTTTATTAAAGACATTTTTACACACCTGTCATCCTAGCACTTTGGGAGGCCAAGAAGGGTGACTCACCTGAGGTCAGGAGTTTGAGACCAGCCTGGCCAACATGGTGAAACCCCGTCTCTACTAAAAATACAAAAATTAGCCAGGCACAGTGGCACATGGCTGTAATCCCAGCTGCTCGGGAGACTGAGGAAGGAGAATTGCTTGAACCTGGAATGTAGAGAGCTGAGATGGTGCCATTGCACTCCAGCCTGAGTGACAGAGCAAGATTCTGTCTCAAAGAAAAAAAGAAGACATTTGTAAATCAACTGTCTTAGATGATTACTATTTAAATATCTTTTCTACTTCATATCCAGAGAAACTTTGTTTTCTGCTCAGATTTGAAGGAAGAAAACCATACAATGTTTATGATAATATCTATAAAAGGTATCTTGATACTTTCATTTTGTACTCTAGTCCAGCATTTCTCAGTTACATTCCCTAAAGGTTTAAGAAGCACTTCAACTTTTTAAGACACAAAAGTTTAATACTAGGAGGTTGTATTAAAAATATACAAATGCTATGTCAGAAATATGGAGATAGACGTGATAACCTACTAAATCAATATAAGTGGTTGCTCTTACTTATGGGATCACTTTCCTGTAAGAAAGAGGGTCATTTCTGAGAAATGGAGATACCACCCAGAGGCCACCTCATGAAGGGAAGCATCAGGGTCCACTTGGGTGTGACCCACTTGCAGTGTTTCCAAATTTACCACAAGGGGCACTGTGCATGTCATTTCAGTGTTCACTGGGCTATGGACATACAGTTATAATTTTAATGTGCCTAAACTGCATCAGACATTGTGATAGGCTTGATGATTAAAGCATCGATAAGACACTGTACTCACCCTTAAGTGACTTAAAACGTAGTCAAAGAGACTTTCAAGCAAGGCATGAGCTAATGCACAGATATTAAGATGGCAGTAGGGTGGCTGGGAGCTCCGAAGAGAAGATAAATTTTTAGCAGAAACATTTTCAGAAGAGGTGGCACTCAAATTGAGTTTTGAAGACAAGAATTTCGTTAGCTATTAGGGGGAGCAGGATTGTTTTGGAGATGTGAAAGAACAGAAGTCTCTGGAAGCTAACATAAGTTTGGAACAGATGGAGTGACAAATACACGTGGGAGAAGGTCAAGATGAGAAGTGAAAATTTAGCAAGGGCAAATTCATGAGAGACTCTGAGTACCTTGCTAAATATTTTGGCTTCTCTTTCAAAAGCTGTGAGAAGCCACTGACGAGTGACAAATACAGAAATGGCATGACCATATTTTCATCTTAGGAAAATTATTCTGACATCAGGACATTGTGGATATGGAGAGTAGGGAGGGTATGGAAAGATTTTTATGTGTCTGGATTAGGTGATGGGTGAAGGACAGCATCCCTCACCAAGGTGAGAAATATCAGAGATGGGGCAGGGTGGAGAGGGGATTGAAAGGTTAAACTCTGACATGTTAAGACATTACAGAGGCTACATCGGGGAAGAGTAGGCACAGCTGGAAACACTGGTGTGGAGGCCAGGAAAAATGTCCCTCTGGAGATGGGGGTTTTGGAAAGAGTTGATGGGAGTATGGTCAAAAGTTTCTAATGCTACAGAAAGTTCTAGTAAGAAGGAGCCTGACAGTGGAGAGACGTTGGCTTGAATACACATGAAGAGGTCATTAGTGGTCACTGAGAGAGTAGCTCTTTTGGAATGGCAAGGGCCCCTTTCTTTGGGGCCCTTGGGTAGTAAATGGGAAGCTTGGAAATGGAAACAGTAAAAACAGATTTCTCTTTCCAGAAACTTGGCTGACAGAAGAAAGATACAGAATAAGAGCTAGAGGAAAGTTGCTTTTCTCTTAATATTAAAGAGGAAGATTGAGGCTTGTTTATATGATGAAAAGAAAGATCTAGCAGTTGGGGGAGAAAAACACATGAAGAAAGATGTGATTTCTAGAAGGAGTTGAAGGTTTTGGGTGGAGGCAGATTTCTCTGAGTCAGACAGAGGGAGTGCTTTCAGAAAGAGAAGGTAAGCTGAGAAAATTCACATCTGATAGCATTTAATTCCACTTTTGAAATAACAAGCAATGTCTGTAGAACTTGGGGGTGATGAGAGTCCAGTGAGTGATTTGGGGAAAGCAATCAAGATGGAAACACTGGAGTGGAGGGTTTGTGGTGTTCTGGATACACACCCCATCACAGTTTTAATCAAGCACATTTTGACAATTTGCTGAATACACTTGGAAAATTTAGAAACAGTTTTTTTAAGGGTCAGATCACCTGTCAACCTTAAAGAACCAAAGCTTCCTGATTATATGATTATGAAGTGCCACTTTTAATGAAGACTCTCAGTTCTCCAATACTAATTAGGTTAAATCCCATTATAATTGTCTGCTGTGTGGCTTATACCTCATTTTATTGCAGAGCATTATTTGTGTTCAGTTGGAAGAAAGGGCTCCATCCTACATATGTTTTTATAGTTCAGGCTCTACCTCTTGCTCAAACAATTTTCTAATGTATAGTACTCCCCCTTTATCTGCAGGGCATGCATTCCACGACCTCCAGTGGATGCCAGAAACAGAGAATAGTACTGAACTCTATATGTACTCTGTTTTTCCTATACATATATACCTATGAAAAATTTTGATTTATAAATTAGGTACAGTAAAAGATTAACATTATACTACTAATAGAACGATTATAATATGTTATAATAAAAGTCATGTGAATGTGGTCTCTCTCTCTCTCTCCATATCTTACTGTATTTGTTGTACTCAGCTATTTTCAGACAGCATTTGACCACAGGTAACTGGAACCATGGAAAGTAAAACCACAGATAAGTGGAGACTACAGTAATTGCATTAGAATTATTAGTATGTACCTTTTAAAAAATCCACAATGAATCAAATCTTTGAATACAGATCCACATATAAGGTTTATAAATTCATATGCCTAATGAAAAGAAACAAATTTAAAATACTATAATTGGTATTTTCCAGTCTAAAAAAGCATATGTTACCCCAAAATTCCTGGGTTCATCATAGTTCAACAATTTTAATTTTTTAGAGTGAAGATTTTATATTAACTGTTTGCTCTCTTTCAATTCCTTCAGAATCAACAGAAAACATGTATTTGTCTACTTACTCTATGTATATCTTTGCATGATAATAATGCCTAAAATTTATGGAGTGCCTACCATGTGCCAATATTGTTCTTGGTGATTTTACTAGCATCATCTCATTTAATCTTCCCCAAGATCTTATGAAGTATGTGCTGTTATGGATGTATTATAACACCACGAAGGCAAGAACACTGTTCATTGTGTTCACTGCTGTATCACTATTGCCTACAACAGTGCCTGGCATAGTAGACACATAAAATATATGTATTCAATAAATAGAACTCCACTTGATAGATGAAGAAACTGAGCCATAGAGCGGCTAATTAACTTACCTTACTCACTAGGGTTAGATAAGAAAATATTAAAAAATCATGCAAAAATAGGGTACTGGTGAGAATGAAATGCATTATACAAGTGAGGTGTTAAACAGAACCTGGCACAGGGTCACCCTGTCCAGGTGATTTGCCAGCATTACTAGAATTATCTGATTACTTCCCATCAGGGACAGGCAAGACCTAATTCATTTCACTACTGCCAACCACTGGGGCTATGTCTTACATTAATTAGGTAGCACACAAAAATGCTAGGAGGGATAAAATGTTTGCAAATAGATATTTGAGAGCTTAGTGAATTATTTGCTTTAATGAAAGTAAAATGAATTTCAGCTACATAGTCAATATTCATTCAACAAATATGTATCAAGGATGACTACATTATAGCCACTATGCTAGGTGTTGAGAATAAAATCTTGAAGAAATTTTAAAAAAAAGACAGTCTTTGCCCTCATAGAGGTTGCTATCCTGGGAGAGACACAGATACCAATATACGGGTGTAAAAAAATATCATCTTGAATAGGATGCTGTCTAAAACCATTACTTATGCATGAGAAATCTATAAGAATTTCTTGATAAACTGGAACACAAATGAAACTGATAACAATGATTAAAAGCATGAGCTACGCCAAGACGTTAAGAACATAGCATATGTATAGATTAGAGATAAATAATACTGAGAGAAAAGGATAACTGCTTATTAATATTTGGAAGACAGTAACAAAACAGGCTAGAAGAATTACTTAAAATGATTTAGCATTGTATACTAAGAAGTAACATTATACAGTCAAGAAATGAAACATTTAGATTGGAAATGAAAAAACTTAATGATAAAACTCATTAGATAATGGGATCATTCATCAAGAAACTTCCTATTTTCAAACACAGGTGATGACAAAATGTGCAAAACTCGTAGTGCAAAATTTGCTATGCAAACCACGGATAAACCCAGCGGGAAAACATTAGAACATCAATAATGCATTTTGTTGTGCAGCAACATATACAAGCACTTAACTCAGTGTAGAGATAATGACATTTTAGTATCTGACTGACATAAGCTTGGATGTGGGCCCGCTTTCCTCTCCAGGCCCATGCCTTACGCGATGTTTCCCAAAGCTGATGTGCAAGATGGCTTTACAGGCTTCATCAAGCCCTTTGACCTTTGTGGGTTTCAGTTTCCCCCTCTGTGAAGCAGTGTAATACTCCAAGTCACCATGGATGGAATGTAACCAGCATTTATAGATCTCCCATAGTGCTTCCGACAGCAAGATGCCTTGACAGATGTGGGTGGCTGTGAAGATAATGGATTCCATTTACTGAGTGCCTGGAAGGAGGTGTGTTGGATGAAGGCTCTTCTTTAATCTTGATCACAGTCTTTGCAGTGGGTGCTGCTGTTCTTAAGGATGAGGAAACTATGTCCCAGTTGGATTCGGGAACTTGTCTAAGGGCACATGGCCAGTAAGGTGTAGAAGCAGTCTACTTCTGTCTCTAGTACCCTGCTGCCTCCTACCACATTGGTCTTTCCTTCAAATCACCATGAAACTAGCAACGTAAGGATGACAAAAAGTATATATATATCATCCTCTATTTTACCAGGAAATGATGATTTTTGCAAGAGAAAAGGAGGTTTTTAAGCTTGAAAAGGTTGTGAAAGGTAAGTTGTATTTACTGAAATCACCATCATCCTCTCAGTCATATTGATGAACAGTTCTATCAGGTCTTGCATCAGCCACGTTTCAAAGCATGTGAAACTCACAGAATTCTACAACCTTTCTCTCTGGACCCTTTGCCATCCCAGGTCCAGACTAGCTCATGCTCCAAGAAGACTTATTCTTTACTCTTATCACAGCAGAAGGAAAGCTCTCCCATCACCCACCATCCCTGGTCCCAGCCAGGTCTATGAGGAAAGCAGCCTGATTGTGAAGTAATTTATAACAGGCTGTAAATAAACAAGCTCTCAGTCCCTCCCAGGACATAAGCATTTGAATGATTGAATCAGTGTAGTAAATAATAGGTAGCATTTGCACAAGGCACTATTTGTTAAAAAGACATTTAAATATGTTTAATTCTGTGGGTGTTGTTATCTGTATTCTCAAATAGAAAAATTAAATTTTAGACAGAGTAATTGGCACAATTAAGTGCCAGAGCCACAATTTGACCACCCAACTTCTCATTCACAATTGTGTATTTTGTCCATTATATTTCCCAGTTGCCCTGAGGCATTGGGGGAAAGAGGCATAAGGCTTTTCTTGAGGAAGATAACTTTCTTCCTTGGTTCTTTCCTAGCTCTGGCTACCAGCACACTCTTCCTTTGAGCTGTAGCATGTACAAATCATGCAATTAGCAATTCAGAAAATGCCTTTAAAAACTTGCTAAATTCCTCTTTATTTCACTGACATGTTGAACAGATTTAATTGTTAAATTTGGCAACATGAAGGCAACAGTGGTTGACTTACTGTCTGAAATTAGCACTTAGGCCCTATGGGAAGGTGCATTCAGCAAAAGTGAATTATTATTTTGCTGTTACGTTTAAGGTGTGCTGGGTACTATTTTCCACACTTTACATATACTATCTCGTTTAATACTTATGACCACCCTAAGATAGAAAGTGCTATTATTATGTTCTTTTTATAGATGAAAACACTGGCATAGCTAAGTAACTTGCTTGAGAGTCAGCAGTTGAAACTGGGATGCAAAGCACAGGAGTGTGTCCCCAGAGCCCCTGTCTTTAGACGTGTGTCACAAAGCACCGTTGTCTCCTTCCTCCACCCTGGGAAATGCTGCAGAGTTTAGCGCTGAATAGGACTTCTGGAATAAATTTCTAGAGAGTCTGAAAACAACCATGACCTCATACCTCTGATGCTTTTTAGTATTGTGCCCAACAGGTCACACAATGTGTTTGCTTTGTAAGAATGATCTCTGGATTCTTCATTGATCTAAATTCAGCCTCCCCACTCACAGCACTTATTGAGCCCAGCAAGAAACACGAGTTTATGTCAGGAACAAATAAATCCTTCTTTGCTTTCCATCTGAATGGGGCTTTTCTTTATGAAAATCAATGGGAATTGAATCGCTCTGAAGGGCCTGTCTGAGATATGTTAATAGTAGAATCAATGGATACCCTTCCCACCTATTTTGGTGATGAGAAAAATCTCCAGGTGGTCTCTTCACCCCAGTGAGGAGAGAGTGTTTAGAAATTAATGAACAAGAAATGTCTCAGAGGCAAGAGAGCTCAAACACCAGCCTCTTCAAAAATAAAACACACATGAAGTATAGCACTCATAAGCTATGGTCTTTATGCAAGTCTCAGTTTCCTCGATGCCTCAGTTTCCTTAATTATACAATTTGTTTTTTGGTCAATTATGTCATGTTAACACATGAAAAGTGCTTATAGCAATTTTTGACATCACTGTAGTTACGTGTTCAATAATTATTTGTGTTTCCTGCTCCGAGTCTCCTCTGTGGATAGTAGGAATGGTGGAAAGACAGTGGTTATGGCTCCAAAAGAATCCCAACAAAGGAGATAGGAAGAGAAAATGGCAATTTCCAATTCCCTCTCACTCTTTCACTCCTTTGCCACCTGTCTCTTTCTATTAGGTACCCTTCTCAATCCTTATGCAAATTGAAGTATTACCTCTTGTGTGATTCATATAGTTAATTTATCTGTCAAAGTTATTGTCACATTTATCACAACCTGATGAGGAAGGGACAACTATCGTCCCCATTTGCAGATGAGAAACCTGGAGTTTGATGTTAAGCAACCTACCTGGGTCACAAACTTGGTAACTAGTGGAGACAGAACTCAAATGGATCAAAAATGTAGTTTCTGGTTTTACATAATTCAGTGCACAATTCTTAAGTAGATTTTGAGTTAGAGAAACCTGAGTGGGAGGAGTCTAGGTTTCTTCATTAATTAGCCATATGACTTCAGGCAAACTCTAGCTTCCTTATCTGTTACATGCAGATAATGGTGCCTATCTTTTGGGCCTCTTCTAACAATTAAAAGAGATAACATTTAAGATAACACTTGAAGTCAGCTCCAAAAAGAAGCTATGATTATCTTTCCCTTCTCCTACACCTTACCATTACATTATTAAAGGCCACTGTTCCTTTTACCCAGTATATAATATCTATCTTTTAACCAAAAGCTATAACAAATACTAGAAGGCAAGAAATACAGTTTGAAGAGGTTGAATAAGCATCATAGCCAAAGTCAGATATGGCAGGAATGTTGAAATTATTAGACCAGGAATTTTTTTAAATAACGAATATGCTAAGGGCTTAATGGAAGAAGTAGAAAACATGCAAGAAGTGATAGACAATGTAAAAAGAGCAATGGAAATTCTAGGTTTTAAAAAATTTCTAGCGACAAAAAAGACTAACGGAAATGACAAATGTTTTTATGGACTCATTAGTAGACTGAATACTGATGAGAAAATAATCTTTGAGTTTGAGAATATGACAATAGACACTTCCAAAACTGAGAAGCAAGAGGGAAAAGATGGGGGAAAAAAAAGCAGAATGTCCAAGAACCATGGGACAACTACGAAAGCCGTAACATCTGCATAATGAGCACACCAGAGGAGAAGAAAAAGATAAGGGAGCAGAAGCAATATTTGAAGCAACAATGACTGTGAATTTCCCCAAAATTAATGTAAGACTCTAAACCACAGATCCAGGAGGCTCACAAAACTTCAACAGATAAACATCAAACAACAAACAAAACCGACAAGTGGTTGTATCATATTCAAACTACAGAAAATCAAAGATTAAAAAAAAAACCTAAATAAAGCCAGAGGAAATGAAATTTCCTCTGTAGAGGAGCAAAGAATTACATCTGGCTTCTCAGAAACCATGAAAGTAAGGAGAAAATCTTCAGGATTTAGAGCTAGGAAAGAGTTCTTAGACTTGACATCAAAAGTACTACCAGTAAAAAGAAAATAAGTTGGATCTTATCAAAATAAAAAATATTTTCTCTGTGACAGAGTCTGTTAAGAGGATGAAAAAACAAGCTACACACTGGGAGAAAGTAGTTGCAAACCATATCTCTGACAAAATATTAGTATTTAAATTATTTAATGAAATCTCAAAACTTCACAGTAAAAAAGCAAGTAATCCAATTAGAAAATGAACAAAAGACAGGAAGAAGCATTTTACCAATGGCAAATAAGCACATGAAAAGATATTCAACATCATTAGCCATTAAGGAAATGCAAATTAAAGCCACAATGAAATATCACTACACACCTATTAGAACAGCTAAAATAATAATAGTGGTAACACCGATGCTGGGAAGGATGTGGAGAAACTAGATCACTCACACATTGATAGTGGGGATGTAAAATGTTACAGTCATTCTAGAAAATAGTCTGGCAGTTTTATATAGAACTAAACACACAACTACCAAATGACCTAACAATTACACACTCGGGCATTTATCACAGAGAAATAAAAACTTTGGTTCACAGAAAACCTATACGTAAATGTTCATAGCAGTTTCATTCACAATGGTCAAAAGTTTGAAAGAACCCAGATACCCTTTGGTAAATGGTCAAACAAACCATGACACGTCTACCATGGAATACTACTCTGTAACAAAAAGGAGTGATCTATTGATACATGTAAGAAGAATTATGGAGAGTTATCCTGAACGAAAAGAGCTCATCCCTAAAGGCTATATGCTATCAAATTTCATTTCTATAGCATTCTTGAAATGCCACAATTATAGACATGTGGGATACATTTTTGCTTTCCAGGGGTTAAGGATGGAGTGGCAGGAAATTATGTGTGGTTATAAAAGGGTAACCTGAAGGATCTTGTAGAAGGAAAATATTTTGTATCTTGACTGTTCAATGCTTTGAAAGATGTTACCGTTAGGAGAAACTTAAATATAAAACATAAATCTGTAAAACTTCTAGGTCAGGAGATCGAGACCATCCTGGCTAACATGGTGAAACCTCGTCTCTACTAAAAAATACAACAAACTAGCCGGGCGAGGTGGCGGGCGCCTGTAGTCCCAGCTACTCAGGAGGCCGAGACAGGAGAATGGCGTAAACCCGGGAGGCGGAGCTTGCAGTGAGCTGAGTTCCGGCCACTGCACTCCAGCCTGGGCTACAGAGCGAGACTCCGTCTCAAAAAAAAAAAAAAAAAAAAAAAAGTAGGAGAAAATCTTCAGGATTTAGAACTAGCAAAGAGTTCTTAGACTTGACAACGAAAGTACTACCAGTAAAAAGAAAATAAATAGGATCTTATCAAAATTAAAAGAGTAAAATTAAAAAGGGTACACAAGATCTTCTGTATTATTTCTTGCAACTGCATGTGAATTTACAATAATCTCAAAGTGAAGTTTAATTAAGACATGGTTTTCAAGTAATGATTATGACATAGGAAAATGTTTTTATTATATGAAAAAGTGAAAAATGCAACTATATTTTAAGTAATGAAAAATGTAAAGAAAGCATATATTTATATTTATGCTGAGCTTAAGAAATGGGAGTACTAAAAGGTTTACCTTTGAGCAATAAAATAAAGAAACATATATTTTTCTTTCTTCCTTACAATTAAATGTATTTTTCAGTTTTTAATATTACATTTTTATATTACATTTATTAATAACATCAGTAACCACAAAACAGAACTGCAGAGGTCATGATCATCCATTCAATTCACAAATGAAAACTTCACACTTTTCCTAGTAGAGTTTCAGAAGAAATGGCAATTTATTGAAAACCTTGATTTGATATTAAATAAATGATCCTTTCCTACTCTCCAGAATGATAACTTTTATAATTAATGGGATAATTTAACTGCAAATCTTCCAGTCAGTAATATTAATTAAAAAGAAGACATGTAAATGACCTTCTGGAAAGGACTTATCTCTTAATTTACCCACAAATAAGCACTTGCGATTACTTCTTAATCAATACCAGGAAGCCAGCTAGAATTAATACCAGGCCTCTTAGTTTCAGCCACTTTTAAGAGCACTCAGGATCACCACATTCATACGCTTCAAGGCCAGCCCTATATTTTCCTCTAATTTACCTGACCTTTCAGACAGTAAGTGAATTTCAGGGTTTATAGGCTTGGCCTGAATAACTGGCAACTTTCATTACTTTGATAATTGACCAAAAGCTTTGGGAAATGTCAGCCTTTCCTGGGTTATTGTTTAATATTGTTTAATATGTTAATAAGATCATTAACATGTTTCTTAGCTGAGAAAAAGTCCTGTTACATAAAGAAAGTTGTAGGAGGCTGGAGAAGGATGAATAAAAAAAACTGTATTTTTATTTCTAGGAAAAAAGTAGAGTTCTTTCCAAACTACCTTTCTTTTTGTGTTAGATGTAGCATAAACAGTGGCTATTAGGTTTCAGAGAATTGATACTTAAAGACAAAATGCACTTGCCTCTTTTGAGGAGGTCTGGGTCTAAATTAGCATATATTTGAAATTACTCCTCCATCTCTTAAATTGTCAGTTGAGGAAATTGCTAACATACTTCTGTATTGATGGGGTTCAGGACACACTACCCCCAAATATGGCATATGGTATATTGAATCTGTTAAGCTGAGGGAATTTGAGAAACAGAATGTGCAGGGAGAACTTTCTAGCCATCCCTTTAAGTAGGTCATAAAACCTAGGAAGAGCTTTCTGACTCTCCTGTGAAGGTCATAACATCCTCAGGTCAGAGGTGCCCACCCTATACCTGGAGGAAATCTTCAGATATCTTTATATCTGAAGACACAGGGACACAGAGAAGATCGAAAGGAACAGACCTTGCTAAGTCTCCCCAGTTTATTACCATGAGGGCATACCCCTGTGTCCTATCATATTCTTTCATGACTATTCACGCTTCAACAAACATCGCATAAAAACACCCAGGTTCAACTGCTTCTTTGGGTCTTCATTTTCTTATGAAGGCTTCTGTGTCAGGTAAAACTTTTTTGAGATAAACGTATGTGCTTTCCTCTAGTTAATCTGTCTTTCGTTACAGAGTCCCAGCCAATGCACCTGAGATGAGTAGAAGGAAAAGATATTTTTCCTCCCTCACAGTATATAGCATATTCTTTCTCTTCAAGGATAGTGTTCGATTGATTCAATTTCTTTTACAGGGGTGTTGGTTGTTTTTTTGGACATCTTAACTAGCGTTTCAATGATTTGTCAATAGTTAGGAAGACCCTACAAGCCACAGGCATGTTCTTTCAGTGGTTTTACCAACACACATTAGTGGTTTCAGGCTTGAATGCTTCCAGCCCCTCCTTAAGGTAAGTGACCCAGTATGGGATTGTCAAGTTGAACTCAGCTAAGGTAAATGAACATTTACATCATGTGACACAGTAGGTACCAATGAGTTTGTAGTCCTAGCCATGACAGTGTTTTCACAGATGAAAGCAGGTGATTGCATCTTTACACAAAATCACCTGTTGCACTGCACTGGTTACATTAGGATCCGATTTCTCCAAGTTGGAATCTGAGGCCTCGAAACACCATTACCACCAAATTAGAATGCTTAACCCAACAGCACCATGGTGGAAACACTTGTAGAGTATCTCTTCTCTTCCCCTTCCCTTTTCTGTTCCCCCTCCTCTTTTCTCCTTTCCTTTCCTTTCCTTTCCTTTCCTTTCCTTTCCTTTCCTTTCCTTTCCTTTCCTTTCCTTTCCTTTCCTTTCCTTTCCTCTCCTCTCCTTTCCCTTTCCCCTTCCTTCTTTCCTTCCTTCCTTCCTTCCTTCCCTCCCTCCCTCCCTCTCTCTCTCTCTCTTTCTCTCTTTCTTTCTTCCTTCCTTCCTTCCTTCCTTCCTTCCTTCCTTCCTTCCTTCCTTCCTTCCTTCCAATGGAGACTCACTTGGTTGCTCAGGCTGGAGTGCAGTGGTGTGTTCTCAGCTCACTGCAACCTCTCCATCCTGGGTTCCAGCAATCCTCCTTGCCTCAGCCTCTGGAGTAGCTAGGATTACAGATGCCCACCACCATGCCCATTTAATTTTTATATTTTTAGGAGAGACAGGGTTTCACCAAGTTGGCCACGCTTGTCTTGAACTCCTGACCTCAGGTGATCCACCTGCTTTGGCCTCCCAAAGTGATGGGATTACAGGTGTTAGCCACAGACCCCGGTTTTTCTCTCTTTTTTTCTTTCTTTCTTTCTTTCTTTCTTTCTTTCTTTCTTTCTTTCTTTCTTTCTTTCTTTCTTTCTTTCTTTCTTTTTCTTTCTTTCTTTCTTTCTTTCTTTCTTTCTTTCTTTCTTTCTTTCTTTCTTTCTTTCTTTCTTTCTTTCCTCCTTCCTTCCTTCCTTCCTTCCTTCCTTCCTTCCTTCCTTCCTTCCTTCCTTCCTTCCTTCTTGTTGTTTCTTTTAATGGAGGGGAAAGCAATGTAAAATAAATAAATACACGGGAAAAGAAAAAAAAGCCACCACAATTAATTGTCCACCACGAGTAAAGCAATCATGAGGTTCTATACCAGTTTTCAGACACAGCAGGATGAGACAGCAGCTTTGAACTGGCTCGACTTTGTGATTCAACTTCCTCCCTTCACTACCTGCTGGTTGGACTCAACGTAGCTTTTGGATCCTGATAAGTCAATTAAATGCTTCCAACCCCCAAACCTGAATCACATCCCAGAAAACATCCATGGATGTGGGTGCTGATGTTCTAAATTTGACTCTCACTTTAGCCACTCATTTTGTGTGTCTTCGCTAGAGATTTTAATTTCTCAGAAATAGGATTTCCTCAACTGCAGACTGGATGAATGGTGCCGTGAAGGACTAAATGGGGAATGTGAGTTGAGCTATAGTGATTTGCAAGGTCCTTTGGCAGATGTCATGATAAAGATCACCAAGGAATGCAGCACGTGGAACGGCCAACATTTCAGATCCTAATGAGAGAACTGTGAGAATGTAATCTTTCAAACAATTCAAGATGAAAGCCTTTCTGAGCTCTGAAAATATGAATGTTGGTTTACAGTCTTTAATGCTTGAATTCACAGAGTTACTATGCTAAGTCTTCCTATCACTTTGTATTATGTAGCTCTTGTGTCAACTACTCGAAGAGAGTATTGTTTAGTCATGAATCTCTCCTGTCTCAGCCTTTCCTGCTACCTAGATAAGACAAAACACTTCTCCCAGGGGAGGAGAAGGAGGTATGAACACAATAATATGTTTGCCTAATTTTCTTTTTTTCCATTTGGTGTTTCTCTTACATACCAGAGACAGCTATCAATAATGACTATAATCTTAATCTTGGAGTGAGCAGTGCAGGATTAAACACAACATTTTCCAGATATCATTTGGCTGACCAGGATTAAATTATTTACTTTCTATATTTTTCCATCTTTCCATCTTTCTGTACAACAGGAGAAAGGTCACTCTTTGGGAGACTGATGTTAGGAGGAAACAAACCCCCTGAGTAAATTTGCCTGGTGCCCAGTAGTCCTTCAAGCTGTTGTCTTTGTTTATTTTAACTTGGCTTCAAGCTCTTTGCACTTACATTCAATGTCTTCCTCATTCTGGTTTAACTTCATCACTTAGTGTCAGAGTTCTTCCAAAAGCTCTTTCTCAATGAGTTAGTAATTAAAGATTGCATAATTAGTGTGGTCTAATAAAGATGTACATATTTGTTTTTCATCCCCATTCTTGGCACAGAGCTTCTAAACCTTGAGATTTCCTGGGTGATAGGAGTGTCTTTTATTGTTAATAAGGAGCTCTTTTTTACCTTATCTGAGTGTGTTAGGCCATTCTTGCTTTGCTATAAAAAAATGTCTGAGACTGGGTAATTTATAAAGAAAATAGATTTAATTGGCTCACAGTTCTGCAGGCTGTAGAAGCATGGCACTTGCATCTACTCAGCTTCTGAGGAGGCCTCAGGGAGCTTTTACTCATGGCAGAAAGAAAAGTGGAAGCAGGTGCATCACATGGCAGGAGTAAGAACAAGGGAGAGAGAGGGGAAAGCTGCCACACACTTTTAAACAACCAGATCGCTCAAGAAATCGTTCACTATCATCAGGACAGCATCAATGCGATGGTGCCAAAACATTCATGAGAAATCCCTCATGACCCAAACAACTCCCAGCAGGCCCCACCTCCAACATTGGGGATTACATTTCACCATGAGATTTGGAGAGGACATCCAAACTATATTGCCAAGTTTATGTTAATGAGGTGACCTTTGGGGACTGTGAGGCTGGATGTCTTCAAGATGGGAGCTGGTTGCTAAAGGAACAAACACGTGATTAGAGGGTTGGAACTTTCAGCCCCACTCCTGAAGTGGGAGGGGAAAGGGGACTGCAGATTGAATGAATCGCCAGTGGACAATTATTTAATCAAGCATGCCTATGTAATGAAACTTAAAAAACAAAAAAATCCCCTCTTGAACCATGAGGTTCTGGAAGCTTCTGGGTTGGAACAAATCAATACATCAACACATCAAAATGCTGCCCACAGTACATGGACAAGAGGGCATGGAAACCTCACCCTTATATCTTGTCCTGGGCTTCTGTTTGGCTGCTCCTGAGTTGTATCCTTTGTAATAAACCAATAATCTTCAGTAAAGTGCTTTCCAGGACTCTGTGAGTCATCCTAGGGAGTTATGAAAGCTGAGGAGTGGTCAAGGGAACCCCTGAATTTTTAGTTGGCTGGACAGAAGTGTGAGTAGTTTGGGAACCCTGTTTGTAGCTGGAATGAGATGTAGGGGCAGTCTTATGGAACTGAACTGAGTCCTTAACCTGTGGGGTCTATGCTAGCTCTAGGTAGTGTCAGAATTGAAGGGAGTTGTTGGACACCCATTTGGTATTGGAGAATGGGTTAGAGTCAGAAAAAAAAACAACCCACAAAATTTGAATTTTCCCAACAATAAAAATGTGAATTTTCACATAACCAATTCTCATTTAAATTAGAAGAATTTCAGGAGAGGCGGGGTAAGATGATGGGATACAAAACTCCACCAATCATCCCTTCAGCAAGAACACCAAGTTAACAACTATCTACACAGAGAAAACAGCTTCATAAGAATAAAAAATCAGGTGAGCACTCATAGTACCTGTTTTCAACTTAATGTTGCTGAAAGAGGCACTGAAGAAATTAAAAAAAAAAACAATCTAGAATTACAGATGCCACCCTTCCCCTATCCCTGGCAGCAGCAATGTGGTGCTAAGAGCAGCTCTGGGCACTGGGGGAGGGACAACACAGAAACTGTGTCATTGAACTCAGTTCTGTCTTGTTAGAGCAGAAAGGAAAACCAGACCAAACCCAGCTGATACCTGCCTATGAAGGTATTTAAATCAGCCCTAGCCAGAGAGGAATTGCAGATGCCACAGGTCACAATTTGAGTGCCTGCAAGCCTCCCTGCTAAGGGCTACTATGCTCTGTGTCTACAAGTAAACTTGAAATGCAGTCTAGGCCACAACGACTGCAACTCTTAGGTGAGTCCTGGTGCTGAACTAGGCCCAGAGGCAGTGGACCGAGGGGGCATGTGACATACTGAGACACCAGCTAGGGCAGCCAGAGGAGTGCTGGCATCATCCCTCCCCTAACCCCACATTTCACAGCTCGCCACTCTGAAAGAGATCCCTTCCTTTTGTTTGAGGAGAGGAAAGGCAAGATTCAGGAGGACTTTGTCTTGCATCTAGGAAACCGGCTCAGCCACATCAGGAAAGGGCACTGGGCAGAGTCATGAGGTCCTACCTCCCAGACAACATTCCTAGACCCACCCTGTTGCCTTGAAGGACAGGTCCCAGTCCTGGAAGCGTTCATCACCTTCTAACTGAAGAGCTGTTGGGCACTGAATAACAAGCAGTAACACTCAGATACTACCTTGAGTGCCTCAGGTGAGCCTCTGAGACTTGCTGGCTTCAGGTAAGACTTAGCACATTACCAGCTGTGGTGGCTATGGGGCGAAACTCTTCCTGCTTGAGAAAAGCAGAGGGAAAAGTAAAGGGGACTTCCTCTTGCACCTTAGGTACCAGCAGAGCCTCAGGGGTGCAGAGCACCAAGCAGGCTCTTGGGGTCCCTGATTCCAGGAATTGACTCCTGAATAGTATTTTTGGACCTGCCCTGGGCCAGAGGGGAGTTCACTGTCTTGAAGTGTGGGTCCAGGAAGCATTCATGACAAGCTGATTTAAGAGACCTTGGGTTTTAAGGGAACATTAGAGGTAGTCTGGCAGTACTCCCCATGGGCCTGTGGTAGTAGTGGCTACAAGGTGAGGCCCCTCAGCCTTTGGAAAGGGGAGAGGAGAGTGGGAAGAACTGTATCTTGTGGTTTGGGTGCCAGCTTAGCCACAATACAATAGAACAGCAGGCAGACTTCTAAGTTTTCTGACTGTAGTTCCTGACTCTAAAATGGGACTTCTGGACTCATCCAGGGTCTGGGGGAGCTTGTTACCTTGAAGGGAAGCTCACAGGCCTGGTTGGTTTTGCCACCTGCTGATTGCAGATGCTCAGGGCCTTGAGTAAACATAGGCAGTAGTTAGGGAGTGGTTACAGCAAGTCCTGGGTGACACCCAGTGCTGTACTGGCTGCAGGTCTGACCCAGCAAAGTCATAGTAGTGATGGCCACAGGGTGCTTGTGCCACTCCATCCCTCAGAGCAGACAGAGAGACTCTGTATGTTTTGGAGAAAGTAAAGGATGAGAACAAGAGTATCTGGTAATCCTAAGAATTCTCTCAGATTTGATTCAGGACAAGCAAGGCAGTATTCCTATGAGTCTGCAAGAACCACAGAATTACTGGGCTTGGGATGCCACCAGCTTAGATCACAATACCCAAGTCCTTTCAAATATCTAGAAAGCCTCCCCAAGAAGAATGGCTACAAATAAGCCCAGACAATGAAGACTAAAATAAATACCTAACTCCTCAATAGCCAGACGTTGAAGAACATCTACTAGCATCAGCACCATCCAGAAAAATATAACCTCACCAAAGGAACTAAATAATGCACCAGGGACCAACCCTGAAGAAATAGAGATTTTCTTTCAGACAGAAAATTCAAAATAGCTGTGTTGCGAAAACTCAAAGAAATGCAAGATAATGCATAAAAGGAATTCAGAATTCTATCAATAAATTAAACAAAGTGAATGAAATAATTAAAAAGAATAAAGCAAAAATTCTGGAGATGAAAAATGCAATTAGCATATCAGAATTGATCAAGCAGAAGTAATAATTAGTGAACTTGAAGACAGGATAATTGAACATATACAATCAGAAGAGAAAAAGGAATAAAAAACAATAAAACATGCCTAAACAATCTAGAAAATGACCTCAAAAGGGAAAATCTAAGAGTTATTGGCCTTAACGGGCAAATAGAGAAAGAGACATGAGTAGAAAGTTTACTCAAAAGGATAATAACAGAGAATGTCCCAAACATAGAGAAAGATATCAATATCTAAGTACAAGAAGGTTACAGAACACCAAGCAGATTTATCCAGAGAAGACTATTTTAAGGCAATTAATAATCAAACTCCCAAAAATCAAGGATAAAGAAAGGATTATAAAAGCAGCAGGAGAAAAGAAACGAATAACATACAATGGAGCTCCAATACTTCTGGCAGCAGACTTTTCAGTGAAAACCTTACAGGCCGGGAGAGAGTGGCAGGACATATTTAAAGCCCTGAAGAAAAATAACTTTTGCCCTAGAATAGTGTATCCATTGCAAATATCCTTCAAACATGAAGGAAAAATAAAGATTTTCTCAGACAAACAAAAGCTGAGGGTTTTCATGAATACCAGGCCTGTCCTACAAGAAAGGCTAAAGAAAGTACTTCAATCAGAAAGAAAAGAACATTAATGAGCAATAAATAATCACCTGAAGGTACAAAACTCACTGGTAATAATAAGCACACAGAAAAACACAGAATAGTGTAACACTGTAACTGTGATGTGTAAACTACACTTATTCTAAGTAGAAAGACGAAACAATGAGCCAATCAAAAATAATAACCACAACAACTTTTCAAGAATTAGCAATTACAATAAAATATAAATAGAAATCATAAAAAGTTAAAAAGCAAGGATAGGAAGTTAAGGTATAGAGATTCTATTAGCTTTCTTTTTGCTTGCTTGTTTATACAAATAGTATTAAGTTGTCATCAGGTAAAAATAGTGAATTATAAGAAAGTATTTGCAAGCCTCATGGCAACCTCAAACCCCAAAACATACAATGGATACACAAAAAATAAAATGAAAATAATTAAATCATGTCACCAGAGAAAATTACCTTCACTAGAGGAAGAGAAGAAGAAAAGAGAGAAGGAAGAAGAGACCACAAAACAACCAAAAAGCAAACAACAAATTGGCAAGAGAAAATCCTTACTTATCAACAGTAACATTGAATGTAAATGGGCTAAACTCTCTAATCAAAAGACATAGACTGACTTACTGGATTTTAAAAAACAAACAAATAACAACCAAAAAAAAAAAAAAAAAAAAAAACCAGACCCATTGATCTGTTGCCTATAAGAAACACACATCACCTATGAAGACACACAAACACTGAAAATAGATATTCCATGCCAATGGAAACCAAAAAAGAGCAGGAATCATTATACTTATATCAGACAAAATAGATTTCAAGACAAAAACTACAGGGAGTGACAAAGAGGGTATCTATATAAGGATGAAGGGATCATTTCAGTAAGAGGATATAACAATTTTAAATATATATGCACCCAGCGTCAGAGCACCCAGATACATAAAACAAATATTATTAGAACTAAAGAGAGAGATAGGCCCCAGTATAAAAATACATGGAGAAAACATTTGCAAACTATCCATTCGACAAGGGATTAATAACCAGAATATAGAAGGAGTTCAAACAGATCTATAATAATAGTCTAATAATCTGATCAAAAAATAGGCAAAATATTTGAATAGACATTACTCAAATAAGACATGCAAATGGCAAACAGGCATATGAAAAGGTGTTTAGCATCACGGATCATCAGAGAAATGAAAATCAAAACTAAAATGAGATATCATCTCACCTCCAAAAGACAGGCAATAACAAATGCTGGCAAGGATGTGAAGAAAAGGGAACCCTCATACACTGTTGGTGGGAATGTAAATTAGTAAAACTATTATGGAGAACAGTTTAGAGGTTCCTCAAAAAACTACAAATTTGAGCTACTGTATGATCCAGCAGTCTTACTTTTGGGTATATACCCCAAAGAAAGAAAATGAGTATATCAAAGAGATATCTGCACTGCTATGTTTGTTGCCCCACTGTTTAAAAGTGGGAAGATTTGAAAGCAACCTAAGTGTCTATCAACAGATGAACAGATTTTAAAACGTGGCACATATATATAATGGAGTACTATTTGGTCATAAAAAGGATGGGATCCAGTTATTTGCAACAACAAGGGTAGAACTGGAGGTCAGCATGTTAAGGGAAATAAGCCAGGCACAGAAAGACAAACATTGCATGCTATCACTGTATGGAATCTAAAAATCAAAACAATTGAACATGTGGACATAAAAAGTAGAAGGATGATTACTGGAACCTGGGAAGGGTAGTGGGAGTCTGGTGGGGGAAAGTGGGAATGGTTAATGAGTACAAACAATAGTTTAAAAGAATGACTAAGACCTTAGTACTTGATAGCACATTAGGGTGACTCTAGTCAGTAACTTAATTGTTAAATAAGTTAAAGAATGTAATTGGATTTTTTTTTAACTCAAAGCATAAATGCTTAAGGAGATAGAGATCTCATTTTCCATGATGTGCTTATGTCATATTTCATGCTTGTATCAACTCATCTCACGTGCCCCATAAATATATACAGCTATTATATGCCCATAACATTTTTAAAAAATGAATTAGAAGAATTTCAAGGTGAACATATATAACTGGGTAGAATTGACGGTAAATTTCAAAAATATTTTCTTTTTTATTCTCAGTGCTAAAGACTATCTGGCTGATAGAGGAAGCAAGTATTCTATATTTAGCTTTTTCCCCCACTGAAATTTCAGATGTATCTATTAGAAGTACATCAACTATTATGCCAAGAGTTTTATGGAAACCAAAAGAGAGCATAGTAGAGTCACTATTCTGCTATGTAACTAAGATTCTACTGTGAAACTATATGTATCATGAAACTAAGAAACATAGTAGGCCTCACTTCAACCAACCCCTTCTGTATTCAAAGAAATCCATTAACAGAATCTTGGCATCTGTAAGTAAGACATTTGGAGGGCAAGGACAATATGTGATACAACAAAGTAGGAAACAAAAGGGAAAGAGAAATAAGCAGTGTGACGTTATAGGGAATAGAAAGTAAGAAAGAAAAAGGCTAGTTGAGAAGTGGGAGACAGGATACATTTTTAAAGCATCAAAAGTATACTCTGTACAAGGTCTCCGTTTTCTCAGCTGTACATCTGTTTTCTCTGATGTAATTATTTTTGCATTTTTACTGGTGAGAAAACTTTGAGTCTGAGACAACAACGCATGTGCCAGAGACAGAATTTAAAGATTTCTCATGCATCACCTCTACTACTATCTACTATCACTATCTACTCTCCTTTGAAATTGGTTATTTGAACTGATTATTCAAACTGATTATTCTCACTTCAGCCACTGTCACCCCCTCATCCAAGCCACATTTTTCTTTTCTTTTTTTTTTTTTTTTTTTTTTGAAGTGGAGTTTTGCTCTTGTTGCCCAGGCTGGAGTGCAATGGTGCAATCCTGGCTCACTGCAACTTCCACCACCCAGGTTTAAACGATTCTCTTGCCTCAGCCTCCCAAGTGCTGGGATTACAGGCATGTGCCACTATGCCCGGCTAATTTTATATTTTTAGTAGAGACGGGGTTTTGCCATGTTGGTCAAGCTGGTCCTGAACTCCTGACCTCAGGTGATCCACCTGCCTCGGCCTCCCAGAGTGCTGGGATTATAGGCGTGAGCCACCGCATCTGGCTGCCACGTTTGTTTCTTACCTGAACCACCAGGCTCTCTGTGGATCATCTTGCTTTCACTCTTGTCCCCTAACAGTAATATCTGATCCCGTCAGTCCTCTATGCTCAGTCGCATCCAATGGGTTTCCATTATACTGAGACCCAATCCAAATCATTTCATGACCTACACGACATTTCCGTAGGATCCTGCTGTTGCCCTTTCTTCTGCTCTCCTTTACTGGTTCATGGCATGCTAGCAACATGACTCAGCATCCCTTCAGTTCTTTGTGCATGCCAAACATGTTCCTATCTGGGAGACCTGGCATTCCCCCATATCTGTGTTCCCTTCTGCCACCAAGGCTTCTCTACTCCTTCCATTCTCATGAACTCTCTCTCTATCCTTTTATTTCCCTTTATTTTGGTGTTTTTTCTCTTGATAGCACTTAAGACAACAAGCAATTACAGGGTATATTTACTTATTTATATATTATGTCTTTTTCATCTGAATAAAAGCTCTGTGAGAGCAAATTCTTTTTATCTCCCAGTTACATTTTCAGTCCCTACAAGAATACTTGGCAAAGAGGAGATGCCCAATAAACTTGTTGAACAAATGTGTCTGATTCTAAAGCCAAAAAAAAGAAAATGTTAATGAGAGTTGGAACTCATTTTAAACAAAATCACTAAAAATTTATATATAACAAAATATGTAGAAAATAAACATTTTCCAGTAAGTACAATGCCTTCAGCACACTTATAACAGTATTATTTCTCACTTTACATACCTGACAAAGTGTTCTGATGACTGCTGTCATGTTCTGTAAAGCACCTCGAGCTACTTGAGGGAAAATATGATATAAATGCAAACTAATAATAAACCAACTCTGTGTTTGGTATAACAACGGGCACAGGGTTTTCGATGATTTAGTGAAAAATAAAGTAGGGTGTTTCTAAGGGTAAAGAAATAGATCAAGTCGAAATCATTATAGACTGACCTGAGCAGCAAGAGACCTTAGAGTGTAAACCTATCACAATTTAGACTTAGAGATTAATTTCCTGATGTTTGCAACAAAAGTCAAAGCTTACTAAGTTGAAAACATTCTGTTAGGCTGCCACCATTATTACATTCTAATCTAACATTTAGTCAAACACTCAAACACAGAAAACCATGATTTTGTTGTCTATAGGATAGTTATTTCTAAATCATTGAACATTTTTCCCCCATGAAAGTATATCTTAATTTATATTAAAAATGCTATAGACAATGAATGGACAATAAAACTATATGATTTCATTGATTAGATCTCCCAAAGCCAAGACTGTATAAATAATTTAAAACTTACTTTCTATGATAATTATAAAAATATTTGTGACTTGTATGATACGAAAGTTTAAGGAAGTTAAAGTTTACATGCTATAATTGCAGATGCTTGCTTGTTGCATAAAAGAGAGTATTTTGGAAAAGTCGAATGTGATTTCCATTTCCATTCCAAATCTATGCTTCCCAAACTCTCATGTAAAATAATACATGTTTGCCAAGAGTGGCAAGAGTATTGTTTGCCATGGATGGCAAAGTGAGGGAAGACTGCTGAGCCACTTCAGAGCTGTGCCAGTTTTCAACATAATGTTTTAAAATTAGTTCATTCATGTAAACTTTTATTTTATTGATTTTTAAATTGAGAAAACCCCACAAACTTTTGGGGAAAACCAGAATTATGGTCTAATACTCATCTCTATTATTAAACAGTTCAAAATTTGGCTTTTATGATCAATTTTTAGTATCTTAATCTTTCACCTTTAATACGTGACATAGGAGACCAAAACCAATTTATCAATGTTTTCCTCCTTTTGGAAAAAGAAAAGTGTAGGAAAGAATGATTACAGCAAAATGCAAGAACTGCATCACTTTGTAAAGGAGCTTATAGACTCAGCCAGGTGGGCAAATATAGAAAGAGTGAAAAGAAGAAGAAAGAAAAATACGTCTTAGTCTTTAGATTTATTTTATTGCTAACAATGACACACATAGGAAGTCTTGATTTATTTCTCACATTAAAAGTTTAACTCAATTTTTAAAAAATAGTTACATTGGCATATGTGATTTCAGATTAGGAATAACAATTAAAATTGTATTTGCAAGATTTATGCTTGCTAGGAATCCTTGGAAAAGCTAATAAATTAATGTAAACATTGAGAATAAATTTCAACATATACAGAAAGCCTAATTTTGGTAACATTCAAAAAATGATCACTCATAAGTTTTCCTTTATGGTGTTTAAATATGCGATGCAATATTTTATAAATATTCTTTCAATAGTAATCATCTTTCAGGATACTCTATTAGTTTCAAATTTCTCTGGGGTCCAAGGCTACCTTCATTTCACCTTTTCACATATTCAAATATGAAAAAAAAATGATTGTTACTGACAACACCAATAGGAAAAAAAAGTGGAAATAAATTACACTAATAAAAAGTGGATTTCCCTTTAATCATTTTCTTATGAAGTACCACAATGTAAATTCCTGGTGCAGGATGAAAGTGATTTATAACCCTCAGGATTGCACAGGAAATAGAAATATATAGACAACATTTTTTTTTCTCCAAGAAATAAAAGCTCATCACCATACCGTCATGAACACCAAGTGCATTCAAGCACTGAGCGATGCAAAGGTGCTGAATGGTCCCGAGCGAAGGTGCATCAGCCTTCCATGCCAGTGACCATTTGTACACACATAGCCCCAGCGGGGGGTGTGCATTCAGGGATCTTCCAGAGCAGAAATAGAGACATTCTCTGGGAAAATCAGGTCTTCATAAACTTTATAACCTCATTTCAAAATCCAGGTGCCAGTTTACAGCTTTCCAGATTGACATCTTAAATCAAGAATGTGTCACATGTGTACAATAACTGGTCTAATCTTTTCTGTAAATTGCTGCCTGTGGTTTTCAAAAAACACAGCAAATTGCTGGCAATTGATAACGTGTCTCCCTGTATGGCTAACTTCATTTCTTCATGGTTAACAAATCAGTCTTCAATTATTCATGTGATCACCCAATGACCAATGTCTAGGATCTTCTGACAGTCATTGATTTCAGGGACTAGTAGCCTGCCTGCTTTTTATACTGAACCAAAATTAATATAATGTTTTTGGCATGCAACATTAATTGTATGTAGGAAATAACTACACCCACTGTCTCAGTATCTCAGTTAATGATGAGCATAGCTCAGAACACAATCACTGCTTCTGATGTCCTATGCTGTCTTGAAGCAGGACAGAGTATCTTTTCAAACTAATACTTAAAATGACTTGATGCCTTTAATGTTTCAAATACACAGAGGAAGTGTTTTCTTCATTAATTTTATAATCACAGGACAAAAATAAATGATGAATCATATCTACAAACTGAAACATCAGATGGCCCATTTAAAAATGATGCTGTCAAACCATTGCACATTGTTCTCGAAACAGGGTCAAATCAAGTCCCCAGACAACTCAACCAAATTGAATTTCTGTGGCTAAAATAAGTGTGGGGATATAGTGCTTGTTCTGAAAGGACTTCTTTACACCATTTTCCTTTCAGCAGCTTACTTTCTTAAGGGGATTTTGCAGGAAGCCTATTTACCCTTCCTTGAAATATTTTTTGAATCCGTATTGACTCTAAGCTAAATAGTGCAGTTGTGCAGTGAAATGGTCTTAAAGTTGAGGAACACATTTGTCTCTTTATGCTCAGGAAAATTAACTGCTGTAACTACTGAGGTTAACTGTAGATAACCTCAGAAGGAGCACTAGTAGACTAGCATTTTTTTCCTAACGGTGTCTGAACAGATATTTCCAGGCCACTGATTGTTATAATTTATAACTTGATACCTCCCTTGTTTAGAGCATGTGCCTATAGGATCAGCTCTCAAGGGTAGTGACCTTAGTCCTGATCCATGTAATCTTTGGAGGTTTCTCTCTATAATATGTGCTTGCCAAAGGACAATCTGAGAAAAGAGGGTAAGATGGAGATGGTGGATCGACTCACATTTATTACAAGAAATTTTTAAGAGTGGCAACTCAAAGCACTTTTCTCACTGAAGGTAGGTCAATTACAGCATAGCTGTGAAGATCAGCATGTTATTTGCTATAATGCTCTTTGCTCTTAATTCCATCTTCCTTAGGAAAATTCTGTTCCCTGCTTTAAAATATCAAGGTTTGTTTTCCTTCCATTATCATATTTCTCACTACATTTTATTATGAATACTCACTTAACAGAAAATTTGTTTCTATTACAGTTGTTACTCAGTATCCATGGGGCATTGATTCCAGGCCCCCTGTAGACATCAAAATCTGAGAGTGCTCAAGTCCCTGAAATAAAATAATATAGTATTTGCACATGACCTATGCACACCCTCCATATACTTGGTAATCTCTAGAATACTTGTGATACCTAATATAGTGTAAATACTATATAAATAATTACACTATATTTTAAATTTTGTATTATTTTTTATTTCTGTATTGTTACTTTTTATTGCTTTCTTCCAAATATTTTTGATCTGCAGTTGGTTGAATGCATGGATGTGGAACCTGTAGATTCAGAGGGCAGACTATATGCTAAATATTTTATGGGGGCAAAAACTGAAGGTAGCCCTTGTTCCTGGTAAAGTTCTTTGAACCAAGTAAATGCTAGATAAAATAGAGTATGAAATGATATATGATTAGTTAAGCACTATTTTCAGTTGCATATTTCAAACCCTCAAACAATGGTTTGAACACATTTTCTAATGTAAAACAAATCCGGTCATGGGTGGCTCAGGGTTGGTCTGAAAGCTCCGTTGAATTATTAGGCTCATTTTGCTTTCAGCTCAACCATTCTAATGCATGCTTGACATCCTCAAGGTCATCTTAGAACCTGCAGAAATGAATACAGCCCCTGCTCACACCTCGATTTTGAGGTATCATTAAGACCTACAGGAGACTTCTGACCCACCGAAGAAATGCTAGATAGCCAATTTGTATTCTTTAAGTCACTAAGTTTGGATCTGCTTCTAATTCATCAGATCTACAGCAGCCCTTCCAGAAGTTCCTCACAATCCTTCTGCATGTATCACAATGGCCAGAACTTGCTTAGATGACCATACCTACACCTACAGAGACAAAGAAATAGAGCTTTTTAGCCCTGCCACCTGTGATGAGAGGAAGATTTTCCTAGACTCTTGACCAGAAGAAGGGGGAATAAATTATGGACAATAACCAGAAACTTCTGCCATCATTTTTTTAATGACAGAATGATTAGATGAATATAGTTGAACACTTAGAAAATTAGGAAAATGGTATGATTTTCACAGAAAGCTATACTTCCCGTTTGTAAATTAATTTAACAAATGGATATTCTTTCTTTTTCTTTGAAGTTTGCTAAATTTCATTTAACTGTTGTCCTTCACCATCCAATTTTAATCCTAGAAATGTAGCTTTTAAATTTCTACTCTTTTAGCAAATTAACAGTTACTAATATTTGGGTTCCATAAATAAGTTCTCACACACCTTGAGTTAAAGTGGCTCCTACAAGAATAAAGTAGAATTACATGTTAAATGCTTTTATTGTTTTTCAGCTTCAATTGTTATTTGATTGTGAGATATTCCATCTGGTTTCTGTAGTGGGATGAAAGTTCCAGACAAAAGTTAACCTTTAAGGGAGCATAGACAGCTGGATGCTTCAATACGCTGATTTTAACATGCAAGCACACCGACAATTACTACACACACAGCTGTGTGCTGTATTTTTCCTGTACTACTGTTATTCCTGAATCAGAAAGCAGGCAAAGGTGAATCCATGCTGAGGGCTTCTAAAGGGCAAAGGAGATTCTAGCTCATTCTTATTATCAGACACTCAGATGCTTCCTCTTTTTTAATTCTGTCACTTTGTTGCCTCCCTTCAGTGGCCTCTACTGGAACCAGCCAGTTCTGCTGGACAATCACCTTCTGGACAATCTTCACTCTAGTAACTTTTTCACTATTGTACAATATCAATGTTGCAGTGCCTACCACAACCTGAGGAAACACAAATCAGATGCACAAATGCTTCTAGGGCCATATGTGTGCAAGACACTAATTAAGTTCAATCTGAAACCTATAATTCCCAATGCCATTGTAGCATGGGGGCTCAGAGACAAACTTTCCCTGTGCAAGAGTAACTGTTTAGAAATGATTAATATTATCTGTGATTTTTTTCCCTTCAATTGTCTACATGGAAAAATTTTATCCAAAGAATTTGACTTGTGTTTTGCCTCTGGAACAGACTTGGGAGTAGCATTGAGTAAGTGTTATCTTAGGTTCCTCCGCTCCTGCGGGGCACTTCAGCTTACTGTTCATCAAGCATAATCTCACCATGTGGTGCAGTTTTATTTTATAAGGCTATCCAGTAGTACATACTGCTATTCTGGTTTTAAAAAGTAAATAAATGCCACAAAATGTGTTTATCGGGGTCTCTTTTATAATTTGTTGATTGTTGCAAATGTCAACAGAAATTCTTCATCATCAAGACTGTACTCTTAATTGACATGTCACAACGCTGAGATTTTGCATTTGAAGCAAATTAACATCACAAGACAATCCAAAATCTTAATGGCACTTATAAGAATAATGGTTCTACGTATTGTTCTTCTCCAATGATCTTATCTTCAATTGACTGCATGAAAAATTCTGTAGCGGTAGATTTAAATTGTCTTCAAAAACACAGAAAAACATTTGAATATAAGCTATAAAAGTGTGGTTTCTTCACAGCACCAAAATTCTCTTGATAATGTTGCTTACATGAAAATTCAGCTCAGCAGTTGCAGTCTACTCAGAAAGGCTTAATATAATGTAATCACCGTCAACAAATTTTCATGTATTAGAATAATTATAGACTCATTAAAAATAAATATTGACTTATTGAAGTTAATGGAAGAATTTGCCATGTTTGGAGATTCATCAGCAGAGGCCACTAGCAGTAGCTGGAACAGATCAACATCAGTGTGAGATCAGGATCCTTCAAACCCTCCAGCATAATCTTAAGGCTGATTATGTAAGAAGACCCACTACCTCCTGTTTTTTCTCCCAGAGTAGAGTTGGCACCAGGGAGAGGTCAAGGCCTAAAACAAGGTCAACTTTGGTAAGGGGAAAGAATAGATCTGAATCAGACATGAAATGAACTTTTTATGACCAATGTTGTCATTGACTCTGTATACAATGTATTATGAAATGGGAAGAGGGATTGGGGCAGAAGACTGGGGAAGCAGTTTATTCAAAGAAATAAAACTTTTTTGTGATTATTATCCCATGAGTTGAGACAATAAACTAGATACAAAGGTAAAATATTTATCTTTAAATATTTATCTCAGGCGTATTTTCCTTAGAAGAAGAAAAGATGAAATACAAAGAGCAAAGACAACATATTTCTGGGTAGTGTTTCAATTGTATTTGCATAGGCTTTGTTCAATAAGTGATTCTAATCATATAATAAGAAACACAGCTACTGTTGATAGAATAATATATTCATCTGCTCCTTGGTGAAAATGATTTGAAACCCTGTGGAAAAGCATAAGATTACAATACAAATTTCTGATTAAAAACTCCTGATACTACCCAGGTTGTGGCAATTACATGGTAGTTTAGACTGTGGTTTATATTTGTCATTGGCCTATAATGTAGCTTCACATTGGTATTTTTGGATAAAGATTTTTGAGGTATTTGTATTTCATGAAATTTATGAAGAATATAAGATTGAGTTTAACCTTGCTTGTAATTTTCTTTATTGCAGAAAAGCTACAGGAGGAATCAAATTATCTCACTATAAAAAAGAAACTGAGGACTGTATTTTCAGAAGTTATGTTCACTTAGACTCATGCCAAAGGAAAAGATGTAGCTTAAATTTTTGGAATAAGAAACTCATACCTATATTTACATTGCCTTGCTATTTTTTAAAAGGATACAATTGCTTCTCTTTGGATAAAGATTGTGTAGGAACCAAACATAACAACGAATATTTTCAGGCCTTTGGTTCTCATTTAGATTTAGTACCTGGAAGCAGATTGCGATGATTCTTCCTTTACAGATCCTTAATAACTGGGCAGATACTCATGGCCACTACCACCACCATCAGTCAATATTATAGACAAAAATATTCCTTTATCTCAGCAGGATACATACCTACTAATATATTAGATCAGAACCTGAAATATTTTGATATTCTAGTGAAATGAATATATATATTTCCCAAAGTGTCCATTGATATAGACAGACATCCCATTTACTTCAGGATACAGTATAGTGCATAGGATATTATTCTTGTAGTTCCAGAAGTAGGCATAGTTTGACTGTGATTCTAAGATGCTATTTCTGTACAATTTGCCAGATATGTTATTTCTGAATATAGACATTCTGTACCCTACCTCCATTCCTCTTTAAGCATCACATTTTAAGATTCCTTTTGAAAAACGTCCAGGAAGGAAGATATCAAAAAGAAAATATAAATATGACTTAAAAACTCATTACTAGATTCAGTAGGTTGTGTTTGTTTAAATATAAAAGGAAAGATACTATATATCCTTGATTTAATTTCAAACTACTATCAGAAAAATAACTCTATGAGATGCAAAAATATTTGAATGTTTATAAAAGACAATGGATAGATTTTAAGCAGCTGAGGGAAACTGAGAGTTCTGTTTCCTCTGCAGTTGTTCATGCACTGAACTCTGAATTGACTGTCTAGAATTTTTTTACTGGAAATTGTCTGCCCAAAAGCTGTAGTTGATAGAAGAATCCAACCTTGAAGGAAAATGAATCTTGATCAAGAAAAAGAATTTTCCCAGTAAGTGCAAAGGAACAATTCAGGGTAAGTAATAAGAATGAGCCTTGTAGAGGAAGAACTATTTCACTGATGCTGCCTGGCTGCTCAGGTGAACTTTTCAACTGAAGATTTAAAAAGAGGGCCCTCATGAATGATGGTGTCAATTTAAGTCAAAAGAGGACAGTAAAGTGCTATTATGGCCTTCTGGGGAAATGGCTTAAATTTCTCCAAGAATCAAAATATCCACAAGTTAGAAAAAGCATAGTTGTTAAAACATGACATAGAGAAACAAATGCAGGTGGGTTTTCCTTCTGTGTAGAAAGCAACTTGCTATAATGGGAAATGAAGTGGCCTTGGGAAGGAAGCATTAAGACCCAATGTTTCAGTTTACTGCTATGTGCCTTGAGCAAGTTAGCCATTCCTAGCTGAGGTTCCTCATTTATAAAATAAAGATACTAATGTCTACCTCTGAGGTAGGGATAAAATGGAAAAAACTGATGGAAAATCCCTGTGCCATGTAGGAAATCAGTAAGAGTTAGTCCATTTCCCTTCCCTGTCCCTTGCCTATAAGATTTTAGAAGGTCTTTGATCAAAGCTCATGATTAATATAAAATAAGTCCTTGTAGAATGTCTTTCATTCATTTTTATGTCAGTTATGCTCATGCACAGTTGTACAGATTCAGAATTCTATGAAAATGTGACACACTGAAAATTATCTAAGACTACTAGTATGTAAGTACCAAACCTTTCAAGATAAGTCAATTAGGAGAAATATTAACCTAAATTTTCTAGGTAAAATATACCTAGAAATGTTTAAATTATCTTAAATGTAAAATAATTAAAAGATGCCATTGAGACAGATTGGACTAATTTCTTTGGAATAAAAGTATTAAAACTTGGGTTCTCAAGATAACTTATTTTTCAGTAACTTTAAGTGTAGCAAATAAGATAGGTTTTCATATTTAATTCTAAATGTATTCCTTGGGATGAAAAAATTATTTCAAGTCTTGTAACTTTCAAACAAGCAGCAATAACTTATTAATTGTGCCCTTGATGATCTTAAAGTGTGGCATGAAAAATAGCCTTAGCGACTTCCAAAGATGTTTAAAGTACTCCTAGGGGAAGTGGTAGGGACACCAGGAGAATCTGGCTGCTGATGTATATAGAAAAGCTATTTACATGTTGGAGGAAATAATTTAATTAATACTGTTACAGCTGTGAAGTTAATATGCAGTTCTGAGGTCCTATCACAAGGGACTCTTTCATATTTTTAAACAAGTCACTCAGTCCTACAATTTTTCCCTTTTACAGCTCTGGCATAGTAATAAATATGTCCCAAAGGTTTTCAGGATGAGGATCGTGATGTCTGTTAATTTCTCCAATAATAATAAAGATGATGATGTTGATGGTAATAATGAGAACCACCATTTACTGAAACCTCACAATATGCCAGGATCATTTCTAAGCCCTGTATAGGTATTATTTAATACTTTCAACAACCCAATATGATTATTGTTGTGGCTTTCCTCATTTTGTAGAACAGGAAATTGAGGCTTCAGGAGATTATACAAGTATAGACAGACACTTTTAGTTACCTACCCACAGTCATTCCCCACACCACCATACATATACACATTCCTTTAAAACAAGGCATCCATTACCTTCAAGTGCTAGAAGGCATGGGGAAAACTAAAACACTCAAGACCACAGTAACAAATGCCTGCTGCAGGGCAGGCTGGCAGATGAGACAAAAGGAAAGGGAATGTCTGGAGGCTGTGATCAAGAATCCCATAATAGGCAAGAGGCATAATTGTTTATGCCCATGAGAATATACACTATTAGTTGATAAGAATGGTTAAGACATGCTCTGTGGTGACCATGGTTGTCTCTCTTTTCTTGAGACTACCCCATTTTGTTTTGTATTGAAATTAGCTTTTTCTCAGTTTATGGAATCAGTGAGACCTCTAATCTTGAACCCTGTCTTCCCGTGGCAAAGAGGCAGATGTTGATCCAGCTGGGGTCATTACACCCTCCCTCTATCCCACCCTAGTAATTTAAATAGTGAGCAGGTGGACAACAGCTGGATCCTGTTTGCATCTCAGCTGTGCCTTTCTGAAAAGACTGTCATTCCTCTGAGCCTCCAGTGTCTACCTAAACTCCTAGCTGTTCCAAACCCTGTCCTCCTGTCTCCTGCTTCTCTGGCCTCTGTTGTCCCTCCAACACAGTGTCCCTTCTACACGAATTAGCTAGACATAAGGAGAGTGGGGGCAGTTAGAGGCTGGCTAGGCAGATAGAGTGGGAGGGTCTAAGGAGAGAGACAGAGCCCATGGGAATGCATCTGCACTGCCCCTGTGGGGTAGATAGCAGGTGGAAATGTGGTTAAGAACTCCCTCATATACCAGGATGTCTGCTCAGAAGGGACTGTCCCAACTTAGGTGAAGGCAAAATAAATCCGCTAAATGTCCTTAAATTGACCCAGGGCCATTTGTAATATCACTAACATTGCAATTTTGCTCCCACCCACCCTCTGTGGGTTTCGCTTAGGCACTCATGAGTAATAATCAACATGGAATCACTCTAGTCAAACTTAGGCATGCGCGGATGCAACACCCGCAAGGGGCAGTTTTACCCCTCTCATTAAGGCAGAACACACAGAAGACTACCTTGTTTCTGCCACATAAAAGACCCAAACTCAGCCCCATTTCTGGCAATCCACTCTCGGATCTCCTCTTGCTGTTGAGAGCTTTTCTGTTGCTTAATGAATCCTACTCTGCCTTATTCACTCTCCGGTGTCCGCGTGCCTTATGCTTCTTGGTCATGGATTAAGAACTCTTACCTTGCTAAACTAAGGAGTAAGGAAACTGCAACAATAATTTCTGTCAAGTGACCCAAGAATATTAACACAATCTGTGATGAATAGTTTATAAGGAGTTTGATGTTGGAACTATTAGTTCACATACTCTATAATTGATTCTGTTACTCAAAACTTTCCTCCTGAATTCTCTAACATAAACTTTTCTCAATCTTTACTAAATTAATTAAAAGTTAAATATAAGGAATAAAAACAAAACTAAAATGAGATATATAATACACACTGTATATATTCGAACAGATTTATTCTAAAATCATTTGTAAAACCAAATGTATGAGGTTAAATCATAGACTTGGGAAGACTGGATTGCAGAGAGATAATTCCTATTATAAAGTATATACAAACTAATATAAAATAGTATGTGCCAAAAAATGATGATATCCTAGAAATAGATCTTATAGAAATGTATTATATCATAAACTAGCAAAAAAAAAATCAGTGAATTTTTTTTCCTACTAAGTAAATACTGTTTTTGCCATTGGTCAGTTATTGGTAAAATATTTATTCAGATTTTCACCTTGAAAAACAGAACAAAATTATGCTCCATAGAGACTAAAGTCTAAAAACATCATTACTAAAACACAAAATATAAAAAGGCAAACCCTATTAACAAAAAGTGAAAATAAAGCTGATTATCACAAACATTGAGATATTTAACTTTGAAGAAATAAAAAAAATTATGCTTTAAACAAAGAAATAAGCATTTTCTTTCCACCATGAAAATAGCCCAAAAAAAAACCCCAAAATGGTGAAACAGACTAACTTGTACTAATGACACTCTAGATCTAGATACTCATATTTTGCAGCTAATGGTATACTTTTCCAAGAAGAAATTTAGCAAAATGTATCACGAGCCTTTAACATCTCCTGTTAAAGAAAGAGCAAAAATAAAACTCTTCATGTTTGATGTAATATAATACAAAAATTAAAAATATTAACCAAGACTTTAGTAACAACATGAAAATGTTTTTCATTAAGTCCAATTTTTAAAAAGTCAGTGTGTCAATGTTCTCTATAGTATTATCTCAACAGTAATACGAAAAACAGGAGAGAAAAAACATGGAAACACAGCAGAATGAGAATAAACTGGAATCAAAATATTCGTGGCAGTGGTCTTCAAATGTTTGAAGCAAAAATGATGTTCCTTCTTGTCTATCTAGTTTCTGCAACTTATATTTGTAATTCATGTTTTTTATTATGAGAAAATCAACCAAAAAGAAGGGAAAATCTAACCAAAAAGAACCCTTGCCCCTGACAAAAAAAGAAGAAAAGAAAAAGAAGAAAGGAAAGGAAAGGAAGGAAGGAAGGAAAGAAGGAAGGAAGGAAAGAAGGAAGGAAGGAAGGAAGGAAGGAAGGAAAAGAAAGAAAACAAAATCTAAAATCATTGTCTATTTCCATTAGAACAAACTATTAGGGATTTATAATAACTACCACTTCAAAATGTAGTGAAATGTAATGGGGAATTAAAAAACAGTCTTTAAATACAATCTGACTGTAGATGCTTCTGCCGTGTGATGGAGTGACATTTCTCATCTGCAGGACAGAGAGCTCATTTTTAAGGAATACATTTGGTTGGGCCTTTGTAGATAAGGAAAGTGAGGATGCCTGGAAATAGCTTGGATTAGTGAGGGAAAGAAAAAGGTAGAGCTGATTCGATTTGATCTATAAAGGAGCAAGAATTTTGATCTTAACAAAGAGCCTGGGAGAGAAGAGGAGGGAAGATCAGGTAGTGACAAACAATTCACCATGTGGAGTCCCTCTTGGCAGCATGCCTAATGAGGAATTTCCTGGAGAGATGGCCAAGGATTGCTAAAGCACAGAGGTCAATTTAATTCTTGTCTGTAAGGTGGTATCAGGATTTTGTTAGCTCACCAAATTATTTGTGAAATGGTCCCTCCTCCTGTATTTTCTGTAGGAGTTTGAGTAAGATTAGCATTATTTATTTCTTATGTTTGATAGATTGATGCTGAGCAAGGACCTTCACCCTAACCCTTTTTTTGAAGTCCTTCTAAACTCCAAGCAGGGAAATAAAGGAAAATTGTAAAGTTTTTTAAAAGAGAAATTCCAGACATCTAGCTAGCCCCAGAGGTAATTAAGTAACTTGCTAAACAAGAAAGTAATAGTAGCCTTAACAATAGCCAAGGGAGGTAAAGCTCCAGAGATATTTGCTTTCCCTACAGAAACTAAAGACAACATCTGAACAGACCCCCACTGAGGATCCCCACCTAACAGATCTGCTAGTACACAGAGCCCAGATTTGGGGGAAGAGAAGACTAAACTTTAACTATTGCCTTCTGTTCTAAGTTTTTTCCTCAGAGGCTTAAAGAAAGTCACACCCCCTAGCAAGCTGACATTTTTCTACTAACCCCAAAATTTTTAAACAGAAAATTCTGTTTCCTTAACCAACTGCAAACCAATTGTTTCTGTTTTGATTTTTTTTTTGTAGAAAGATATTTAATTATAAATTCTTTGCTATCAATATTTTTTATTTTTTTCTATTAATCTTTTAATTTCTGTTGAATCTGTAGTTATGTCACATCTTTCTTTAATGAATTGATAAGTTGCATTGTTTCTTCTTTTTTTGGATCAACCTTACTACATGCTTATTAGTTTATTAATCTTTTCAAAGAAACAACTATGGGATGTTAGTCAAATTGCTCTTCTTAAGATGAAAGTGTCTATCATTGATTTTTAACTTTTCGTTTTTTCTAATAAGCAACTTAAATCTACATTTCTTCCTCTAAACACTGATAGGAATTCATCCACAAAGAAGAGTGTTTTTTTAATTATGTACTTTTATTTTTCAATTTTCCTCTAAATTTCTTCTTTGATTTGTGAATTATTAACAATTATAAATTACTCTTGTATTTTTGGTGGGAGAATATTATCTGTATTATTTCAGTCATTCAATATTTATTGAGACTTGCTTATGGCCCAGAATACCATCTTGATCTTTGTTCATACGCACATGAATAGAAAATATATCTTGTAATTTTAAGGTATTATCCTCTATATGACAGACAAGTTGTTTGATAGTGGTGTTCAAATATTTTATTTGTACTGAATTGTGTCTACTTTTTCTCTCAATAAGCAAGAAAGGGGTATTAAACTCCCCCTACATTAATGGATTTTTCAATTTCCCCCTTTAATATTGGCAATTTTTACCTCATGTATTCTAAAATTCAGTTATTTGGTGTAGTTTTGAATTATTTTGTCTATTTAATACATTGACCCGTTATCATTATAAAACATCTCTGTCTATCTCTATTCATACTCTTTATTTGAAGTCTACTTTTTTTCTGACATTAATATGACTACAGAGGTTTTCTTCTGATTATTGTTTACCTAGTATATATTTTCCATCTTTTCTAATTTAAATATATGTATGTATTTATATTTAATGTGTATTTCATATAAATAACATCAACTATTGTCATTTAAAAAATCCATTGTTCTAATCTCTGTCTTTAACTGGAGTGCTTAGTCTATTTACATGTCATATAATCATTGACATGGCTGTGTTTTAATCTACCATATCATTATTTATTTTTTATTTGTACCATCTGCTTTTGTTTCTTACTGTTTGCATTATTTTTATTTAGTTAGTTAATTAGTTAGCTAGTTATATTCGTTACTCTATGGGAGTGATTCTCAAGCTTTTTGGCCTCAGTACCTTTCTATACTCTTAAATGTTAATGAATATCCTAAACAGTTTTTGCTTATGTGGATTACATCTATCGGTATTTATATTACTAGAAATTAAAATGATCTTTTTAAAACACAAGAGTGTGCAGCACTGTCAGCCTGCCCAGCATTGTAAGAATCTCAGTTTCCAGGCTCTCTTGCCCACGAGCCAGCTCACTATCTTTCAGGTGAGACAGGACTGCTGTCACTCCATGAATACAAATTGTCAGCAAAAGAACACCTTAGCGTACAAATGTACTATTCATAGGCCATGTCTGTCATTGGAATAACACCCAAATCCATAGAGATGTTGTGGAAATCACTCTGGATCTCATTTCTAAAGAAAGATTCACTATCCCAGAATGTATATTTTGGACCAAATTGACAGTATAGGGAGGTTTCTATTAATCTATCTGAGTGGGTAATTCCAAGAGGCACCTGCATGAACTAGCAGGAGATGGAGAATCTAGAAAGTTAGTATATAAACAAGCTCATATGGACAAGGAGTTGCCTATACAATGGAACCAGCCTGGAAAAGTGGCTGGTATTTGTGTTTGTCAAGGGTCTTTAACTTTGCTCTATTTTCCAAAATAGATTTCCCACAGACTGGAGTTGAGGCTAAACTGTGGCTAACAAGGGAGATGTTACCAGTCTTTGAGGCAGTAAATAGGAGACCAACAGAAAATCTTTAGGATGCTCCTTTTGGAGTCATCTATCTTTTTAATGACCTAGAATACTTGGTTGACTGCTTAATGGCATTTAAATAGGTAATAAAATGAGTAACCAGGACTACTATGTTCATGTTTTCAACCTTGTGCCCAAAGAAATGAGATAAAAACTTTTAGACATGCACACGGATATTAGAAAAGTAGTTACAAAAATTCACAAAAATAACCTTGAGCAGCAGTGGGAAATCAGAGTTACATGAAAAAAATGACTGCAGATACTTACTTATTTGTTCTATCACTTCACAGATTTGTTTCAAAGCTTACCTGAGTTACCGCATGTCATGTGTATAATAAACATTGACTACTATTATTATTGGCAAAGCTGATCTTATTATTTTTCACAGAGATTCCATGGAGCCAAATGATTTGCCTCAGATTTCACAGTTAATAAGTGCTAAAGAAAAGATTTGGACTAAAGACTTACGATTCAAAATTCGGCCTTCTTTCAAAATACTGTGAAGCCAATTTTGTAGGACAAATTTCTCTGGTCTAATTTACCCCAAATTAGTGTATATAGAAGAAAAAATAATTTCTACCAAGTGAAATAAAAAATATGATCAAAATGACCATTCAAATAGCAAGATACAAAATGCAATGGGTTGAAAATGTTGTGCTTAACATATTATTTATAATTATTTTATTCATAAGATTTGCATTTGAAAATTATTTACTTCATAATCTGCATTTATAGAATATAACTGAGCATTAATTTAAGTACTTTTTTATGTCTTAGAAATTAGTGGTGCACTACAATCACTAGCATAATTATTTAAGTTAGATGTGAGTCCAAATATATGGAACTCAATATTGGAAACGTTATTTCTGGTTCCTGAATACATTTGTCAATGTGAGAAAATGGTGACTAGTTCTAATTACAGTTATTACAGTGGAGAAAAAAAAGAGTAACCACCTCTGGAGGCTCTGGAAAAATCCTTCAGGGGTTTTTGCTGCTTGGCTGAATCAATCATGTTTTGTTACCACAAGGACTTCAATGGAACCCAACAATTCTAAAAGCATCCTTGCTGCTCAAGACACATTTCCTAAAATCTAAGCCACAAGTACGTTACTTAGAAAATCTGAGACTGTTATAAAACAGTAGAATAAGTTAGCGTAAATATATTTGATAATGAGAAGTTTTAAAATATGACAGCTTTTTTATACTTTTTGTAATCATACTGTTAAGCTTCTTCTCTATAGTGAAAATTGTGCTGGTTCACACAAAAACTGTTTAAGAAACAGAACTAGAAACTTAACTCAAGTTGTTCTTACATTTGGGTGGTGAGACATTTTTGCAGGAGGCATAATAAAATCATGTGCTTTGCTGACAGTTTTAGACAGGCAGAAATAACGTGTGTATCATTGCCGCATTAAGACAACTGTCTTCTCTTTGATTAAAATTTCAAAATAGGAATCACCACACTGATGCATTTACTTCTTAGTAAACATGCTATATAAGGGTTTTGTTCTTTGTCAGTTTTTTCCACTATTAATATTCCAGCAAAGACAGAAACTTGCCATCCATATCTGTTACGTTAACATCTTTGTCAATCCCTTTTCCTACTTTAAACACAAGCATGTTCAAAACCATTTTCTACTTAATATTTAGACCTGAAGTCACTATATTATGTCTTTTTAAAATGGACATGAGGTTACACAGGAAGTTGAGTCCCACTTCAGTATAACAAACTAAACCAGAAGGCAGTTGTTTTGAAGTGCCATTATATTTAACATACTCCTAAGTTCTATTATATTAACATACTCCTAAGTTCCATTATATTAACATACACCTAAGATCATTCTTTCCTAAATGGTACCTAAAGTCTTTTTTGAGTAGCATTTTATAATTCTACACACACACACATGCACACACTCACACTATACCTAAAGTCTTTTTTGAATAGCATTTCATCATTCTACACAAACACACACACACTCTCTCTCTCTGTGTATATATATATATATCTATATACCAATATATCTATGTAGTCACAATACCTAGAAGTGTACTCATTTTAAAGTGTACTTTAAAACCATGATAAACTCACCTTTGAGAGTCCACCTACTTCCAAATAAAAGCAGATAATGAACACATTCCAGGTGACCCAGAGGGCAGTCCACACTGTATACTAGATAGAAATGGGGGAGGGAGAAAGAGAAGAAAAATGTGGAGATGAAAGGCATGTATACCAAATAAATCAATAATAAAAATGTCAATAAGTCTGTCTTCTGGGAAGAAACTGACAGGGAGCGCTCAGAAAAGAGTGCTCTCTATGTGGTCCCCTAAGCTTTCCAGAAATTAAAAATCCAATAGTTTCTACTGCTTTCAGTAGACACCAGCAAAGTTAGATTTACTTTTAAAGTGCTTTGCTGGCTTCCAGGTACAAGTTAAACCAAAATGTTGATTTGATTTCTGTTTTCTGAGTATTATCTTTTCTAGGGAACGCAATTATGCAAATCTTCTGTGGGCTCTCTATCATCTTTAAGTCATAGTATAAAACTGTCACATTTTAAGGAATATTTATTGAAACCTAGGACTGAAAGAAGACCATGTTTGGAAAAAACATGCATGGAGTACAAAATTAACAAACTTTCATTTGTTGGACTGTTTTATTAAGAGTAGAATATGTGCCTCTGATTTGATCATGTAATAAAAATATAATCATATAAAATATTTTAAAGCAGAGAAATTAATAAATAGGATTAAGAATGAGGAAATGAACAACAGATTTTCATATCTTCCAAACATATCCATCCAACAAATTTTAAACCTACTGGTCTTACTGATTAATTTATTATTAAGATATTATGTATTAGGAAATACCTTCTCCCAGAGTATTAGTCGGTCTTAATTAAAGTAGCCCTAGATTGAGAGACTCATCAATGGAGAATCGATGATTGGACTAGGGCTCCCCTCATCCAGTCACTTTCTTATGCGGACAAAGAAATTGAGGCACAGAAAACTGACATACACACTAGCTAGGATGACTGAGGATAGTACTTACTGTAGAATACAAATACCATATCAAATACAACAGTTTGCCTATTCACTTTCTTTTATCACAAAAATGAATGAATTCCTCATGTCGTAAGCAGACTTATTAATTGAATTATCATTCAAGATCAGTGATTACAAACATTGCATATTGTTTTTAAATTAAAATAAATATTGAAATCATTACCTTAGCTTATTCTATGCTGGGTCAAATAATGGAATTATAAAATTTAGATTTTATAATATAACTATGTTACTAACAGAAACTTTATCAGAAGCTTTTAACTATTTATGAAATTCAATTTATATTTTGTATTCTGTCATTTGTGAATTTTAAAAATAATCTCATGTAGTAGTGTAGTCCTATAATTGGTTACATTTAATGTTCCATCATGCATTTGTTTTTCTGAAAGGAGCTTTGCTTTCATTTTTAAGAATAATACAATTACAATAATGAGTTAAAGCTCCAAATCACTGGAAATTTAGTTGGAAAACATGTTAAAAAGTTAAGATTAAAAAATGATAAAGGGGATATCACCACCGACCCCACAGAAATACAAACTACCATCAGAGAATACTATAAACACTTCTATGCAAATAAACTGGAAAACCTAGAAGAAATGGATAATTTCCTGGACACTTACACTCTCCCAAGACTAAACCAGGAAGAAGTTGAATCCCTGACTAGACCAATAGCAGGCTCTGAAATTGAGGCAATAATCAATAGCCTACCAACCAAAAAAAGTCCATGACCAGATGGATTCACAGCTGAATTCTACCAGAGGTACAAGGAGGAGTTGGTACCATTCCTTCTGAAACTATTCCAATCAATAGGAAAAGAGGGAATCCTCCCTAACTCATTTTACGAGACCAACATCATCCTAATACCAAAGCCTGACAGAGATACAACAAAAAAAAAGAGAATTTTACACCAATATCCCTGATGAACATTGATGCAAAAATCCTCAATAAAATACTGGCAAACCGAAAACAGCAGCACATCAAACAGCTTATCCACCATGATCAAGTGGGCTTCATCCCTGGGATGCAAGGCTGGTTCAACATAGGCAAATCAATAAATGTAATCCAGCATATAAACAGAACCAAAGACAAAAACCACATGATTATCTCAATAGATGCAGAAAAGGCTTTTGACAAAATTCAACAGCCCTTTGTGCTAAAAACGCTCAATAAATTCGGTATTGATGGAACGTATCTCAAAATAATAAGAGCTATTTATGACAAACCCACAGCCAATATCATATTGAATGGGCAAAAACTGGGAGCAATCCCTTTGAAAACTGGCACAAGACAGGGATGCCCTCTCTAACCACTCCTATTCAACATAGTGTTGGAAGTTCTGGCTAGGGCAATCAGGCAAGAGAAAGAAATCAAGGGTATTCAGTTAGGAAAAGAAGAAGTCAAATTGTCCCTGTTTGCAGATGACATGATTGTATATTTAGAAAACCCCATTGTCTCAGCCCAAAATCTCCTTAAGCTGATAAGCAACTTCAGCAAAGTCTCAGGATACAAAATTAATGTGCAAAAATCACAAGCATTCTTATACACCAGTAACAGAGACCCAAATCATGAATGAACTCCCATTCACAATAGCTTCAAAGAGAATAAAATACCTAGGCATACAACTTACAAGGGATGTGAAGGACCTCTTTAAGGAGAACTAAAAACCACTGCTCAGTGAAATAAGAGGACACAAACAAATGGAAGAACATACCATGCTCATGGACAGGAAGAATCAATATTGTGAAAATGGCCATACTGTCCAAGGTAATTTATAGATTCAGTGCCATCCCCATTAAGCTACCAATGACTTTCTTCACAGAATTGGAAAAAACTGCTTTAAAGTTCATATAGAACCAAAAAAGAGCCCGCATTGCCAAGACAATCCTAAGTCAAAAGAACCAAGCTGGAGGCATCACGCTACCTGACTTCAAACTATACTTCAAGGCTACAGTAAACAAAACAGCATGGTACTGGTACCAAAACAGAGATATAGACCAATGGAACAGAAGAGAGTCCTCAGAAATAATACCACACATCTACAGCCATCTGATCTTTGACAAACCTGACAAAAACAAGAAATGGGGAAAGGATTCCCTATTTAATAAATGGTGCTGGGAAAATTGGCTAGCCATAAGTAGAAAGCTGAAACTGGATTCTTTCCTTACTCCTTATACGAAAATTAATTCAAGATGGATTAGAGACTTAAATGTTAGACCTAAAACCATAAAAACCCTAGAAGAAAACCTAGGTAATACCATTCAGGATATAGGCATGGGCAAGGACTTCATGTCTAAAACACCAAAAGCAACAGCAACAAAAGCCAAAATTGACAAATGGGATCTAATTAAACTAAAGAGCTTCTGCACAGCAAAAGAAACTACCATCAGAGTGAACAGGCAACCTACAGAATGGAAGAAAATTTTTGCAATCTACTCATCTGACAAAGGGCTAATATCAAGAACCTATAAAGAACTCAATCAAATTTACAAGAAAAACACAAACAACCCTATCAAAAAGTGGGCAAAGGATATGAACAGACACTTCTCAAAAGAAGACATTCATACAGCCAACAGACACATGAAAAAATGCTCATCATCACTGGCCATCAGAGAAATGAAAATCAAAACCACAATGAGATACCATCTCACACCAGTTAGAATGGCAATCATTAAAAAATCAGGAAACAACAGGTGCTGGAGAGGATGTGGAGAAACAGGAACACTTTTACACTGTTGGTGGGACTGTAAACTAGTTCAACCATTGTGGAAGACAGTGTGGCGATTCCTCAAGGATCTAGAATTAGAAATACCATTTGACCCAGCCATCCCATTACTGGGGATATACCCAAAGGATTATAAGTCATGCTGCTCTAAAGACACATGCACACCTATGTTTATGGCGGCACTATTCACAATAGCAAAGACTCGGAATCAACCCAAATGTCCATCAGTGACAGACTGGATTAAGAAAATGTGGCATATATACATCATGGAATACATTGCAGCCATAAAGAAGGATGAGTTCGTGTCCTTTGTTGGGACATGGATGTAGCTGGAAACCATCATTCTCAGAAAACTATCACAGGAACAGAAAACCAAATACCGCATGTTCTCCCTCACAGGTGGGAATTAAACAATGAGATCACTGGGACACAGGAAGGGGAACATCACACACTGGGTCCTATTGTGGGGAGGCGGGAGAGGGGATGGATAGCGGTAGGAGATATATCCAATGTAAATGATGAGTTAATGGGTGCAGCACACCAACATGGCACATGTATACATATGTAACAAACCTGCAAGTTGTGCACATGTACCCTAGAACTTAAAGTATAATAATAATAAAAAAAAAGAAAAGAAAGAAAGCACTTAATTTCAGCTGACTCCACTTAGCTGGAAAACAGCTTGATGACTTGTAGGTCTTGGCTGCCTAGTTTTAGGTTAATGGCTGCACACTCTCAGAAAGTCAAGCTCCTGCAGCTGGTTGAGTGGTAAGTTGAAGTGAGAATTAGGCAAATGAAAAAAAAAAAAGTTAAGATAAGTAAAAATATAGTGAGATTTTTGGTACACGCAGATATTGCTGATGCTGTAATACATTCTGTTCATAAGGTCTTCTAGTACAAGTGGACTTGGTAAAGTTTGAACTTTCAATAAGTTTTGAAGCTCTTGCTAGCAAGATGGCATCTAGTGTCTGATATCTTTCATTCTAAATAAATCTAATTATACGTATATCAAAATGGGAGAGCAATGCTAACCTCTAAGTCATGAGAAAAAAAGCCATTGAAAAAGGTTAGGAAAAGAACATAAAATAAAGCAATATTAAAGTAAGGCAGTAAACTAAATTAATTACAAAATCATATGATATGACTTAATGATTAGGACTAACTCCTAAACGCACTGGTATTTTTTAGTGAATCAATTCATAGTTATGACAAATGCATAATAAAACACATCTATTTAAAGATCATAGCATAAACTTGGTGATTGGAGTGTATTCAGTATCTCTCACAAGTTGTAATCTTGATGCTACTTCTGAACTTGCAGAGGCAAAATTACCAGGCTATGTAATCCTCAACTGTCAGTTCCTATGTTTTGGACAATAAAAGGTTTATTATCCTGGTGCTTTCTGTGTTCCTGCTACTATGGTAAGTGCTTTACATAGATCATGTCATTCAATCATCACACTAAAACTGAGGTAGAGGGATAATCATTTAATCACCTATTTAGTGTCAGAGTTAGGATTTGACACCTGATTATCCGAGATGCTTAGGCATACAGGGTAGGTTTTGTTTTAAAAGATTTTAGTAAAAGGATGATAGATTCATGGCAAGATAATCAGTCACCAAATTAAGCAATTTGTCAAATGAACAATTCACCAAATTACCATTTTATCTCAAATTTTTATTCATATATGTTCTATAATTGGCAATTTATTTTAGAATGACAGTATTTTTAGTATTTTACAATTAGTATGACATGCATAATATGGAATTTTTGTGTTGTTTGTTTTAACAATATTGTGTAATATCTTCTAATACATTTACATTACAAGTTTCTTCTAATAAATTTGTGTTTCTTTGCTGAGAACAAAGAAGATATATATTTTCAATTTTTGAATTGTTATAAGGTATAAATTATACCTTACTGTGCACTTGAGACACAAATCTGATCATGGGTATAAAAGAAAAGAGATAGCTCGAGATATAAATATGGCCATAGAATTTTAGTTAGGCAAGATGTATTGGAATAACCAATGGCCAAAGAGACTGCCTATCTTCCCTATTTTCTTTTTGAAGTGGGTTATTTTATTTATAATTCAACTGAAGTAATAACTTAAAAAATAAGACTCTCTATTTTAAAACAAATACAATTGGGTTATTATAAAGCAGGCTTACATCATGTATTTAGGTATACTAAATATACTTGTAGTAAAGAAAGCTTTTCAACATAAGAAAAAATCTCTCTGCATAATCTCTCCATCTCTCTTCTACTTTGCTTATGTTTAGTGTATATATTTTAAATCCAAATCCACATAGACAAGACCTATAATAATGAAAAAGGAATGTTTATGCATTCTATGTGGCTTCCTAAATGTATCCTAGTTTTGCAAGGATATTTCAGCACTTTTTAATGGAAATAAACTTTGGACATCTTCCAGCGTATTTCTTCCCCATCAAGCAATTAGTTTATAATATGAATTATTTTTACTTTCTGAGTTTGCTTATTTTCTAATTACAAGAGAGGTCATTCATTCATTTTTTCCTATACAAATCAATTTGCTATATTACATACAATGTGCCAGACTTATAATAAAAATGTAGAGTAAGTTTCTTGCTCAGTCATTGTAACATTTTTTAGTAAAGGGGGAAAAAAGACATAGGAACATCTCAAACATTTGTCAAACATCTACCCTGTGTTAGGCTATAGTAAGCAAGTCACATACATTATATAATCATTTAAAATGATTTGTGGGTCAGGTTTTTCAAATGAGGTAACTATGACAAAAAGAAAGCAAATAAATGTCCCAAGGCCTCACAGCCAATAATTGGTGAAGAGGAATTTAGATTTGACGTTAACAATCGAATCAAAACCTAACACTCAACTTCATGTTGAGCAGTGACTCTGGAATGGGATTTATGCTGACATAGCAGAAGAATTTTGCTATATAACAATTCAGATTAAAATGAGGTGTCCTTTGCACATAAGCATTTGCATAAAAGTCCAGATAACTAAATTGTGGACTTTTCAAATTTACTTGACCCTTAAAAATTTTTTAAAGGCAATTTTGAGCTAATTTTAATTTCAAGGTTAATCATTTCAAAAAATGTTAAACAAATTTGCTAATTCATCTGCAAGTGAGTTAAAACCTGCTTGATTAAATTATCACCCATGAAATAACAAAGATTTAAGTAATTCTAGGACAAAAATCTTATCTTGAAATTTACAAGTAAAATAAAATATATTTTACTGAGGAGTAAACAGATAGGAAATAATTGATTTTACAACAATGTCTTGTGATGGGTAAATATGATTTCACTGCTTGACACTGTCTATAGCCAAAGAAGCACATAAGGTCCATTCAAAACCCAAGACTGAACATGGTATTCCTCTAAACCAGAGGTACCCAATCTCCAGGCCACAGTCCAGTACTGCCTGAGCTCTGCCTCCTGTCAGATCAGTGTGGCATTAGATTCTCATATGAACACAAGCCCTATTGTGAACTACCCATATGAGGGATCTAAGCTGCAGCTACTTATGAGAATCTAACTAATATCTGAGATCTGAGATGGAACATTTTCATCCCAAAACCATCCCGCCCAACCTCTGGAAAACTTGCCTTCCATGAAATGAGTCCCTGGTGTCAAAAAGGTTGGGAATGGTTGCCCTAATGTACATATTCCACCTTGCACCTTAGCCAAAATAAACTTTCACGAGCAAAGGAATACTATGTGGCAAAGTTGTTTTTGTATTCTAAAAATAAATACAGAAGTAGTAAATTGTACCTTAATAGTGTGATGCTATCTGGAAGGGAATTACTGCTCTTTGATTCTGCGATTTGGGGAGGTTTGTCTAATAGACTTTGCCGGGAGGCCTCCTCAGTTGTAGTGGCAGGAGCTCACAACATTACATTTCTTAGAAAAAAATAAATCTTGAGGAGTAAGTCAGCTATTGGTAGGTGCACATATTATTTTATCATATAATTCCCTCAGCCAAGTTCAGGCTGAGACAAGCAAAGCAGTGCATTGTTGACATGCTCTGAGATTAAAAAAGAAAAAATCCCTGTCCCTTCCATCTTGTAAAATCCTTTCATCCAATAACCTTTGATTCATTTATTGTTTGCTCAATCAAGTATTAAGCATATCTAATGGTCTGTACATAGAGGAATAGGCCTAGAACAAAGGAATAGGCCTAGAATGCAGCAATAGATGGGCACAGTTCTGCCTTCCAGGAGTCATTGTTGAATGGGGCAAGACAGGGAGAGAAGCAATGATGACAGCCGGGCAGGTGCTGGAGTAGAAAGTTTACCAAGATTTACAGCAGCAGAAGGGAAGAGGCACTTTCCCTCGCATTCAGTGGTCAGGCAAGGCCTGTAAAAGGTGACTATTTAATTGAGGATTATTACGAGTTTTCCAAGAGGATAGAGAGATTAAGGCATTCCAGGCAGAAGGAGCAGTATGGGCAAACTGAAGAGGCAAGAGCAGCATGTGGTCTTTGGAAAATACAAATCATTCAGCATGGCTGGCATGAGGCAGGCAAATGGGTAATGCAGGAGGTGCTGGAGAAGTAGATAAAGAAACAATTTTCATAAGCTTTGATTTAGACTCTAAGAGTTTGGAAAAACTAGTCATTGGAGAGCTTGAGACTCATGGTCCTTTACCCAAAGCAGTTTCATAAAGGTGATCAATTACTTAAACTCAACTGTGATGAACCCTGTCTCTTGTCCAAAATGGCAGTAAATTATCTGTGTTTTTGTAAAACTAGAGCTCTATTTAATTGTCGCAGTGAGCATACATATTTTATTAATCTCTGCGTGAGCACTTAGCACATACCTGGTGCTCCAAAGTGTTTCTTATTTTGAAATGGGTTAACTTAGTTGACCTATCTGTGTGGTGGTTTGGCCAACAAAGGAAGCCAATACTAAAAATAGAAGAAGCAATTTTGAGGGAAAATCTCTTGCAATGAAAAAGCTCTTTCCCCTCACTGTGAAAGTGAGTATGGATTTCTGCTCCAGGACTCTTCTCGCTGCCATTGAAAAGCTGCTGCCTCCAATGGTACATATGTTACCTTCGTTTTCAGTTTTTTTGATATCAGAATTAATTCCAGGCCACTTGTTGTGGCTTCAAACCAAAGCATTTGTGACAACAACTCAAGAATGAATTAAAAAAAAAAAAATACAGCCAGGCGCGGTGGCTCAAGCCTGTAATCCCAGCACTTTGGGAGGCCGAGGCGGGTGGATCACGAGGTCAGGAGATCGAGACCATCCTGGCTAACATGGTGAAACCCTATCTCTACTAAAAATACAAAAAACTAGCCGGGCGTGGTGGCGGGCGCCTGTAGTCCCAGCTACTCGGAGGCTGAGGCGGGAGAATGGTGTGAACCCGGGAGGCGGAGCTTGCAGTGAGCAGAGATCGCGCCACTGCACTCCAGCCTGGGTGACAGAGTGAGACTCCTTCTCAAAAAAAAAAAAAAAAAACAAAAAAAAAAAAACCTTCCCAAAAAACAACATGCTCTTTTTATAAAAGGCCTTTTTTTTTTTTTTTTTTTTTTTTTTTTTTTTTTTTTTTGTGAATAGATTTCCCATACTCACAGATTAATGATTCTTTAGGTACTTTTATCAAATAGATAATTTATACCCATATTAGAATAAGAGGTAATCTTTCATAAAGGTAATGATATCTGACTGGGAGGTAGGCCAAGACTATTTCCTATATCACAACTTATACTGACAATGGTAACATTATCATCTGGAATCTGCCGGTGAAAGCAAAGCACAGATCATGCTACAAGAGCTTCTTGAACCTAACAATCACAGGCCAGCACACATCCAATTCTGCCTTCCACTACCTCCTATGATCCTTGGGCTAGTCACTCAAATTTTCTGACCTCTTTTCTCCTCTGGGAAATCAGAGAAGTTAATACATGCCCTGTAGGATATTTGTGAGAATGAAACCTAATGACATGCGTGGTGTGGAGGGCTTTCACACCAATTTATTGCTTTCTTTCTCTCCCCTTCCTGAGAGAGGATCCTGAATAAGATAGCAAATAAAATGAGAGAGACTTGGTTGGCATAACCCATAAAAAAAGACCATCAAGATGAGCAAAAACGTGGATCGTTGGTCTTGTCGATGCTTTTCTTTGAAGGTTCTGAAAGACCTAAAACTGCCTTCCTCTACACACAGGAGGGAGGAGGGAGAGAGGGAAGCAAAGGAAAAAGTACCAACAGAGAAGTGACAGCAGTTTCATTATGGGTGCACTCTGTGAACTAGTAGGGCAAAAGGAAAAGTAATCAATAAATATGTACTGAGCACTAATTACGTTCTATGCTCTCAAAGAACATTTTGCCTAGAAGACATAAACATGAACAAATTATAAAATATACTCAAGACACACTAGAGGTGAAGGAGCAGAGAGCGATTCAACATGAACGTGTATGGAAGAAGGTATCCATGAGAGACTGAGGAAATATTGCTAGACCAGGACACAAACACCAGGCAAGGCTACCAGAGCACGGGGCTGGTGAGGCAGGTGCAGCAGGAGGCCCATGACACTGAGGTGTGCAGACTCTCAGCCCTCCTGGGTCTCCACACCTGGCTCAGGCCCTCCCCCAGGCCTTGCCCCACTGCTGGTCTCATTCCTCTCCACTGCCATTTACTCACTTCTAGAGAGTCCCAGAACCTGCAACTCCTCACTCTTTACATGGTTAGTGCCTGCAGAGCAGGGCCTCTGACATTTGAATTCTTTCCTATTTTTCCAAACTTAGCACAGTATAGGTCCTCAATAGATGCTTAATGAATAAATCAGAACTGCTGTGATAGTCCCCCTTCTATGGGCCCTGTGGTGCCTCCGACCCAGACCCCCCCCTTCACTCCATTCTTCCCTTGTGGACTCACTCTCATACTTGCACTGCAGACCTCAGTTCTCAGCTCCCTGCAGGGTGCCTAACTCCACTGCCCTGCTGCAGGCAGATACCCCATTAGACATCTCATGGCATAGTGTGCTCCTTCATATGTGTTGCAATTTAACATTTATGTGGACAATTGTTTGATAAAGGCACACCTCTCTTCACTGCACGATAAAGTAAGCACCCAGGAGGACAGAGAATATGTCAGTCTGTTTTTGCTCACCAGTATAGCCCACACTTAACACAGTGCCAAACATAGGGTAGAAGCTCAATAAATATCTTTTGAATTAATAAGTGAATGAAAAAATGGAGAAAGAAAGTTAGAAAGCAAAGAAGTGAGTAAAGGAAGAGGATGGGGAGAGGAAGGGAAGAAGGAAGGAAGGAAGGAAGGAAGGAAGGAAGGAAGGAAGGAAGGAAGGAGAGAAGGAGGGAGGGAGGAAAGAAGGGAGGAAAGGAGTGAGTGAGGATGGGTGGGAGGGAGGAAGGAAAAAAGGAAAGAGGGAAGGAAGGAAAGAAGGGAGGAAGGGAGGAAGGATAGAAGGAAGGGAGGGAGGATGGGTGGGAGAAAAGGGAGGGAGGGAAGAAGGAAGGAAAGAAGGAAGGGAGGGAGAGAGGGAGGGAGGGAGGGAGGGAGGTGGGGGGACAAAGGAAGAAAAAAAGGAAGAATAGTTAGACATGAGTTTGGTCAAGTACATCAGGCAAGAATATTCTTAGATCTTACCCAGTTAAGGACCCAGTGGCGGTTTTAGGCCAGTAATTTAAGAAAAGCACAAAGAGCAAATTGGAAGGAAGAAAGGTGAAAAATAAGAGGCAAAGTCCACCCGTAGAAGAGAGAAGACATAAGCCTCAACCAAGGCAGCAGTTATGTGAATAGTGCATAGGGTTAACATTTAGAGGGTAAAATCAACAGGACTAGATGTCACTGGTGTTTACCTACAGCTTCATTCTCTGGAAGTCAACTATGGTTTCAAAGTCACAAGGTATTTTGTTTCTCAGCAGAACACCAACATCATAAAACAAAAATCTGTAATGAGTAAAATTGCTCTATATTCATAGTAACAAATTAGAACACATTTAGAATTCAATAATAGCTTGATTATGCATGGTATGAAAGCATCTTAGGCCGCAAGTCCAACTCCATGAAACCCCCTTCTAGGAGATCATGTAGTTACTTAGCAGAGGCTATCTTTATTTACTTATTTATTTTATTTTATTTTTTTGAGACAGGGTTTCTCTTTGTCGCCCAGACTGGAGCGGAGTGGCATGATCATGTCTCGCTGCAGTCTTGATCTCCTGGGTTCAAGCGATCCTCCTGCCTCAGCCCCCTGAGTAGCTGGGACCACAGGCGCCCCAATGTCTGGCTACTTTTTGTAGTTGTTGTAAACACAAGATTTCTATTAAAAAAACCCCAGCTGCTCTTGAACTTTTGAGCTCAAGCAATCCTCCTGCCTCAGCTTCCCAAAGTGCTGGGACTACAGGTGTGAGTCACCATACCTGGCTGAGGCTATCTCTAAGAGAAGGAAAGTAAAGCAGAAATTGCTTAGCCCCTGCAGCAAATTGAGAGCCATCAAATGCTCCCAAGGCCATTTGAATGCAGTCTATTCAGTTACCTACACCTCTGTGAAATGGTGAAAGAAATAAAAAAGACAAGTTTAAAAATCAAAATAGAGGATGGATGCATTTAACAGAGAAAAATAATAACTTCATTATTTTCCACAGGTAGAATTAGATTATGTCAAAATGGAAAGATGGCATATTTTTAAGTCTATGATTTTCTTCTAGTGAGGCAATGTCAGTGTATCCCAGGAAAATACCCGGTAATTCTACTGAACACTGTATCTTTACACAGGCTTAATGTACATTTTATAGTTTGTTACTCCAATTTAAAACAATTATATATGCTTATTATTTCTCCCAACCTTCTCACATGTGTAGCCTACATTAATGCCCTCTTTTTATGTTATAGAAAAGACAAGTAATTACTGTGAATAGCTTTCATTAGACTGTGGGTCACGGCCTACAGCTCATTAAACTGTCCTATAATGGAGTGTGTGCTGACCATGTTTTGGATATCTGTTTCAAATTTATCTTGACAAATGGAGAAATATTCAATATCAACCAGTATTCAATACATTAGGGATGTGTACGAAATATCCATCCATACATGCACTTGTAATGTCCTAAATCAATTAAAATTAAAATATATTATTGTTTTCAGTGATTAAACAATTATGCTAGACAGATTTGCTTTTTGGAGTTAGTGACAAATGTCAGTGAAATTGACATTTCAGTCAATTGATAAATTAATACCCTAATAGTTAATGTACATTGCATCTAACTATTCTATAACCAAGACAATAAGCAGACCTCCTACTGTATCCAAAGCCTATTTTGAATTTCTATGTAAAAATTGAATTCAGTTACGTTGTGAGGGACACCATGTCATCATACACTTTTGAGCATGTGGCTTTGATCTTACTGTACAACATTCATTACATTGTATTTTCCACAGATAATCACTTCTGAACAAAATTTAATATTTGAGGACTAGAAAAGCAATGCCAAATTATATCAGAAGGGGCCACTTAGAAATATTTTATTTCTATTCTTATAGAAATGTTGCATTGTTTATATGAGGAGAAATGATAAAAATAAGACTTACCACCATTATGTATCGAGGTCTGTACTGAATGGTTCCAAACAAACCCAATATGACAACTATTATGTGCAGAAAATTTCCAAGAATAGGAGCCCACTGGAAACCAAGGAAGTCAAAGATCTGCCTCTCTAATGCTGAGATCTACAACAACAACAAGAACAAAAATAAAGTTCATTAGTGTCTAATCCAAGCATCATCACGTTATTTTAATCTTTATCTCATGGCTGGAGGAATCTGCATATTCAACTTCAATCGCACTTTTTGTCACCATTATTATTAGAATTTTCATTCTTATTTCATGTGCTGTTTTCTGCACCTTCTCTCAGAAACTATACTAAGATAGTTTTGAGCATTATAACTTCAAGTATAAATAGATTTTAAATCTATCTGGAGAGTTACAGATACACTTCTTAAATCATTTTCTACAGTAGAAATTCCAGACAGATTTTTTAATGTTTTAAGTTCATCATTTTTATTTTTATATTAAAAGTTATGTTTAATTATTAGGGGTACATGATATATATATATTTATGGGGTATATGTGATGTCTTAATATAGACATACATATGTAATAATCACAGCAGGATAATTACAGTATCCATCACCTCAAACATTCCTCTTTTCTTTTTGTTAGGAACATTCCAATTCCACTATTTTAATTGTTTAAAAATGTGTGATAAATTATTGTTGACTATAATCACCCCATTGTACTATCAAATACTGGATATTATTCATTCTATCTACCTCTATTTTTGCATTTATTAACCATCCTCATTTTATCTTCTTCTCCCCTTCCCAGCCTCTGGTAACCATCATTCTACTCTCTATCTCCATGAGCTCAATTGTTTCAAATTTTTGCTCCCACAAATGAGTGAGAGCATGTGAAGTTTGTCTTTCTGTGATTGGCTTATTTCATATCATTATTTTTAGTAAAACAATTGGCTTAGTATAACATCATTGGATCAAAAAGAACTCCGGGCTTGCGACACTAGAACTAGTGTAATTTTGGAAAACAAACAAAAAACGAAAACTCCTGCCTATCCCCGCTTTCCTGTGTGAAATATACATTAGCCAAATCTGTTCTCTTTCTTTTCCTTTCCTTAGATTGCCAATGCTGATAATGACTAACTACCTGTTCAAAACGAAGCTTCCTCATTTACTTACTCTGGGCTCAAGACTCTGATCTAAAACTAGAGTTAAACCCTTTGAATTGCATTTTATTGAGATCATATACTGACAAGAAAATTCATCTTGGATTAGATAGCATCCTTTTAGAATACCAAACAGAAATTATGAGGTCATTACAATTTTAGACATGCCACAGTTTATTATAATTGTATTACATACATCTTGACATTTTAAAACAATTATAAAATGTGTCAATATATACACAACCATTTATGATGAAACAGATGCATTTCATATGGTCCAGTGAATACCAAAAATGCCATTATCGTGTTCTAACAGTATTTCTTGTATTCTACATTGAAAAATTTTACAATATCACCTGCTGTATTTGGTCACGAATCATTACACATTTCAGGCATTTTTCTAGTTTTGTATTGATAAAATAGTAATTCTAATAAAATGATCCAGTGATTAGCCATACTGATGGCACTGGAAACTGTAGCTTTGAAAAGAAATTGGCACCCTAGGTATTTTTCTAGTTATGTGACAGTTATTTTCTAGTTATGTGACAGCTATTCAGTTATGCTTGAATAGCTTTAATTTTCTTGGACATAAAGAAATGTCCTCTATCCAGTAAGCTGAATTTACCCTGGTCAAGATTTGCCTTCAGCAAGCTGTGGAGGAAAAGAGAAGAGAGCGAACGCCTAAAGAAAACCACACCAGATCCACATTCATTTCATGGGTATTTCCTGATCATGGCGTGATATGATTCAGGATGCATTCAGGATTCATCTCCTGAATCCATAAATGTTCAGAAATGGTTACAATGCAAAATATCAGAGTAAGGAAAGAAGCAGCAGCACAGTGTTTTTTACTTCCTGCTTGTCTCTGCTTGTGACTCTAATTAGTCCCTAGGAACCTTTCTCTAAAAATTAGTTCCTGGGAATCTTTCTATGCAGCATTTTATTTATTGGCCCATCAGTGATACAAATATGTATTTTTTTAAATGTCCAAACATAATTAAATACTAAAAAAAAGAAAGAAAGAAAGAAAAAAAAGAAACCCTGAAGAGCAGCTGCAGGCCATTCATTCTGAAAAACAACGCTATTTCAAAGCAGTTGTGCATGACAAAAACCTTTAAGGTGAACTTTCAAAGAGAAAAACTCATTTTCTTTTCTGTCAATAGATGCATGGATACCATTCTCTTTTATGATATTAAAGAAAACACAGGTAATGAAAGAGAAGCCAAATTAATGCCACTTATGATAAAATATGCATTTTATATTCAAGGCACGCTCTCTATTTATTAATATTTATTCCCTGAGAACTTAAAAAAATGAATTGAGGTGGGAAGAAATAAGAGTACAAATAAAAAGACATGAAAAACAGAGAAGGGAGCATATCGAGAATATGGAGAAGGGCAGCTGTAACAACTATACAAACTGTGAAAACTAGATTTGATTATTACAAATTTGAAAAGTTAACTAACAACAACAAAGACTTCAAAAATAAACAAAATACCATTGTATTTTTTACCTAATTATTCTATTTAACTCGCATTTTGGTTATTTAGCCATTTGGTTTACTGGCTAGTATTTTCTCTCTAAATGTCATAATCTCTAGAGACACAACTTTTTGCCCTTGACTGTGATGTTTATAATAATGACCCAGAGACCCCAAATAAGATGAAATTATATCCAAGTTGCTTTGTTAAGTTGGAAAATGGATGACTGTTCTTTAGAAGTATCTCTGTTAAAATGACTCTAATTTGTGGTGTTGGGGAGATGCTGGCCTTGGTTGGGGGGTGGGAAGGAGGCATCTCTTCCCCATTCTATGGTCAGTGACCTCAAGTTGGGAACTTGATGTCTGTCATGATGGGAATATTTGCAAAATGAAAATCAGAAAATGCTAAAAATTAGAATTAGTTTATATGTATGTTTCGAGAACCAATGTTAAACTTTTACCTGCACACCACTGAATATGGCACCTAGAAAACAGTCGTTGTGATTCAGAACAGCTGTGGAAGGAAGTCACTAAATTGTAATCTAGCATAAATAGAAAGCAACCAGTCCAGATGAGGGCAGAAGGGTAGAGGACTGAAAGTGGATATATGTAGAGATGCCCAAGTGAAGAGAATGAATGAGACTTTTACAGAACTTGAGTTTAAATAAAAGTAGAGAAATAAAGAAAATATAAAGGCAGTAAGATGCTCCAGAGACTGTGAAATCAACAGACCTAAAGAAAAACGCATCATTTGCCCATGTTTTGATCAGATAATTAGATTTTTTAATAGAGATGTTTGAGTTCCTTATATAATTTGAATTATTAACCCGTTGTCAGATGGGTAGTTTGCAATTTTTTTCTCCCATTCCATGGGTTGTCCCCCCACTTTGTTGATTGTTTGCTATGCTGTACAGAAGCTTTTTAACTCGATGTGATCCCATTTGTCAATTTTTGGTTTGGTTGCCTGTGCTCGTGGGATATTATTAAAGAAATCTTTGCCCAGTCCAATGTTCTGGAGAGTTTCCCCAGTGTTTTCTTCTAGTAGTTTTATAGTTTGAGATCTTAGACTTAGGCCTTAAATCTATTTTGATTTAATTTTTGAATATGTCAAGAGATAGGAGTCCAGTTTCATTCTTCTGCATATGGATATTCAGTTTTCCCAAACCCATTTATTGAAAAGATCGTCCTTTCCCCGATTTATGGTTTTAGCATCTTTGCCAAAAATGAGTTCACTTTAGATATGTTAATTTACTTCTGGGTTCTGTATGCTGTTCCATTAATCTATGTGTCTGTTTTTATGCCAGTGCCATGCTGTTTCAGTTACTATAGCTCTGTAGTATAATTTGAAGTCAGGTAATGTGATTCCTACAATTTTGTTATTTTTGTTAAGGATAGCTTTGGATGTTCTGGGTCTTTTGTGATTACATATACATTTTAAGATTGTTTTTTCTATTTCTGATAGAGAGCACATCAAATCTGTGGATTGCCTTGGGTAGTGTGGACATTTTAACAGTATTGATTCTTTCAATCCATAAACATGGAATATCTTTCCTTTTTTTGGTGTCCTCTTAAAATTTCTTTCATAAATGTTTTATAGTTTTTATTGCAGAGATCTTTTACTTTTTTGGTTAATTCCTAGGGATTTAATTTTATTTGTAGCTATTATAAATGGGATTACTTTCTGGGTTTCTTTTTTAGATTGTTTGCTGTTGGCATACAGAAATGCTACTGATTTTTGCATGTTGATTTTGTATCCTGCAACTTTACTAAATTTGCTCATCAGTTTTTATATTTTTGGTGGAGCCTATAGGTTTTCCCAAATATAAAATCATACATCTGCAAACAAGGCTAATTTGACTTCTTCCTTCCCAATTTGATTCCCTTTATTTCTTTCTCTTATCTGATTGCTCCAGTTAGTACTTCTGGTACTATGCTGAATAACAGTAATGAAAGTAGGCATCCTTGTTGAGTTCCAGGTTTTAGAGGAAACACTTTCAGTTTCTCCCCATTCAGTATGATAGCTGTGGGTCTGTTGTATATGGCTTTTATTTGTTGAGGTAATTCCTTCTATACCTAGTTTTTTTTTAAGGCTTTTTTTTTTTTTTTTTTTTTTTTATCATGAAGGGATGTTGAATTTTATCAAACACCTTTTCAGCAACAATTGAAATGATCACATGGTCCTTGAGTTACTTCCCAAAGAAGACATATAAATGGCCAACAGGTATATAAAAAGGTGGTCAACATTACTGCTCAACAGAGAAATGCAAACCAAAACTACAATAAGATATGATCTCACCCCAGTTAAAATGGATTATATCCAAAAGACAGGCAATAGCAAATGCTGTTTTAGAGGAAACACTTTCAATTTCTCCTGATTCAGTGTGATAGCTGTGGGTCTGTTGTATATGGCTTTTATTTGTTGAGGTAATTCCTTCCATACCTAGATTTTTTAAAGTTTTTTTTTTTTTTTTTTTTAAATCATGAAGGGATGTTGAATTTTATCAAACACCTTTTCAGCATTAATTGAAATGATCATATGGTTTTTGAGTTACTTCTCAAAAGAAGACATAAATGGCCAACAGGTATATAAAAGGGTGGTCAACATTACTGCTCATCAGAGAAATGCAAACCAAAATTACAATAAGATATGATCTCACCCCAGTTAAAATGGATTATATCCAAAAGACAGGCAATAGCAAATGCTGGTAAGGGTGTAGAGAAAAGGGAAACCCTGTATACTGTTGGTGGAAATTTAAATCATTACAACCCACTATGGAGAACAGTTTGAATTTATTTCTAGGTTCTCTAGGCTATTCCATTAATCTATGTGTTATTTTTATGTCAGTGCCATGCTGTTTCAGTTACTATAGCTCTGTAGTATAATTTGAAGTCAGGTAATGTGATTCCTCCAATTTTGTTATTTTTGTTAAAATAAACTAAATAAAATAAACTCAAAAAACTAAAAATAGTGCTACCATATGATCCCACAATCTCACTTATAGGTTTACAACCAAAAGAAAGGAAATCAGTATATCAAAGTGATCTGTGTACTTCCATGTATATTGCAGCACTATTCACAATAGCCAAGATTTAGAAGCAATGTCTATTGATTAACAGTTAAAAGGATACAGAAAATGTGGCACATATACACAATGGAGTACTATTCAACCATAAAAAGAATAAGATCCTGTCATTTGTATCCTGTCATTTGCCAGAGCATGGATGGAAATAGAGGTCATTATGTTAAGTGAAATAAGCCAGGCGCAGAAAAACAAACTTCACATGTTCTCACTTACTTGTGGATCTAAACATAAAAACAATTGAACTCATGAAGACAGACAGCGGAGTGATAGTTACCAGAGGCTGAGAAAGGTAGTGGGGGTTGGAGGAAGTGGAGAGATTAATGAGTACCAAAAAAAAAAAAAAAAAAAAAAAAAAAAAAAAAAAAAAAGAAAGTATGAACAAGGTCTAGTATTTGATAATACAACAGCGTGACTCTATAAATAATTTAATTGTACATTTTAAGATAGCCAAAAAAGTATAATTAGATTTTTTGTAACACCAAGAATGAATGCTTGAGATGATGGATACCCCATTTATCTTCATGTGATTATCACACATTTTAAGTCTTTATCATAAAATCATATGTGCCCCATAAGTATACACACCTACTATGTATCCACAAAATTAAAAATTAAAAGCTTAAGGAGAATGAACACATAAAATAAAACTTGAAAATCTTAGATACTTAAAAAAAGAACAATGCAATTATTTCTAAAAGAAAGCAAAGGTAGGTAAGAATGTGTATACTATAAAGAATAGGATGAAAATAAATATCTTTTATTAAAAAGTTACAAAGTAAAGGCAATCAGGATCTTAATAAAAAGGAAGAAAAGAAGGCAGGAAAGAAAGAAGGAGGGGAGGAGGGAAGTAAGAAGGAAAAGAAACCAAATCAGATACATAAGGAAAGCATGGTTCAAAAATATCAAAAAATTAAAATGGGGCATGATTTTAACGTAAATCTGAAGAAACCATCGAAATAGCCTTGTTGAGTGGCACAACACAGGAAACATTGAAGCTGCAATTGAGGAATGAAACCCTAGATCATGCTAGGTGCTGCATGAAAAATATTCCACAGTCATTATAACTGTTGTATTAGATTATACCTTTAAGAATCAAATTGTAAAAAACTTGAAAGTCTTCAGTATGGTTACTGAACAAAATATTAGTGTTATTTGACCGTATAAAGTATATCTAAGAGAGATTGGGATAGTCTGAATGCTATGTGTCTATATTTTGTATGTCATGGCAAGGAGGAAAAGGCGTGTTTTAAAATTCTTCCTGCAGGGCGAGGTGTTTTCTTATGAGGCTCCGAGGTGAAAATAACATTTCCTGCAAGTCTATGAATCATTAGCCATGCCCCACATTAACCATCTATACTCCCAGTAAGGCAAGAAATGTCCCGCTTGCTTATTTCATGCTCAAGCAATGGATATAGAGACAAATAGGAGTGCCTTTAAAATACAATGTTTCTTATTGATACATTGATATGTTTTGACTTTGTGTCCATATGCAAATCTAATCTTGTAGCTCCCATATTCCCACGTTGTCGGAGGAACCCAGTGGGAGATGATTGAATCATGGGGACAGGTCTTTCCTGTGCTTTTCTCATGATAGTGAATAAGTCTCACGAGATCTGATGGTTTTAAAAAGGGGAGGTTCCCTACACAAACTCTCTTCTCTTGTCTGCCACCAAATGAAATGTGCCATTCACCTTCTGCCATGATTGTGAGGCCTCCCCAGCCATGTGGAACTAGAAATCCAATAAACCTTTTACCTTTGTAAATTGCCCAGTCTCAGGTATGTCTTTATCAGCAGTGTGAAAACAGACTAATACAGTAAATTACTACCAGTAGAGTGAGGCGTTGCTGAAAATATACACCAAAATGTGGAAGTGACTTTAAAACTAGGCAAGAGGCAGAGGTTGGAACAGTTTGGGGTGCTCAAAAGAAGACAGAAAGATGTGGGAAAGTTTGGAACTTCCTAGAGACTTGTTGAATGGCTTTGACAAAAATACTGATAGTGATATGAACAACAAAGTCCAGGCTAAGGTGGTCTCAGAAGGAGATGTGGAACTTGTTGGGAACTGGAACAAAGGTGACTCTTGTTATGTTTAAGCAAAGAGACTGGCAGCATTTTGTCCCTTTGAACTTGAGAAAGAAGATTTAGGCTATCTGGTGGAAGAAATTTCGAAGCAGCAAAGCATTCAAGAGGTGACTTGGGTGCTGTTAAAGCCATTCAGTTTTGAAAGGGAAATAGAGCATAGAAGTTTGGAAAATCTGCAGCCTGACAAGGTGAGAGAAAAGAAAATCCCATTTTCTGTGGTGAAATTCAAACTAGCTACATAAATTTGCACAAGTAACGAAGGGGCCAATGTTAATCCTCAAGACAATGGGGAAAATGTCTCTGGGGCATGTCAGAGGCCTTCATGGCAGCCCTCCAGTCACAGGCCCAGAGTCCTAAGAGGAAAAAGTGGTTTCATGGGCTGGTCCAGGGTTCCTATGCTGTGTGCAGTCTAGGCATTTGGTGCCCTATGTCCCAGATGTTCCAGCTGTGGTGAAAGGAGCCAACATATAGCTCGAGACAAGACTTTACAGGGTGCGAAACCCAAGACTTGACAGCTTCCATGTTGAGCCTGTGGGTGCACAAAAGTCTAAGAATTCGGGTTTGGGAACCTCTGTCTGGATTTCAGAAGATTTATGGAAATGCCTGAATGCCCAATAGAAATTTGCTGCAGGGGCGGGGCCCTCATGGAGATCCTCTGCTAGGGCAGTGTGGAAGGGAAATGTGGGGTTGGAGCTCTCATGAAGAGTCCCTACTGGGTTGTTACCTAATGGAGTTGTGAGAAGATGGTCACCACCCTCCAGACCCCAGAATGGTAGATCCACCGACAGCTTCCACTGTGTGCCTGGAAAAGTTGCAGACACTCAATAGCAGTCCATGAAAGCAGCTGGGAGGGAGGAGGTACCCTGCGAAGCCACAGAGGTAGAGCTGTCCAAGACTATGGCAACCAACCTCATGACTGCCCATCATGGTGAAACCCCTTGTCTACTAAAAATACAAAAATTAGCCAGGCATGGCGACTCATTCCTGTAGTCCCAGCTACTTGGGAGGCTGAGGCAGGAGAATCACTTAAACCTGGGAGGCAGAGGTTGCAGTGAGTCGAGATTGCAACACTGCACTCCAGTCTGGGCAGTAGAGTGAGACTGTCTGAAAAAAAAAATAAAGCCTGCTTCAATAACCCAAGACTTATTTGAAATGGCCTAGGAAATACCAATTTAGCTAATAAGAATGATATTTAGAGCTTTTAAATCGCACTTTAAGGAAAGAGTTGATTCTTCATGTTTATGAAATATTTATCACATGAATTCCTAGGCTAGAGATTACACACAAGAGAGTAGCAGTCACACAATATGCTTTAATTCATTTTGTGAAACTGTGGTTTGATCAAATGCTTTCATATGATTCTGCCAATATGTGTGACCCTGTTTTAATCTTTTTCATTATGTCTACCTTTAGTAAACAGGGGAGAAAATCCAAGTGGAATGAGAGTAAAAGGCAGCTCACTTTGAGTGGCCTGAATGGTCATTAGTGCTTATGTAGGTAGGAGAGGTGGAACTGCACATGCTCAGAGAAAGAGTATTTTCCTTAATGTCAAGTGTGATTGTCTAGGATGTTCCTCGAACTAGCTCTTCTAAGTGAAAGAATTGTCTCCAGAACATTTGAAAAGGCTACTTGAATTCTGTTTATGTACATTTTAGGCCCTATATCTCAAGAAGTGAAATGGGGATTTCCTATCCTTAAAATTCAATAATAAAGATGTAAACTACTTTGCCAGGCAAACAATATGGGATCTCAGAAAACAGTTACATGTTATGCGGCAAGTCTATTTTATTTTAGGAGATAAGGAACTGTGGATCACACCTTAAGGAAAGTTTTCTATTAAAAGAGGAATGAATATTACATTGCAAATAGACAGATTTATGGAAGCTGATGAACTGAAAAAGTGCATGTGAAGGACATCTATGTATCACACATTCACTTAGGAAAGTCTTTTGTTTTCCTTGTGCACTGATTCAGCATATCAACTGGCAGAGTGAAAACGATTTCTCAAATTTTTCAATATATCAGAAAGAGGCCAATACATTAAAGAAATGTTCTAAAGCCTACAAAGTAGTAATACTATGGATACGACAATATTTGTCACTTTAATTTTTTATATTTATTAATCTAATCTGATACTATCCCTACTGGATATAGGAAGATATTCAGAATGATCAACTAATTAACCTCAGAGCTGGGACCTAGTCTCTTTATGCTCTGACAATACCACTCTGAAATCATGTAATCAAAATGCACACTATTTAATGAGGTTAAATTCAGAAATTAGCTTTATAATAAAATGTAGGAAAAAATACAGGACACATGACGCTGTGTTTTGCAATTTAGTCCTCTTTCTTCTCCACCCCACCCATATCTAGGTGGGGCAATTTCTTGCTCAAGCGTTTATAAGAGGCAAGTTGCACTTTTCAGAAACTTATTAGCTGTGCTATCTTAGTCAACCTTCAATTTATCAAAAGTAGGTAAGAGTAATCTTCAATTTGATATACACATCAAAAACATATATGACATTCAATAAGTAGAAAGAGTAGTGTATTTATTTCCTGTTGCTATTTCAGTACTCTAACAAATTACCAAAACTTATATTACTTTATTGTGTTACTTTATAATCTTTTTACTTTATAATATTACATTACTTTATTATCTTTTGTAGTCCAGAATCTGAAACAGGTCTCAATGGGCTAAAATCAAGGAATCAGAAGGGCTGCATTCCTTCTGGAGTCCATAGGGGATACTTCCTTTTTTTAAATTTTCCAGCTTCTAGAAGCTCCCCACATCCCTTGGCGGGCGTCCCTCTTCCACCATCTTCAAAGCCAGTCATAGTAGGCTGAGTCCTCATGCTACCATTATTCTGTTCCTTCTCACCTGTCTCCTTCTTCCACCTATAAAGATCTTTATAATTACATTGAGCCCTTCTGTATAATTTAGGAAAACTTAATTTCAATAACAGCTAAATGCTTAATTCCATCTGTGACGTGCATTCTCCTTTGCCATGTAAAGTAAAATATCAACACATTTCAGTGATTGGGACATGGACATCTTTGGGACCAATATTCTGCCTACCACGCCGTTTCTTCTTGCTCTGTCAATTCGGAGTTCCCTTGTTAATGGTACCCTGTCTGCTAGTGGGCATGTATACACGTATCAGCCCAGCCCTGACCAGTCTAAGAAGAATCTTGAGTCTCTCTTTTTCTTCTCCCAACCCCAGAAAACCACATCTGAGCTAATATTACTGTCTGTTCCACTTCTTCTAGGACCAACCCCATTACTGAGGTGATCAGGACTTCTCCCACACCATCCTGAATCCACTGGAAGCTTTCGTTCCAGAAAAATTCATTGAAGCAGCATTATAATTTGAAATTTGTAATATAGGTATAAGAATTTTGATGTAAAGAAATGTAACCTTAACTGTACAAAAGTACATATACAGCTATATCCACAAGGCATAATAGAAAGGAAAAGATAAAGATTTCCAGTATATATCCTAGAGTATATATATATCCTATATACTACTAATACCCGATTTGAGATTAAAATATTATGAATAAGTTCCTTTTCTTGCCTAGATAAATAACTTTCATGTCTATAATAAGAAAATTCATTTGAGCTATGTATAGTGATAATTAATGATCAACAGTAACATTCAGCACTTATGCAGCGATTTTTATTTTCAAACAGCTGTACTGGCATTCATCAAATTCAAGATACTTTGACTCTTTAAAGATGAATCAACTGAAAAAAAAGTTGGAGCTGGTGTCTCTGGAGTCCAGAGTATGGTATGTTTTGTGGTGGCAGGGATTATGAAAACTGCATGATAACAGATGACTAGATGAAGAGAAAGGTTTTACGTATACGATTAATGTAATGTGGAAAGATTGCGATGCAAGCACAAAACATTTTAAAAAATACTTCTGCTCCAACCATTAGAATATAATTCATTATTTCCTTTTAGATTCAGTTTTATAAACATGAAGCCATTAATGAATTTTTTTCTTTCTTTTGTTCACTCATTAATTTATTCAACAACCACCATTTAACAATTATTAGGTCAGCACTAGCAGTACAAAGGTGAATGGCAGAATTCTTAGTTGGAGGAGCTAGTTCTTACTCTGGTGGAGAAGATAGGCATAGAGTAAATCATTATAATAAAATATTATATATCCTATAGTAAATGGGTGTCCAAAGAGCCAAAGGAACACAGAATAAAGGTGTTTAACCTCTGCCTGACAAGACAAGCATATTCAAGACACCTTTACAAAGAGGCTGCTGTTGAACACTATTCTCAAGGCATGGTCAAAGGTATTCCAGAAGAAAAGGGTGGGGGCAGAATAATTAAAGCTAAAGGTAGAACAAAGCATTTCCATAAGCCGTGCAATGTCTCATGTGCCTCTGAAATAAACACCTTAAAAACAGAGATAGCCTCTGCCTTAAAAGGATGATGGATTGACTTGGGATTTTTTGACTCTACAGTGGTGCAAAAGCAACAAGCATTCACAGAAAGTGTACTTTGAGTACCTATACAACCATTGTTTTTCATTTATGTATAGATATTCAATACATTACAGGATATTCAATACTTTATTATAAAATAAACTTTGTGTTAGGTTATTTTGCCCAATTGTAGGGTAATTTAAGTGTCTAATGTGAGCACATTTAAGGGAGGCTAGGATAAGTTATACCACTCAGTAGGTTCGGTTTGGTGTATTAAATGCATTTTTGACTTTCAATATATTCAATTTACAATGGGTTTATCAGGACATAACCCCAACACAAGTGAAGTAGTATCTATATTCAATTTTAGTTTCACTAACTTTAAATCCACTTTCAAGTCTTTTTCTTAATTGCACAAGTTGTAGAGGCAACATTATGTAGTGGTAGATATTCAGACTCTTGGTCCACACCATTTGGTTTCAAATCCTGGCTCTGCCATTTGTACTGACATGTGATCCTGAGCAACATCCTTAAACTCTGTGCCTTGGTTCCTCCTCTGTATAATCAGGAAAATAATAGCAACTTTAGTTGTTGTTTTGGTAATGAAATGAGTTAATATGTATAAGGCATTTAAATCTATGCCTGGTGCTCTCCCTCACACACACACACACGTATGCCTATGTATACATATATACATACACATATGTTGGTACATACATACATATGGACATATTTGGTCTTATACAATGATACAAAACTGATGTTTATAATGGAAGTGATTAGAAATTAAAAGTCTGATATTATAGGATAATAAAAGTACATGTTGATATATCAAAAAATTTACATGCTCATAAAATAATGTATATCCAAGATGTATTGAAATAAAAATCTGATCACAATACTTTATGTATTGTGAATACATACACAATACCTTATGTATGAAAAAATCATGTGTATGTATAATGGGATTCTACTTAATAACTTCAAATTTATATTTATTCATTGAATCAACAAATATTTTAGATCTTTCCAAGTGTATGAAATACTTGTGTAGCTATGCATATAAATCATGTATGTGTACAGTTGCGTGTATGGAAACATACAATATTAAATCCACATATCTAAGTTACCTCTGAATGGTGAAATATTGTTTGTTTAAAAATTATTGCTATTCTAAATTTTCTAAATATTTTAGCCAACAGACACAAATTATCCATGTTAAAAAGAGATTTTCTCCGTGTGTGTGTGTTTGTGTGTCCACCCACAATAGGAAAAACATTTTACATCTTCTACCACATCATACTGAAACAAAACATCAAAAAGCAATGGTTAACTTTATTATGTGTGCCATAACCTGGTCTTTCTGTTCTATTTTATTATATTTGATTATATAATGCTAGCCCAGGCCTACTAAAGTGATTTTCCAACCTAAAAATGGGCAGGTCAAGAATTGTAATTTGTATAACTCCAGTGTAGAACACATATGGTGGAAGGTGCCTCATAAGGGGAAAAGAGAAGTAAGGTGTACATGGTTAAAGACTTTGAAATTTACCTTGCAGGTACTGGGAAACCATTAAAGGATTTATTTCTTGCATAAAGAAGTTTCATAAGCAGCATTATTCTTTAAAAATACCTATGTCAGGTTTGGAGCTGTTTTGATCTTGCTCTGTAATGAGAGTGGGGAGGCAATGGGGGTGAGGGTGGGACTCTGGCTGAGGGTAGGGAGCAACACAGAAGCTACTGCAATGAGCAGGTGATGTGGATGTGAACTCAAACTGTGGCCAAAAGGATTTAGAAGAGGGACTTTGTGTTAATATTTTAAAAATTAGTATCTAAAGGACAATTATTTGTGTGAAGTGAAGAGCAAAGTAGGTCAATTTTGCTTAAGTCTTCACACTGACCAAGATAACTTGCTGGATGGATATTCTTACAATCATTGAAAGCAGGGAAGAAAATCACTGTTTTGAAGCGAATGTGTTTGAATCCCTGTGGAAGGTCTTACACAGCATCAGGTTACAGAGTCCAATTGTGGGACTTCTCTGTCCTTTGATTTAAGGCAAATTAAAACCTAGCATGTATGGTTTGCCTGATGGTTGTGCACTTAAGTGCCTCAAAGCAAGGAGTTTTGAAATTCCCTGCACAGCTCGATACTAGGTTTGGAAGCTCTCTCCTCCCCATCTGTCAATGTGTGCATGGAGAAGTCAACTGTTTTCTTAATGTACATTAAACCGAATGTAATTAGAATACTTCTTACAATAGCTGTGGATTGGGTACACAACATCCTGTAAAGAAACCTAAAGCCTGCTAAAAATAACTTTTGGGTTATTCACTGTGAGAGATTATTTTAATCACTGCTTCTCTCATATCAACCCAGTTAGCTTAACTAAATATAAAGAGTTTCAAGCTATGGTGCTTAACTCTGGCAAATGAGGTTCTCATAATTAAGTAAACTTTTGAAATATTTCCTTTGGTGGTACACATTTAAAAAATAATCTTACATTTTACTAACAGGTTCTTGCCAAGGGAAGGTTTTTATACTTGTTTTCAAGCAGCACCAAGAAACTGATATAGATACAAAATAAATCATGCCATAAACATTTAAAGAATGAATACTCTCATTCCTTCTCTTATACTAACTCAACAATGCTCTAGGTAAGAATGTTACAAAAAAATAGGCAAAAGGGAATAATCTGTCAATATTGCTCAAGGATATTCCTCGATCTCAAAGAGTGTGATTTCATCATTTGATTCAGATTCTAAGTATCCTTCCTCTGCCAAAAATTGTCCCAAAACCTAACTCCTCTTTCTTTTAACTCCCATGCAGAAGATGACCTTAAAAATGCAGTTATAGGCCACAAATAGCTCAAGCCAGGAATAAGGAAGCTATTTTAGCAAAAGCCCAACATGTCAATTTGTTACAGAACAGTGATTGGAGATTGAATTTCAACCCTCCAGTGGAGCCATAATGAACCTGAGAACACTAAAGTTGAACCCCAGGATGGGTGACCCATACAGTCCTACAAACAAGCTGGCAGGAGCACAACTACCTGGCATTTAAGACTCCCACAGTGGTTTTACGTAAATGGCAACCCAGCATGAGACAACAGAAGACAGGGTTATGGGCCAAAAGTTTCTTTAAGAACCTTTCCTCATTTTTATTTGTGATAGAGACCACCTGCAAGAAATTCTTTTTAAAAGTCTCTTTAAAGTACACATTTTCAGCAAGAACTAGATACTTCATTTGGAAATGAAATTAAATGTTTCCTCTTTTAGAAAATAATATATAGAAAAAAAACCTCATACATGTGAAAGTACTTATACTATGGATAAGTGATTCTCATCTGAAAATCAGAATGTACAAGAAATGCTTAAGTAATACACAGCTGATGGTGTTAAAGTAGGTTAACACCATCAACTATTTACCTTTCTTTTTGCCTTTTTTCCTGCTACCCTACATTCATTATGTAGCAGCTTTTTGCGTACCCTATTTCTGTCCATATCCTGGGAAAAGTAAACCACTGACACTTGCAGTAAACCACTGACAATAGAATGTGTTCTTGGTTGTAGAACTAATAAAAACATTAGACACAGATAGAACTATTTCTGGTGTAACCTTGCATTTTATTTTTTTCTTCTTCACATTTATCATTAATGAAAAGCTATGACCTAACCTTGTGAAATGATCTTCATCAACTTTATGTGGGTGATTTTACTCTTCAACACCTCAAGGGACAAAGTCTTTTAAACAACTCTCAAGGGACACTCATTTCTTTTCATCATGCTCTCATACTCTGTGGACATTGGAATGTTTCTTGAAGGACCAGTAAAGGTTGATTAGCCTCTTAATTTTCAAGGTTTTTAAAGAATCTAAGTGTATAAAGAGGCTAAATAAAACAGAAGCTATCAAATGCTCTGTCTCCTGGCTTCTCTGCTAGTGACAGGGATCTAAGTGTTAAGTCCTTGACCTCTGATGCAGGTGGTCATATGGAGATACATTGTCAACACCCTGTGCTTTCATCTCAGCCTCACCCTCATTCTTGCTTCCAGTAAGAATCCATATTTATAAGTTTCTTTATAGGAATAATGCCTTTTCTGATGATTTTATAGGCAATAAGTATAATTAATTACTGTTCCATACTTTAGCTGAAAGTGTTGTTAACATTACAGAAACACATATTTACATTGCTGTGACCTATGTTTCAACAAGGCCCATATTTTAAAGTAAAATAAAGACTCATGTTTTTTATAAATCTATTTCCATTTCTGATAAAGTTAGGGGAAGAAGTGTTAGCATTTGCCCATCATTACTTTGTGGTTGGCATTACATATAGCATCTCGTTGATCCTAATTTAGAAACCCTATGAAGTGAGTATTTTTGCCCTAATTTTACAGAGATTTAAAGAAACACCTACCACAATGAAGAAACACAACTAGTGATTATTGGAACCAGCGTGAGGACCTCCTTCAGATTTTTACACCACAGTATGGCCTCTCCCCGAAGGTTTAGAGTAATTCCTACATTGCTTAAATATTTTATTAAACACATGTGGAGTTTATAAAGTGGTATATGGACATCTTTTTAATTGTGCCTCACTCATGGATTTTTAAATCTGCAGAAATAAACACAACAAAACACAGAGAAGACTTCTACCTGCAGGAAGATGTAGTAGACATGCTTTTCTATAATCCTCTTGCTAAGTACATCCAAAAACTTTAACCATCATGTATACAACAAGCATAAAATAATTCTAAAAAGTAGAGAGAAGAAGGCATAACATCTAGCAACCTGAGGAATGATGAGGTGATGATTTCCCTGGGTTTTCTTTTTGCTGCATATACCTCACATTTAGAAGAGGTAAAATTGGTAACTCAGAAATGTCAATAAGTGCAAACAAAAAAGCCCCTCGCCTCCAAATCCTTCTCTCTTTAGCCAAAAGAGCAGGAAAAGGGCAGCCTAGCAAGAGAGAAAACTTTCAGACAATAACCATTTTACTCTAGTCAAACACCACATACAAACTGGCTTGGAACAAATGGGAGATTAGAGATCTTCAACAAAAAATTTTTATCATAGAAATTTATCTATTTACCATAGATAAAATATTTATCATATAAAGAGGAGTCAAAAATTGTAGAACTTGTAAATATGGTAAAGGAAATTAAAAGCTCAGTAGATAGGATCTACAACAGAAAGGATAGGACAGAGAAAAGATTCAGTGATGGCTCACGCCGGTAATCCCAGCACTTTGGGAGGCTGAGGAGGGTGGATTACCTGAGGTCAGGAGTTCAGGGCCAGTCTGGCCAACATGGTGAAACCCCATCTCTAGTAAAAAATATAAAAATTAGCCAGGCGTGGTGGTGAGCACCTGTAATCTCAGCCACTTGGGAGGCTGAGACAGGAGAACTACTTGAACCCAGGAGGCGGAGGTCGTAGTGAGCTGAGATGATGCCATTGCACTCCAACCTGTGTGACAAGAGAGAAACTTCATCTCAAAAAAAAAAAAAAAAAAAAAAAAAAAAGATTCAGTGAACTGGAAGATGAAATAATAAAAATTATACAGTATGAATAACATACAGAAAATAGACTGAAGAAAATGAACAAAGACTGAAAGTCCTGTGGATTACAACAAACTATCTGACATTTAAGTCACTGGAATACCGGAAAGAGAGGAGAGAGGGTAAGGTTAAAAAACACTTGAGGAAATAATGGCTGAAAACTCCCCAAATTTAGCAAGATAAATAAACCTACAGATGCAAGAAGATGAGTAAACCTTGACAAGAATAAACCCAAATAAATTCATGGCAAGATATATCATAATTAAACTTCAGAAATTTAAACACAGATACATTTATACTGATAGCAGTCAAAGACAATAGCTTACGTGCAGAAGAAACAATATGAATGACAAAATATTTATCATAGAAATTATGAAAGCCAGAATGAAAAGCAAAATATTTCTCAAATCCTGGCTAAAAACATAAAGCTGTTTACTAAGTATCCTATATTCTGTGAAAATAACCTTCAGGAATGAGTAGAAATCAGGACAGTCTCAGATAAAGAAAAACTTGTTCTTGACCAAATTTGTTGCCAGCAGACTTACCCTGAAGAAAAGGCTGAAGAGAGTTCTCAAAATAGAAAGAAAATGATCAAATAAGAAATCTTGACCCAACAGAATAGCAGAAAGAATTATAGATATGGGTAAATATAGTAGGTTTTCTTTCTCCTCTTGAGCTTTCTAAATTATATGTTATGGTGGAAGCAAAATTGATAATACCATCTGTTGCGGTTCCAAATATAGGTGGAGAAAATATTTAAGACAATTATATTATAAAAATGGGGAAGTAAAGAGATGTAAAGAAAAGTAAGGTACCTATACTACCCCTGAAATTGTAAAACAATAACACTGATAGGCTCTTATATGTATGCCACCATGAGAGAAACCACTAAAAAAGCTATGCATAGTGATATCCTCAAAATCACTATAGATAAATTAAAACAGCATTCTAAAAAATGTCCAAGTAACCTAAAGGAAGGCAGGGAAAGAAAGGAGAGAAATTTTACAAATGAGAAAAAACAGAAGTTGAAAACTAAAATGTTAGATCTTCGTCTCAATATGTTGAGAATCACATTAAATATAAATGGCCAAAATAAATCAATAAAACATAACTGTCAGAGTAGTTTAAAAACACTTCTGTATGTTATCTACAAAAATCTCACTTCAAATACATGATAGAGGCAGGTTAAAATTCAAAGGCTAAAAATGAAAGTATTATGGAAACCTTAATCAAAGGACAGCAAAAGTGGCTATATTAATATAAGAGAAAGTATAATATAGCACAAAAATTACCAATATAATCAAACAACTAGATCCCATTGCTTCTGCTACCCAGAAGCAGCAGAAAACATATTCTTTTCACTATTTATAAAATATATCAGATAGACCATATTTGGAGGCATAATCAAATTTCAACAAATTAAAAAGAATTGTAACTGGCAGTTTGTTCTTTGACCAAAATGGACTCAAACTAGAAATTAATAGCAGAAAGACAAGAAACCCTCTCAAACTTTGAAACTAAACCACACACTTCTAATTAAACTATCTTCAAATAAAAAGTCTCTATAGGAAGAAAAATACCTGGAACTGAATGAAAGCAAAAATACAACATGCCAATATTTGTGGGACATGGCTTAAAAATGTCGAGAGGGAAATTTAAAGGATAAAATAAATACATACGTTAGAAAAAGAAAAAGTTCAAATCAGTAATCTAGGCTCCCACCTGAAAAACCTAGAAAAAGAACAAAATAAACCCAAGTGTGCAGGAGAAAGGAAATGGTAGAGATAAGGAGAAATCAATGAATTTGAAAACAGAAAAACAATAGAGAAAATCAATCAAAAGTCACCACCAGTAATATGTTTGTTGAGACTTGTCTTATGAATCACAATGTTAGCAATTTTCATAATTGCTCTATATGTGACTTTTAAAATGTGCATTTTTGCCCATGGATGGGTAGACCCAATATTGTGAAAATGGCCATACTGCCAAAAGAAATCTACAAATTCAATGTAATTCCCATCAAAATACCACCATCATTCTTCACAGAACTAAAAAAAAAAAATCCTAAATTCATATGAAACCAAAAAAGAGCCCTCACAGACAAAGCAAGACTAACCAAAAAGAACAAATCTGGAGGCATCACATTACCTGATTTCAAGCTATACTAGAAGGCCATAGTTACTGAAACAGCATGGTAGTGATATAAAAATAGGCACATAGACCAATGGAATAGAATAGAGAACTCAGAAACAAACTCAAATACTTAAAGCAAAATGACCTTTGACAAAGCAAACAATAGCATGAAGTGGGGAAAGGACACCCTATTCAACAAATGGTGCTGTGATGACTGGCAAGCCACATGGAAAGGAATGAAACTAGATCCTCATCTCTCACCTTATACAAAAGTCAACTCAAGATGGATCAAGGACTTAAATCTAAGACTTGAAACTATAAAAATTCTTGAAGATAGCATTGGAAAAACCCTTCTAGACATTGACTTAGGCACGGATTTCATGACCAATAACTCAAAAGCAAATTCAATAAAAACAAAGAAAAACAGCTGGGATTTAATTAAACTAAAGAGTTTTTGCACAGCAAAATGAACAATCAGCAGAGCAAACAGACAACCCACAGAGTGGGAGAAAATATTCACAATCTATACATCCAACAAAGGACTACTATCCAGAATCTACAACGAACTCAAACAAAATAGCAAGAAATAAACGAACAATCCCATCAAAAAGCGGCTAAGGACCTAAATAGATAATCCACAAAGGAACATACACAAATGGTCAATAAACATATGAAAAATGCTCAACATCACTAATGATCAGGGAAATACAAATCAAAACCACGATGCAATACCACCTTACTCTTGCCAGAATGGCCATAATAAAAAAATCAAAAAGCAGTACATGTTGGCATCGATGTGGTAAACAGGGAACACTTCTACACTGCTGGTGGGAATGTAAACTAGTACAACCACTTTGGAAAACAGTGTGAACATTTTTTTTTTAAGAACGAAAAGTAGAACTACTATTTGATCCAGCAATCCCATTACAGGGTATCTACTTAAAGGAAAATAATTCATTACATTAAAAAGATATTTGTACATGCATGTTTATAGCAGCACAATTTGCAATTGCAAAAATGTAGAGCCAACCCAAATACCCATCAATCAATGAGTGAATAAAGAAACTGTGGTATATATACACGATGGAATGCTACTCAGCCATAAAAAGGAATGAATTAATGGCATTCACAGCAACCTGGATGAGATTGGAGACTATTGTTCTAAGTGGAGTAACTCAGGAATAGAAAACCAAACATCATATGTTCTCAGTCATAAGTGGGAGCTAAGCTATGAGGATGTAGAGGCATAAGAATGACACAGTGGACTTTGGGGAAAGGGTGGGAAGGGAATGAGGTGCAGTGTATACCGCTCAGGTGATGGGTGCACCAAAATCTCACAAATCACCACTAAGAACTTACTCATGTAACCAAACACTACCTGTTCCTCAATAATTTACGGAAATAAAAAAAATTTAAAAAGTACATTTTGCAACTTTTAAGTAAGATTTAAATATATCTTTTACATACTTTTACTTTAGTTGATCTCTCAAGCACTAAACCATGTGTGTTAAAATAGCACAATAGGATGGTGGGTTTTTACGTTATCTTTTAGCTCTTAAAATTTCTGCTTTATATATTCGATGCCATTTTTGAGATTAACGTAAGTTCAATATGGCTATGCTTTTTGACAAATTTAATATTTTACTATAATATTTATCCATTATATATTTTTTGCCTTAAATTCTATTATATCTGGCATAGCTGTATCCCCTTGCTTTGCTTTAGTATTTGACTGATAACACCTTTATCATACTTTCAATTGCATACTTTCTATATTCCTATATATTATATGACTGGACTTATTTTTCAGTCTCATCTGAGAATCTTTATCTTTTAAGTCAACTCTTTTGTATAATTATGTTTATTGAGTTATGATATATTTAGTTGTGTTTCTATTCTCCTAGTTTTGATTTTCACTAATAATTTCTAGGCTTATTTTTTCTACTTTATGTCCTTCTTTTGACTTGATCAGTTTTTTTTCCATTTTCATTTTTCCCTTTATTCGTTTCAAATATATATGAGTTATTTACTTTTTTTAGTTACCCTACAAAAGGTAGCATACATATGTGTTATCAATGTTTGAAGTTAATCATTATCTTTTACTTCTTCCAAAGACAATATAATGACCTTAGAACACCATAATTCCCCAAATAGGTATTTTTTAATGTATACTATTCTATTGACATTATTATTATTTTATTTAGTCAATGTTAGTGTCTGATTTACCAATATATATACCACTCTCTTGTTCATCATTTCTTCTTGTCTCTCAGACCTTCTTTCTGAAAAACATTTTTCCTCCTAAGGAATATACTTTCCAATTTGTTAAATGAGGGTCTCTTGATGGAAAAGCTTTTCTTTTTTTTTCACTTGAAGGTACGTTTATTTCATTGAAATACTTTTAGACATTTTCCATTAGGCACATTTTAATTTCTGTATATTAAAAATGTGCTTGATTCTTATGATGCTAATGGGAAGTAGAAGTAACTATTTTCTTCTGAAGAAAATTTGTCCTTTTTCTTTAACTCTATCAGGTCTTAAAATATTTCTATGTTCTTGAAGTTTTGAAGATTGACTACAGTATCTCTTTGTGTGGAATTTTAAAAAATGTATCTTTCTTGGTAATTTGCAGTCTTCCTGGAATTTGATGATTGGTGCTTTTTCATTCTTTTTGAAAAATTCACAGCCATTTCCTCTTCAAACATTTACACTTATCCTAGTATATCTCTCTTTTATTCCTACTAAACCTCCAGTAAGTAACATAGAACTTCTCATTCTATTCCCATGTCTTTTAATTGCCTATACTTTCTAAATCTTATTTTTCTACACTACCTTCTGTATAATACCCTTAGAAATATTTTTGCACTCTCTTTTCTTCCATTCTTTTGAATCTGCTAACCCTAGACACTTAGTTTTCTTTAAAAAATACTATATCTTAGTTCTGTTAATTCTGTTTTGTTTTTTTATTAAAATATGCTTAGTCATTTTGCTCCTTCTTCACTTCAAAACTGTTTTTTTAAGCATATTACTTTATATTTATTTCATTCTATGTCAAATATATTTGTGGATTTAATTCAGCTATTTGTTCTTTCTATTACCTCACATGTACAATACCTTTGTTCTTTATGCATTCTGAATTGTTTATTGTGAATTTAGTTCTTTGAAATTTTATCTTTGAGAGTTTTTATATTGTATATATTTAAGGTATACAACATGACATTGTGGCATACATATTCACAGTGAAATAATTACTACAGTCAAGCAAAATGACAGATCCATCTTCTCACATAGCTGGGGTGTATGTGTGTGTATGTGTGTGTGTAGATTCTGCCATTTGTGACAGCATAGATGAACCCGGAGGACATTACGCCAAGTGAAAAGGGCCAAACAGGAAAGGAAAAATACTGCAAAATCTCACTTATATTTAGAATTTAAAAAGCCACATACATAGAAACAGAGAGTGGGTGGTGGTTACCAGCGGTGGAAGTGGGGTGTGGGGAGATATAAGTCAAAGGGTGCAAAGTGGCAGTTATGCAGGATAAGTAAGTCTGGAAATCTAATGTACAACACCAGGATTATTGTTACACGTATCTTTTGGAAATTTTGTTATTTGTTTTGATTTTAAATAATTTCAGATAGAAATTTTATTTGTTTTTGGATTTTCATCTCTGTTCACCTGGTGCCTTGAGATACCAATAGCCTAGTACCATTTAAAATAAATTATTGCTTATATGTTTTATTAATTACTCAAGTGATGTGAATTCAGTTTACGAATCCATGTGAAGACTAACTTATTTTTGTTAATATTCAGGAGAAATTTTTCTGTTTCTTCACTGAATACCAAGACTGGAGGCAGACAATTTGATTTATCTTCTGGGGATGGGTTAGGTCTAGCTCAAATTTATTTTGAAGTTGTAGATGTTTGGGGTTCCTGCTTTATTAAAAGATTCTTCTATTAGACTCCTAGCTTGAGTATTCCTTTAGGATTTGTCTCTTCTTTCTCATGTTTTGAATTTTGGAAACTGAAGCTCAAGTTCAGAACTACTTAGTTTCTTATTAGCTCACTGACGTAAGTAAAACTTTCTAGAAATAAAAATATGATGTTTACAGTTGTTTTTAACAGCAGTGACGTACAGGAAAATTATTCTATCATGATGCCATAAGTCTTCCAAAGATGTTTCTAATCTCAAGTAAGAGATTACCTCTATTACATGTCCCTCTGTGGAATTACAAAGAAAAGTGTCTATTTTTTCAAGGGAGCAAAATTTCACTGATGTGCTTTATTAGGAAACTACTAACACAAGTCATCTCTGTATGTTGAGGTGAAGTGGGAAATGGCATGCATCTAGTTTTCCATCAAGAGATATTGTTTCCTAATGCTAAACATTGGAACAAGTAAAAGTAGAAATTCTCTGTTATAATAGTGATTAAAGTCTGAGTTTTCATTATTAAATTGTACATTTTTAGAAACTTATGGATAAGAATGGGTTCAGGGCCAGGCGTGGTGGCTCACACCTGTAATCTCAGCACTTTGGGAGGCTGAAGCAGACAGATCACTTGAGGTTAGGTGTTCAAGACCAGCCTGGCCAACATAGTGAATTTAAATAGTTTTGAATTCCTGTCTTTAGTAGAAAATACAAAAATTAGTGGGCCGTGTTGGTGGGTGCCTGTAATCCCAGCTACTTGGGAGGCTGAGGCAAGAGAATTGCTTGAACCTGGGAGGCAGAGGTTGCAGCGAGCCGAGATTATGCCACTGCACTCCAGCCTGGGTGACAGAGCAAGATTCTGTCTCAAAAAAAAAAAAAAAGAATGTGTTCAGTATAAAAATACAACATGCTCATTTTCATCATGTAAACATTAGAGGGAAAAACTATTTGTAGTGTACGATGCAAGGTAAAGGTTTTAATAATCCAAGGCCTAAATCAGCTTCTATTTTTATAGCACACATATAAATAAGGAATATAACAATGGCTTGCATATTGTGGCTGCACAATAAATTTGTATTAAGTGATATTCATTTTTCTTCAGAGAAAGGAAAGACAAACTTTTTAAGAGAATTTGTAGTGAAAATATTTGGTGGGCGATCTTGCTTTAAATCATAATAGATTTAGTAAATAAAGTGGGTATTGACAGGAATTGAATGAAATAAGGGGAATGGTTTGGCAAGCCAAGTGAAAGGGGTGAGTCCAGAGCTGGGAATTAAGTAGGTGAATAATGTGATGATTTTAATACTACATTTCTGGACTAAAGTGATAAAAATAGCAATATAAGCTTTCCAAGCACACACAATGTCATTCTTTCCCAAACTGCTGAATTCTATGTAACTTTTACTTGGAAAGAGATCTGGGGCTTTTATTTCTTTGTCTCCACCACAACCACCACCATCTGTTTTTCTTCTTATAGACATCTCTCCATGGCAACCCATATTGACTTACCAGCATGATTGTAATTGTATGGCCAACTTCATGTAACCCTGTCCTGCTAACCATGGATCCAGCAATTTTCTCTTTCTACCTCTGCTTTCAGAATCACCTTCTAGTGATTGTGTTGCTGCACGTTAGGGCACAGCACACACAGGGGAGAAGTGGCGTTTTTAATGAAAAGTGGCTTTTATCTCAGCGGCTGTCTCAGGGCCAGAACTTCTCCAGCAGTTCTTTTGTGAAAGTTACGACCTGGCTGGCATCTGAAAATGTACATACTTGTCAAGAGCATTAACTGAGATTTCAACATATCAAACCAGACAAAAGAGAAGCAGGAAAACTGGCATCAATCTCAGAAATGGCATGTTTCATTTTTCATTTGTTCCACGCAGTACCATTCAGGATACAGTTTAACAAGAACTAGATGCTCCTTCACTCATTAAATAGTGGCATCCGTAACAACAGAAAATGTGAATAGCTTGTTCATTGAGATTGGACTTTCTTTCTCTTTATGGTTTAACTAAGAAGAATTTGGAAATGTTACATTATGACAGATCAACAGTGCAAAGAAATCATCAGACTCTCCACTGAGGAATTATTAGACTCATGCTGTGAAGAGCTTGGCAAAATTATGAACTAGTATTTTTTCAGTGACGATCTGGAGGCAGAGTACTATTTTTCTTTTAACTAAGTTAATCAGAATAAATTTTCTTAAAATAAATGAGAGCCATACTTAGAAAGTAAAACAAGAAACATTACAACTGATCAAGATATGTAAATGTAGCTCAAACAATAATGGGTGAGGTCTTCGCTTTCAACTTTCTCAACAATTATATGTGTTGCACTGCAATATACAGAAGATGTGAAATTCACTAATTATGAGTCCAGTAAATGAATTATGTCCTGGATCAAGGCATAAAGAACATAATGGAAAGACCACATTTTTAATGACTTTAATATTTTCCATGAAATTTGATCTAAATTTGATCAAAAACATTTGCCAAGAAATGAGATCAAGGAGATAAGTTGTCAAGCCAAGAGTAAAAGTATAGCAAGTGTTTTCAAGAGTGATTAATCAAGCCAAAGAAGCAGGATAAGTAAAATGTAGATGGCCAGCAATATCTCTGATATGAAGGTTTATCTACCAATATTCCAAGAACAAGATGTTTTGCATATTTCCCACCTGAGTCCTGCATCTAAAATTCTTTTGCTAAAACTACCGGCAAAGTGACTGGTTGGTTTTTGTAATGATATACCTCTGCTTTCGGTGAATGGGACTCATTACAAACTCATTTTCCAAAGGTCTCAAAACAACTGTTCAAACAACATAGTTTTTTGTCCTCTCTGACCTCTGTGGGCTAAGTCAAAAGTTTGTAAGTCAGGGGCGAGCCCTATTCCAGCACCAAACACACAAGCAATACAATATCAATTTCTCTCCATTTTAAAGATTCCTTCTTATCTTTCTCTGTTAAAATAATTACTAAGGCACTGGTAGGCATAATTCCCACAACTCCTTGAATTTCCGTCCTCATCACGTTCAACTGCACTGATGTTTCAGACTAAACCAGCCAGTTCTAAAAATCAAGACCAAAAGCAAAACAAAAACTCTACTGCCGTACAATCGTTCAGATTAGAGAAGCAGATCCTAGGAATGAAGTACGGGAGACTAGAGACTCCACTTTTACTCTTTCCTTCCCGCTCTTCCTCTTCACTCTCTCTTATCTACTTAGGAGAAGCACCATTAAAAAAAAATTAGGCCACGCGTGGTGGCTCATGCCTGTAATCCCAGCACTTTGGGAGGCCAAGGTGGGTGGATCACGATGTCAGGAGATCGAGACCATCCTGGCTAACACGGTGAAGCCCTGTCTCTACTAAAAATAGAAAAAATTAGCTGGGTGTGGTGGCGGGCGCCTGTATCGCCAGCTACTCGGGAGGCTGAGGCGGGAGAATGGCGTGAACCCAGGAGGGGAAGCTTGCAGTGAGCCGAGATCGCGCCCCTGAACTCCAGCCTGGGCGGAAGAGAATCTGCCTCAAAAAAAAAAAAAAAAAATAAATAAATAATAATAATAATAATAATAATGTAGCTATAGAAGTATTCTTGCATTCCAGAATAACCACCTGATGGAAGTTTTCTCTCTTCGTATTATTACTCACTCTGTGACTTGTATAAGCAATACTTTATGTGCTTAGTTCCCTACTCTGCTTCAAGGCCTAAGTGTGATGCCAGGACCCATACAAAGCCGCCATTTTGAGGAGACAGGCAAAGAATTCAGCCATACAAATATTGCAGTGCAGTGGCAGAGAGGAGCAAGAGTGGCAGAGGTGATCTCAGGACCTCGTGGCAGGTATCAATAGTTCCAAAGTGCTTCCAGGACACCAGGGTTGGGATTTAGAAATATACTAGGAATTTGTATTACTCTCCTTGTGCCTGCCAAAAAATATTTGAACTCTTCTTCTTGTACATACTCACTCTTCTTCCCATTTCCTAAAATAAAGGAGATTCTGTGTCAAGAATCTATAAAATTTCTTAAAATTTGTAGCACCTCTAATTTTATTGGAACCCATTAAATACACTCAAGGCTTTTTATTTGCGTACAAATCCAATCTGCATTTTTGCCTTAGAGAGTTTTCCTTGAGAACTTTACTCTTTTAAACTCATTTCTACCCTCCATCTTTGGATAAACACTATTTAATGTAACTGAGTCTCATTGCTCATAGAGAATGCCCCAAATTCAAGTTCAATTCAGCCAATGTCAGCGATTTTCTAGGAACCTATAGGTCTCTGTTAAAGATTTAGAGAAGCAATAACTGAAAACAACAACCACACACACACACACAGGCACAATCCCACAGAAATCATTATGTTCCTAAAAGAACTTAAAATCTAGTAAGGGTGATAAGTCTCCAAATGATAAAGCAGAATGGGATAAATGACATAGGAGAATCATACACCAAGTGCTGTCCTAGTTCAAGGAAGATGGAATTAAAGCTTCTAAGTGTCATATTTATCAAAGGGAAAAAGTGGAGCACGCATGAAAATGAAAAGGTAAACACCTTTTAAAGGCCATAGTTTGATGGCAAATAAAGCGAAAGAGAAAAGTTTCTTAACATAGCTACATGATTGATGGTGCTAGCAAAAGGGCAGTCAAATGTGGACCCATGTATTACAATTGGAAGAGTTTCTAATAACTTGGTCTCCATAACTAGTTTTTATCTAACTAATAGGATCCATTCATACTTTAATCCACATAGCCATTTTTTGAATAAACACACAAATAACCACCCATGTCCAATGATCTAGTAGGCCCTAGAGGTACCAGGTGAGCAAAGGGAGACTCATTATTTCTTTTCATGAGTATTGGGCTTCTCAAAAGGTAAAATACTGACACAGCTTACAAGTTCAGGTATGCACGTGCATGTATTTGAATATGTAAATATAACCTTAGTAATTTTGGAATAAAAATCAGTTCTACAACTTTTACCTAGAGGGGCAGATTACTGAAGAGAGAAAAAGAATAGGAGACAGAGAAGAGAGAAAAACTGGCAGGGAAAAGAATGGGAGAAACAATGTTCACCTGGGTAAGAGAAGGAATCAATAGTCTAGTGTAAGAAAAAGAGAATTTATCTACTGCCATTAGCCAAACTATTCCTACAAGGACTCTTGTTGTCAAATTTCTAGGCGGAATATTTCTTTACTTCTCAGGTAAAAATGCACAATTTAAAGTGATACTATTAGCCACTAGCTGGTTTTATGTGAAAACTTTTCAAATTTTTCAGTTTCAGGAAGAAAGATGAAAGGCCATACTTCTTATTGAGGCTAAATTTTACATAGTATGAGAAGAAATAATTTTTTTTAATTAAACAAAAATAACCTAACTATGTGGAACAGCACCCCCGCCCCCCAAAAAAGAAGTGCAGCAGAGAAAACAATTGGATTTAAAGATGTGAGCGTTTTGCTATACTCCGTTTAATAAGGTGAATTACTAAGAGACTATTATCCATTTTACCGAGTGCCTGGGCGAGAAAATATTAAAATGTATAGGCAAAAGCTCTTTCTTAAGGGCCCTGTGAGTTTCATCAAATTTTAGGAAGTACCATAGAGTTCACAGTAAAAGGAGAGCATTAACATAATCTATAAAAATTATTCACTCTTACAGTTAATTAAATGTTTTCAAAATTTCTTTCAATTTCTCTAAAGGGAGTCTTAGAGCAGACTTTTGAAATTAAGCATGTGGAGGGAAGCAAGAATGATACCTAATGATGCTAAAATATTACTTATCATGGCTTCTTCTTTATGTATAACTTATTGAAAACTAATATGAAAAAGGAATAATTTTATAAAGAAGTTAAATAATAGTTCCATGACTAGTCTGTTTTCATTTTTCAGTGATTCATTTTGTTTGTTCATCATATATATATTTTCCATGTTTACAATTTTATATATATATATACAATTATATATATTTTTATAAACTATAGACATATGTACATATAATTGTAAACATAAAAAAATACAGTATTATATCCAGCTCTTATTTTTACTTAACAAAATATAAAATTTCCACGTTAGAGTTTTCAAAATTTTTATTTTCTGACATACGTTTTACTCTACTGGTTTGACGTGCCGAAATTTGCTTTGTTTGTCCCAATAAGGATTTCTTTTCCACTAACATTCATTGAGCACTTAAAGGTGCCCAGGACTCTGTGGTGCCTGGATGGAATGGAAAGCATCAGAGCCAGCTGTCAGTGCAGCATAATGACCCCCAACACAGGGGGAGCCATGGCTCTGTGAGGGCTATAGCCCCAGATCCCCCAAGAGGGGCAGACTGAGTCCTGACAAGAGAAGTAACAGCTTGGAATCTAAAATATATTTGATCACCATTTCGTCAACACTACCATTCTTAACAAATGCTCCAGGTATTATAAATCTTGTTCAGTAAAATGTTAAATATGTTTCAAACATTAAAATACTTAATATATTCTCAGTTCATTTATTAAAGTTCATCTCTAGCTAGTTGAAGTTGTGAAGAATGAAGGTATTTTCAGAAGAAATATAAATCACCTTTTTGTCACAGTAGAAATTGAATTTCTGTTCACTTGTGTGCAGGTAAGAGTTCAGGAGGGCATAAGAGTGGACAGGTTCTATGAGATGAACAAGGGAAGAGATTAGAAGCCAACAGAGGTTGCATGTGTACCTTCAACTAGAATTACAAGATTTAAAACATAAGGCCGTGTGTACTCAAAGTACGGGATGTGAACCAGCAGCATCCGTATCAGCATCATTTGGGAGCTTGTGAGAAATGCAGAATCCTGTATCTCACCAAGAAGTACAACATCTGACTCTGTTTTTTAATGTGGTCCCCAGGTGATTGTACATTCAAATTCGAGCAGCACTGTCTTAGAAGATGCCTTCATCTCCATAGCATGCCACGTTGTGTACCAATCAATATGGCAATGGGGAATAGTCAACCCAGGCTCTCCTCACAGCTTGAAGCCCAGTAACAGCTGACCCCAACACTTCATATCTAAATGCTGCTGGAAGTTGGAGGACTATATCTATCATGTTTAGACCATCACTGAGCTGGTGGGCAGGAACCATTTTAAATAGTGGTCTTGAAATTCTACAAGTATTTTAAAGCAGATTCAAACAATGGCACTCTTTGAAATCGCTAAAGCCCTGTAATACAGATTTCTAAACTCCTCACTCACCATCAGATTACTGGCCTCTGAGTTTTTCAGTTTGATCAGAAATAAATAAGACATAGCCCCTGATAGTCAACTTAAAACACCATAAACAAGAACCTTATTTTTACTAATTATTAACGATAGTCCTTCTTAGACAAGGTGTTGTCTAGTTATCTTTGCTTTTGGCAAACTCATATAGAAGAAAATTGAATGTCTGAGATTTGCAGAGAGATGTGGTCCTGTGTTAGTAACTGAGAAGGAGTTAAGAGAGAGATGACCAGTGGAGATCTCTGTAAGGGCAGGGTTGAAATCACCATGATACTAATGTAAGAAAATCCGGGCAGCTCACATAAAATGCAGATCACCAGAGACACTCTCAAGTCATTAAAATTTATTTGATCATAGCAATTGCTGATGTCTTTTTTGGGCACAGTTGTAACTCATTAACAACTTCACCCTTGTCTGCCCTCCTCAAGTGAGTCTTTCAATCCATCTTTAGACCATAGATAGGCACCAGTAATGAAAAGGATTGTCTCTTGTGTAGGCTCAGCTGCACCAGGTCTCCACAAATCCACTTTCCTCCCTGGCATCACACATGAGATAATAGAATATTCATTGTTCACATAAAACCATTTGCTACCTTGGCACAAATCCCATCATTCAATATTTAAAGCTGTGCTGCTTTCTTGGCACACTCTGTCAGAATCCCAGGGACAGCATGCTAAGTGTAAGGCAAGCCCTAAACATCTACAATTTTATTTCCTTTCCTTACACTTTCCACTTTCCAATATTTTTTAAAGCTTATGTTTAAATAGAAGTGAAATAATAGAAAATAATTTACCCAGTGGTATTCCAGAGACTTTTGGTTTGAAATAGTGTCTGGCCTTTCCAAATCCAAACAGTGATAATGATGAAGACATCAAAACAGTGAAAATTCACCAAAGTAGTACACAAGCAATAGGCCATTTGAAGAACCTGGGAGAAATAATTACTGCTATAACTGGACCAAAAAGCACAATTGGTGCCTACTTGTGTTATGTTATTTAGAAACAAGAAAGCTTGCAATTATGAGTGTAGATACTTACGTGCCACCTCTTCCCACCACTTCAGCATCTCATTATGTGCTCCTGAGATCAGAAATGCAAGAGCCATAGCAACTCTGAAACTAGCTACTGCTTTTTTTAGGTAGCCAGTGTACTGCATTAGCTTTTCCCCCATAGGTGATTTCTCTTATATCCATTCTAATATCATGCCTAGGAAATGAATGAGATTGTAGTATGGATGGTGTAGTGAAAGTCTCTTGACTCTTTTCCTCAGATTCTGATATGAGCACACAAGGAACGCATTAACCTATTGTAGACAAAGGTAAGACTAAGACACGCCCTGGAAGCAATGTGTGCTGGGGAATGTAGCTTTTCATCTGCTTTCCAGAATGTCAGACAACCAACAGCAAGCAGTCAGTCTATTTGCAAAAGATCATGTTTGGATAAATGCTCAAAGTCACAGAAATGTATATTAAAATAAAAACCAGTATTTTTGTATTTCTTAGATTGGTAAATGTTTAAAGATTGACAACATCCAGTATTAGTAAGAGTTTGATGAAACAAGCATGTTTATATATTTTGTTTGTGACTTACACTGCCTTTTTGGAAAGCAATTGGACCTTCCATTAACATTTGTGTATTTTTTATTGAATAATTCTATTTCTAGGAATCTATTAGACTGAAAAATTTTTACAGACTTATGCAAAATGGTTTGTGTACACAGATATATGCAGCAGTGTTTTGTGTAACCATAAAAAATGAAAAATAATTCTGGAAACAATTGACAAGTGTCTGTCAATTGGAGAGTTTTTACATAAATTATTGCACATCAATTCCATACAGTCTTTAGAAAGAATGAGATCAAACTATAGGCAGTGAGATAGAAGATGTGCTTATTTATTTCATTATTTATTTATTTAGATAGTCTTGCTCTGTTGCCCAGACTGGAGTGCAGTGGTATGATCTCAGTTCACTGCACCTTCCACTTCCCAGGTTCAAGTAATTCTCCTGCCTCAACCTCCTGAATAGCCAGGACACGCCCTGCTAATTTTTGTATTTTTAGTAGAGATGGGGTTTTGCCATGTTGACTGGGCTGGTCTTGAACTCCTGGCCTCAAACAATCCACCAACCTCAAGTCTCCCAAAGTGTTGGGATTACAGGCCTGAGCCACCATGCCTGGTGGAAGATGTGCTCATTTAAAATGACCAAATTTAAAAGGCAAGTTGTGGAATAGGATGTATGCTATCATTGTATTTATGTCAGTAACTTTAAAGTTTGGTGCATACATACATTTATGTTACTGTGTATAATAGACATTGTATTTTTGGATCTTAGGAAATATGTATAGTTGACCCTTAAACAATATGAGTTTGAACTGCATGGGTTCAATTTTATGTGAATTTCCTTCCATCTCAGCCCCCAAGACAGCCAGAGCAACTCCTCTTCTTCCTCCTCCTCAGCCTGTGAGGCTGAAGAACTTTATGATGATCCACTTCCACTTAGTAAACAGCAATTATATTTTATCTTCCTTACAATTTTCTTAACAATATTTTCTTTTCTCTAGCTTACTTTATTGTAAGAATACAGTATATAATACATATACAAAATATGTGTTAAATGACTGTTTATGTTATTGGTAAGGCTTCCATCAACAATAGGCTATTAGTAACTACTTAATACGTTTTAGGAGAGTCAAAAGTTATAGGCAAATTTTTAACTGCAAGGGGGATCAGTGCCCCATGTTGTTCAAGGATTGTTTGTACTTTATACAAATATTGTAAATACTTAGAAGGATGTCTGAGAAAATGTGAAACAAACTTTAAAGAGGCTATACTTTGAAGAACTTTAGGGAATAATAGGGCTGAAAGGGGAAGCTAAATTATTTATGCTATATAAATCTGTGTTATTCATAGTTTTTTAAATAAGCATTTACTACTTTTGTGATTAAAAATTAAAAATGCGGGCCGTATGCGGTGGCTTATGCCTGTGATCCCAGCACTTTGGGAGGCCGAGGAGGGCAGGCAGATCACGAGGTCAGGAGATCGAGACCATCCTGGCTAACATGGTGAAACCCTGTCTCTACTAAAAATACAAAAAAATTAGCTGGGCGTGGTGGCGGGAGCTTGTAGTCCCAGCTGCTCGGGAGGCTGAGGCAGGAGAATGGCGTGAACCCGGGAGGCGGAGCTTGCAGTGAGCGATCGGGCCACTGCACTCCAGCCTGGGCGACAGAGCGCTACTCCGTCTCAAAAAATAAATAAACAAAATAAAATAAAAAATGAGGCCTTAAAGAAATATGTAAATATAAAGTTTTAAAGTGTGTGCATCTGAGTAGTAAAATTCTGGGTTTAAATTTCTTATATATTTGTGTATTTTTCAAATTTTCTTAGTAAACATGCACTATCATTGCAATCACAAAAATGATCTTTTGAACATAGCATGTTTAATTTTGTTTCTATTCTCATAGAAAGAAGATAAAATAAGTTGAAAAAAAAACACACAAGGCTGGGTTCAGTGGCTCACACCTGTAACCCCAGCACTTTGGGAGTCTGAGGCAGGAGGATTACCTGAGCCCAGGAGTTTGAGACCAGCCTGGGCAACATGGTGAGAGTTCGTCTCTACAAAAATTACTAAAAATTAGCCAGATGTGGTGGCATACACCTGTAGTTCCAGCTACTTGGGAGGCTGAGGTGGGAGGATCTCTTGAGCTCAGGAGGCAGAGGCTGCAGTGAGCTATAATTGCGCTACTGTACTCCAGTCTGGGTAACACAGTAAGAACTTGTCTCAAAATAAATAAATGAATACAAGTATACAATGTTAACAGCAATTCCCTTTGATTAATGGGACTCTAGATAATGTTTTTGACATTTCTCTTATTTTGCTGCAGTTGGAAAATTTTCTGTAAGTTTTACTTTTTGCACTGATAAAAAATAAAAATAAGACATAATATAACAACCCTACAAACCCTTGGGAGAGGAAGCATAACAGTTATAGTTTACCAAACATCTAATATGGTATGCCAACAGTGGAAGAGAATTACATTCAGAAAATCCATCTGAGATTTTCAGTTTCTTATGTATTAAAAATGTTACACATTGGCAAAGATTTTGCCAAAGTACCCCAAAATTAATGAACTCATATAAAGCAGATAAAAGATTAGCGTTGGCTCTGGGTGCTAAGAGTATGGTACCCATGAACTATTACATTCTAGGCCAATGTGACAGACAATTCAGAGGATGTATTTTAATTCCAAAGGTGTTCTGCAAAGTTATTTACAGCATCTTCTATGGGACCCTCAAAGGTGTCACATTGAAGCTATTGAGCAATATCATCTGTGCTGCCTCTGAGCCACTATTTATATAGATGCTGAAGACATAATTTACTAGAATGAAGTTTATATGATTCCTTTGCATATTACTTCAAAATGGGCATGGAAGGGAAATGAATGATTTCTAAATTCTCTATAGAGCATTTATGAGCTAAGTGGACCAAAGGAAGGCTAGTAGCCTGAAATGCTAGGAGAAGCCAGCAGGTGAAAAACTAATCCAAAAAACAATATGAGTATGGAACTCTGAGGCAGCAACACCATCAGTCTCAGACAGCCAGATGATTTGCCTGTATCCTTTAATATATACATTTTGTTGAAGATATCACCCCTTCAGGTATGGGTTATCTCACCAAGAGACTGAATGTTGAGAGAAACATTAACTCTAAATGTTATTTAGAAACCAAACAATCTTGCAATTATGAGTGTAGATACTTACATGCCACCTCTTCCCACCACTTCAGTGTCTCATTATGTGCTCTGAGACCAGAAATGCAAGAGCGATGGCAACTCTGAAACTAGCTTCTGCTTTTTTAGGTAGCCAGTGTACTGCATTAGTTCTTGCTTGTTTAACAGCATGCAAATTACTACACATTGCTTAGATATGTATGCATGTGGTAAAAACAAATAGCAAAGCCAGAACAAGGGCAATCATGGAATGACATATAAGAAACATTTAACTGCATGGAGGACTCTTTCTTATGTTTGGTTGTGGGTACATGGGTAGACACTATCCCATTTTTAACATGTTTAACATGTTTTAACATGTATCCCATTTTTAACACGTGGTTTAAATATTGCATGAGTGATTAAAAATTAGAGCAGTTAGACCTGAGAAACCCCTTTTCACTCCATGCGGCAGAATGACTGTCCCTTCTTAATTCTGGTAGAAGATGGAACATTTACTCTCTAGATATGGTGATCCAGAAAGAATTTAGACTGGGCAACCAAAGCTTAATTGGGAGTAAAGCTTCCATAATGAAAGCTAGAGGGTTACACAAAAATCTATGAATTTTGTATTACAAACTGCCACTTCTCAGCTCTCTTCCCAGGTGTGGCTCCAGAACACTGGGATTTGTGTTTTTATTCTCAGGGGAAAGAGCCTCTCTGAGGGATTTGACCAGACCAGGAGAAAAGACCTACCAGTACTGTCATTTGAGTCTTCTCAGTGAAGCAATCTAGCCAGATTTACAGTGAGGTACACAGGCAGCAAGCCCCACTCACATGAATGGGGTTTTGTATTAGCTAACTCTTAAATGTCAGTAATTAGGGATCAAAACACAACTTTGACATACAAGACATTTTAAAAGTTTAAAAAGCAACAAAGAAGAAATGTTATGCAGAGAGAAGAAAGTTCAACAATAATTAAGGACAACTTCAAATCTGTCATTTATATGTTTAGAAAAATAAGAGATTACCTTTATAAAGTAAGGATATAATGCTATGAGAAACACCAGAAATGCACAAAAAGGGCTTGAAATTTAAAAGATAGTGGGTGAAAAAAATAAGATAAATTTGAGAAAATGTCTCAGAAAATAGAATTAAAAGCAAATAAATGGATAATAGAAAAAAAAGATGAGTGCGATATCAAAATCATGGAAGTTTTTCAGGAAAGAAGAGAGAAAACAAAATAATTTAATGGACTTTTTCAGAGCATAAGAAAAAGTTTTCAGACAAAAGACCCTTCCCCGCACAAACAAGCATCCAGAAAAATGAATGAAAATCACTCCAGAAAACTACATCGTTAGGACATTTCAGAACACTGGATACAAAAAGAGGATTCTATTAACTTGGGCCGGCAGGGGAGACGTTCTACAGATAATTTGAAATCAGAATGGCATTGGACTTCTTTTTTTAAATTGTATTATTTATTTATTTTTTGTTTATTTGTTTTCTGAGACAGAGTCTTGCTCTGTAACCCAGGCTGGAGCGCAGTGGTAAGATCTCGACTTACAGTAACCTCCCCATCCCAGGTTCTAGCAATTCTCCTGCCTCAGCGTCCTGAGTAGCTGGGATTACAGGCGTGTGCCACCACACCTTGCTGTTTTTTATTTTTTTATTTTTGTCTTTTTAGTTGAGACCGGGTTTCACTATGTTGGCCAGGCTGGCCTTAAACTCCCGACCTCAAGTGATCCCCCCAACTCGGCCTCCCAAAGTTCTGGGATTAAAGGCATGAGCCACTGTGCTTGGTTCACATTGGACTTTTTAATCCAACACTGGAAGCTAGTGAACAAACTAGTGTCTTAAAAATTTGTGGGAAAAACAATTTTGAAATCACAGTTTTGTTTATAGCCAAACTCCCATTTTAATGATAGGATGGAATAAAACAATTTTAGACACATAGATTCTCAGAAAAAACAAAAAATACTTCTTTCACCATTTTTTTCCCAAGACTGAAGGAAACACTTTACCATAATAAAGAGTGAACAAAAAATGCAAAAGACATGGGATCTAGACAATAGGAGATTCTTTATTTAAAAAAAGACAACACACGACCGGGCGCGGTGGCTCAAGCCTGTAATCCCAGCACTTTGGGAGGCCGAGACGGGCGGATCACGAGGTCAGGAGATCGAGACCATCCTGGCTAACACAGTGAAACCCTGTCTCTACTAAAAATACAAAAACTTAGCCGGGCGAGGTGGCAGGCGCCTGTAGTCCCAGCTACTCAGGAGGCTGAGGCAGGAGAATGGCGTGAACCCGGGAGGCGGAGCTTGCAGTGAGCTGAGATCCGGCCACTGCACTCCAGCCTGGGTGACAGAGCGAGACTCCGTCTCAAAAAAAAAAAAAAAAAAAGACAACACACACACACATGCACATCACACACCCTCAAAATGATGATTGAGGGAGGTCTTCAGATGACAGCTGAAGATAGGCCTAGAGAGCCTACTCTAAACTCTCTATTTTAAGCAAGAGAGTTCTGAGAAACATGTCTCCAAGAAGATAAAATTTATAGAAGAGCCAATGTGTTTGAACATATTTACCAATTTATACTATGGAGTAGAGTTGGAGGTTAATTGGAGACAAGAAGGTAGAAAACAAATAAATGAAAAGGTATGACTATAAGAATGGAAATGTAGTTGCAGTACACTACATGGCTCAATTATGAATAGTTCTTACATAGTTATGTAAACACTGAAAACTGATCCATCAAAAATGATGATTTGCTTATACTGGGTAGGTAGTAGGAGGTTAATTATGAGTGGGAGGGCTTGAAACTGGTAGGGGATAATGAAAAATGTTAAATCTCTTTCAAGGTGAAAATTTACTAGTGAATTGTATGAAGCTAAAAAAGAGAAAGCAGCTAAAGCACATTTTTTAGTGATTTGAGGTAAATGACAAAATAAACAATAAGAAGGTTTGTAAATTGTTTCCTTTTGAAAGCAGAAATTAGGAATGGGAGACAGACAAGAAAATGATGTTTTTTATATGATTGTTGAACCAAATGATTGTTAAATTATGTTGATGTATCTAACTTTGATAAAAATAAAAACAATAAAATGCCATAATAGTCACCAAGAGTGTTACAGTTTTCCATGATGTAAGGCTGACACAACATTTATTCACACAAAGTGAAGCAATGCATAGATCATTTGTTGCCTTTTGTTTGAGAGTGATTGACTGATTATGCACAACATACCTTAGAATGCTTACTTAAAAAAAGCACCTGGCTGGGTAAAGCGTCTCATGACTGAATCCCAACACTTTCAGATGCCGAGGCGGGAAGATCAGTTGAGTCCAGAGACAGAGACCAGCCTGGGCAACACAGTGATACTTTGTCTCTACTGCAATTAGCCAGTTGTGGTTGTGCACACCTGTAGTCCCAGCCACCTGGGTTGCTGAGGTGGAAGGATTGCTGGAGCTCAGGAGATTGAGGATGTGGTGAGGTATGATTGCACCACTGCACTCCAGCCTGGATGACAGAGCAAGACCCTGTCTCAAAAACAAAACAAAACAAAACAAACAAACAAACACACCACCCAGGTGCAGTGCAGGTGTTATTTGATGTCTTTGTGTGATTGATCAGAAGAAACTCTGAATCTTTTTAAAGTCTGCACACCATATACGTCTAATTTTGGTGATTTGTAGGAAGAGTGTATAACAAATGGCCAATTTCATATTGCAGTAAAGCTGAAATAAATTCCTACATTTGTTTTCTGTCAATTTTACAATTGATTTTTTGGATGTTTCAGGTAAAGCCTTTAATTTCCCTTCATTGTTTTGGATGTCTGTATTTTGCAATTCTGATAACTTTCCCCTTAATGATGCAATCATTCCTACTGAGTTATATTTCAAGAAATTAATTCTTCCTGGTGTCACATTTGTAAACTTATGTTGCTAATTTTGCACTCAAACTCAAAAGGAATGCTTATCATTTCAGATAGTTCCAGCATCAATATGAGAATGATATACACGTTTCAGGGCATAGACACAGGAGTTGGTAGATAGTTATGTTGATGTATCTAACTTTGATAAAAATAAAAACAATATCAGGATTCAAAGTTCAGAGAAGTGGATGGCCTTCCAACATCAAGTATTCATTTGCAAACATTCACTGAATGACCCTCCTGAGTTGAGCACTTTTCTAGGTGCTTAAAGGATAGTGGGAGCAGATAAAGAAACAGGCAATTATTTAATATGTAAAATGATACAAAGTAAAATGAAATAAGGTAACAGGATAAAGTGTTAAGCAATGGCATTATATATTTCATTACCTGCTTAAATGAACTTACATATGTCCGATTTCTCAAAATTGGAAAAAGTAGACATCTCCTAGGATTCAAGGTAGTAGGAAAAACTCGTAGAAAAAGTGCTATGTAATGTATAGCAACATACTGACAAAACAAGAACATGGAAACCAACAGCAAATTCCCCTGAGACCACAGAGGCGGAAATTATATTTAGTGATATGGAATATCTGAATTTGTTACTAGTAGAAAAAATCCTCTTAGAGCATGAAATCCAACAAGAATCGATTATGTAGCTGAAATTATTCCATGTGAAATTTATGGCTATAGACACTTTAAAGCCACTTTCTTTTGGAAGTCTGTTTAAGGTTTAATTTGGAGGGGGAAAAAAGTTAAGGAAAACTATGAAGCTACTTTATGGCTGGGAATGGCGGCTCATGCATGTAATGCCAGCACTTTGGGAGGCTGAGTGGGGGAAATGCTTGAGCTCAGGAGTTCAAGACCAGCCTAGGAAACTTGGTAAAACCCCATTTCTACCAAAAATACAACAAATTAGCCGTGTGTAGTGGTGGGTGCCTATGGTCCTGGCTACTTGGGAGATTGCGGTGGGAGGATTGCTTGAGCCTGAGAGGTTGAGGCTGCAGTGAGCCAAGATTGTACCACTGCACTCCAGCCTTAGCAACAGAGTGAGACCCTGTCTCAACAACAACAAGAACAACAACAAAAAAGCTACCTCATCATAGGAACTACCTTTCCAAAGTACTTGTCTAGAGATCAAGTCAGACCTAGAATTTTTCAAAGCTCTTCAGGGCTCTGTTTTCCTTTCCCTTTCTCTGTGTTCAGACACCTGCTTTCTGTCAGGGGAAGCAGCTGCTGGCATGGACCCCAGACTCTGGGGATAATCACAGTTGCCATCCACTGGGAGGCCAGGCACACAAATGATGCAGCACTATCATTGAACTTGGTTTATCTGAGGTTGTGGAAGAAAGTGAATATTCTCCTGCACCAGATTCTGCAAATCCAGTGTTAAGCAGCAGTATCTTCCAAAAGCAACCTGACCAAAGTGGCTCAGAAATGATGTCAACTTTGGGTCACCAGCTCCATTTTACATTGATGAGTTTCTTGCATGTTGTCAAATAGGATTTATTTTCTGAGATTCCTAAAGAATTCATAACTGATCTTTCTGCAACTACGCATCAGCGCTCAAATATTGCTAATTCAGAGTTGTTGAATAAACATAAGGGGGCAATAAAGCATTGCTAGATACAACAGAATGCAGTTAGGGAGAAGTGGCTTGGAGTAATATAGTCAAAATAAAAAAAGGAGACTCTTCCTGATTCTTCAGAAGTAAGACTGGAGAAGAATTTTCTCTTGATAGAAACCAACATCACTTATGAAACCTTTAAAACATGCTAGGCACCTTGCAGCAGGGTGAAATGCTTCGGATCCCCAGTAATTTGTATTGGTTTCCTCTCCCAGCCTGCATAAAGAAAGAACTGCTTAAGTAGAAAGAATACAATGTGAAATGTAAATAAAGGCATCTTTTAAGCCTTATTGGTATTCCCTAAGTAAAATCAGTGACTTTAGCAAATCAGATTCAAAGAGTCTTTAACCTCTTCCTTCTAACTACACTGCTGTTCCTGAGCCACACCAAGATAGAAATTCTAGGGTAGGCCCTGCTTGGTTAAACAACAACCAATTACATAGTGAATTCTTCCTAAGTTTAATTGCCAAGATATTGTTAGCACTTTGTCCTTATTCAAAACATACCTTTACCTAGAATGTATCCCAAAGTAAAGGCATAAGGTAACTGGTTGTCTTTTCTTTCTTCTTCCTGAAGTGCTGTAGTGGTTGATGCAGAAATCCAACATTTCAGTATGTTGCCATGTCTGCATGTCCCTGCTCCCTGAGTTTCAACAACTGTAGCTGTCTTCTGGGTCTTTTTTCTCTTGATGGGAGAGCAGAGGTTCTCATGATTCTCTCCCCATGAGTGCTTCATAGATTGCTGGAATGCAGGCTAAGAACTGCTTGGATTGTATATAAAAATGTATTTCAGTTTGGGAGAAATGAACTAAGGTTTATTGCCAGTATTCCAATATAATTTAAGAGAATATGGACAAGTAACCCGTCTGAACTCTAACTGCTTCACTTGACAAAAAAAAAAATTTAATTCAGTTGACGAGAAAAAGTAGCAAATATTTCAAAAGGATTTTATAGGTTCTTCCAGAGACAGCCTCATGGTCTCAAAACCTGTCCCTGTTTGTCATGTTTTCCTCAGGCCTTACTAGATGTGTCCCTACAGCCAACACTTGGAACATTCAGGAAATGCTTGCTGCTGTTCTACTGAACTCCTTCCTTATCCAGTTTCTGGAGAGAATATATTAGAGCAAATGTAATCTGGTAAATCCACTTGATTAGGTCCTATCTCCTGTTGAAAGGATGTATGTTAACATTATTGTTAAATTAATGGCTAACAGGCACATCATAGGTATTCCGTAACTCTTCTATGTGTTTAGGAATTAAAAACATTTGTTTTGCAGACCTAATAGAGAAAGCAGCTTGTCATCCATCTTCAGCTAGAGATCTGTCATCTTGGAGCTTGCCGGCATTGCTTTCTGAAGTAATTATTATAATAAATTTATTTTAAAATGAATTTTAATCTTAAAAATGCTATAAGCATTCTTTATTCATGTTCCAAATGGCTTCACTTGTAATTAACGCTCCAAAAATACTTAAAAGTCATTTCTTTGAAATTTTTCATGCATGTCTATACATGTCCTTAGATTTATATATATATAGTCACATATATGTGTGTATTTCTGTACTTATGTATCTACATATATGACATGTGAGGTGTTCGGATATATACTGGTATTCATCCATGGTTCCTGTTTCATAAGCACCACAGCCCTTTTTACAGTCCTTTGTTATAATGTCGGGTGTGTTAGGACTCAGGGGCAGGCCACTGATGTCTGGCCCTCCTTTTACCTACCCAAAGTAGGACTCTAATCTTCCCTGGACTTTCTGATTGTGGGTCTTAAGACTCTCTCATTAGAGGATCCCACCCTATTCTCTGGAAGAAGGAATACTGAAGTCATGAGGCTTCCATTAAAACCCAAGAGGACAGGGTTCCAAGAGCTTCCTGAGAGCTGAACACCTGGAGGCTGCTGGAGGGCAGGGCACCCAGGGAGGGTATGGAAGCTCTGTGTCCCTCCCCCCATACCTCACCCTATACATCTGCTCATCTGGATCCTTTGCAATATATTTTATAATAAATCAGCAAATGTAAGTAAGTGTTTCCCTGAGTTCTGTGAGCCACTACAGAAAACTGGTGAGTCTAAAGAAAGGATTATGGGAATCCCAACTTGAAGCCCGGTGGTCAGAAGTTCTGGAAGCCCAAACTTGGGACTGGGATGGGGTGAGTGGAAGACAGGTCAGTCTTAGGGACTGAGCCCTCAACCTGTGAGATCTGACACTGTCTCCAGGTAGATAATGTCAGAACTGAATTAGAGGACACCTAGCTGGTGTTCACTGCTTGGTGTGTGGGGAAAAACACCCCACATATATGGTCACAGAAGTCTTCTCCTCTATTGATGATTGCTGTAGTGTTAGAAAAAATAGAAAACACACTTAGAGAGAGTTTTCTCAACACAACATGAACATGAGCATAACTGGAACAGCCCGTGGACTGTGGCATGTGTTGTCAGTACTTCAATGAGACAAATAGTGTATGAATTCAACTCAGTGCTCATCCGCTAGCTCCACCAATTTTGGATGCAAAGAAGAATCACTTAGTGTTGAACTGAATGGTAGTAATGACTCCATAAAGACACTCCAATTCCAAGTTTATAAATAATGCTACTCATAAAAAAGCATGCACACAATCAATTTGAATTCCAATTATACATCTGCAATGGGTAGAGTGTTATTTGTCTAGTTGTGTTTCACAGGAAGCTGCTCATGAACACTTTCTTTGGGACCAATCTGTGGAGCTTTCAGAAAATCAGAAATGATATTTTAAAAAAAACAATAAATGCAATGCTTTTACGTATTTATCATGAAGAAAGAAGCACTTCCCTGGCAGGCAGGGGCAGCCATGTGGAGAAGTAGAGGTCTCTGCTAGACCAGTGGTTCTAGAATTTAGCCCAGAAGCAGTAGCATCAACAAATTCAAATTCTGTTAAAAGTGCAGATGCCCAGGCTTTACTCCAGATTTATAGAAGGAAAGTCTGGGGGTGGGGCCCAGTCCTTTTATTTTGCAAGCCATTGAGGCCCTTTGGCTGCATGCTGAAGTATGAAAACCTTGTGTTGTGTTTTCAATAAGAAACAGCTGATGCCTTTTACAGTTGACATGTGAGATTCATCTTATGTTGGTTTTGGGGGGGTGAAAAAAAATACATTTAATGATGTTCAAAATGACATCCTTTCTAACAAATGATGTGCTGGTGGGTATGATTTCGTGGTTCGGCAATATCAGCACTGCGAGAGAAGGTTGCACTAGAGTCAGCTCAGCGGGTGACCTGTTCTATTTATGAGCATCGCTGTTGTCTGTATTTCTTCCAGACAGGTGTTTCATTTAACCTAGCTTGGTTGTCATTAACCTTCAAAGGAAGAAACTCAACTTTTCCCACATGTGGTCGCTGTTTAACTCAGACCCGGGCTTCCTGTGCATGCTCACTGGAACATACGTAGGGAACAAGCCTAGCCAGGGGCAGAGCTCTCGTCTCGTGCCCGTAGTGCTTAATAAAAAGTGGGAGATCTCAGGCAGGAAGATCATCAGACAATGGAGAGAGACTCAGAAAATTCAGTAGCTGGGAAGAGCTCAGCCTACCCTCCTTGTTTTTATGAAGTTGCCATGGTAATGTTGCATCTGAAGTCAGCTGGAGACAATCACAGAAAGGGACTTGCAGTGCCCTCCGTGGACCCCACATTCTCCCTCGTGTTCCAGTTCCAGTTTGCTGTCTTTGTTTCATGTCTAGCAACTTGCAAGTCTGGATGATATTCCAGGATAAGTATTATCACAACTTTGTTTTCCATAATTCCATGGTAGATGAGTTCTGTTAATATTTACTCAGAGTCTGAAAAAACGTTTTAAAAATTCAGGTTTAATTCCCATTCCTGTAAATATCATACAAATGACCAATTTATACATGGGACTTTTTCTCTGTATACAGCTAACAACAAAAGATTCAAGGAAAAGGGAGAGCAATTTTACAAATGTAAGAAACTTCTAAAAGATCTATTAAGGAAGAAAGAAGCAGAAAAAAGGGGAAATCTTTCCTGGGCCTTCCAAGTAGAGAGAACTCAGTCTCCCAAATATAATTCATGTTCTTCAGAGGATGATTCTCCTGGTCCGAGCATCCTGAAGCCCTGGTTTAGGAGGTAGGATAAGAAGATGAGCACATAAGGCCCTGCCCAGCCATGGGGCTGAGTCTGCTCCAGGCGAAACTATACATTTAGGAGACTTCTTTTTTGATGTCACCATACAGAGCCTCAATCTATGTTCTACAGTTTGCTCCACTGCAGCTGGGCCGTTCTATAAGATTATCCCCGCAGAAGGTATCGACTGTTAATAGCTCTAGTTATTACTGGTTAAAATTCCATCATTTTACATGTGTCCCCTTGAGATACTCATTCTTTAACAGAGTGCTTACTCAAAGTCACATTTTCAATGAGGCCTTTCCTAATCAAACTGTAACTTACAGCTTCCTCCCCAGACTCCTTCATTTCGTGTTTTCCGTTTCACATAAGCACATATCATCATTCCACTATTGCGTATTTTATATATGTATCTCATTTATTTCTGTTGCCTCCCCTGCACCACTAGAATGTCCGAGTATTTTGTTTGTCTGACAATAGTATCCAAGTGTCTCAAGAGTGAGTGACACAGGGCAGACACTCCAAGACTTGTTGAATGAATGAATAAAGGAATATTCTAGAAGATAATATCTACTAGGTCCAAAATATTGACTCATTAGTCCTGGAATGTAAAGTGCCAAGCCCATCAACAACATGGGATGTAGAGTGGACGTTTTCATTCCTAGTCCCTCAAATCTCACTACTCGATCCGTGTGTAAACTTAACCTACAGTGAGGGGGAGAATCCAGAAGCTGCTGGGGAAAGCTTTCTCAGTCTCAGGTTCCAGTAATAAGCCTTTTCAAAGAGTGGAATTGGAAGCAGAGTGGGATAACAATGCGATTTTAACACTTTTAATCAGACTCACATACAAAAATGTGTTCAGTATGGTGTTCATCCAGATATTGCTAAAATGCTGCAACCAACAAACCCACTAAGAAGCCATGCATTATCACAAAACAAATGCAAAATGCTGAGCCTGTCTGCCAGGTACACTAATTCTTAAAGAGATTAGCTTCCCAGCTCTATAAAAACATGGATAATTATAGCATCATGTTTATTATGCTGTAGTTAACAAAGCACACATTCACTAGAATGCAGTTTTCTCCCCTGGGGGCTTCAGGACAAGTATAGATGTTATATGTGGTATTGGATCATGAAGGTGCAAAGCTTTAGGGGACTGGGGAGGGGATGGGCGGTGAAACCAAATTACACCCTGGCATAGATGAGTGGCTTTTTTCTGCTGGGTTTTGATGTCCACTACCCTGGTACCATGAGGCTGTCCTTGACCTTCAGATAACAGTCCTTACCAGTGTGATGGTATGGTACACCTTAAATGGTCATCTCATTTCTCATAGACAACACTGACAAACAATAGTTTAATAGAGCCCCTGGCTAAAATGAGCATGTTGAAGAAAGAAAGCATCAGACTAGGAGCCTTAACCCAAAAATAGATGTCAAAGTTAGACAAAAGAACACATCTGTTGGGGGCTTGCAAAGAGATTATAAATGGCAGCATGATTCCCCAGACGTGCTGGGGTAAGGTGTATTAAGTCCTTTCTTCATTACTGTCATCTGAGGGAGCTGGGCAGTCATGATAACATTTGGCAGGAAGCAGGGCACATGGGCATGATCTAGATTTCCTATTCCCTAGGAGAGAGCATGATTTGGCACAGATGAAAGCTGGCATTCATGCCTGGGGAGTAGGTGGTGGTGTGGCTGCTCAACAGTGCAGATAATCTGGTGATTTCCCTTTCCCTGATTGAAAGTTAGTTAGTTACTTCAGACCATCTCTAGGTCATTCATCTTAAATGAAACTGTGGGTTGATTCATTTCTTCATGGCTTTAGTCAGACAAAATATATGCACCACCTACTTTGCACCAGACAGTTGGCTGGGGATACAAAAGAAAGCATGTCCCTGCCCTTGAAGAGCCCAGTCTGGTTGGGAAAACTGACATGTGATTAGCTCCTTAAAATGCAAGATGAGAGTGCTGCAATTGTGAGTTTTTAAAAAAGAAAAAGTGACACCCAGTGTGGCTTTCTACTGAGAATACAGGCAGGGAGAAACCACTATTATCGAAGTCTCAAAATAAGCATAAAGGGAATGGCTAAGGAAATATAGGCAGAATTTATTTGATGTTCTAGGGATAGATAAGTAAGTTAGTTTCAACCTATGAGACATGTTAGGTAAAGATTTAGTAGAGTGTGGGGTGTTCACAACAGGTAAAAAGGAATGGAAAGAACGTGAGACTCTTAATGTTCATAATCACCAAATATCCATGATGTACTGAAAAGACATGAGAGGTACCATTGGGTCTTTGGTGAGCTGTAGATGTGGCCAGGAGTATTTGCTGATGTGTCCCACAGAGACAGCACACATGGTTTTTAAGCTCAGGCAGTTTTTGTCTCAGGCCCCCAACTCTGGCTCTCTGAACTGCACCATCTGTGGAAAGGTCGATGTGGGCAGAGAGAGAGCAAACATATGAACATTATGCAAACCAGGATTCCTGGAGTGTGGTTGCTTTTTAACGTGAATAGACTACTCATAGGGAGTGAGTTGAAGCAAAAATCTCAAAACTAGGAAGTGGGCCACACATGGTGGCTCGCACCCGTAATTCCAGCACTTTAGGAGGCCAAGGCTGGCGGATGACCTGAGGTCGGGAGTTTGAGACCAGTCTGGCTAGGCTAACATGGTAAAACCCCATTTCTACTAAAAATACAAAAAATTAGCCAGGTGTGGTGGTGCACACATGTAATCCCAGCTACTTGGGAGGCTGAGGCAGAAGAGTCTCTTGAATCTAGGAGGCGGAGGTTGCAGTGAGCCAAGATCATGCCATTGCACTCTGGCTTGGGCAACAAGAGCAAAACTCCATCTCAAAAAAATAAAAAATAAATAAATAAACAAACAAACAAATAAGTAAATACCAGGAAATGCAGAGTAGAAAAAAATGACTCAATGTAATATTGTCCACATGTTCTTACCTCTTAGAGGAATTTATTTGCAGAGGAAAACAAGGAATTTTCTTTGTTGCTTTCAAAAGTAATCCCACATATCCAAGAACCAACAGCGGCAGAGTCAGTGAGTATCCCTGTGTCTGGGTGTGATTTCATATGATTTCTCAGGCAACTGCCAAGATATCAGTTCTCAGGGTCACAGGATAAAGACCTAACTTTTAAAAGTTACTTGACTATGAGTTGTAATTAAGTTCTAGTTTGCCAACACAGGTAATTGAAGTGGTGTAGGAAATATATTTATTACATCAACTTGCTAAAGATTTTGAAACGATGAGGCAGAAAAAAAGAAAAAAAAGATTCTGGTGTTTGAGTCACATTTCACACTCAACCCCTGTCTTGGACTCTCTTCCAGGAACCTAATCATCCCCCTCCTTAGTTGATTTCTTGGCTCCTAACTATATACTGTTGTTTCCTTTGTTTCTATTATAATTACAAGTCCTATGACCTTATTGTAAGGTGTCTCAAACTTTTTTGAATTGGGTGACTATGTTTAGAGTAACCAAACTGAGTCAGTGCAAAGTCAACAGAACAGGACGGATAGCTGAGCCAGGAGAAATCTCGACTGGATGGTGCCAAAACTGGTAGGGGAAGCCTCTAGTACTGCTACCAAATATATTGTGGAGTTTTTCCTTTTTATACAATGATAACAAGAGCTCAGCTTGACACCTCTGACCTCGACTGCTCATTTTCTTCATGGGTAAAAATTTCTTAGCTCTCCAGCATGCTCTAAAAGTACAAGAAAGCACATCCGCTTAGTATTGCCTTAGTCTGTTTGGCTTCTATAACAGAATACCATATACTGGGTGGCTTATAAACAGCAGACATTTATTTCTCATGTTCTGGAGGCTGAGAAGTCCAAGATCATGGCACTGATGGATTCAGTGTCTGGTGAGGGCCTGCTGCTTGCCTCTCAGATGGTTGTCCTCCCACCTTCTCACTGTAAGCTCATATGGTGGAAGGGGGAAGGGGCACCCTAGTTCTCTGGATATCTTTTACAAGACACTAATCCCATTCAGGAGGGCTCCACCCTTATGTCCCAAACACCTTCCAAAGGTCTGCTCCCTTCTTAGTACTATCATATTCATCGTTAGGATTTCAATGTCTGAGTTTTTTGTTGTTGTTGTTGAGTGGAGCACAGGAGGAAAAAAACATTCATTCAATAACAAGCATAATGAAAAGCAGAAGGGAGCAATGTGTCAGTGAGATTTGTCAAAAATAATTTGAAGTAAAACTACAGACAGCCTCAGTGGGTTTAGAGTAAATTTTTTTGCCTTTTAAATTAAAGAAATGTCAAGTTATCCTGCAAGAAATGCCACTATGCCTTGCATCCTGATTTGCTTTCTTGAGTAGCAGATAAACAGGTTGAGTTATGGGAAGAGGACAGGATTACATTCAGCTCTAGATATGCCCATGGGAGTGTGTTCTGTACCTGCACCTCATCTGCTATGGATGATAAAGAAGAAACAGGTTGAGAGCTGCTTGTCTAGCAGAATGAAAAGGGGCCTTGTATTCAGAGGGTCCTGATTATAATTCTGCTTCTACCCCTATGGCTTCATTCAAGTTATGTAGCTTCTATATACCTCATTCTTCTTATGTATAAAATTAGGAAAATGGTATCTATCACTTAGTGGGATAAAATGATATAAAGTGTAGGCACTTAATATATTACTCAGTTCCTCACCCTTTCCCAAGTTTTCTGAATAATTACTGTGCCAGGGAGCAAGCTTGTGGTTGCAAATAACAGAAAACCATGTCATACCGGTATAGGCAACATGGAATATGTGGGCCCAATAAGTAAAAAGTTATAAAGGTCAGGTTTCAGGGAATGTAGTGTCTGCTGACTAAGAGGGGTCACCAGGGATATGTTTCTTTTCACCTCTGAACGCTGCTTTCAACAGAGGCTAACTGCCTTCCTGGTTACAAGATGGCTACCTATAGCTCTAAGAGCTATGAGCTTCTTAGAGAGAGAGGAAGGTGGAGAGAAGATTACTGGGGACAATGCCAAGTGCCAATGTTGGGCAAATAACATGAATTCTACACAGAGGGAGAAAGTAGTGGAATAGATTCAATGCTTGTCAGAAGGAACCACAAAGCCACCACAGTGACAAACTGGCATCTTAAAGTCCTTATAGAAACATTTTGTGTTACATGTATTCTACAACAAACTGTTTATATATATATATATATATATATAAAATAATACCAAATCAGTAGGCTTTCAACTCCTGCCCCACTTTCTCCCTCCCTCTTCTTGTACTTCCCAGTGCCTATTGTTCCTATCTTTATGTCCGTGTGTGTGTGTGTGTGTATATCAGGGGAGTAGAGAGAAACCATGAATTGGGGGCCACCCACTCTGACACAGTCTCATCACCATCTGGACTGAAAGTGTAGGAATCAGGGACAGTGTTTATCTTCTCTTTAGCACTCATCAAGTTGTTTCTTATTTTTATAAAATCACACAAATAGATTTAATGGACAAGAGAGAACTAGATAACAAAATCTCTTTTCTCTTTCTCTTTCTGTCTCTCTCTTTCTCTCTCTCTCTCTCTCTCTCACACACACACACACACACACACACACACCAGACAAAACTTATTAATTCCTTCATAAGCAACCAATTTCATGTTGATATTATTAAGTCACAAGTCAGACCTAGGAAGAATCTTTAGGATTTATTTCACTCTTGACATTTCTGAAACAGTTTTGTACATAAAGCATGAACACTTCTGATTAATGTTGATTACTGGATCCTGATTGAATTGGAGAGATACACATAATAACACATTTTCTAAAACATTGCTTCTTAACTTGTCCATAGTGTTTACGAAAGGGGAAACATTCTTTATATTTCAAATATAGGAAAGTAAACTGAGGGTCAGTGAATGAACTCATAATGGTAGTAAATTCTCTGCTAATTATATAGGAATGTGTGTCCTTAAACTTTTGAAACAGTCACAAATTTTAAAAAGTTACCTTGCTGTTTCAAATGCATGCTCTATATCCATTATTATTTTATAAAGATATGGTTCATGAGGTTATCTGGTTTATTGTCCTGACTAAGGAAGACGGTTTGGTTAGCCTCAAATTCCATTTAATGTTAAATAAATATATGGTAGCCTTTGGAGTCACATAACTTATTTTTTATTTTCAACAACAGAAGAAACAGTAAACCTCACAGCAATCGTCAATCTGATTTGACTGCTCCGTTTAGAAAGCTTCAACAGAGGGGCCAGTCATTTGACTGAAGTGTTGAGTCGTTTGGCTGAGACTGAGTTGGGAAATTCTGGTGTACCTCTCAGCTGAGGACGGGAGGCTGGTTGGATGGGATTGACATGTAGTCTGTCATGAGCTCTTCTCTCTCAGTTTGGGGACTATGATGGGATTTTAGTCTAGGGACCATAAAGACTGAGGTTTTCCTCTTATAGATGCTGATGTGAGAAGATGCAGAAAAGACAGAAGCTACAGTGGGGTGGAGCAAAAACTGGGGATTAGTGCTCAGGCACAGGCTGGATTCCTGATGCTGCTTATTTAGCTGTTGCAAGTCAGGGATAAGGTGAGTAGTGGGTAGATGCAGGATGGTGGTGTCAGAGACTTTTGTTGTTACTGCTGAGCTGATTGCTGTGGGCTAAGCCTCAACCAAATGGGTGGAAAGATCTGTGAAGTGGAGAGATGATCAGGGGACAGTGCTCCGCCCGTTCTAACCAAGTATCCATAGGAAGGGCTGAAAACTCTCTGGGTAGTCATCTCTCACTTTTGCAGTGAAGTCCATTTTAGATCTAATGTTCCGTTGTTCTGTAATTACACAGAACCATGGCGTTTTTGTTTTCTCCATCTATAAGATTTTGAGCTTTCTTCTGATGCTAAATAAACACTCCTAGATGATAATATTAGAAACTGATGTGGCTTCTGGGAGGCATGTGTCAAATATGACAAAGAAATCAAACTAGTAATCTACTATTTAAAATGTTGTCCTTTAAGTAAACAGATGAATAATATCCATAGGCCATCTAGTTCAACCTCTACTCTAGGGCAGAAACCGAGTTCAAAATATTCTTGACTAGGCAGTAGTCAATTTCCTGCTATGACGGAAATTTTGCATTAGGGGCTCCATTTCGGGAGATTTCTAAGTTAGAAGGTACTGATTTATGTCTTTCAGCTGAACTATGGTTTTCTTTCAAATCCAAAGTCTTGTTGTTGTTGTTCTATGTAATAACCCTTGAAATATTTACATTTCTACTGTGTACTGTGTTATGTCATTGTTATTTATGTTCCTCCCAGCTCTTCCCTTTCTTATTCTAATTCTTATTCCTTTAGCCCTTCTCTCATTCCTTAGTTTCTGGGCCTTTGATTGTGAAGGTTGCCTCCTCTGCTCCACTGTAAATTATCAATGCTTCTCATAAATGAAGAATTATCAATGCTTCTCATAAATGTACCAGATACAGTCTTCCAGATGGGATCCGCTGCCATAAACCTTGGGTGTGACCCAAACATATGAGCACTAAACTGGCGGATGTTTTAAAAACCATGTTGTCACTGGTATCCTGTTAAAATGCCCAGTTATTTAACGTAAAGTGCAGCTTCCTTCCTATTTAAAAGTTTAGGGTGAGACACATATATTTTACTAATTATAGCTAGCTAGCCTTCCCTCACCCTGTGCCAGACCAGAGTCAGACTCAGATATCTCTGAATCACAGAAGAAACCATGTAATCATGGTTCTATAAAATAACCCTTAAATACTTAACTCCAATTTTTGAAATTTTAGATAGGAAAACCGCTAACAACAATCTTACAAACACCTACAAAAGTTTTACCATAGATTTTGTAGCCACACCAGACCAACTTGCCTTAGCTTTCATGTAACAAAGTTGGAAGTTGTTTTTCAGTTACCATTGACTCCCAGCATGAAGGTCTTATAACCTGAGTATGCCCAGATTAACCAAGAGTACAACCATGGGTGGAAACTCAGTGCTCGACCAAGAGGCAGGGACCGAATTAAGAAGTAGACACCTGTGTGTGCCTTTATAATAGAATGATTTACATATTCTTTTGCAGGGACATGGATGGAGCTGGAGGCCATTGTCCTAAGCAAACTAACACAGGAACAGAAAACCAAATACCACATGTTTTCACTCGTAAGTCAGAGCTAAATAATGAGAACATATGGACAAGAAAAGCAAGAAGCTGGTGTACAAAACAGAAGAGAAAGAGGTGGTTACTGCATGCGATGCCTTTGTATATTTACCAAGAGCAAGAACTCCTTCTGATATCCTTTCCTTCACTTATGAAATTGCCTCTTCTACTGCCTCCTCCTCCTCCCACTACTCAATATTTGTTTCTTTTGAAATGTCAGTTTTGAAAAGGTTACAATTCACTTTTAAGTATGCATCCTTGTGTAAGCATTTGAAAAAATGTAATCAGCTCTCCTTAGGGGGTTCTGTGGCAGGATTCTTGGTACACAGTTTCCCCATTAAAACTAATCTGAGTGTAGTTGATGGCTCGCAGCAGGAATTATAAAGCTGTTGCTAATTGAAGAAATTTATATGAAATCATTTACCCTTCAAGGGTCTCTCCATGCCAACCCCTACCACAGTAGCCTCTTCAAAGAGAGTTGACAGAACAATAGATGGTTTGGTGTGGGATTTTTCTCATGGACCTTGCAGTAAAATCAATCCTGATGTGCGATTAATACAACTTTAATATGACCATATAGAGCACCAAACTAGTGGAGCTATTAAACTCGAGTACCTCACGAATTCTCTGTAGACCTGTATTCATTTATAAAATGTCAAGATGTACTCAGTAGTGAGTACAAAGTAAACAAGTAACCAACGTGGATGGGCAGAGTGCTTTTAAGAATAAAGAGTGAAAATATCACAGCTATTCTGCTTAAAACCTTTGCTAAGAAAGCAAAACAAACTTGAAATGTTCTAAGTAGTTACCTCAGAAGGATGGGTGTGCCTGGAGATTTCAAATAATTGAAGAATGCCACGAGGGTTAATTGATGTCAGTAGTGCAAGGCTGAGGAAACCACTCACTGTGGATTGAAGGTGAGTAATTGGTTCCATCCAGGGCTATTTTCTAAGTGACCTATGCTGATTGCCATCAGCAGACAGAATTAGTTATTACTGACAATGTGTTCCTTCAGGGTCTGTTCATTTTTCAATTCACTGCCATTTGGTCGAGTTATTCCCTAAATGAATCAATCATTAATTCATAATTAGATCCAATGATAGCATAAATCTCTGTAGTGGAAAACTTTGGAGATGACAACATGAATCTTTAGATAAATCAAAGATATAGCCTGTTTGTTTTCTTAAAACCAATTACTTGCCTTAAAATCTTTCTTGGCCAAGATATATTTGCATATATATATATATATACACTTTTTTTTTTTTTTTTTTTTTTGGTGGGGGGCTGACTTAATCTGGTGACCTTTTTACTTCTTTTATCCATCTTTCCTTGTTTTTCATATACATGCATGACCAGGAATCTAGAGTAATGGATTTATCAATGCCATTAACATAGGGTCTTGTCTTCAGCTCTACATTATAGAAAATATTATATAAAAGTAATTATTGTTAATATAAGACTAGATCATTATCCTTGAGGACCAAAGCAACACAGTAAGAATTCCTCTTGGCTATGCTAAATATCTGTAAAATAGTAAGGCTGGACAAGACAGCTGTATTTCTAATTCATCCTCCTCTTCCTGAGGCTTGGAAGAACCCTGGCTCCAGGTAGCGCTACTGGCATCACAGTCAGAACTCAGTGCTTCTTACCCTTGCTCCACTGTACACTCCAAAGGAGAGCTGATGTACCTGTAAGCGTGAAACATACTTGCTATGGGTGCATTACCTCCTTCCCCTCTCTCAATATTCAGAGCCCTGGTGTCTTCATGGTCATAAGAAATAAAGAGATCCCCCACTGTGGTACCTTGGGGGGCCCCACAATGTCCCATGCTGTGCAACCTATAGTGTAGACCTAACCATTTGCTGTCTCCTGCTCCTAAAAACATTCCAGTCCTAAACAGGTTGATTTCTGGTATACAACAGTGAAACCCAGTGGGTTATTTGATTACTCTCTTTTACAAGTTTGCCTAGTCATTCACTTTTCACTGAACTGCTTTAAAGTTTTGTGTTTATTTAGGTAAGTCATTAAAGAATATTGAGAAACATGGTCAATATTGAGAAACTTGCTCACTGTGTTATTATGGCCCAAGGTCAAGTGTTCCTCAGCTCCCTCAAGCACAGTAAAATCTTGCTTTGCTTAACAATGAGATATGTTATGAGAAATGTATTATTAGACAGTTTCGTTGTAAGAACACCACGGAGTGTACTTATACAAACCTAGATGGTATAGCCTGTTGCACATCTAGAGTATACAGTATAGTCTGCTGCTCCTAGGATACAAATCTGTGCAGCATGTTATTTTACTGAATACTGTAGGAAATTGTAATGAAGCTATGAGTATTTGTGTTATAAACATAGAAAAGGTAGAGTAAAAATACAGTATAAAAGAACAAATGGCACACCTGTATAGGGCATTTATCATGAGTGGAGCTTGCAGGACTGGAAGTTGCTCTGGTTGAGTCAGTGAGTGAGTGGTGAGTGAATGTGAAGGCCTAGGACAAGACTATACACTACTGTAGACTATAAACACTGTACACTTAGGGTACACTAAATTTATTTTAAACGGTACTTTTCTTTCTTCAGTGATAAGTTAAACTTAGCTTACTGTAACATTTTCTCTTTATAAACTTTTTAATTTTAAAAACTTTTTGACTCTTGTAATAACACTTAGCTTAAAACACAAATGCACTTTACAGCTGTAAAAGAATATCTTCTTTGTTATTTGATAATTATTAGTATGAAATACAATATTATATTTCCTATATTTGTTTTATAAGCTTTTTCTATTTTAACTCTTTTTAACTTTGTAAACTTTTTTATTAAAAATTAAGACAAGAACACACCCATTAGCCTAGGCCTATCCAAGGTCAGGATCATCAATGTCACTATCTTCCACCTCCACATCCCGTCCCACTGGAAGGTCTTCAGGGTCAATGACACGTCATCTCCTATGATAACAAGGCCTTCTTCTGGATACCTCCTGAAGGACCTGCCTGAGGCCGTTTTACACTTACTATTTTTTAATAAGTAGAGAAGTACACTCTAAAATAGGGATAAAAAGTATAGTAAATAAATAAACTAGCAACATAGTCATGTACTATCATTATCAAGTATTTTTGCTGTACATAATTGTATTGCTGTACTTTCATATAACTGGCTGTACAGTAGGTTTGTTTACACCAGCATCACCACAAACACTTGAGTAATGCATTGTGCCATGATGTCACGATGGCTACAGTATCATTAGGTGGTAGGAATGTTTCAGCTCCATTATAAACTTATAGGACCACCATTTGTATTTGTGGGTTGCAGTTGACCAAAATGTCATTACGCAGTATATGACTATATTTAATACATGTTTTATATGTGAATATGATGAGATCTAACCTCAGAGAAAATCCTAGACTGTTGCCTTTTTAGATTCTTTGCAGACTATTCACTCTCACCTTTGTGAGAGGATTGGGGTAGCCAGGCAATTTAACTGACATTGCCATCATTGTCTGGTCCAGAAAATTCATGGCAAATCTCAACCAACACACTGAAAGCTTCTAGTCCCTCATTCCTAATGTTTTAAAAGCAATTATAGCATTTAAGAATTCAGACTTCCCTAGACTAAGAAATAAAACAATTTAGGGGGAAACTTAACTAGATCTTATCCAGGAAAAAAGTATTTGATGACATTAGCCAGAGATGTTTGTCAGTTTCTAGAATCATTCTTTCTTGAATTGGCAGCCCCTCAGTACTCTGCAGTAACGAATCTTCAGAAGTAAATGGGAAACAATATTGTAGAGAGCCAGATGCTGCAATCCAGGTCCAGATCCAAGATGCTCTTTTTGTCCATGATTCAGCTACATTACCAGCAACTAAAGCAATTCAAGATTATTTGCTGGGCGTGGAGGGGCATGGGTCCACCCGCTACATTTACCTGAATGTGAATGTGTCCTTGATCTCAGCAGTTTTCGGAAAACCATTTAAATAGGAGGAACATGTGTGGGCCCCTCTGAAATACACATGGGATTTACTGCCCATTGAAAACACTTACAGACATAGAAAGGACTCTTCCACCAATTCACAGCTTCCCAGCATTCATAGCTAAGTGCTTGCTCAGTTTTCAACACATTCCCAGACAAGGGAAAAGAAAAAAAGTTTGAAAACTCTATAGCATTAGTCATGTAATCACAAAGATTAATTGTCCTTGCAAAAACGACATTTTGAAACAGCTGGCAGTGTGGCCTTTCTACCCATGGGTTTTCCTGGAATCACAGCATCATAGCAGGAAGAGACCTTGAGAGATGATTGGTGCAATCCCCCAACCTTCAGGAAGGGCTACAACTAAATCATCCCAGACAGAGGCACATTTGCCCTAATTTCAATGAGCTCCAGGGACACAGTTCTCATGACTTTCTATTCTGAATAGAGAGAAATTTTTTCTTACAGCTAAACAATCTCCCCCATTAGAGCTGAAATCCATTCATCTGTGTCTGGCTGTCGTCAGAGACGGAGAATGGCCCCTCTTAACAATTCTTATGCCATGCACTCTTTTTACACAAGCAGATGTAAAAAGAGTCTTTACGTCTTCCTGGTGAATCATATTTTCGCAAAATTTAAAAGTATTTAAAATAATTTTGTGACATTTTGCTTGTCTCTCAAACTTACCTCTATTTCTTCTTAGCTTTTAAGTCCAGACCTATATATTGTTTTCCAGTAAAGTCTTACCAAATCTGAGTAAAATAAAAGGCCTTTGGCTGTCTAAGATGGGAGCCACCAGCCACCTGTATACTCGAAATGTGGTCAGTGTGACTGATAAACCAAACTTCAAATTTAATTTAATTTAATTTAGATATAATAACCTGTAGTTATTTCAGTGTTTCAAATACTTTAATTATGTTTGAAACAACTTGAGCTTGTTTTTGCTTTTTTTCTACTTGAATCTACTTTTTCAAATTCAATCTTATGACATATAAGTAGTGTTCAAGTATTGCTGATAAAAATTTAGCACCCAGTTTAAGATGTGTTTCAGGGTAAAATACAGAGGACTTCAAACACTTAACATGACAAGAAGAATTTATGTTATTAATATTTTTATATTGATTACCCGTGGGAATGATAATATCTGGGATACCTTGGGTTAGATAAAATATATTATAAAAATTAAATTTACTTTATGTTTTTACTATTTGTCATGTAACTAAATCAAAATCCTGGAAGGAATCCTTTAATGGGTATAAAATCTTTTATTATACTTCCCTAAGTATCATTAATCTGACACAGGATTAAAAGGTTGAAAGAGGAAAAGAAGGATGTCAGAACTGTAGGATTTTAAATAGTGCATCACAAGGTCCTGCTGAGAAGCAGCCCAAAGAAGAGGATTTTAGGGATATCTACATAGTCCCAGAACCCCAGCTTGCTGCCAGTCTAAGGTGGGTGACATACATCTAATAAATACAAAAAAAAGTTAATTTTAAGATTTTTATTTATTTGTTTGTTAGATTGTCTTGTTTCAGATTTTGTGTATGAGAGCTATGAAGCAAAGTCTGCAAAAAAAGGAAAATACCGAGAAAGAAATTTTGCAAGTCCATCGGGACATATTCCTAGTCCTCAGGAAGCCTGGCTGGTCCAGGAAGGCCTCTGATCTGGCCTGTCTGCACAGGGCTGTGCTGAACTACGTGTGAGATCATGGCTTGAGTCTTGTACTCTAAGGCTACATTCAGAGAGCTAAGATGAAAATCTGAAAACTTAGAAAGCTATTTTGAATGCAAGTGGCTATGAATATAAGAGCAGTGTTACACCTTGAAAATGATGTTTTTATATGTTAACTCATGGATTAGTGTTGAGAAAAGGCCCCTTGTCAGAACCAACTTTGTGCAGCAGAAGCGATCATGCAGAGTGATCATGCAGATGATCATGCAGATGTCCACAGAAGGCTGAATTTCTTGTGATCAGCTTCAATTCTATCACTTTAATAAAAGCCATTTTTATTTCTTTTTCTTCTTTGAATCCCCTTTAGGTGTCTTTTAATGATACCAAAAGAAGATGCTATACGTGTAATCCCTGTGGTTGTAGACATTCATACTGAATATATGTTCATAGATTTTGAGCTTCTAAGAAAGTAAAATATGCACGAAACCAGAAGCTTTTCTCTGATGTGACATTTACTAAAGACAGCACCATTTTAAGAGTAATGAAAAGTGAATCTGGCCTGTATAAACAGGGTAGCATCCAGAAGGATGAAAACAGAAGATATGAGGTTTCTGCTTCCAGAGATTCTAATGAATCATCACAAGAATTTTAGCAAGTCAATCCTCCTTCCATCTTTTCCTTGACCTTTTGAAATACAAGTCTCTGGTTACTTCATCTGTTTATAATATGTGAACGCTGCCAGGAATTTAACCATACTAGTAGAAGCTCACTGAAGACAGGAACTGTGTCTCCAAATTTTTTTTTTTTTTTGGTGTCCTATTTTTTATCGTGTATAACTTTGGTACAAAGATCTACATGAAATATTTTGGAGCATTGATTTTACCCTTAGGAAAAATATATCCACTTCACACATTGTGAAAGCTATTCAGTATTAGAATTCAAGTGCTAAAATGACTCCGAGAGATTGCCCAAATTCTTTCATAGTAGAACTGACAAAACTGGGGCCCAGGCATTAACTCCACTTCTAAATCCTGAAGCTAGTTAGCAGAAATCTGAGCTAGAATCCAGGTCACTAAAAGATTTGTTTCCTTATGCTATCTTAGCAACAGCTGAGATTATTTGTGAACACCTCAAATACACAGACAAACTATTTCAAGGTTCTTTTTTTTGGTCTCACCTTTTAACTTTGAAAAATCACAGTTTTAAAAAGCAATGTTTATGTGTTTTGAGGAAAAATCGACTTTTTAAATCTTTTGAAACCTAATGTACTTGATGCCAAAAGGTAGGACCAAATGTTTAAATCATGATGAAATCATATATTCTCAATACTCGTGATTATTTAGCATTTACAATGTGATGGGGACCACAGAAACAGTTCACATGCATTATCCTATTTAATACTTCAACACCCCAAGGAGGAGGCACTACTACTATTAATATTTGGTGAAGTGAAAATGGATACACAGAGATTAACTAAATAGCCCAAAACCAGACATAAATTCAATTCAATGATTGATGGAATCAACTGGGTATCTTTTTTTTTTTTTTTTTTTTTTTTTGAGATAGAGTCTCGCTCAACCTGGAGTGCAGTGGCGCAGTCTTAGTTCACTGCAACCTCTGCCTCCTGGGTTCAAGTGATTCTCGTGCCTCAGCCTCTCAAGTAGCTGGGATTACAGGTGTGTACCATCATGCCTGGCTAATTTTTGTATTTTCAGTACAGATGGAGTTTCACCATGTTCAAACTCCTGACCTCAAGTGATCCTCCCACCTCGGTCTTCCAAAGCATGGGATTACATGCATGGGATTACATGCATAAGCCACTGTGCCTGGCCCAAGTGGGCATCTTAAGGTGCTGAGTTATACATGAGTCTCCAATATTTCCCTCACAATTAACTCCCTTGGCTGAATATGACCATAGTCAGGGCAGCTCATGCTGTATGATTCCCAGGCCATTTGAAATGGAAGATATAGATATATATAGATATAGATATAGCTCTAGATAGATATAGATACAGTTTCTCCAGGATCGTTCTCTTTTCTAGTAAAATTCTAAAAAGCAAACATGAGAACTAGAACCATTCTGAACAAACTGTAGACTATATTATCTCAGAAGAACTGAAAATCGATGGTCCTGACAGAATAAAATGTCCACAACACAATATGCTAATGACGGAAAGAAACGTGAAGGATTTTGTGTTATGGGTGAGTGGATTTGCTTTTCCTTTCTTGGTCATACACGTTGTGGGGTGGAGATGACTGGTGCTCTCCCAGATCCAATTCTTCTTGGGGGGATTAAACTTCCCTGCCTCTTTGTAGTTAGGTGCAGTTCCAGATAATGGTCTAAGAGTGGGAGTGAAATGTGTCACTTCTATCTAAAGTTTTTCATTGCCAATGAAAAATCATACGGTATTCTCTTTGCCTTCAAAGTCAGTGAACAAGACTGAGTTCCAGATAATGTTTTTACAGGACGGTGAAGATTCCATTCAGTTGTATCACTACCAAAACTGGGATGAAGAACAATTGCTCTAGAGAGTTACCTATACCCAGAGCAGACTTTGCTTAGCAAGAAATAAACTTTCAGAGTTTGTTGATATTTGTTATAGCAGCACATTTCATACTATTCTTATTAATACCCACTGCATTTTTAAGGCCAAGTTTATTTTAAAAACTGTACTTGTGTCAACAGAATTATATTTTATGCTTATGCAAGAAAAAATATTGCTGCCGTGATCTAAAAATCATCAACAACCTCTGCAATCAGAGAAAAAAATTATAATTTATTCATTTATTCAATCAATATTTATGTGCTAATTTTGAAAAGACTGCTTTTATAGACAACTTTAGCTTTAAAGTAAAACTTAATGAGGGGTCAAATGAAATGGTGAAAAAGAGAATAGTTTAGGTAGGAAATCAGTAAAAGATTTATAATCAGGTGTCTGGAAGGAACTGAAAGTGGTAGCTATTATTAACATTGTAGAATACAGAAGGGGGAATATTCTGGAAGCAGGGTGGAGATCAAATGCACATTTGGGTGCATGTGAAGTTTTAGGTAATGAGAGATGTTCAAAATGAAAACATCAAATTGGCAGTTTGGTATATCTACAGGGAGAATCTCAAAAAGAAAGCTACAGACTACTGATGTAGAGTTACAACAGCAACAAAATTAGGAAATTTCTAGGTAATAACTTAGCCAAGAATACATAAAATTTGTACAGAGCACATTTTAAAAACTCTGTTAAAGGTCATAAGAGATATTTAAGTAAAAGGAGAGATAAGTTTTGTTCATGGGTGAGATTATTTCACACTTTAAAGATCTTAATTTTGCTCAAGTTTACATATACATTTGATGCAATACCAAACAACAATTTTGAGAACTTTGGAAAATGTACTTGAAAGTGACATGAATAAAACAAGCTAAGGTTATTTTGACAAAGAGCAAAAATGAAGATTTTGCTTTACCATATATGAACACACATATTAAGGTCCTGCTAACAAACAGATGCATGGTGCTGGTGTAACCCAGAGAACTCAGAAAATACTACATGACAAGGTTAACTTAATATATGATAGTGCTGACACCATTATCAACGGTGAAATGGTAGACTGTTTAGCAAAAGATATTGGGACAAAACTACCAATTGAAGCAAAATCAACAACCCTGAATCCTTACCTCATTCCATACAGAAGGGAAACTTAAATGTGAAAGGTGGAACTACAAGGTTAATAGAAGAATATATAGAAAACATTGAGGCTGCCAAATATACAAACCATACATTTAAATGTGGGATCTTTAGCATTTGAATCTCCTAAGTTGCCAGCTTGGCTCTCTTCCAAGTGTACTTTACTTCCTTTCTTAAAAAAATTGGAGCGTTTTGTTCAACAGAGAATACCTTAGACAAAGTTGACAGACAGATCGTAGACAGGGAAAGATTTATAATCAATAAGGAGTAATATCTTAAAAATCTAAGGAAATACTCCCAAATCAAGAAGACAGGAAACACAATAGAAAAATAAGCAAGTAATTTAAATGTATAATTTATAGTGAAATCCAAATGATTAACAAGTATATGAAGAAATATTCAGCCTCACTAGCAATCAAATAAATGCAAGTTAAAACAAGATAAGAGTTTTCTTCCATCAGACTGGCAAAAATTAGAGAGCCCAAATAATACCAAGTGTCAGAAAGATGCTGGGAAACAGAAACCCTAGAGGATTGTTGTTGAGAGTGTAAATTAATATAGCCTTTCTGGAAAGCAGTCCGTGGTGCAATCGATTAATCACACACCTAGGATATAACAGCTCCACTCCTGGATATATATACTAAATACATTTCTCTCTTTTGAGTAAGGGATGTTGTACAACAAACTCCAGTGACACAGTTTACCCATGTAAACTTCACATGTATCTTCTGAACCTAAAATAAAAGTTAAGAAAAGAAAATAGAGGGTGTGCGTAATGATACTCACCACAGTGTTGTTTGTGGCATGGGACAGATAGAGGCGATTTAGGAAAGGAGGAGAAAATATGCAAGATTGATGCTATGAAACTGCAAGTAGGCATCAGAAATACATTAAAACAAACACATATATATCAACACATCATGTTGAACACCATAAACATATATACTTTTTATTTGCTAACTAAACAATAAATTGAAAAAAATACATGTAGAAACTTGAATAGTTTTAAAAGTGTTGAATAGAAAAAAATTAAAGTCAAAATTACTCTTCAGCACAATTTTCTTAAAATTTAGCATAATTTTGTTTTTGTGAAAACATACCCAGACAAAACAATATTGTTATGATATATTACAGTCAAGGAGATATTCATGATTATTATGGTAGAGGCTCTGGAAGTGGACAGGGACAAGGGAGCGGTGGTCAGGGAGGACTGGGGGAGAAAATGAAAATGAATTTACAAACTAAGGATTACGATTATATCAACATTTAATCACATATTCCTCATATCATTATGGATTATTTTGGAGTGGAAGGACCTGAAAGCTGAAGGGAAAGTGAGATCAAGGTGGAATTGTTTTCAAAGATGTGAGATGCCACTGCAGCTTTGAATGTTGACGATTCAGGAGAGAAGGAAAGAGAGATCGGTGGAACAGGCCACCTAGCTCCACGCTCATCCCTGAAGTTAGAATTTCCATCTTTTGCTTTTAGGTGCATTAATATCCCTTACATTACATCTATCTGGGAAGGGTGGGGAGTAGTAACACATGAATTATTTATTCACTTTGCCATGACTAACTCATGTAGAACATCAACTTCTCAAAGAAGTGTGGACTCTGACTAAACTACTATCAGCCCACATTTAAGTGTGTAACTATTGTTCATGGTAAGGAAATCATGTGACTAACAATCTCATATTTTGTTCCCCTTTTTATCAGTGAAGTATCTGTAAAAAGTGAGGAAATATAACAATATTTTACAATTACTGTTTCAGTTGCTGATTTAATTTTATCCTCTTCCTAAGATGTTCTCATACATAATTTCATCTATTTATAGGGTATATCATATTTCTATTTTATGGCATTTTCATCCAAAGCACGTATGTTTCAAAGCATATTTCATAGGTTGAAGAATTTCAGAGAATCAGAATTGGTGGCATTATGTTAAAAAATAATTTTAAAAAGTATCTATAGCTTATATCTAGAAAGTCTGAGTGCATACTCTGATGCTGAGCATGAGTGGATGTCATAGAATGCAGCTTTGAAGACGTAATGCCTTTAGTTGCAAAATGAGCTTTTTCAAACAATGAGAGTAAGCTGGGAATTCTCTGCTGAAAGCCCGTGTCCAAGGATTCTTGTTAGTCTCAGGAGAAAGAATAACAGGAACTCTTGGAAGGCCCTCACATTTCACATTGAGCCCTAAAAGGGGTCTATCTCTTCTACACTGATGCACATTTGTCTCCTTCTTGCTTTTTCTCCCATAACTCCAATGGCCTTCTTTCATTTACTCCTAAGTGCCATGTCTTCTCCTTCCTCCACAGGATCTTTACAAATGCTTTTACGCTTTTTTGTTGTTGTTGTTTTCTGAGACAGGTTTCACTCTTTCACCCAGGCTGGAGTGCAGTGGCACCTGCAGCCTCGACCTCTTAGGGTCAAACAATCCTCCCACCTCAGTCTCCCTAGTAGCTGGGACTACGTGTGTGTGCTACTACACCTAGCTAGTTTTTGTAATTTTTTTTTTTTTTTTTTTGTAGACATGGGATTTCACCATCTTGTCCAGGGTGATTTCAAACTCCTTGGTTCAAGTATCTGTCAACTTCAGCCTTCCAAAGTGCTGGGATTACAGGTGTGAGCAACTGTGCCCGGCCACAAATACTCTTTCTTTGCCTGAAATGTTTGTCTGTCTTCTCCACCTTTACCACACTAGCTCCTACTCATCTATCTGATTGCAGCTCAAGAATCACTTCCTGAAGGAGGCTTTTCTTATTATTCAAATTCATGACTTCATGGAGCTTTTCTCATTCATTCATTGTGCTTATATTTGTGATCATGTTTTTGTGATTGTTTGATTAATATCTGTTTCCCCCTCTAAACTGCAATCTCTGAGAGCAGCAACTGGGTCTCTTTTGCTGAAGGAGATAGTTGCATTTAGCTTCAGTTCATCTAGTTACAGTCAAAGGCCTCATAATTTTTCGTTCCTAGAAAGGTGTGAGGCATCTATTTATCATAATGCATTACACTATTTCCTTACGTGAGGCTAAACAGAACTCTGCTGTCTTCTAGGAAAGCAAATGCTTTGACAAGAAAAGATTATTTTTCCCAATAATTGTGTTTGGAGGAAATATATATGATGTTAACTGATCTGTCTAAATCAGTTTCTTTAACCATTTTATATATATTTTTCAAAAGTGGATCTTATGATGCCAGTAGGGAAGCAAATAATGTGATAAACTCATTTACTTAGTGAGTTTCCTACGCACCCTGCTGCCATATTTCTTGTGGTTAATTTTATTTGTTTCTAAATACTTGTTGGGAGGATAGTCATTTGTCACTTGTTGGTAACGCACCATCTGTTCAGAGAAAATGAAAACCATGATAAATAAAAGATTTCCTAATCAGAAAGGAAAGGCAGGATGAGAGGATACTGAAGATTTACCTGAGCTGAAACATGTGGTCACATAAATAGACTCTGCAGGTGAAAGATAGTTTTCTTTGTGGCAGTAGCTTCGGCACTAACACAGTTTGTTCATTGCTAAGAACACATTGTGATTTAGGACCTGGGTTCATGAAAGTGTTCAATGTGCCTCCTTCCCCAGTGTCACTTCTAGATGAAAGGACTGAGCAAGTAGAATAGTGGAATTTGAGATTAAGAGAGGCAGTTGGGAGAATTAAAAAACCACAATAAATAACAGACTGAAACAGAACAGAGTACAAATTTGGCAAGATAGAGGCATCTTAGAACATCAAATCCCTCAAAACCAGGGAGACCCTGGTCATATATTAGAGAAGTTCTGCTTCCTTGGTCTGATCAGAGGGGGCAGAAGTGAGAACGTGTTTCCAGGCCCTTGCTGACCATTTAAAAGAGAAAACTGGGACAGATGGAATGGATTAGGAACATTAGAGAGAAATACTGGGTGAGGGTATCTGGGATGAGCTAGTTAGGGCAATAAACACCTACAAATACACAGTCTTCCATCAATCATCACAAATTCATTAGCCTGACATCCACAATGCCTTCTTAAATCAATCATTTATCAATAATTTTAGCAATTTTCATAGATAAAAACTCTTCAAAGTCCTTGGAATATAACACTAAAGCAGGCTTGTCTCAGTTTCCCAGAATTTCATGGTATAAAATAGAAAGTTCATTTTGCTAAAAGCACTATATTTATTAGGTGTCTATGACATGCCAAGTACCATACAAGATAGTGGGAATAAAAACATCAGCAAAATAGCCCCAGCTGCTGCTCTTACAGAGAAGACTATTTAGAGAGGGAAATGGATATTAATCAAACAATCACAAAAACAATTCCATGGTCATAAATAATGACAAGCACAATGAATGAGTGGGACAAGGCTCCATAAAGTCAGGTATCCAAATGTTAAGAAAGGCTTTCCCAAGGCAGTACCTCTTGAGCTGCAATCAGATAGATGAGTAGCAGCTAGTGTGGTGAAGGTGGAGAAGATAGACATTCCAGGCAAAGGAAAGCATTTGCAAAGATCCTGTGGAGGAAGGTAGATGGCATGCCACTTTGGAGTAAATGAAAGAAGGCTGGTGGAACTGTGGTAGAGAAAGCAAGAGGGAGACAAATGTATATCAAGGTGGAAGACAGAGGCCCCTTGTAGGATTCTGTATGAAATGTCAGGGCCTTTGTCTTTCTCTTGAGAATATCAGGAACTCTTGGAAAGGTTTTGGGCAGTGGATAGTCATCACACCACTATTGTTTAGAAAAGATCATTTTGTTGCAACATAAAGTACAATTTGGAGAATAGCCAGAGGGCTGCAAGGAGGTTGATAAGAAGACTATTCCAGGGATCTGGGTGGCATCTGAGAGTGGCCTGCAGTGGGCAGGCTGTAATGGTCTTGGAGTGGCCTAGAGAGTCACTGGTCCCTGAAACAATGACTAAGTACCGTGAAGCAAGCATGAAGAGAGGCACTGAAGAGGTGGGGGAGGGCACAGGGAACCCTGAGGAAGGAAGTAAGAACTAGATTGCAGAGAGGCATCCTGAAACAAATTCCTCTTGAATGAGAAGTGATTTGTTGGACAACACCAAGGAAATGGTGTGGAATTCCAGGGTGTAGGGAAAGCTTGAGGGAATCCACAGAGACTGAGCTACATGGGGAGGGTGTGGGGAGGCAGATCCAAGGCAGAAAGAGCAGTTAAAGATTTGTGCTGGAGGCTTGAGAGCAATGTATATAAAGTTGTGTTTATGTGGGTTCCCTTAGAAGGACTGAGAAAGAGGACCTGGACAGAAACCTGGGAGTACTGCCACTTATGTGGGAAACAGAGGGCGGGCACCAACAAACGACTTTGAAAAGGAGCAGCCAGAGATTAGGAAGTAAACACAGGAAAAAGCAGGACAGAGGCGGAAGGTGAGTCAACAGGGCCCAACAGGTGAAATAAGAGGTCAAGGAAAAAGACTGAAAGCCGACCATGAGATTTACCAGTTTACCCATAATATGGTCCCCACTTTGTAGCCAAAATGATCTCACTGTGCCCCTAAAACTCAAGTTTTAAGCCATTTTCTCCTTACTTCTCTTCCACCTCCTCCTTAATCTTTTCTTTTTATTCTTATTCCCTTCCACCTTCTGCTTCCTTCCTCCTTCCTCTTCCTCCTCTTCCTCTTCTTTCTCATCTTTCCTTCTGTTAATAAACCCTATTTTCATAAGGACCCGGAATACAGTTGGTCCCAGAAAATCATAACAAACCCATCGCTTTCCCAGCCATTGACCTAGAGATGGACATGTGCTTCTGTACTGCCATGATTTGTCATGGCAAGCTGACATGAAGAGCCAATGTGCTAAGAATGATGGAGTGGAAGAATAGGAGAAGACTAGCCCTTGATGACATGGCTGGCCCTGAACAAAGAATTCAGGTGGTGGTCAGTCTGGGACAAAATACCTCCAGAATTTTTGCAAAACACACCCTTAATGCCCTTTCAGTTTGAGCTAGTTTGGTAGCATTTATTGTTTTTGATGTTGATGTTCCTTTCACCTGTAAGCATTTCTAACAGGTACAATACCTAACTATTCACTGTTCTTTATACAACTCAATTTGGTCTTCACTTTTCTTTTATTCATTCTGATTCCACCACCAAGATTACCAAATCATCATATATTCCAAAACCAACCCAACTTTCAAGGCCCTCTTAAAATGTGACTTCCTTCAAGAGGTTTTCTTTCATCACCCCAGTCCTAACGAATTACTCCCCACTTCTCATCTCTCAACCATCCATATCTGTCAATCGTTTTGGTCACTTAAAATGTACTTATTTATGCACATGTCCTATGTCCCTTGGTAATTTGTTCAAAAGCAAGATCCACATGCAAATTATTATTATTTCCCTGCACCTAATAGAATGCTTTGCCTATAACAGGTGCTTTGCCATAATTGGTCTTCATGGAGTGAGTGACTTAATGAAATGTCTAAAAAGTCTCAATAAAAATGAGGCTAGTAATAGAGAACTTTGGATAATATAATATTTAGGAGAGTTATGATAAGAAAGAAAATCCTAGTAGAAGGACCAAAGTCAGAGGAAAGAGTTAACAGCAATTTCAGATCTAGCTTTATGGCAAATGGCACATTCCTGGAATTGTGGGCCAGGGTCTCATGGCAATTTAGTGATCACAATATACACTTGGCACTTGGATGCTCATGGTGGTTAGAGATAAGGATGAAACCACTGCTGCATTTCATTAATAGCCCATAGATAAGAAATACAAAACCCAAGGCTGTTTTTATTAAGTCAGAGACATGCATCATTGAAAATAAAGGACGGGCCGGGCGCGGTGGCTCAAGCCTGTAATCCTAGCACTTTGGGAGGCCGAGACGAGCGGATCACGAGGTCAGGAGATCGAGACCATCCTGGCTAACACAGTGAAACCCCATCTCTACTAAAAATACAAAAAAAAAAAAAAAAAATTAGCCGGGCATGGTGGCGGGCGCCTGTAGTCCCAGCTACACGGGGGAAGGCTGAGGCAGGAGAATGGCGTAAACCCGGGAGGCGGAGCTTGCAGTGAGCTGAGATCCGGCCACTGCACTCTCCAGCCCGGGCGACAGAGCGAGACTCCGTCTCAAAAAAAAAAAAAAAAAAAAAAAAAAAAAAAAAGAAAAGAAAAGAAAATAAAGGACGGGAGCAGACAGGAGAAGCTCAGCAATAAGCAAAGGTAGTGGATAAAGCAGGAGAAGAACAAGGGCTACACATCTTGCAGGATGGAACTCTCCATGGATAGATGGGTGTGGCCAGTGGTCAAAACAGGATCTGGGGTGCAAAGTATAGGGTGAGGTGAGGGATAAGAAGAAGAAATGTCTCGATTATGCCATTCCCAGCTTCTGACAAAGCTTTGCTTGGGATCCCCTCCCCACACTGCATTATTATCTCCTACTCTCTATGATCAATGCCTTAGTCATCACATGTAGAGTTCATGCTGATTTTGCACACATTGAAGCTCAATCCTTTAAATGTCCTTCACTTGTTGTAGGTATTTTTGCTTGCCCAAAAAGGCTGTAGGCTACACCCTGCAGAGAAAGTGACCTTCTCACTAAAGATACACAGAGCCATGCATACTGGGGAAACCACAGATGACTATGTAGAGAAGTCACTGGATTCCTAAAATACACTGTTTTAGAAACCTGTTGAATTGTGAGGGGCGTGAGGTGTGCATCGGGGCACTGATGATGGTAATGTCCTATTTCCTGATCTGAGTGTTTGTTACATGGGTATCCTGACTTTGTGAAAATTCATTCCACCACACACTTGAAATTGGTGTATGTTTCTGTGTTTGTGTTACACTTCGATCAATTGTAAGTAAAAAATATGTATTAAAAATGTCATGCTAAAATATCACCATTCTGAAAGAAAATCCGTAATAAAACTCACATGAACACCAAAGCCTGGCTGAGAGGTGAAGACAGTGAGGGACTAGATCACCATCTTTACAGAAGATTGATTCCGTCATCTTTGAAGAACACTGTGGAGCTGGCCATGCATGTCAAACATATTATTTTATCAAGATCTCCCAACAAACCAGGTAGGCAAACCAAGTAGACATGACTAACTGGTCCCCAGACAATGAGGGGCTTGGCTTGTGGCTCTGATGGTTGTCACAGAAGCCATATCCTAACGTGAGAGTGGATGGGGCTTTTGTGATGTGCGGCAAAGGAAAACTAATGGTGGTGACTTGGCTTGAGTGAGCTGTAAAGTGAAAAGAAGGCCCAGAAGAGTGATGTCCAAGGGGGAGGGGGAGGGGCAAGAATGGGTCTAAAGCAAACTGTTGCAAATGGAGAACCTGCCATAACTGAGCAAAAAACATGTCCCTCTGTTGTGAAGGGTTGGACTGGAATGATTCAGAGTCACCACCTGAAGGGACTGCCTTCCTCTCCCTTGTGCTTCCTGTGCATTTGCAGGGAGGCTTCAACACTCTCTAATCAGATTCTCCCCAGGTTTTCACAGAACTACTTTCTCCACAGCCCAGCACACAAATTTCAACAGCTATTTAGGGAACAGGACATATGAATAATTATTTCCTACAACGAGTAACGTATCACCTTCCCTTAGGAAGCCCAGTCACTACATTTGACGGATATCTGTCTCAGATAAGCCTAAAAGACAACATACTAAGATGTTTTTCAGGACATTTTTATACAGTGAAACTAAAACACAGAACTTTCAAGCACCAGTGCATGAGTCAGCAGAATCTCTCCAAAGGTCACCTGATTCAATCTCAGCCTGCATCTCTTTTTCCGTGTCCTTTCTGCCATCCCTTACTCTATTGGTGGCCTTTGCAGTGGGCAGCCAAGTACAAGCATCACTTCTTTTACAGATTCCACACAGAAAGCCTTTTAATCTGCCTAATAATTTCTTCCTATTGTGGGAGAGGGAAACAAGTTTGTAACAGAAAGGAAAAGAGAGTCACATAAATCATGGCTCCTTTATCTATTCTGGGATACCATTTTTTTTTAAAAAAAAAAAAAAGAGAGAGAGAAAGAAATGATGGCAGCTTTGTGGTTTGCAATTAACAAAGTATAATTATAAGGCTTCTGGGAAGGTATAGCATTTGGCAAAAGGGCTGAGTCATGTATTCTCCAAAACAATGTAACAAATTTGGGAGTGTGTATTAATTTTAGGTACCCTATGAACAACTGTAGTACGAGGTACTGACTGGAAAGAATAGAATTGAACAACTATTAACAGGAAGAAAAATAAAATGATTCTCTTATTCAAATAATAAACATTTATTGAGTGCCTGCTGTGTGCAGAACTCGATAGTTGCTGAGGTACTGATTACGTTGTTCTAAGATAAGTCCTAGTAAATAACTCATAATCCACAAACAGCATTGCACGCTTTGTTCACATTCCAGACTGGAATCAGAAATCTTCATCCATCTGGTTGTACTCATAACTTCCAAGATTGTTTCAATTTTGTATAGTGAAACTGACAGACATATAATAAAAATATTTTTTGTAACCACTCATACACTTTGGAAAACAAAGGGAAATTTTTCACACAGTACAAAATTATCTTTATTCAGAAGATCACATAGCAGCATGTTCACAATCAAAAACATTTTACATTAGCAATAAACACCAGTCATTTATGCAAGAACTTCCCAGCGTTGGTAGATATTTTTATGGCTTCATTTTGCTCTAGTCAAAGAAATGGAAAAAATGCTTTTAATCCATTATCAATTCTACATCACGTGTTGAAAAATGCAAAACATTAGAAAGAGAGAGGGAAAGAGGGATCTCCAATGTTCTCTGTAAAGGAGCAAATTCTGACATGGTCACCTCAGACACCCTCTTTTAATTCCAAAGTCTAACCTTACAAAAGCAGTAAAAGGCCGGGCGCGGTGGCTCATGCCTGTAATTCCAGCACTTTGGGAGGCTGAGGCGGGTGGATCACGAGGTCAGGAGTTCGAGACTAGCCTGGCCAATATGGTGAAACCCTGTCTCTACTGAAAATACAAAAATTAGCCGGGCGTAGTGGTGTGTGCCTATAGTTCCAGTTACTCAGGAGGCTGAGGCAGAAGAGTAACTTGAACCCGAGAGGCAGAGGGTGCAGTGAGCTGAGATCACGCCACTGCACTCCAGCCTGGGTGACAGAGCGAGACTCCATCTCAAAAAAAAAAAAAAAAAAAAAAAAAAAAAAAAAAAGAAAGAAAAAGAAAAAACAGGGAAAAAAGTGCACATGCCCTAAGTCACACATGCACAAATAGCAAGTATCCATGCATTCTAAGGAAATGTAATCTTTGTTGCTGTTGTTTTAGGGGAGGGGTATAGAATTATATCATGCAATTTGCATCTTTGAAATGGCACTTTGGAATTCGTAGTCTCTATTATAAATTAGGACATGACAGTAAGATGTATGGCAGGTGACATAATGTCCCCCACACCCAATATTCTCATACGGATCCCTGAAACCTGTAAATATAATATATGACAAAAGAGACTTTGCAGATGTGATTAAGCTAAGGATCTTGTTATGGGGAAGTTATCCTGATTTATCCAGATGTGTCCAATGTAATCACATGAGTCCTTTAAAGCAGAGAATCTTTTTCAGCTGCAGTTAGAGGGGGATGTGACTATGTAGTAATGATCAGAGTGATGCAACACTATTGGCTTAAAAGATGGAGGAAGAATGCCACATGCCAAGGAATATGGGTTGCCTCTTGAGGCTAGAAAAGGAAGGGAAACAGATTCTGCCTTAGAGTCACCATAAAAGAATCCAGCCCTGCCAGAATCTTGATTTTAGCCCACTGGGAACTATATGGGACTTCTAAACTACGGAACTATAAGATAACTTTGGTTATTTTATGCCACCTATTGTGTGGTAATTTGTTGTAGCAGCAATGGGAAACTAATACGTATAGGCCATCAGATAAAGATTCTTTGGTGCCAAATAAATAAATTCACAAAGCCATTTTGATTAAGATACCAATGATACTACTGGATATGGATCTATCGGTATTTGATAAAAAGATCGACAAAGTCAGATTTAGTGCTTGATTTCAACAACTATTTAGCAAGTCCCCAGTATGTAAAGGCATTCTATAGAGTAGGGGATATAAATTATTTTCAATGTTATACTTTAACAGTCATATAAAACCATGCTTCTATATTTATTATAAGACTATTGTTGACGACCTTATACATTATTTCACTCAGTATCTCCTGCATTATGTTCCTAATGAGAAAGTTTTCTCAAACTTTAGTACCGCGATAAATTTTGCTTTTAATAATGAACTGTAGTATATATTCCTCTAAGGTTGTTTGAAGTACATAACATTTTCCTATAATTTTTTTCTGAATAGGAGCCAGAACTGTCTTGTTAGTTGCTTTTCAATACCTAGGACTAGACACAAGGAATTCACCCCAAAATTATATGTGAAGTGAATGAATTAATAACCAAATCTTAACTGATAAATGTTTCAAAATGAAGTTTTGTGCAAAGCCACAGTAATTGCCCTTATTGCTGTATTGACCTTATTGTTTGCATAATTACATTTCTTGGTTCTTCCTTTAGCATTTGAATTTCTTTTTTACTACCTTTATTGCATTTATCTAGTCTGATCTCAAAGGATTTAGCTTGTGGGGGAAAATGCTTGCATATTAACCACAATAAAATGCAGAATGAAAAAGTACTAAACAGAGATTCAAGTAAGTGTTACAGGAACAAAAAGGAAGACCTGGCTAAAGTAACTGGCATTTTGTTCGGGGAAGAAGGGCATTCAAAACTGAAAGAATGTCATTAACCTGTATAGCTTGTTTGAGGGACATTGAGAACTCTGGTGTTACTAGAGCAGAAAGAGAAGTAGTGAGGGAACAGTTTGGAAAGACAGTAATTATAACACTGTAAGGGACATTGACAGCTAAAGGAATTATAACATTGTGCTGTAGGCAACACAGAGCTACTGAAGGGTTTTAAAAAGAATAACCTGAGTATTGCTGTGTTTCCTGAAAATGAAAACAACAAAACTCTGATAATGAAATAATGGATGTTTTGGTTTTCCATTTATGGAAAACAGAGAAATCAGTTTGACTGTTATTGCAACAATCCAGGAACAAATAAAAAGAAGCAAAATACAGACAGCTGGGGGTGAACTCTATGGAACATAGAGAAACAGGATCTACATGACATGACATTACCAGTAATTAGATGTGAAGACTGGGATAGAAGGAAGAGGAAATGACTATGGGATGATGATATGACTAAAGGAACAGGAATACAATAGGAGGAGGAAGAGTCATTGGAGAGAAGGTAGTATAGCAAATATCTCATATCCATTGAGGGACAGCCATTTGCTAGGTTTTGTTTCAGATATTTTATATTCATAGTTATTCTGCAAAGTAGGTTTTATAGCAATGGTCTCCAACCCTTTTGGCACTATGGACTGGTTTTGTGGAAGGCAATTTTTCCACAGACTGGTGGTGGGGGGATGGTTTCAGGATGAAACTGTTCCATTTCAGATTCAATAGACGTTAGATTCTCATAAGGAGCATGCAACCCAGATCTCTTGCCTGTGCAGTTCACAATAAGGTTCACATTCCTATGAGAATCTGTTGCGGGAAGTCAGGGACCCCGAATGGAGCGACCAGCTGGAGCTGTGGCAGAGGAACATAAATTGCAAAGATTTCATGGACATTTATTGCTACCCTAATAATACTCTTATAATTTCTTACGCCTGTCTTACTTTAATCTCTTAATCCTGTTATCTTCGTAAACTGGAGATGTACGTCACCTCAAGACCCTGTGATGATTATGTCAACTGTACAAATTGATTGTAAAACATGTGTGTTTGAACAATATGAAATCAGTGTACCTTGAAAATGAACAGAGTAACAGTGATTTTGGGGAACAAAGGAGGACAACCATAAGGTCTGACTGCCTGTGGGGTCAGGCAAAAAGAGCCATATTTTTCTTCTTGCAGAGAGCCTATAAACAGATCTGCAAGTAGGAGAGATATCGCTAAATTCTTTTTCTAGCAAATAATATAATATTAAGACCCTGGGAAAAGAATTGCATTCCTGGGGGTAGGACTCTAAACAGCCACTCTGGGAGTGTCTGTCCTATGCAGTTGAGACAAGGACTGAGATACGCCCTGATCTCCTGCGGTACCCTCAGGCTTACTAAGATTGGGAAACCCAGCCCTGGTAAATTTGAGGTCAGACGGGTTCTCTGCTCTCGATCCCTGTTTTCTGTTAAGATGTTTATCAAGACAACATGTGCACTGCTAAACATAGACCCTTATCAGGAGTTTCTGATTTCACCCTGGTCCTGTTTCCGCAGAAGCATGTGATCTTTGCTCTGCCTTTTGCCCCGTGAAGCATGTGACCTATTCCCTGTTCATATACCCCCTCCCCTTTTGAAATCCCTGATAAAAACCTGCTGGTTCTGTGGCTCAGGTAGGCATTATGGACCTACTGATATGTGATGTCACCCCCGGCAGCCCAACTATAAAATTCCTCTCTTTGTGCTCTTTCTCTTTATTTCTCAGACTGGCCAACACTTAGGGAAAATAGAAAGAACCTAAGTTGAAATACTGGGGGCGGGTTCCCCCAATAAGAATCTAGTGCCACCTCTGATCTGACAGGAAGCTGAGCTCAGGTGGTAATGCTAGCCCACCACTCACCTCCTGCTGTGCAGCCAGGTTCCCAACAGGTCATGGACCAAACCAGTACCAGTCTGTGGCACAGGGGTTGGGGACCTGTTTGGTATTCTTCATTTTACAGCTGCACAAGAAGGTCAAGCATGTTTTCCAAGGTCCTGTAGCAACTAAGAGCCAGAGATCTAACCCTGGTCTATCTGAAGACAAAGGCCATGCTCTTGTGTCACCTCCTCACAGTCCAATTACACTTTGAACACATTAAATTTGGAAGTCCAGAGGAATATCTGTGTCCATCAAGCTGCTGTATATGTAAATGTGGAGCCTAGGAAAATAACTGGTGTATACAATACAAATTTCAAATCACCTGAGGGTAGATGATGGCTGGAGTAGCGTCTGAGATCATACAGGGAGAACACATAGGGACAGAGAATACCAAGAATTCTACATTTAAAGGGCAGGTGAAGAAAAAGAAGGTCAGAAGTAGATACTGAGAAGAAGAAGGAGAGGAAAAAGGAGAAGGGGAAGGAGAAGGAGAAGGGGAAGGAGAAGGAGAAGAAGAAGAAGAAAAAGAAGAAGAAGAATAGGAAGAAGAAGAGGAAGAAGAAGAAGAAGAAGAAGAAGAAGAAGAAGAAGAAGAAGAAGAAGAAGAAGAAGAAGAAGAAGAAGAAGAAGAAGAAGAAGAGATAAAAAGAGCAGTGTCATAGAAATTAAGTAGGGGAAGGAATGAATGGTTAACTCTGGAAAATTACATGAGTGTGAGGACTTGGAAAGGGGCCACTGGATTTTGCAATAGGATATTCATTAGGAACTCTGAAAGAGTAGCTTCATGTCAATTAGCAGATTCTGTTAGAACCAGAAACAAGATTGTGGAGTTGAGTGGTAAGGAGTAGTGAAGATGTGAAGTTTGTTCTCCATGACTTTTAACAATGACAGGAAGACTAGAGATAGGACAGAAGATGAAAGGGCAAGGAGAATAAAATATGTACATATATATGGCAATAGGAGGGCCTGATTGAGTATAAAAAGGCAGTAGAGAGGAATGGATTTGTGAGAAAGAGACTTTTCTTCATTGTCTTGGCAGATTATATAGCAACAATGCAAAGGATGAGTCATAAGTGCTAAGCTACCCCTTTGACAACCATCTGCTATGACTGCATGAGTTGCCACATGGTGGGCAGCCCTCTGGCACACCTAGAAAATTGGAAACACTTTAAATCTTTTTTTACTTAAACATAATCTCCAACTAGATTCTGTTGGTATTTAAAATGCATTCACTGAGAAAAATGCGGTATCCCAGACATGACTCATCACTTAGCATAGGTATATTGTTAGTAAATACCAAGGATAGTCACTGAAGCTTATGATTTTATTTTACATGCATATAGTAGCACTGATTTGAATACTTATACACAGGAAATGTAAGCCCAGTGGCTTATGTTTGCTATAAAAATTTATTTCAGCTTTTAAGTTGAGTAATCACTAAGCAAACATTTAGGGTACCATAGGAAGAATAATTGTGAAGATTGCAGGCTGTTTGGTCAAGCCTATGTCATACAGAATACACAACAGTGGCAATGCACATTTTCCATAATGACTAGACATAGAGGGTGGGGAGAGTAGAATATACTTTGACTCCATAAGAGGAACAACAAAAGCAACAACAGCTTTGGAATCAGCTGCAAACAGAAATGAGACGACCAGAAAGACATGAATAAACAGAGAGCCTTGTAACTCAGAAAGAATTGAGAAAGCAAATGAAACACAGCAGAAGAACACCAGCCCTGAAGAAAAACCCCAAAAGGAACTAAATCAGTGTTACATCTTAGATTACTCTGTTCCTAGAAAAGTGATTATTTTAAAAAAGAGAAGAGACAGACCTTGGAGGATATAATAAGGTTATGAGGGTGGTAGTAAGGATGGGGCCTCTAATAGCTACTCATGGATAGTGAGGGTGTGATTTCTTCCTCTATCTCCTGTGTTTTCATATATTCAATATAATTTCATATTGTATTCAACAAATAATATTAGGAGGTTTAGACATAATATGGTTACATTATAAATGATCTTTTCTTTTCAAAAATTCACAGCTCTTATCCAGTGGAAATAAATAGCATAGATGGAATAATTAGAAAAAAAAAGAACATGTATAAGAGTATGTTTATGTGAATATAATTAGCATAACAAAGAATAATGGATATTTTCTGAATTTTTTGTTGAGAAACTGAAATATTGGCAATGACATTAGGCCTAGCAACCCCTAGATCCCCGTTATGATGATGTGTATCATCCCTGCAGCTCTCTAGGTGAACATTGGGCCAGGTTCATCCCACAGACAGAGAGAGTGGCAAGAAAATATAGTTTGACTCCATAAGAGGAACAAAATAAGAGCAACAAAGGCTTAGGAATCGTTCCCCTCTTGATGCCTTTGAGGCTTCTGCCTTCTCTGGTTCTCCATGACAACCTTCTTCTTGGTCCCAGCAATATCCTTGTCCCTTCCTGCCCAAACCCATTTCCCTCCACAGTGGTGTCAAATATAGCCTATGCTTCAAGGTTCCATTAAGGTGTTGTCTCCTTGATGAAATTCTTCCCCATTGTTGAGTGGCTCTCTTCAGTCAGCCCACCCATTATGTACTATCACAGAGGTCACATCTGATTGTTTTCTGATTCTTTCTTTCTTTCTTTCTTTCTTTCTTTCTTTCTTTCTTTCTTTCTTTCTTTCTTTCTCTTTCTTTCTTTTCTTCTTTCTTTCTTTCCTCTCTTTCTTTCTTTCTTTTCTCTTTCTTCTGTCATTCTTCTTTCTTTTTCTTTCCTTTCTTTTTCTCTCTTTCTTTCTTTCTTCTCCTTCCTTCCTTCCTTGCTTCCTTCCTTCCTTTCTTTCTCTCTCTCTCTTTCTTTCTTTCTTTCTTTCTTTCTTTCTTTCTTTCTTTCTTTCTTTCTTTCTTTCTTTCTTTCTTTCTTTTTCTTTCTTTCTTTCCTTCTTTCTTTCTTTCTCTTTCTTTCTTTCTTTCTTTCCTGAATGTTTTATATTTTTCTCGGTGCTTAAATTCATGCAGTGTTTTTCCTTGGTAATGGAAGACATGGTGTCATTATCAACAACTTCCAACTGCCAAAAGAAATCTTGAAGAAAGCTGACAAGATTCAAGGAACACAGGTTACAGACAGAATATTGGGTTCAAATCCAGACTCTGCCACTAGCTCGCTGTGTACTATAAAACAACACATTTAACTTCTCTGGGTCTCAGGCTGCTGGAATGCAAAATACAGGGGTTGAGGATGATAGAAGTCTTTGGTTTCATCAGTGATAGCATCATCACTGTTGCTCTATAATCTGCCAATATGTGTTCTACGAACAGGACTCAGTGAACAGTGAAGAGGTTCACTGAAGTTGGTGTCAACCTTAAAATGCTAGGTCTGATCTTCCTCTTAAAATACATAATCAGTTATTTCATTATAGGTTGCTTCAACCATGACCACACATAATACAAATAAAGAATAATTGGTGAACTAAAAAAATCTTGCTGTGACAAGGACACAAAAAGAAAAAAAGAAAGAGAGAAGAAAGAAAAGAAAGAAAGAAGAAAGAAAGAAAGAAAGAAAGAAAGAGAGAGAAAGAAAGAAAGAAATCTGACCACTGCTTTCTTTCTTTCTTTTGCAGTACTTATTTCAAGTTTTTATTAGTGTGATGGCCAAATCCTTAAAATATATACTGCCTAAACTGTTAATAAATAAAGGGGGATATATAAGTCCTAATCTTGTCACTAACTGACCTTAATTAAAGCACCTATTTACAGTGACTTTCAACCTTTAGGAGGTACGATGCTGTTTCCGTTGCCGCTTTTTTCCCCTCCATAGTGCCACATGAACATATTTTTCCTCTAAATTGACACAAATAAAATGTAACTATGCTTGGAGACCTTCAGTGAAATACTTCTCCAATAAATTTGAGATACCATGAGTATTTCAAAGTTGGTTTTGGGAATCATTCAGTGGAATTCCCTCCTAGACATGCAACAAAAAGAACAGAAAATATAGTTACTATCTCCAGACCTTCAGTGAAATACCTCTCTAATAAATTTCAGATACCATGAGTACTGCAAAATTGGTCTTGGGAATCATTCAATGGCATTCCATCCTAGAAAGGCAGCAAAAAGAACAGAAAGTACAATTACTATCTCCAGAGTGGGATACTTGCAGCTTTTACTAAGGTCTTACCATGGGCAGGAAGTACCTCCTCACATTCACGGCAGTCTATGCCTAGTCTATTCCACTGTTACCTCCATCTGAGTTATGTGTAGACCAATCACATGGCACAGTCTGACAACTACTATCCAACTCTGTATCAATAAGGAAACTCCTCACAGCACCAAAGAATCTGAATTGATAAAAGTGAGAGAATATGGAATAGAAAGGATTATAATTGGAATCAACTTACACAGAAGGTGATCTTTGAGTCAGTCTTGATACTCTTATTAGATAAAAATAAATGGTTTTAAGGGGGAAGGATATCTCGGAACAAAAAGGAATATTGTATGGCAAAAATCTTATCACAGTAATTATCATGGCTGTGATTTGGTTGCTCCATGTCAGTCTTCCCCATTATATTGTGAGATTGATGGGGTCTGAGCTGCTGTCTTGCTTATGACTATAATCCCAAGTCCTAGTATATAGTAATACAGGCTGAATGGGAAAAAAAGACATATATAATCACTTGGTTGATTGAATTATTTGTCCCAAATCTGTATTCAGCATGTATCCAGTACCTCTGCCATGTAACTTTTCAGGTCTTCCCTAGAAAGGCAGAGTGTTCTTTACCATTCATTGACTTTGAACTTGGCCATGCAATTTGCTTTGGCCAATGAGATTATGTAGCTATGACCCAAGCAGAGGCCGAAAACATGCGTGCATTTGGTAGCAGAGTGTGAAAACTGAGAAGACAGTTATACAGGGTAATTCAACTAAGCAATATGGTGCTGAATGTGTCAGAAAGGGTGGAGGTGAAGGTAGGGAATGAGGTCAAGAGAAAGCAGCTAAGAAGTAATCTTAATAATCAAATTTAAAAGCTTAAATTTCAATAGGGGGTCTGAGGAGAAGAGCAACTGCATTGAATAAAAGAAACCAGAAACCAAGCGTTATAAAAAATAAAGCATTCTTCAGACCAATTCTTCCCTGCTTAACAAACATCACAGTCCACGATCTTCATGCCACTTTGTTTGACAAAACAATCAAGGAACTCACTTTAAAATATGTTATATACTAATCTGGGCTAAATATTATTCTCAGTTCATCCAACTCAAAGGTTTGATGATTACTGTCTTCCTCACCTGTGATGTGATGGTGGTCTACAAACATAATCAATGTACATTTGTAAACACTTGAGCACATGTGACATCTTTGTAAAAAAACAAAGAAAGAAACTAAGCAGCAGGAGAGGGTTTGAATCCAGGAAGGTTGGCCACCTTTCCCTTAACCACTCAATCACTTCAGTGGTAGGTGACATCAGGCTTACTAATGTTAATCCTAAGACATTTGTAGCTTATAAACCCAATCTGGCAATGCTGGAAACTCAGGCTGCAGAAATTTATAAACTTATTTCCCTGTGGCTTAGAACCCAGAGAGTGACTTCAAGGGCCTCAGAGTCAAGGTACCAACTGCACAGTGCAGGACTCCTGAGCTTCAGTGTCACGTTCAAATTTGGCACTCAGCATACTTTGGATCTGGGATGTTTTGGGTCACTCCTAGACACTTAGGGTATTTTTCTAATTGTAAGTAGCCTCCTCTGACATAGAATAAAATTCTCCGGTGTGTCTCCATTGAAAATATGCCTGGAACCAAGTAAAAACTTGTAGGTAGGAAGGGAATAAGAGAATTAGCAGGCCATTGTCCTCCTACTTAGTAAGAGTTTATTCTAAATTAAGCTGTTTGCAATGCTATAAACGCCTCTAAGACTTCTGCTACGGGTTTGATAAAAAAAAGAAAAATGGTATACTTAGAAATTACTGCCCACATACATCATGTTCCACAGGACATTGCTTCAAGTATCATTGTTTCTATTGATAAGACAGTATATATCCTATCTTCTACTATTATTTTCAAGTCTACAGCTAAGACAGATATCCTATGCTTATTTCATTTTCTATAATTTCCATTCTCTCTCCCCTAAATTCTGTATTTTTATAACTAAAAACCATTAAATTGTGTAATTTGTCTGTTTTTTCTAATAGCAATCAAAATATATATCAAATACTTTTTAAATTTGTCAAGGTAAGAGTAAAACTTTAGCTATAAAACAGAAGAAACTACATCTTTTCCAGATTATCAACTCTTTCGATAGCAGCTGTATCATTAGGAAAATGTCTTTTTTTAAAAAAAAAGAATTTGAACTTCAGTGCCTTCTTAATTGTGAACACTCATTAAGCGTTCATAAATGACATTATTCTCTAAAGCTCACACTCATTAAGCAGAGCATAGTTGCTGTAGTTATTAAGACACTGGGGAATCACTGCACCAGTAAGGAGGCAGGAAAATTGGAGGCCACATACTGAAATTAAAACATTCCTGCTAAGAAACTAATTGCACAAACAATACAGAATAAATGAAACTTCTGCTACCTGAAAGAGGAGCTAAAGTTAGTCTAATCTACGCTAATCATGTTATACAACACGTTTTAGCTCCGTTTTGTTGAAAGCGCGTCTTCATAGCCTTTTAGAATCTTTCCCATATTCCCTGACACCATTGAAATCTACTCTTTGTATTATCTCAGTCATGAATTCTGTTGAATAAATGCAAGCATGAATAAATAAATAAATGGATGATGAGCCTAGGCTTTGAACAAACAGCACTAGGTTGACCTCATATTGAACTTCTTGAAGCAGTTTTATGTGTTAACTAGAATTAGTGAGGAAGATGGAGATCCATGAAATTGCTTTTCCTATAACACTGTTACTTTCATAGGTGCTCTCTCAGTCTCTGATAATCCAGGAAGAACACACTGGATGAGCCTGGATACCCAGCACTTTTAACATCATTTAGATAAGACTAAAGGTGGAGACCAGAAACTCATGGGAGTTATAAAAGCATGCAACTTTTCCCCATAAGCCACAGTAAGAATCTTGGCTCCATCAGTTTTTCATGCCGATTGGAAGGGATCGGCATGAAAATAATATAAATATAAAAGGGAGCTCATTAATAATCTAGTTTAAGATAGCTTATTTCTTCTTGTGTGCATTTATAATTTTCTGCCTTTCCTTTTATGCTTAGATATTATAAACAGTAAGCATGCTATTAAAGACTGTTAAATTAATAGGCCATGATGCACATCATTAAAAGACGTTAAATTAATAGGGCATGATGATCTTAATAAAAGTATCTAACCACAAACTACAACTACACATAAAATGTGCTCAAAAACTCAGTGCACAGTTACTGTACTCAAAATCCCTTTCTTAGACCAATTCAGTGGGGACAAATTGTGGTGTGACTATGCTGTGGCGTAAGCACTGACCTGGAGTCAGCATAGCTGGGGTTCCATCACTGAAGAGCTTTCCAGTGGGAAAGAAAGAGCTTGGAAGTCAACTCATGAATTACCCTATTAGCTATCTGACTTTGGGCAAGTTACTTAACCCCTGTGAATACCAGTTCTCTTATCCAAAAGTTAGGACTCAGTTCAGAGAGTTGTCGAAATATTAAATTAGGTAATGTGGATAAATGGCTTAGCACAGACTGAGATAAGTCAGTAAATGATAGTTTAAAATATCTATGCTTTTCATTCAACAATCTATACTTTAGATTTATTCTTTCTTTTTTATTTATTAAAAATCTTTATTTTTTAAACCTCTGTTCCCACAAGAACATAATTTTTATTGTATATGTATACACACACACACACACACACACACAGTCTCACTGTTCTCCAAGAGCAGGCGACAGGTCTACTTTTGTATTCTTCATAACACTTTAACCAAAAAAAAATTCTTGATAAAAAGCCAATTTTGCACTGAAGAGATGTATGCAAAATAGATTGCGTAATTCTCAAACATGATGGCATTTTAAACATTTCATTCATATTCTGCACTCATTTATCAATTTATTTCTAGCTCTTGCCTATAGATTTTTTTTTCCTTTTGCTGATATATTGACCACTGTTCTGACTATATAACAATACTCAAGAACAGAAAACCAAACACCGCATGTTCTCACTCATAGGTGGGAACTGAACAATGAGATCACTTGGACTCAGGAAGGGGAACATCACACACAGGGGCCTGTCATGGGGAGGGGGGAGGGGGGAGGGGGGAGGGGGGAGGGATTGCATTGGGAGTTATACCTGATGTAAATGACAAGTTGATGGGTGCAGCACACCAACATGGCACAAGTATACATATGTAACAAACCTGCACGTTATGCACATGTACCCTACAACTTAAAGTATAATAATAATAAATAAATTAAAAAAAATAAATAAAAATAAATAAATAAAAACAAAACAAAAACAAAAACAAAAAACAAAAAACAATACTCTTATTCTAGTACTTTCAATTCCTCATTTAAATCTATTTTAAATTTTTAATTCAAAAACTGCTTTATCAGAATTCATATAAACTACATGTAATTGGTCATGACATAGTTATAGAAAAACTGCAGTACAGCAAGCAAGGAGTGTGAACTACAGCTGCTGCAGCTAGATATGAAGGTGGATAATAAGAGACAGGAAATAACCATGCAATGAAAGGTCTCTGATAATGGAGGGAGTGATTTCCAACTAACCTTTATAACACACATTGTTCTTTCACTCCCAAATTGCTACCACAAAAATCATTAAAAAAATCAGCAAATCCAGGAGTCATTTTTTGAAAAAAATTAATAAGATTGATGGGCTGCTAGCTAGACCAATAAAAAGAAAAGAGAGAAGATCCAAATAAACACAATTGGAAATCACAAAGGGGACATTATCACTGACCCTGTAGAAATACAAACAACCATCAGAGACTACTGTGAACACCTCTAGGCTTACAAACTAGAAAACTTAGACGTGGATAAATTCCTGGATAAATTCCTAGTTCCCATTTTTCTTGACTTACCCTCCTAAGACTTAACTAGAAAGAAATTCATTCCCTGAACCAAGAATGAACTCTAAAATTGAATCAGTAATAAGCACCAACCAAACAAAGCCCAGGCCCAGAGAAACTCACAGCCAAGTTCTACCAGATGTACAAGGAAAAGCTGGTAGCATTCCTACTGAAACTATTACAAAATATTGAGGAGAGCGACTCCTCCTCAACTCATTCTATGAGGCCAGCATCATCCAGCAACCAAAACCTGGGAGAGACACAATAAACAAAGAAAATTTCAGGACAATATTCTTGATGAACATTGATGCAAAAGTCCTCAAAATATTTGCAGAACAAATCCAGCAGCACATCAAAAAGCTAATCCACCATGATCAAGTAGGCTTTATCCCTAGGATGCAAGGTTGGTTCAACATATGCAAATCAGTAAATGTGATTCATAACGTAAACAGAACTAAAGACAAAAACCACACGATTATCTCAATAGATGCAGAAAAGACTTTCAATAAAATTCAACATTGTTGCATGTTAAAAATTCTCAATAAACTAGTTATTGAAGGAACATACCTCAAAATAATAAGAGACATCTATGACAAATCACAGCCCATACCACAATAAATGGGAAAAAGCTAGCAGCATTTCCCTTGAAAACCAGCACAAGACAAGGATGCCATCTCTAATCACTCTTATTCAACCTAGTATTGGAGGTCATGGCCAGAGCAATCAGGCAAGAGAAAGAAATAAAGGGCATCCAAATAGGAAAAGAGGAAGACAAACTATCCTGTTGGCAGACAACATGATTCTCTCTAGACAACCCTGTAGTCTCAACCCAAAAACTCCTTCATCTAATAAACAACTTCAGCAAAGTGTCAGGATGCAAAATCAGCGTTCAAAAATCACTAGCATTCCTATACACCAACAGACAAACCAAGAGCCAAATCAGAAATCAATCCAATTCACAATTGCCACAAACAGAATAAAATACCTAGGAGTATAGCTAACGATAGAGGTGAAAGATCTCAACTTTGAGAATTACAAAATACTGATCAAAGAACTCAGAGACGGAGATAACACAAACAAATGAAAAAACATTCCATGCTCATTGATAGGAAGAATCAATATCACTAAAATGGCCATAGTGCTCAAAGCAATTTACAAGTTCAATGCTATTCTATCAAATTACTGATGACATTCTTCACAGAACTAGAAAAAAATATTTTTAAATTCATACAGAACCAAAAAAAAAAAAAAAAAAAAAAAAGCCTGAATAACCAAGGTAATCCTAAGCAAAAAGAACAAAGTTGGAGGCATCACATTAATTGACTTCAAATTATATTACAGGGCTACAGTAACCAAAACAGCACGATACTGGTACAAAAACAGACACATAGACTAGTGGAACAGAATAGAGAGCCCAGATATAAGGCCAAACACCTAGAACCATCTGATCTTTGACAAATGTGACAAAAACAAGCAATGAGGAAAGGATTCCTTATTCTATAAATGGTTCTGGGGTAACTGACTAGCCATGTACAGAAGATTGAAATTGAACCCCTTCCTCAATGTAGATAAAAGACTTAAATGTAAAATGAAAAACTATAAAAACCCTGGAAGATAACCTAGGCAATACCATTCTGACATAGGAACTAGCAAAGACTTCATGACAAAGACACCAGAAGCAATCCCAACGAAAGCAAGCATTAACAAATGGGATCTAATTCAACTTAAGAGTTTAAGTTTAATTAAGTAAAAAATACTTAAGAAACCATCACAGACAACTTGCAGAAAGGGAGAAGATTTTTACAAACTATGCATCTGATGAAAGTCTAAGATTCAGCATCTATAAGGAACTTAAACAAATTGCAGAGAAAAAGGAACACTTATATACTGTTGGTGGGAGTGTAAATTGGTTCAACCACTGTGGAAAGAAATGTGACAATTCTTCAAAGAGCTGAAAACAGAACTACCACTGCAATCTCATTACTAAAATTAAAATAAAAGTTTAAAAAAGACAAACTATGATCAATTAAATTGCTGATAGTGTTTTTCTGTTATTAACATGCAGCTGCAAAAAAAAAAAAACCCCAAAAAAACGTAATTTCAAAATTGGTAGAAAATTGTATTGCTGACATTTCCACAATTTGTGAAGTAACAAGTAAGAACATTTGAATTAACTACCATAATAGAACAATAGTTCAAAGATATGTGTTCAGACCATAATTTGAGCAACTGCAGGCAGAGTTGGGTACCACCTTGCATTTAGTATGTCACTGCTGACATAAAGAAGAAAACAATTCAGTAAGGTAGGATGTGGGCAACAGATACAGTATCCAGTAAGATAAGAAGAAAATCAGGACCAAAGAAGACTCACTGCACCCCTGAAATGTTGGTTCAGTAGAACTGAGGTGGGGCTTGGGCATCTATATTACAAAGTTTCACAGAGAATTCAGGTGTACTACCAAGGCCAAGTGTTCCCAAATTCCAACATTATACCTAGTAAATAAATACTGCACTCTACACTTCTGGAGAAAAGAAACTGTGCCACATTTTCCATTGAACACAATCGTGGATCACTAAGCTCTACTAAAATCCCTGACCTGGCTCTTTCTTCATTCTTTCCTTCTTAACTAAATTTCCTGAAAATGTTTTCTGCAACTTGCTATGTCCCCACTTCACCTGTCATTTTTGTCTAAAGTGATTGCAATCCAGCTTCTATACTCACAACTCTAAGGAAACTGTTCTCAGTAAGGTTATTGGTGATTCCTCAACTGATAAATGTGATGGATAATTTTAGTTCCCATTTTTCTTGACTTATCCTCTCAAGAACAAGTGACATTACTGACCACACCCTCTTTAAAACAGTCACATTTTTTCATCTCTTCTTTTGGTGTCTTTATGGGCTTCTCCTTTTCTTCTCACAGCTTGATATTCCCCAGGGTTCCATTCTCAGCCCTCCTTTCCCCATTCTCAATACTCTCCCTGACTCATCAAGGATAGGCTGACAATACTGAGGTAATTCTCTTTAACTTAGACTTTTATTTCTTACAGCTACTTAATTAAGACTTAATGTCCAAGCTGGAATTCTTTCCATCATCTTCACCCTCCCACAGCAGGATACCTTCTTTTCCTCATCTATTTACATAATTTGTAATACTTTTAAAATTTTATTCAGGCTATAGTAAATTGCTAATCTCTGTCTTTGTCACTAACCCCTCAGAGGTCACTCTTTGTGTTTGCCTCTATTAAGAAATAATGAAAGGAGAAAGGTCTAGAAGAAAATAATAGCAAAGTCTTTCAAAAGATGATTCACATGTGGGTGTTAATTTGAGAGGGCAAGGGAAGCTCTGACACTCAGTTACTTCTAATACATCTAACTTATGAATAGATAGGAATCAACAAGTAATCTAGGCCAAATAACAATGGAGACCACATGGACAAAAGCCAGAACACTATCTGACCACTGGCCTATAGGATCTATTTGTAGTGTATCTGTAATTTGATGTGTCTGATAATGATGCAGAGAAAACCATACATTGCCAGTGGAGGTGATTAGGGTTCCATTTCCTAGGAGGAAGCATATTGAGATTAGTAATACATATTTCTACCAATTTGGGAAGTTAGATGTGATAGTTTTTATGGGCATTTACTGTTTCTCCTTCCATGTGACACAATAGGTAGGAAATATGTGAATGCTCATAAACAGTAAACATTTACCACTACTGAAGATGCTTGTCAATCAGTATTGGTTCTTACTAAGATGATCAGAAGATGAGCAAGGTCCTGGTGTTGAGAATCTATGTTTCAAGGGAACATTAGGTACCACTTATCGAGTGTTTGTTTGGTGCTGGCACTATACATGAATCTATCTCTTTTGATTCTCATAATATTCCTGAGAGAGAAGTATTATTATTTCATATTTACATTAAAGTTAATGTAATTGAGCTTCAGCAAGGTTAAATAACCTGTCCAAGTTCAGGCAACCAGTAATGATGCTAGGTCTGTTTTATGTCAAAGCCCTTGTTCTTTCCTGTATGAAGGGACATGCTGCCTCTTCCGTGATGCCAGCACTGGCATGGCATCTTGATAGGCTGGTCATCATATGGTGCCCATGAATCAGTCTTACACTTCATGAGACACACATAAACATTCATGAATTTCTGTTTCCTTGTAAGTAAACATATATTCCTGCATTTCTGAATGAGGGCTTATTATTTCCCATAGCTCTCCTCTCTACCAGGCTTTCTGAGGAAGATTTCTATTAACCAGAATCCTTGAGTTCCATAATGTGATTGCTTCATCTCTTCTAAGTGTCTATATTTTCTAACATTCCTTCTTTGCAAAGAAGGTAACCATGTAAATTGCCACTATATCAACCAAAAAGCAGAATCAGGACATACATATTAACAGATTTATTGCACAGAATTTGTTTATACAATTGCACAGCCAGCTAAGCACATCTGAACTTCATAAGGCAGGCCATCAAGAAGGGCAAGCTAGAACCAATAGGCATGGGCACAAATGGAATTTCTTCTTTCAGGGAAGTCTCAGCCCAACTTGTAAAGCCTTCCAACTGATTGAATCAGGTATGGCCACATTAAAGTCAACTGGTTATGAACTTTAATCACTTCTACAGAAAACCTCTACAGAAACTGCTAGATTAACATTTGAATAAAGATAAACTGTACAGTGCCAAGTTGACACACCAGACAATCATAGTTATTATTACTACTTTTAATGTAAATAAATTATATTTATTGTAGTACTTTACATATTTTAAAGTATTTAACATCTGGTAGTTACAACCCTAAAAAAATTGAATAAGGGCTTATTTATAAAAGAAAAATCTGAGGCTCAGATACCTTAAATTTATCTAGAATCACACATAAGAAAACAATGAAGTTGAACTGGAAGCCAGACCTTTGGTGTCATGACCTAGTCTTGTCAGCACACCTTCGAAGGTCACTGCTCCACTTATCCACCAAAAGCACAGGATAATATTCATAAAAGGATGATATTAGAACTTCAATTTGCAAGGTAAGAAAGCTTAGTTTCAGACAACTCTTACAAGCTATATTAAACTCAGTATATTAAGTACTTGGTTATTGATTTCCTCATTGAAAATTGTTAGGAAAGAAGAACACAATTAAAATAAAATGCAAACACAACTCTTTTAAATACACTGTTTTGTCATCATTTTAAAATTGTTATTCCTTAAAACCTATCTATAGTGGAATTTTATTTTTTAAAAATCTTGCTTACCCAGATATTAAAAACAAGGCATAGAGAAGCTTAAGACTACAAAGACCTTCAGAGACTCTTAGAGTTTTCATTCATTCTGAGACATGTTGCTATATAAGATATAACAGATAATTGAGGTTAGTGCATGTCTATAATTTAAGGCTATACATAATTTTAAAATTTGAGAATTATTTTTTATTTAATGGCTATGATTGCATAATACATTTTAAGACTTAGAATAGTGTGTGATTAATTTTAAAATTTCAAATCAAACAAATAGATGGTTGTCCTATGATAAATGGAATAATAGCTAGCATTCATTGAGCATTTAGCATGCCTGCCATTTTGCTAAAATATATAAAGTATTACTGAATTTTTCAAGCAAACATAGGTGGAAGCTATAGTTACCAGGGAGGTTAAGGATACACAGCTGCTAAGTGGCAGAGCAACAGTCGAACCAATAGTTTGTAGTTCTGGAAGCTAACCACCCCTCTGATTAATACAGCCTACACATATTCCTCAGCATCTCAAGCTTTGAAAAAATTTTGTTTTGCTCACAATAAAATATTATTTATTTTTCTATTAGTAGCAACCTCTTCAGATGTCATTACCTCCTTTTACTGATAATATTCTACTAATTCCAGGTTAGTGAGAGACCTATACACTGATAACTTTTACCACAAGTCTTTTATGGACTGAAAAGGGCAACAGGACTCACATTAACTAATGATATATCTTCATCGTTTCCTCATGTATTCATTCATTCTCACTAAGTATTTATTGAGATGATGTGCTACCCATTCAGCTAGGCAACAGGGATATGAAGACAAAAAAGAAAGGATTTTCACTATCAAAGAGCTTGTTGTCTATTAGAGATGGGGCAATGAAGAGTTACATAAAATGATGAGACAAGTGTAATAATCAAGAGGCACAGTGGTGCTATGAAGTCATGGAGATCCTTGATGAATAGGTCAGAATTAGCAGAGGAAAGAAGGAATGCCTTCAAGGTACATAGAATGCTATGTATGGTGGCACTGAAGTAAAGCAGAGCCTGGGATGTTTCCAGAACACTGAGATGTTCTCTGTGGGTGAACCAGCAAAATCAGGGAAGGAGGTGGTGTCTTTGGAATAGGAAGAGTTTAAGACTTGGTTGGGTTATAGCCAAATTTATTGCAGCACTGAATTCTGTTCAGCAAGAGTGATCTCCAACTTTATAAAACTTCAGTTTAAAGATGCAATGTCTAACACATTAAATTAAAAATTAGATTTTAAGGTAAAACATTACCAACAACGAAATGGACCAATAAATCTGCCCGGTGGTCCAGTTACCGTTCTAGAAATCTAATAAGCTACAAAACTCACTCAAAGTTCTCACATTTATTGATAACATCCAGACTTCTTGGCAGATTTACTCTTTGTCATTTTCCTGGTATACTACCCCAAACTCTACTTGCACTTGTAATTTGTAGCTGGCAATGAAACTAGCCTAAATGCAGCTGTTAGAAAGAATGACAATGGACACATATTAGGATAAAGTGATATGTTTGCAAGATGTGTGGTGATAATGGGATTGAATTACACTACTATTAGTAGCTTTCAACGCATTTCCTTCTGCCTAGTCATAAATTGTTGAATTTTCAACAATTTTGTGATTATACTTGACAATGCAGATATTCAAAACTTGAAAAAATACAATTCCAAATGAAAGTATCACTACAAACATTAAAGCGGTAAACCGACTATTGAGACAACATGGAAATTCAACCATGCCTCTTCACGATAAGACCACTGTGGGAATTACAACATGCAATGCTGTGTTAACTTTTAAAAATAAAAAGGGCCGGGCGCGGTGGCTCAAGCCTGTAATCCCAGCACTTTCGGAGGCCGAGACGGGCGGATCACGAGGTCAGGAGATCAAGACCATCCTGGCTGACACGGTGAAACCCCGTCTCTACTAAAAAATAAAAAAAAAAAAAACTTAGCCGGGCGAGGTGGCGGGCACCTGTAGTCCCAGCTACTCGGGAGGCTGAGGCAGGAGAATGGCGTAAACCCTGGAGGCGGAGCTTGCAGTGAGCTGAGATCCGGCCACTGCACTCCAGCCTGGGCGACAGAGCCAGACTCCGTATCAAAAAAATAAAATAAAATAAAATAAAAAGAAGAATGAATTTTCATTTTAGAAATCAGCCGAAGAATGACAATGTCCATATTGCCCTTATCTCTTTCTCTAGTGGGTAATATTTATTTAATGTTCCAACTACTGCCATCCATGAAAAGTGCAGTCCTTTATCCAGTGAGTGAACCTCAGAATTCTGAGTTTCTGCTGATTATAAAGAAAGCAAAAATCCTCTCAGTTTCTTAGCACAACCCACGCCATTTTGGAAACAGAATCTAGTGTGTCAGAAAATCTGCTTTACAATCTCAGGTTCATCAGTGACCATCGCCTGTGAGTGCCCGGGTAAAGGGGGAGCCAGCATTCCTCAGTGCCCTGAGAAAAATTAGCACCTTTGTGATATTTTAAATGTCCAGGTCTTTATTTTGATGATAGTGAACTCTCTACTCTGGCATGGTCCACGAATCTGGCATTTCCGTGCATGGTCGCACTGAAAGAAAGAGAAGGTAATGGTGTCAAAGTTGTCAGTGTGTATGAGATACCGGGAGGGTCTGCATGAGATGAGTGTTTTTGCAGGCGTGCTTGCTTCCACTTCATTGCACCATCAGATATCTAAACAGCAGCAAGAACACTTCCCAAACTGCTCCAACCATATTTTAAATGCCATCCCCTCACGCTTCCTTCATTCTTCCACTTTGCAGTCTTTCCTCAGAAAAAGGATGCAGAATGAAGTTGTTGCCAGTTGTCATTTACTGAGCCTTAAGACAATTGCAAATGGTAATAAGAACGGCAGGAGAACTGCCCAGCGACGAATAATAATGTCTTCCTCACTTTTCCAATCCAGGGTGTGTGTTAGAAGTTTTCTCTGTGCGTTAGTAAAACTGTAATAAAGGTTATGACTTTTTCACATTGCGTTAGGTCAAAGATACCAAGTGAAACATCAGATACAAGTGCACGAGATGCCCCACTCCGTTTGTGATTAGCTACCCCAAACATAAAACTTACATCCAAGCAATATTTTAAATTATCATAGGAAAACATTTCAAATATCTAATGTATTAACTTTTTGAGCACCTAACATTCAGATGAAAAAAGTTAAACAAAATTTTTTTTTAAAAAGAAAGAAATCCTGTGAGTCTGAGCTAAGCATGCAATAAATTAAAATAAATTAACTTATAAGATCATTCTTCTTTGAGCTAAACAGATACCAACATACTGAGGGTCCCTTCCTTCTTAACTCTGATACTGGCCTGCTATATTGAACTCTCTTCACTTAGAACATCCACTCTATCAGTCTCAACTGATTCTCCACTCATCAGACTTTCTCAGTCTCCTTTGCTGACTCATTTTATTTTGCCTCTAAAATGTTGGTGTCCCTAGGACTCTGTCCTCAGCATTCTTTTTGTTTTGTTAGTCTTGATTGATTTAATTCTCTCTTATAGCTTTAACTACACACCAGCAATTTCCCACATTTTCTTTTATCTCTAACCCTGATCTCATTACTAAACTGACACTCTCATTTGTACTGTCTGTATTCAACTAAACAACCTACAACTATTTTCTAATTAATATGGACTTGTTGTCATCACTCAGCCCTGCCCCATCCCTATTTCAAAAGTCAGTTTATGCACTGTCAATCTTCTGCTCACTCAAGCTAAAACACTTTCCTGCAGAGTTCATATCTGATCTGTTGTTCAACCTCTCAAGTCGACCTCCAGAACTGCTCTCAAATCCATTCCCTCTTCTCTTTTCCAAGGATCATTGCCCGGTTTAGATTTTAGTCTCTTCTCCCTGAAAGGAAACTACAGCCTCTTACCTAATCTTGGCTCCCAACACTTCTCCCTTCACCCCATCCTCAGCACTGCTGCCAGAATCATCCACATGACACAAAGTTGTGTTCCATTCAGTTGGTGTTCTTTGCTCCACAGTCTTAGAGAATAAAGTTCAAACTTCTTGGCATAAAATAAAAAGCCATATAAAGCTGACCCCAGATATGTATAATTTAAGCTCTATTACTGACCTTCAAGTACAGGGGATTACACAAACATATCGGGTGCACAATAACATCTACTGAAGGAATAAATAAATGGATTTTTTTAAAAACAGGATTTAGCATATTAGTGCTATAAAAATGTTATTTTCCTCTCAATGTAGTGAAAACAAATAGGAATAATCAAACACATCTATCTTGAAATTACATATACGGAGACCATGTAGCTTTCCAAAGCCTCTCGAGAATGGATCTTAAGAACTTTAATCTCACAGTTGACCCATGGATTCTCACTGCCACCATCACCAAACTTTCTTCCTTGCACTTTTGTCCTCATTGTGATGCTATGATGGCAGCAAGCAAGCAGTAGGCACCAGAATTTAGCATACATCATGAAAAGGACTCAACCCTGGGGCAGTTATGATCATACCTCTCTTTGGGCCCTGAGAGGGGCAGGGCTCTGTGGGTCTTGACAGTTAAGACTATGCAGTTCTGTTGAATCAACAGAAACAGTAATTAATGTATAATATGGTAAATTCAATGACAGAATTATGTACAGGAATGCATTCATTGGCTTGATAGGAGCTGCTGCTGCCACTAAGTCCACAGCCCAGTGAATGGCCTACCTACACCTGGACTGAGCCCCTCCCTGGACCATTGCTGTTGCTGCCCAAACAAAGTCTGTTCCTGGTTTGCTGTAATGGAAGACACCACCCTCCATGCTGCAGCAGTGACTACATCAGAAAGTGATGGCCCAAGACCCAGGTTCCCCACCTTGGACCATACAGAATGAGAAGGAAAGGAATAGATTTTTGTTTATCCAGAAGGATAACCTAGAGAACATTTATTTCCATTCACCATATCAGTGCCATAAAGAGTGCAATCTGTCCTGGATTGGAAAGTTTGTAAATGAAGATTTGAGATGTGAACCCAGAAAATTCAGCTCTGAGCAGATGCTCCAAACCAAGATGCAATGCTGCCTCTCTATTAAAAATCACAACAAAAGGGCTATTCATAACCAAGATCTGCACAGGCCCCAAACCCCACAGAGTAGAAAGCAGAAGGAGTTCAGCTAATGGTGAATGAGGAAAGCCTTCATGGGATGCAGACCTTCAAGCTGAATGATTGTGAAAAATGAGTAGATACTTACCTGGTGGATGAGTGACATGGTGGGAGTTCGGGTAGGGAGAAGCCTGGGGGCGGGACATCCTGGAAAGAGGGAAAGAGTGGAGTGAAACAGACATAGAAAGAGCCTAGAGTCTGCTAAGAGCATCCTGAGGGAGATGAGAGGTGACAAGAGATGAGTCCAGTGAGGAAAACAGCAGGAGCCCATCAGAGAGGGCCAAGAATGCCACTCTGGGAAAGGCTGGCTTTACCCTGAGTGCACAGGAAGCCAGCACAGAGCTCGAAACAGGAGGGCAGCACCTACCGACTTGTGTATCTGCTGAAGAAATGTCAACACGTGTTTCTCTGTCAGCCATTCACTTGGTGTGTCTACTAACAGGTCTGTTTGCTAACTGTGCCTGCAAGGTACACGATAGATCCAGGGGGCCAGTGTTGAGGCAGTGAGACCAATTAGGATAGTACTGTTGTAATGCAGGAGCTTGACTTATAGGGATGGAGAGGAGGGGATCATTTTAAGAAGGATTAAGAAGCCAGATCCTAGATTCCAGCTAGAGAAAGGGGGCAGCCAACAGGAGGCTGGTAGAGGAGCTTGAAGAAGCTGCAAATGCGGAATGAAAGCCTCCCGCAACATCCAGGTTGAAGAAGCTAATTTATTGACTCGGAAAGGGCTTATTGTTCCTGAAAACCTCCATAGGATAAGGAGGCCTTCAGAATAGAAATCAACCTACCAGAAGATTCCCATTCAAACCACCAAAGACCAGATTTAAAACAAAGATCTATCACCCGAATATGGACTAGAAGTGGAAGTCCGTCTGCCGGGAATTAGTACCGACAACAAACAAAGAAAGAAATAAAGAAGGTTGTATTTCCCCTTCTTCCCCCTGCCCTTGCAGTTCCCACATTCTTACCTTTAGTTTATTTTTCGCTTACTCGCTTCCCCAGCCCCAGGACCATGTCCTCCGCAAAGGAGAAGACACGGTTCCGGTGTCTCTGGTGGGTTTTCTTCTCCCTTACTGCACTGCTTGGTGTCGGAGTTAATTCAAATTCTCCTGACTCCAGATTATGACATCCTTTTGAGAAATTTAAAAACCAGCAAACAGTAACACCCCTCCCATCCTGACTCCCCTCTCCAAAAACAACAACAAAAAGTCATGAAAAGGCAAGGCCTAGCTCTGGAGTAAAATTCCTGCTAATGTTACCCCGATAACATCGATGAAATGGGCAAACTCTGATGTCAGTGCATGATTGAACTCTAGCCCAGCCGGCCCCTGCAAACGCAGGTCTGCAGTGACCCCCAGGGCCACTGCGCACACTGGGTGTGATGAATCTCTCACCAGAAAGGCTCCTGAGGCCAAAGACTGGCACTCTTCCCTGAATCCATTTTGGAAGACTTTCTGGTCATTGCAGGCAAAGCTGAGCCAGACTATCCCTTTGAAATTCCAAACTCATATATCACCCAGCTCCATCCCAGTGTGCCACTGAGCTCGCTCCCCAACTCCTCAGGGTGGCAGCCCCACCACAGCTCTCCCTGAGCACCATTTGACCTTTTGCATGATTGCAATTGTTGGAAGTAAGATATTAGCCGGCACCAGTCTGGGATTGCCAGTCCCTTGCTGTACCCTTTATTCTTTCCTTCAATGCAGTCCAGGAGCAAGACGGTCTTCCCTCTCCCTTCAGACTCGCTGCTTTTGCAGACTCAAGCTCCATTAAAGCTTACTCAGTATTATCCTTTAAATGTGTTTTATATTGTTTTGCCCGCCTTTTTGTGTGAAATAAAAATTAACCTTAGACTTAAAAAATAAAGAAAGCAAAGACATGTGTGAGAGGGAGTAAGAGGAGGCTAGAAAACCATAACCAACAGTGAAAGGCAGACCGTGTGTAGGAATGGAAAGTATCTTCCTAGAAGTGATGATGGGGAGGTGGGAAAATCTTGACAAGGCCTCAGGGCCCGTAATATGTTTGAGTGCAGAGAAACAGCAGAGAAGTATTCACAGGGGAGAGAAGCTCAGCTGCATTATGGGCTGCATTGGGTTTTGTGGGCTGATGGGCTATTGTGGGCACCTAACCACCATTCACGGCACAGATCCATTCGGTAAACACACTCTGAGGTTCAAATACATTAGATTTTCAATTGAATGGAGTCTAATCTGTTCACAGTTAGGAAGTTTCTATCCAATATAAGACTTTATCACATCCAACATTTAATTGTATCTCAAAGCATACAATGATTTCTTTGATGAGTGAACTCTCTGCCTTGTGCTCTGCCAAGTCATAAAGAGAAGGGGAAATTATTTTTAAGTCTTGGTTATTGCTACCAATTTTTGGATGGCCTTTTGTAAAGGTTTCCTATCAATTTCATTGTTTTTTAATTTAATTGGTTATCAGATCAACAAACTTTTACCAAATGGTACTGTGGGCCTGCCTCTGTGCTAGCTGGTGGGGTTTTAAAGATGAGCAAGATGCAGGCCCAACCCTCAAGCAGCTCACAGGCCTAGTCAGCATAACACAAATACATAGGTAATTCACGTATGACATGGTCAGTCCAATGATAGAGTTATGCACAGGAACATGTACGTCCATATGAGAGGGACGATAATCCAACTCGAGGCTTCTCAGAGGATGTGCCACCTGAGAAGTGCCCTCCAGGATGAATGTAAGATGGCTAGACAAATGGAGGATGAAGAGGGTGGAGTGTGCAGGTCAGAGGTGGTGAGGGATACACCAGGAATTATAAGCTATAACTGTTGCTGGAGCATAAAGTATGAGATGAGGAATGGTGAAAAAGATACTTTGAACACTTACTGACATCCTCCAGGTTAGAGGAAATTAAAACTCAAGAATCTGACTATCTAGATCAGGGAAGGATTTAGAATTACATATGACAAAAGCAATCAATAAACATGAAATGACAATGATATGATGATTATAAATATGAGAAGCATGAGATGTTGGGTTTTTAAATGACTACTCAGCTATCTTATTTTATAGTCACTGGCAGTTCAGGAAGGTGAGGCTGTTTATAGTTTTTTGAGATTCCAGTTACTTCCCGGTCAGGTTGCCCTCTCCTACCTCTTTTCAGATCCCTGGAGAATGACTCCGTTCTAATGACTTTTCAATTTTGTCTCTCCACTTTCTGTACCCTAAGACACTGAGAAAATGCATGCCCCACCCCCAGGTCCCACATGGGACATACTGCTCATCACTATTCAATTGACTCCACGAATCCTTGGATTTGTTTTCTAGCTTTAAAGACCCAGAGTTATACAGGAAATGATTTTCTGGGTACAACTCAGGACTGCCATGTAAATTGAAATCCAGGACCTTTTTTTCAATCAGCCCTGAAGCTTTCCTCTCCTAGAACCATCTTGAAAATGTCTTGGTCTGGCTTTTTCTCTCCTGTTAGGACTCTTGGAAACCATTTTTCTTCTCTATTCCTTAAATTTTTTATCTAAACATTGCTTCCTTCCTAATTAGCCAAGTTAGTTACTTCATCACTTTTTCCCTGACCTTATCCTGAAAATACTGTAACATGGCAAGCTATGGAGTGATTTTCCCTGAGCTTTATTAAAGTATGATTGACAGATAAAAATTGTATATATTTAGGGTATAAATTATGATGTTCTGATATATGTATGCATTCTTAAATGGTTACCACATTACACTAATTAACATAGCCTCACACAGCTATCTTTTTTGTGTGTGTGGTGAGAACGTGTGAGATCTACTCAGATGATCTCAGGTGTATATGGCAGCTAAAATAAGTCAAATTCATAATAATGGAAAATAGCACAATGCTTATTAGGGTCTGGGAGATGGGGCAAGGGGCAACTATTGGTCAAAGAGTACAAACCTTCAGTTATAAGACGAGGAAGTACTGAAGTCCTAATGTACAGCATAGTAGCTATGCAGTGACTGAATTCCCATTTAAATTTTTGAGAAAAGAGATGCTATGTAAAAATGAAGTGTTCCTCTAAAAACATCTTTGATTCAAAATAAAATCAATCTAAATTCCAAAATGCTCTGGGGAAATGCTGGGATTTTTCTCATTTTTTCCTATTCCTTTACTTTTCTCACTTGTTTCCTTATTATCTACAATTTCTCTGGGAAAGGCAGGGAGCAGAAATATCCTGACCAACCTCGTAACTATTGGAGCTTGTAAAATAACATTTCTAAGGTTTATTTACTTCTGGACATTTACTCTGGGACCCCGAGGGCTAGGACATTCCTCATCTCTTCTCCTAACAGCCACGATCCTCAGGATCACAGAGGCCATAGATACGTTTTGTCTCCTCTCTGACCTTTGAAAGTTTCCTGTTGGGCACATCCAGTTTTACTAGAACCTTCTTAGTCCCTATGTGACACCCCTCTCCTCTCAGAAACCAAAATTGATCTTTTATTTTCAAGACTGAGGACAACCTGGGGTGAATCCAGATCTGACAAGACGCTGCTAACAGTTCTAACGAGAGCTGGGCAGTCTTAGCCATGACAATATGAAGCCCGTGGAGGGAACAGGGCCTTTGGAACTCAGATCTGGGTTCAAATTCAGGTTTCACCACGTAGAAGCCATGTGATTTGGGGCAACTTGATTTGCTCGCGTCAGTTCCTTCACCTGCCGAATTTGGATAATAGCTCCATTCTTGCTGGGTTGTATCGGGAGTCAAATGAGATAATGTAGGTAGAGCACCTGTTAGAGAACCTAGGATATAAGAGGCGCTTAATAAACTACAGTTCTAATAATAGTGATAATAATAACACAATTGATCCATAAAGATTTAAGGCATTTCCCACTGAAACGCTCACGTCCAGGAATGAATCCTCAAAGTTCTCAGGTTTGGTGAACAATGAGCCTGAGTGACATATCAAGTGCAACACTACATTTTACGGCCTCATGAGGCTAGCATCTGCAGGCAACATTAGACACACAGTGAGAAGCAGAAACAATGGATTGGAAGATAAAGCAGTGGAGGAACTGCCTGCTTCCCAGGTGCATGCCATAAAGCTATATGCTGAGAGCTCTACAGGGCAGAGTGCTGTGTCTTACGAGAAGCTCCTTGTGAGAACCTCCCTGGCGCCCAGCAAAACGTCACATCCAACACACTATCTTGAAAGTTCTTTGAGTATTAGGTGACCAATGCAATTTGTATTACTGTCTGTAACTTAGAATTGCTTGGGAAGTTTTAGAAAAATACGGGTAAGCAACCCCGTAACCCTGACTCCATCCCTGATCATCTGGTTTATTTGGTTTAGTGTATGACTCAGGAAATAAATATTTTTTAAAACCTTTCCAGATGATTTTAAAGGACTATCAGGTTAAGAAGCACACAGGAAAATGTATTACTTTATTTATATTGATAATAAAGATTATTAATAATGATGATAACACTAACAGTAACACTTATCTTCATGCTGCAGACTATGGTAAGTGCACGGTTGCATGTCTTAGTGTTGTAGAGTCAGGACAGGAAGCTGGATCTGAAGAACTTCAAAGCTTATACCTTCAGTTCTTCTGTGAATTATACATTTTGTGGGGCCATTCACATAGTTATGGCACACTGCATGACTTCACTTTCTTGCAAGGTAACAGACAATCATTTTGGCAGTGGCCATTGGAGCCTATGACCTTGGCTTTATATAATGGCATCATAGTCTAATGGTTAAAAGCATGCAAAAATTCTGGACCTGGGTCACCTTTGTTTAACTACTGGGATGACTGCTAACTAGCTGGATACCTGGCTCTACTAATTACCAGTTGATTAACTCTCTATGTCTCAGTTTCCTCATCAGTAAAATGGTAATAATAGTAATAATAATAACTGTTATCAATTACGTTTGTGCCCTCCAAAATGCATATGTTGAAACCCTAATTTCCAATGTGATGCTTTTTGGAGATAAGGTTTTGGGAAGTTATTAGGTCATGAAGCAGGAGACCTTCTAATGGGATTAGTACCCTTTTAAGAACAGACGGAAGTGAGTTTGCCTTTTCTGGGAATAAATATCTCTATTCACATAAAAATAATTCTGTTATCTATGTATTGATTTTAGCTGACAGATGAGAGTTTGTTTGCCAGGTTCAAGGCTGGCTCTGGAAACTACGTACTTTTTGAATATTGCTCTAATCCCCTGACTTTTTTAGGCAGTCCTGCTTCTCTTCTCTGGGTCCCAAAATGTCATTCCTCTTATTCCCAGCTTCTGGCCTGTGCCCACAGGGTTCTTGCCTTGTTGATTAAATCTTGACGGAATCACAACTAGAGCTTCTGTTTTACTGCTGAGTTACTCCTTTCCATTTTCCTTCTCTGTGGTACTTTTTAGGTCCTGAAATACACACCTGGCAGCAGCCCTCTCCACATAATGAAGCAACCATCCTCATCTCCTAGCAATACTATTTCTATCACCCAAGGAAGCTCCATATATGCCCATATAAAAGGAATGGCCATAAGCAACCACCCTGCGAGGGAATAGTTTCCCAGCCTCTGACACAGGGAGGAGAGAACATTCCCTCAGAGGGCCATGAAGTCAATGAAAATAAAGCCTGTGTGGCTCTTTCCCTCATTGCCTGAGCCCTGGCTCACACAGGGTAAGCCTACAGTACTCATTCATCCCATTCACCAGCTTCACATTTTTTTTACTGCCAATGCAAAATAGATGTGCCATTGTCACTGTCTTTGGCAAAAGGCTCCAAAAAACACACATTTGTGCGTGTGTGCATGCATGAATTTGCAGGTATGTGAATTATGTAAATCTGAGCCCATCCTTGCTCTCATTCCTGCAAGGAGCTGCACTCCCACCTGGCTCAGCTCCATGTGTGTGTCCCCACATGATTGATACACTAACATTTCACCAGCTGTTTCCTCTCCATCTCTCTGCAGGAACATTTCCTGCCCTGACTTTTTCCTCTGCCCAGGAGATCTGTAATAGTTTCCTCTCATTGCTTCTATACCTTCCTATGTTTCCCTCAATCAAAGCTGACTGTACATTTGTAGTCAAACCACATCTCTCTCCACCCTGAAGTCACAGCATTCTTCTTTGCCTCTCATTTCCCCCGTCTTGGTGTCACAAGCCACTTTATTTGTTTTTGCTGACAATTTAAAGGGGTTGCAGGAAGTTTACATTTTTTTAAAGCAAGAGACAGGGACAAAACACTAGAAGTAAAAAATAATAGTTAGTTACTCAAAAAAGCTGTATATGAGGGAGGGCACAACGACTTTTAAATTACTATAGAGGCCGGGTGTGGTAGCTCACGCCTGTAATCCCAGCACTTTGGGAGGCAAGAGGCGAGAGGATCACGAGGTCAGGAGATTGAGACCACCCTGGCCAACATGGTGAAACCCCGTCTCTACTAAAAATACAAAAATTAGGTGGGCGTGGTGACACGTGCCTATAGTCTCAGCTACTCAGGAGGCTGAGGCAGGAGAATCCCTTGAACCTACGAGGCGGAGGTTACAGTGAGCCCAGATCGCGCCACTGCACTCCAATCTGGTGACAGAGCAAGACTCTGTTCTCAAGAAAAAAACAAAAAACAAACAAAAAAAACAAAACAACAACAAAAAAACTACAAAAATAATCACCATAGAAACAAAAAGATACTGTCTAACATGTGCATGCGTCTACAATTCTTTAAAAGCAAACAAAACAAGGCTATAGTCAATGCTTCCACAATAACAGTTTCAAAAATGTGCTGGCTCAACTCTTCTAAATTCTATCTGAATAAGATGAAAAATGTACTATCTTGCCACTTCCCTCTGAGCTTTTATATATCTATTTTTCAGTCACCACATTCCCTTGAAATATATGCCATGGTCATAAAACTTAAGCCTTCTTACTTTGTCTTAGAACTGAGCAGCAGAATGCTCCAAATTCATCCTAGTACAACTCTCATCTAAAATCCCTAGCTGTTAACTAGAATGATGATAGTAATTATTAACATCGCGGGGACTTGAGATGTGCCAGGTATGTTTTCAAATTTACTTATTTTGTTTCACTTTATTCTCATTATGAATCTTATGAAAAATTGTGTTATTTCACAGAAGTGGAGGCTCCAAGTTTCAGTAACTTGCCCAAGTTCAAGAAGAGAGCTGTGATCTGACCCCATCCTGCCACAGTACTTGTTCTTAACCACGACTCTCTACTGTGCTTTATGTTAATTAGATAACGTTTGTTCATATTCCTTAGCAAAACCTTTTTATTTTACATCAACATGAGTTTCTGAAGTCCCCTAGGCTGCATCGCACCTGGGAACCCATCACAAACATGTGCCTTTGAAGTTGTCAAACTTTGGTGTTCTCCCAGAATCACTCGTAGGATCTTGTTACAGTGCAGATATCTGTGGTCTACCAGCAGGGGTTCCGTGAGTTGAGGGTGGATTCTGTGATCCTAACTGGTACAAGCTTTCTTTAGGGATGATGAAACATTCTCAAATTGGGTTATGTGATGGCTGCAAAACTCTGTAAATATACTAAAAAAACATTGAATCATACTTTTTAATCGGGCGAGCTATATGGCATGTAAACTATATTTTAATGAAGCTGTTGAAAAAAAGTCTGGAAAGAAATGACCATGGAGGCACAGCCTTTTAGCCAAGTCTCACACAAGGGCCCATGAAGAGCAGGGCTGGGATGGAAGTGTCGTGGCTTTCTCATTCGTTCATGATATTAAAGTGATTTATAGCAAAGATAGAGATAGTGATAATGAATATCATGAGGACTTAACATGTGTCAGGTATTTTCCAAATAATTTTCTTCTTTTGTTTCACTTTACTCTCATCATGAACATCATGAAAAATATGTTATTTCACAGAGGAGAGCTGAGGTTCTACGAGTGGAACACATTGTCTTTATTCTTTTTTTTTTTTTTTTTTTTTATCCCTTCTGTTCTTTGTTTCTTTGTTTTTACTTTCCAGTTTGTAGTTTTGGGAGGGAGGAGGGGATATAAATGTGTAGGCTTTAGTAAATCTCTACTGGCTTTTTAGCTATGACTTTTAAAATTATTTTTATAGTCATTGCTCTGAGAATTACAACATGCATAGTTGACTTATCATGATCTACCTTAAATTAATATTTCATATATCTCTCATATACTAAGAAATTTTAAGTGACTTTTAAAAAATTTAGAAGAGAAAATAACCTTTTATATTTACCCTTTTATTTGCCATTATTGGGGTTCTTTATTCCTTATTGCAGATCTGAATTTCCATCTGGCACTTCATCTCTTTAGCTTAAGAAACTTTTTTTAGCATTTTTGATGATTTGGATCTGTTGGCAATAATTTCTCTCATCTTTTGTTTATCTGAAAATGTTTTCATTTAACCTTAATTTTTGAAACATATTTTTACAGTATACAACATTTTAGATTGATGATATTGTTTAGTTTTTGTGTTTTAGCAGTTAAAAGGGTTTGTTCTATTATCTTTATGCTGCCATTGTTTCTTATATTTATTATTATTCCACCCTAAGAACTGGTCTTTTTTTCTGGCTATAAGACCATGTGGTCTTTCTACGTTTGCCAATCCAACTTCCAGTCTCTGCTTATTCAGTAAAATTCTATGAGACGGAATTAGTAGTCTCCTTCAGATTCAAAAGTGACCTGCTAGCAGACAGATTTGTCCAGCATTTGCTGGTTTCTCTTTGTCAGAGCAAAGACTGCCCTTCTCTGGCAAATGGCTTCCCTGTGCTCCCAGAACACAGTCCTAGGAACTGGTCTCACCTCCAACAGTTTGTCTCTCTGGTGCTTAGTTCACATAAGATTTCTTTGTGCTCACTGTGCTTCAATGTCTTTAAGGAAAATTATATATTTTTTTGTTTCTATGTCTGCTTGGTAGTTTCTGAGGTTTGATCACATGAATGAAGATCTTTTATACCTTTCTGTATCCTAATTGAAAGTGGGATTCCACTGTGTTTCCAAGGAGCTTAAAATCTGACTGAAGATCATAACAAAACTAGGCTGGAAATGGCAGGTGACAAGTAAATAATGAGGACAACAAATCTCTCAAGAGTTCAGAGAAGGAAGTAGGGTTGCTCGATACAAAACAGGTGACACAGGTAGAAAAATTTCAGATATAAAAATAATACATATTTAGTAGAAGTATATCCTAAATATTGCAAGAGATAGACTTATATTAAAATTATTTCTCACTTATCTGAAATTCAAATTGAACCGAGCATTTTGTATATTTACCTGCTAAATGTGTCCCTGGGAAAGAGAGACCATTAGTAGTGTAGGGAAAGGACTCAGGAAGAAAGTAAAAATTGAGGTAGGCTATTAAGGAAAGATTGAGATGTTCAAAAATTGCCACATAATGTATATGCAGACAAGTACCAGGAGAAACGATCAGAGAAATGTGTCAAGTTCAAAATCCCTGAGGGTTCTGAATGCCAATCTAAGAAAAATGGACTTCATTCTGCTGGCAAAGATAAATAGGAAAGATTCTTTATAAGTCTCCCATTTCTGACCCCTTTAAAGGTAACAGTAGCAATAAGAATCAATTTTATGGTATAGGTCTTCCATAGAGAAGTCCTTTTCAGATTTTATAGGGCTTTTTGCTTCAATAAGGTCCCATTTTCCTTTTTATGTTTTTCCTCTGGTTTTTACAGTCTTCCTTTGTTCAAGTATAAGAAATGATGATGGCTCTACCTTCAGGAATGTGAAACGAATGAGATTTTTCTGTTTCTGCCAAATAAATGAAAATGATAAATGATCGTGTAAAAATTGACAAATGTCAAACAATAGACTTTTAACCATGTTTATTTGAAGCAACTTGCTGTACTTCAGTGCACCATTACAAATCATCCTTTCAAGCTCTTCAGAAGCTAAGACCTGCCAAGAGCTAATTAACTGCTCTGACGGCAGGAAGATGTGGCAACAGAAGGCACAGTTTCCGAATGACTGCAAGGTATTTAATTTGAATAAAAGGAGAATTAAACAGCAGCAATGAGCGAACATAGCAGCAGATAGAGAATGCCTATATTAAAGATTCTTATTTGCCTTCAAAATCGACCACTGAAAATGTATATTGCAGTGAATGTTTTAAAGCACAAGACAGTCTCGCAGAGCAGAGAGCAGAGACAGAAGAATTTGTGTTGGTGCAGCTCATACAGCAGAGACTCAAATCTCCCCCCTGAGCACCTTGCGTGCACTGCAGATCAGTGTCTGGAACATGAATGAGGATCCTTGGTGCTTAGTATTGTGGTCAGACCGCTAAGCTTTTCCTAAATATGTGTAACTGAGTCAAGTGGCTGCTGCATCTTGACCAATTTGAGAGACGCATGCATAATCTAATATGTTCTTTCTTCATTCATTTGCAACACTTTTCAGTCATTGCATGGCCTTATTCTTCCCTGAACCCCACTGACAGGTGTGGGGAGTGGCAGCATCAATGGCATTTTTCTTGGATTCCTTCTGAGACAGTGCTTGAGATAACTTCAGCTAAAGCCTGCTGACTGCTTCTCTCTCTCCTCTCCCTGACCTACCCCTGAATGCATGTACCCTACTAAGTGGAGGGGATACTAACCTTTATTGAGATGCCAAGTACTTTCATATGTTATTTCATTTAATTCTCATTAGTATAGCCTCCAGTGTTACCCTTGTTTTGAGATAAAGAAACTGAGTCTCAGAAAGATTGATATCTTGCCCATCACTCAAACCCGGCTTGCTGACTCCCCCTGCATGGACTGCCCGCACAGCTTCCCCATTCAGCTTCGCCTTCCTTGCTTCTAGGATCTTCTGCTCTGGTTTTCCTTGTAGCCTAATCCTGATTCAGTTTTTATTTCATGTGGAGTTAAAGGCGCCATTCCTTCCTTCCCACCCAAGGGTTGAATCTTGTCTGTAACTGAGTTCAGCTCATCCCAGGACTGAGGCTGACTTGTCCTTGTTGGGTTGCACTTGAGTCAGCTCCCTGAACTCCTGAGATTTTTAGACACTTTCTCTAGCTCCCTTTCACCCCAGTGAGTTCAGTGAGCTGAAGACTTTTTTTTTTTTGAAACAGGATCTTGCCTTGCTCTGACACCCAGGCTGGGGCAGGCTGTTTGTTGGTTGGTTGGTTTGAGGCAGGGTCTTGCCTTGCTCTGACATCCAGGCTGGAGCAGGCTGGAGTGCAGTGGCACCATCATAGCTCACCACAGTCTTGACCTCTCGGGCTCAAGCAATCGTTCCATCTCAGCCTTCTGAGTAGTTGGGACTTCAGGCATGCTCCACCATACCCAGGTATTTTTTTTTTCTTTAATTTTTGTAGAGATGAAGTCTTCCTATGTTGCCGAGGCTGATCTCAAACTTCAATTCTCCCTCCTTGGCCTCCTGAAGTTCTGGGATTATAGGCTTGAGTCACTGCACCCGGTCCCCAGTGAGCTGAAGTAGAAACTGCCATTTAGTTTCATAGTTACGTGAACCCTACTACTAGCTGAAATCTGATAATTTTTCACAGCTGGTTTTCTAACTCATATATACCTCCTCCAACAGGAGACAGCCGAGTGTTTGCATAGAAGACATTGTATCAGTAATTCTAATGTTCTTATGGTACACACAAGATTTTTCTTTTTTAAAATAACATTGACAACTTTTCGTAAAACTTAGTTTTCACAGAACTTACAAAACATTTCAAGCATATTTAAGAGTATAGGAAAAATACAACATCTACATAATTATCACCACCAGGATCAAACAGATGTTAACATATTGCAATTTGCTCTAGATCTTTTTTTAAAAGAGAAGTAAACTGTTACAGATATTGCTAAAGTGCTACTCTCATCCCTTAACCCGCCCTCCCCAGGACCATTCACTCTCTTGAAAATGGTGTGGATCTTTTTTGTGCATGTTTATGAACTTCTATACTATGAAGAAATTCATCCATAAACAGTGTTTGTAAGTTTTAAAGATTTAGATCATTGAAATCCTACTGCACATTTTTTTTCACAACTTTTCTTTCCCCCTACTTTTTATGGGTATCTATCTGAGAGAAACTAGATAAGCACAGGAACTATGTACAAAATTTTTCACTGAATGTCTGTGTGTTCTAGTTTTCTTTTTAAAAAGGAAAACATCCTAATTGTCCCTCTGTTGTGCAATGTTTACATAGATGTGATTTATTCATTCAGTGGAATGCTATCAATGCTATCTAGCAGTTAAAATGAATCAACAAGATCTACACATATTTATAGAACCTAAGCTTTTTTTTTAAAAACTGCATTTAGGCCAAAGGAAGCAATGAATATAAAATAATATTTTTTTGTGTATGAGAGTGTAGGTTTTCTGCTTACTTCTTTTTAATATTGTTCCTTTGATAATATAAAATATTGAATAATTTGATATACAAAACATCTTAACGTTGTCACTGGTGGGGGAAAAACAATGTTTCAGTATTTTCTTTATCTAAATCTCTGTTCTGCCTCCAGCTCAGGAGATGAACACTGCAATGCAGGAGAACTCTGCAATCCACGAGTTTGTGAACATGTTGACTTAATTTAGTGTCTAAATCCTGCATCTGTAGTTAGCAAAAAGATTCAGGATTTAGACACTAAATTAAGTCAACATGTCCACGAACTCCTTCAGTGCCTGTCATTGACTCTACTAGAAAACTTAAGATAATGGAAAAGATGTCTATCTTTCATCCCAAAGAAATTGTTCCCATTTACCATATTTGTGGATGACTATCAGGTCAGTGGTGGGCTTTCTTGCCTTTTTGTTTTATCAAGTTATTTCTAAAAAGACTTTAGATAACTCATTTGTATGCAGACTGGAATTTTCAAATTGGCAGCCCTAACTACCACAGCACTTGAACTGCCATCTATAGATGACAGTAAATTACTTTCAATATTACCTCCAGACTATTAAAGCTGTAGTCGTATGAGAATAATGCATGCTTGCATATTGCTACCATCAGTAGGTACCCAATCAATAAAACAATATTGCTCAGTATTTCAGCAGAACAGAGGTCTGATAAGGTAATGGTAGCTTGAAATATGTTAATAAATATATTTAGTAAAACCTCTATTAGTGAAGAAGAGGCTGTGGCGAATTGGGAGAGCTGCAAAGCATACCAGTATCTGTGCAACTCAAAGCTAGAATTCTGCTGAATACACTTAGTTGTAGTTGAACCTGGAAGGGAAGTGATGTGTGAACCACACAATAAGTATTGAGCCATACAATGGAGTTGATGAGAAATGCAGCAATTCTCTGACCTGCCAGAATAGGTTAGGTCATCCTGTTGTAGGCTTTTACTGTACACTGCAATCTTTCTTAGTAGAGCTTATCACAACTCTGGATGTGCAATTCTTTGTAAAATTATGTGATGAAGGTTTCTTTCCTCTGAAAGCCTCTAAGGTGGATGGAAGGGGGCATGCCTGCCTTGTGAGTTACATATCCTCAGTATCAAGCAAAGCTCTTTGTACACATTTAAAAATAGAGTCATAAAAATAGTAAAGGGATATGAAAGGGGAAGGGCCCAATCTAGAGGTCTTATTGGGTGCCAGTCCTGACAAGGCAGGTCTTCTCTCTGTCTGCACTCTGCCCGCAACCTGTTCAGGAAGAATAGAATGTTAGTAAAACCAGTGGGGCAGTAGCGTTGGGAGCTCAGGTTCATATTCAAATAACTTGGTTCGTATTCAACTGTATTGTTGACCTGCTTCGTGACTTTGGGCAAGCTACTTAACTTTCCTATGCTTCCATTCTCCCACATGTAAGATGGATAACTGTTTCATACATTGTTTTTTAAGGATGAGATAATTCCCGGTATTGCCTACTAGCCTAGAGTCTTTGTTCAAAACACGTTTTCTAGTATTGCCATTATTATTCAATATTAGAATCTATTCCTAGGGAATTGGAGTTGGTAAGAAATCAGAAGGCATGACACTGAACTCTAAGCCATTAGTACTATTTTAGAATGGGGTTCTAGGCTCAGAGGTGTGAAGTCTCAGAAGGAATAAGTGGCATATTTCAGGAAATAATGAAGACTTATGGTCCAGGCCAACACAGGTGACAGGCCAGGGGATGATGGAGAAGTCCTAGGCATTCAGGGATTGAGGAAAAGTAACAGAACGTTGGGTTAGATAGGAATAAATTTTATTATTGGAAAGAATGCAGTTATCCAACCCAGTAAATGTCTACTAGGTGCTGGGATTAGGGTTGCATTACTCAGAATTAGTTAATCCAATTTTGAGAAGCTTGCAAAGAGATCAGAATTAAGACGGTGGATGACAAATTCATTCTGATGATGCCAATTACTTTCAGAAATATTATCCAGAAACATAAATATGACATTAAGCAGAACTCAAATTATAAGGACACTGGGAAAGAAAAGTGGTGGCCATACATTCATAATACATTTATTAAAATTAAATAACAAGAAAATTGGAATAAATACTAAATTTGGAATATTTTTCACTTTTGGCAAATGGCTTTCGCTGAACAGTAAGAAATTGTAGAACAACAATGAAGAAACTTTAGAAAATGACTGACAACTGTAACGTTGTCCAGGCATTGCCAATGCACAGCAAATCTGCTGCCATTTCCAAATTCTGTGTGCTTAGTGGACCTCAAGGAAACATCTCTTCATCGTTCCCTGGTGAGCTCTTACCTGGCCTCAAGACACTTCTTAACACAATGCAACTGCCTCTTCCAACAAAACTGGTTTGGCACACAAGGGAGGACATACTTATCTTCCTTGATCTAGATTAAATGAGAAAACTGAGATCTACTGAGGCTGAATCACTTTCTGCCTAAAATTTCACCTTTCCTGATTAGTGTATTTTCCCTTCTATTTTCATGATCCTAATTTCTGTTTATATTTATATTCAATTAACATTATTGTTGCATTAGATACAGTTAGACAAAATATCAGGTGTTAAATAAACAAACAAGTAAATTAAATTATCTTAAGTCTCGTGACTACTACTTTTTAGAATCAGGATCCTGGTCAAATACTAATTATTTGTGGCTGAATCTATATAAGAAAAAAATGAAGGAAAAATGTGCTGGCTAAACTCAATTAAAAATAAAAACTCTGAGGCGAGTGGATCACTGGAGCTCAGGAGTTCAAGACCAGCCTGGGCAACATGGTGAAACCCCCTCTCTAACAAAAAATACAAAAAAAAAATTAGCCAGGCATGATGGTGTGCAACTATAGTCCCAGCTGCTTGAGAGGCTGAGGTAGGAGGATGACTGCTTGAAATCAGAATGTCGAGGCTGCAGTGAGATGAGCTCGTGCCACTGCACTCCAGCCTGGGTGACAAAGTGAAACCCTGTCTGAAAAATAAACAAATAAAATAAAAACTCTTTCAATGAAATAATATTTTATTTTTATTTTATTTATTAAGCATCATGGTTACTCTCTCTGATGTAAAAATAATTCACTAAGAGAAAAGGACATAAACAAGACCTATTTTAGATGATTTTAAGAGAGACCTGGAAGTTCCAAATTATCTTCCTCCAAAGCCTTGTAAATTCTAAAACAGTAAAAAATTAGTTAATGAAAAGTGTGATGCTTTGTTACAGCTTACATATTTTCATGATCCTAATTTCCATTTATATATATTCGATTAACATTATTGCTGCATTAGATACATTTCGACAAAATATCAGGTGACTTCAGATACATTTATGACAGAGTCAACTATATTTATTTATTATTTTTGCACTAATCAAAAAGGAGCACTAATTTATAAGAATTCATGATAATTTAAATTGGCTATAGGAGTTTAAAGGTGTTGTACCTTTGCTTTCATAAGGTTGCTGATCAAGACTGTGATTTCATTGCCGTAAAATTCTTAGGATTTCTCCAATTTTTCTTTTCTAAAGAAGTATGTAATCTCTTTGTGGCAATGCAATTTTTAAGAAATGCAATGAGATAGTATGAGGAAAGCACTAACCAGAATCTCTGACTTGGTTAGGACTTGGGAATGAGGAGGCAAGAAGCAACATTCTAGGCAGAAGCAGCAAGATCAAGTACAAAGGTCCTGAGGCAGGAATGAGTCAAGTACCTCTGAGAAATAAAAATGAAGCCCCTGTGCTTGCTCTACAGTAGAGCTGGAGAGCAGGAATAGAAATGAGACAAGAGGTCAGAGGCAGGTCCTGTAGAGCACTGTAGCCCATTGTTAGGCCATGAATTTGAATTTAAGCCCAATGGAAAGACATTTGAGAAATTTAAGCATGCAAATGCGTGATCTGATTAACCTTTTAAAATGAGAATATCTCTCCCCTTTTTTTTTTTTTAGAGCAGCAGTAATGCCTTTTCAATTTATTTAACTCTCATCCACATGTGGTATGAGTGATTGCTAATAACATAAAAGGGCAAGAGAGAGAGATGTTAGAACTATGGATTGCAAAAGAAGAATATACATTACACTCCGTGATATGAAGTCTTTAAGACTTAAGTTTATCTTACGGCAGAATTCATTTTCGTACCATGTGCTAAGGCAACAAGAAAGTCAGCAACTTGGTGTGATGGCATTGCAGCAAAACATGATTTTAATGTGCTCACCCAGAAGATACATTGAGGAAAAGTGACATTTCTTTGAAGAATATACTGTTAAACACAACTCTCCTTGCCCTTTCATGCATCAGGGTATGAGCTGGAAACCGCAGGACTGGTTAAGACTTTGTCATTGTCCTTTAACCCAGGTGCATATGACTCATCTGCACAAACGTTTATTTTGGAACTTTCTCAGTTCAGTTGTTTGACATCTGAGTACTAAGTATCTACATATCCCTATCTTAGAGACGAGAACACTGATCTTTAATGAAATTAAGGAAACATAAATCACATATTTTGGAGAAAAATTGGTCTTTGCATTAGTAATAGGTCATCTAAAATAATTTTCATATCTATATTAAACCATTACTTGAGGAAAACAATTAACTTGTCTTGCTTTTTCTAATTTCCTCTTTCCAAAAACTTTCAATAATAATAATATATTATTAACTTGAATTTTCATTAAGGATCTCTTCCAATTTATTTAAAGCTCCTGTTCTCACTGTGCTCTGAGATTCACCCAATCTAGAAACCCTGGAAATTACCTTGCTACCCTGTCTCTCAAAACTTTTTTTTTTTTTTTTTTAGATGGACTCTGGCTCTGTTGCCCAGGCTGGAGTGCCGTGGTGCGTGACCTTGGCTCACTAAATCCTCTGCCTCATGGGTTCAAGAGATTCTGCTGCCATTGCCTCCCAAGTAGTTGGGATTACAGGTGTGTGCCACCACTCCTGGCTAATTTTTGTATTTTTAGTAGAAACTAGGTTTCACCATGTTGGCCAGGCTGGTCTTGAACGCCTGACCCCAAGTGATCCACCTGCCTCAGCCTCCCAAAGTGCTAAGATTATAGGCGTGAGCTACCGTGCCCTAAAATGAGAGTATCTCTTACATTTGAATTAGTTTTATTTAAACAAGTAATTAGACCAAGAGCAGGAACTGCTTCTTCTCCATCACGTCCAACACCTTCACATTGTTCAACTCAGAGCTGTCCAAGAATAAATGTTTACTGAATGAAGGAGAGATTGGATGGTTTACTGAATGAAGAAATTAATATAGGAAAATGACTATTGGTGTAGGTAGAGGTCAAAACACATATTGAAGCAATCTTGGCCACAGCTAAAGTCTGAATGGATGGGAAAATATTCTAAAATAGTAGGCATGTATGATTTTTTTGTTGCAGATGTAATTAGTCCCTTGGTTTTTTTCCTTCTTGAAAAGTTTGTTTATTCTGCAGTTGTTGTTGTGTTAACATTCTTGTTTTATTTCAATTATTCTTTGCTGATGATTAGCTTGCATTTATGTAGCCAGGATAATCAGGCTGAATCACATTTTGGGGAGGTTAAATTCTAGTAATTATACATTTGCTCTTAAAATTATAGTATAAATCTGATGATGTTATGTTACTTGCAATGTGTACAATAATGATAATTTAAGAAAGATGTAAACTTAGAATTCTGGATTCTATTAAGTTAAGCAATCTCTTTAATCTATAAAAATGTTTGAGCTTGAATATTTGAAAATAATAAACCTGTAAAGTGATACCTTACCATTTGAGAGTTGGAAATGCCATATTTAATCTGTCTTTAAAACATTTTCCAAATAGGCAAAATGTCACTTAGGATACAGCATAAGAAAATTCCTTCTACATGCTAAACTCAGCACATTGAAATGCCAATTCTATCTTCACCTATAAATAATACTCCCAGTTATTTTTGCAAATGAATTGTAAGTTTCATTATGAAATATCTTTATGATGCATAATTCACAGGTATATCTTTCTTAAAAAGTGCAAATAATTGAGTGATACATTTCGTCATGTGAAATGTCAATAGTATCAAGAAAGATTCTACTTTTAACACTTTTCAGATTCAGGACTAAATAACTGGAAAGTTCAGTTGACAATAAACAACTATTTTGCTTTTCAAAAACTGTTATATTTCAGGATCTTCCTGACCCATCATGGGAGACTTTTCTTATATTAGAAGATTTAAAATACCATTAGGATGTATCTGTTACTATCTTCAAATAGAACATTCTCACTAGCACTTAAGACAGATACTCTTTAGCACTACAGTTCTATCAGGCAATAAAATGTCACTGAACAAAAAGATGGCCCACATAGTAACTGATTTTTTAAACGTTACTTTATGAATTAAATATTAGTGACTTCTTTTCTAACTTGCTTCTATGTGAATCCAAATATATACATTTAAGTATACTTATATGTAGGAAGATTACACGTTAACAATTATTTGATGAAACATGCTGTTATCAGCAACAGGACCTCCCAAACTCAGGAGAGTTGTCAGATGGCACCAGCTTTCTGAGTTTTAATTTGAGAATACTTTCCAAATATTGCACCAACTTTTATTTATTGATTTTTAGAGAAAATTTACTTTGCAATATTTGTAGAGCTACAGGGAGTTTGCACAGACAGTACGGAGAATTCCCACACACCCCTCCCCAGTTTCCTCCATTGTTAACATCTTAACAATATCAAGGTACATTTGTCAAACTAAAGAAAGCAACAGTGATACACTGTGATTCACTAAATCACTTATGCGGATTTCACTAGGTTTCCTATGAAAGTCCTCTTTATGTCCTAGGAATATCCCCAGCTTTGTGTGTATCTGTGGTACAGTAGTCCCCCTCATCTGCAGTTTTTCTTTCTGTAGTTTCACCTTCCACAGTTTCAGTTACCTGTGGTCAGCTACAGTCTTTATTACAGTATTTTGATAGAGATAATATTTATATAACTAATTACAGGATATCATTAAAATTGTTCTACTTTATTTATTGTTAATCTTTTACTCTACCTAATTTATAATTTAAACTTTATCATAGATACACTATAGACATAATATAGAGTCTGGTGTTATATACAGTTTCAGGTAGCCACTGGGGGTTTTAGAACATATTTCCCATGGATGAGAGAAGACTATGATATTTACAACAAATACACACAAAGCAGAAGAAAGATTGCATATAAAATGACAGCATTTAGGGACAAAGATTCAACTTTAGTGGCAAGAAGAATAAATCAATCACCAATAGTTGGTATAACTTTCCATGTTGTACACAGATTTAGATGCCACAGAATATAGTCTAAGGGCATGAGTTTTGATAACAAATTTGCATTCAACTGACTCTTGGTGCATTTTAGAATATGCCTGCTAGCTTCCATGACAAGACTTAAAAAGCACTGTTATAATATTATAGTGTAGAACATAATAGGGATTTTGTTTGTCTGCTAAGTAGCTGTGCATTCCAAGGTGAATTGAATTGAATTTCCACATTTTCTGAGGTAACATCAATATTAATTGCTAATAAGCATTCTACTGTGCCTAAAATAGATTCAAAATTTACTACAGTCTCTTAAACCGAATTATAATGGACCAAATTTATTATTCGTTGCACATTTTGTTGATCCTGCTTATACAGAAACATTTATTAGCTCTGAGTGAAATTGTAAAAATGGATTAAAATGCCAACCCTCCCTCTAAAGAACTTAAAAATCTAAAAGGAAAGACAAAAAGTTCCAACAAATAAGTTCATAAAGATGGAAGATGAGAAATGCTATAACATTTGAACCTATAAAATGTGGTAGGAACTTTGAGAGCACAAATAACTGGGAGGAAGCATTCTTTATGGAAATGACTGGAACGTTTTGGGCATTCAGTAACAGGAGAGAAGTTCACTCATTCTATGAAGTGAAAATGGACTGCAGCAAGGTTTGCAAAGCCCATATGTGAAGTGCAGATCCCTGAGAAGAGGCCGGTTGCTGCCTAGCTCCAGCCAGTTGCTCTCAGCCTGGTTCACTGTGTCAGATTTTCCTCAGATCCGGGAACCAGAAACACAGATTCTCATCTAAAAGTCTCTTCATTATTGAATATTGCCAGTGATCCTTTTTCTTTTGTAAAGGTGTTGTACGGGTAAATATATATATGTCTCCTGGTCCAAATTGACTCATCGTTCCCAGATTGGGACCTCAGGCCACATATAGGCAAAAAATGCCGCCCAGGGAAAAGAATACAGGGATTATTGAGAGAATGTAAGCATAATTTGGCAGAGGTTTAATCTTCCTGCCAAGTAGGGTGGACAACAGGGACTTTGCCCAGAGTACTGACATTTTAAGATTTAAGCATTTAAATTAATGTAAAAAGTTCAGTGTCTGTCAACAAATAATTAGTTCAAGGATGAAGTTCCCACATTCCATGCATTGCTAACAGCAATGAACAATCGGTGCATTGTGAATTATATCATTGGTTTGACTTCAATACTGCTTGACCTTGCAAAAAAATTGCTAATGATCTTCATGCCTCTGTTCTTCCTCTCTTGCTCTCCCTCCAATTCTGAGTTGGTGGTCTTATGCCTAACTTCTTTGAAAAAATGGAAGCGTTAGAAAAGAAAGGATTTCCACATGTTCCCACCACTAAAACTGCCATCCTATCTGCGCCTGTGCCCATAGACTCTGCCTCTCTTCTTTTACAATGAACCACCTGCCCACGCTGTTTGTCTGTGAGAAGCCATCTTTATTTTGCTGCATTCAAAATTCTCTCTTGGTCTTTCCTATTTGATAGTTTAATTATAATGTGTCCATTATAATTTTCTTTGAATTCATCCTACTTGGAGTTCACTGAACTTCTTGGATGTGAAGATTAATGCTTTTAAGTAAATTTAGAAAATGTTCTGCCAATATTTCCTTGATTATTCTTCTTGCTTCTTTGTCTCTCTGTTCTCTTTTGGAAGATCACATTTATGAGTATGAGCAGCAAGGTCTGCTTGACAATGTCCCACAGACATCTGAAGCTCTCAATTTTCTTCATACTTTTTTATTTGTTACTCTCACTGAATAACCTCAATTGACCCATTTTCAAGTTGGCTGGTGATTCTTTCTTCTATTGGCTCAACTCTGATCTTGTGAATGTTTCTTTTAGGTTATTATACTTTTCAATTTCAGAATTTCTATTTTTATGATAATTTCTATTTCTTGATATTCTCTATTTGGCAAGATATCATTCTTACACTTTAGTTCTTTAGACAATATTTTCTTTAGTTATTTGAGCATATTTTAAATGCCTAATTTAAAGTCATTGTCTAGTAAGTCCAACATCTAGGATTCCCTAGAAATAGTTGCTATTGATTGCTTTTTCCCCTTTGAATAGGCCACTCTTTTTTGTGCCTTTGAATGTCATGGTATTTAAGAACCGGACATTTTAATCATGGTAATGTGGCAACTCTGGGAATGCACTTACAGTCTTACCCAAGGTTTGCAGTTATTTCTTGCTGCAGTCATGTTTGTTTGATGACTATTCTAGAATAATCCTGTAAAGTACACATTCTTTGTTGTATGTGGCCACCAAAGTCTCTGCTTCGTTAGCTTAGTAGAGTAACTCCGTGGTCATCTATTCATTCCTAACCAATCTTCTGTCTTTGTTGAGGGACTCTATGTATGTGTTGAGACATACCTTCAACAATCATCAAGGCATTTGTGACTCTGCGTTAGACTCCACTTCCTGTTTCTGCAGAGCCTCAAGATTGACCAAAGGTGGGGGTTTAGGACCTCTCAGGTTTTCCCTGAGCAGGCACAGCCCTGGACAGGTACTCAGCCTTATACCTGTTTATGTCGTTCCAGATTCTCAAAAATATCTCAAAGCTTTTAAGCTCCTATGGACAATTCATTCCCAAAATTTTCCTTAAAAGATTTCTGGTTATTCTACTGTTTGCCACAAGTGTTATCCATCCCTCCAGGCAGACATGAAATTAAAATACTTCCCTCTAACTGTTTTAACACACAATCCTCTGAGTCAAGGCTTTTCTCACTTGGTAGTTCTGAGTAAAGTCAAGTACAGACTGTTGTGCAAGTGAGGTCTATTGAGCAAAAGAGGCAGGTCAAATACTAACAGTTCTGTGGGTGTGAGGATTTGGATAAACTCTAGCTCCATTCTTCCCTCTCGGATGCTTGCCAGGCTGCACTGAGAATGTGAGCTCTTCTTTATCAATACTACTGTAGATCTGGAGTGCAGGGAATGGTACTCAAGTGAATTAAATACTACAAAGCTCATTGTTCTTACCAAGATTCAGCTGTTTTTCTTGAATAAGGGCACCCTGATTTCTAAAAGACTACTTAATTTCTAGACTTCTAAACAAGTTTATTCTGACCATTTTGCCAGTTTTCTTTTCTTTCTTTTCCTTTCTTTTCTTTTCTTTTCTTTCTTTTTTTTTTTTTTTTTTTTGAGATGGAGTTTCACTGTTGTCACCCAGGCTAGAGTGCAATGGCGTGATCTCAGCTCACTGCAATCTCAGCTTCCCGGGTTCAAGTGATTCTCCTGCCTCAGCCTCCCAAGTAGCTGGGATTCCAGGCACCTGCCACCACACCCGGCTAATTTTTGTATTTTTAGTAGAGACGGGTGTTTGCCATGTTAGCCAGGCTAGTCTCGAACTCCGGACCTCAGGTGATCCACCTGTCTCAGCCTCCCAGAGTGCTGGGATTACAGGCATGAGCCACTGCACCTGGCTGCCAGTCTTCTTATTGCTTTGATGGAGGAGAGAATTTTCAGGGGCCCTTACTCCGCCGTTTCGCTGGCGTCCCACCACATGCTCTTAACCATTCTACTATAAGAGCCTCCTAACTGGTCTGTTTTGAACTGTACCACATTACAGTCTATTCTCACAATAGCATGTAAAGTAACTGGTCTGTTTTGAATTATACCACATTACAGTCTATTCTCACAATAGCATGTAAAGTCACATCATGTTACTTCCCTTGTTCACAGTCCTTCAGTGACTTCACATCTCGGTCAAAGGAAACACATGGCTAAGTTCTTAGCATGGCCTGAAAGTCCCACATGGTATTTTCTCCACCTCCCTCTCTGGACTCATTTCTTACTGTATTCTCTCTGTTTACTGTTTACTCCCCTTCAGCACCTTGGCCTGCTTGCTCTGAGCACACTTTATCTTTGTATATTGCTGGAATGGTTTCTTCTCAGATCTATGTATTGCATACTCCATTTTCCCATTAAATTTCTGATCATATATCAATTTATCATGGAAACTTTTCTTGACCTTATCTAAAGTAATATTTCCCTTACCAAGTCACTCTGTACTCTGCTTTGTTTTCCTTCATTGCATTTATCATCCCTTGACATTACATATTTTTTCATTGTTTGACTTCTTCTACCAAAATATAAACTGCATGAAAGCAAGCATGCTCACTGCTACATCCACAGTGCTTAGAATAGAGCCTAGAAAGTAGTAGGCACTCCATGAATAGGTACTGAGATGTGATAAATGTCTGTAGGGGAGTAGTGATCATTGTTCACTTGGCCTAGTAAACAATGATCATCCTTATCTAAAGCCTCTGCTGAAATTTCAGCAGCCCTGACAGGGCCGACAGGCTTTAATTATCACGAGCACTCCCTGCTGCTCAGCTGACCCAGACTTCTGGGAATGTCCTAGATCTCTGAGGCCACAGTCAATCAGAGTTGCCAAGCTGGGTTGAATTTCCACTCCAAGTATCAGCTGAGGTCCTAATCTACACTGGAAGCCTGGGCTAGATCAGATCAAGATGTCTCATGTCCAAGCACTGCTGAGGACAGAGGCCTGCCAGTCTAGGGTCCAACAGCCCAAACTTGCTAGGCTTTTTTTTTTTTCTCTGAGAACACACCCATAAAGAAACTCTACCTTTTTCTCCTGTCACAAGGGCATAAAATCTAATCTTTCATCCTATCCGTCATGATGTTTGAATGTTTACTGCTACAGAGAGTCTGAAAATCTCACAGGAAAGATAAAGAATTCTAAAGAATTTCAATTTTACTTGTATTGACCTGTTTCAAAATAGACTCTGTCCCTACTGCCCAGAAGGGGCACCTTGGACCAATCAGCCACATATGCCCTTTCCTTCTCTCAATAACTTCTGCAGAGGGGCAATGAATTCTGATGATAAACTTTAGATATTGAGAGGTTATCTCATACATAACAGACATTCATTAAATATTTCTTGAATTTTGGTGAAGGTTTTCCAGTCCTTATTTGTTGAGTGGGTGGACAATATTTTAAGAACATGAGAAAGACCTTTCATCTGACAAATGCATTTTGTTCTACAAAGGCAAACTTTTAGAAAAGTGTCTGCCTCAGCTGCTTTTTCTAATCAATATGACTGGTAGGACATGCATTCTTCCAGGCCTTCACAGTGACAGATGACTCAAGGTCTGGTACTAAATTACCAACAACCTTTATTCACTGTTGTCACAGGGTTGGGTCTATCACCTCCAAACCCAAACACACATTACTCTCCAGTCTGGTTCTCATGGACAAATAGGTTTTGATGTGATTTTATTCTTAAAATGCCTTACGCCTTTCTTGTAAGCATTATCCACTTAACATGATTATTTACACACGGTCCATCTCATATATATATATAATATATATATATATATATATATATATATATATATATATATATATATATATTATAGCTTTCCTTACTCCTTAGGTTTGGCAAATAAATTTTTGTAGAGATGGCTCCAGGAGTGAGCAATGAAGTCATAGGGCTGATACTTAAGACCAGACCTATTTCAGAAGCAGTAGCATCAACTAAGCAGCTGGAGAACACAGAGAGATTAATCTTGACAGAGTTAGACATGCAGATACTTAGAAAGGTGATGATATGCTTTGAGTTATTTATTATGATGCTGTTATTTTTGTTTCATGTAAAACTGTAGCATTTGAAGACCAGACAAAGCTGGATTATACACTAACCAGTCCCCTCGAGGGCCTACCTATGCATAGAATCCAAATAAAAGGGACAGAAAATCATTAAGTAATCAATAGTGAGACAATTACAGTGTAGTAGCTTAAGTAACCTTGACCACATGCCTGTTTTATCCACCTGAAAAAGACTTAAATAAGCTACCCCTGAATAAAAAATTAAGTACAAGCAGATGTTAATGTCTGTAGTAAGAAAAAGCAATTTATAATATATGGCAAACCCAAGTTATTTTTTATTATCCACATATGCCTAATTTAATACACTAAAAATATAATGGGAATTATTTGTGTAAATTTAAATCAATGGTAAACTGTACTTAAATCACACTTTTATTCAATTTTTTTTAACCAGTCGTTATCTGCCTAGGACAAGGAACTCACAGCTAGAAAAATGAAAAAATGGAATTTCAAATGAAATTAGGAAGCATCTTTAAAAGACAAAAAATAAGATTTACAGGCAGCAAGTGGAAATCATCATGTGCTTAATTATATCAAAGTTACACAGTCATAGTTGGAGAGGACTTCAAAGACAGCATGCTTACCCTCCAACAGATGAAAGAATTTATTCTATCACCCACCACTGCAATGATTATCTCATCTCTATGTGAACACTACTGGTGGCAGAGAGCTTGATACTTTGCAAGGTCTTCGCTCATGTGTGGACACTCTATTTATTTTTAAGTTACATTATTATTATTATCTTCATATTGGATTAAGTGGCATTTGCTCTGGGTAAGCAGATCTGAGGCAACTATTCACCTGTTGAATTTTAGCAGGCTTGAAGTGTAATTGGAGGTGGAATTCCAGTACCTGTTTTCCCAACTCTTCTGGGTTTTCAAAAAACCATATTTTTTGAATCTCTCCTACCTTTCTATTTTACCCATCCCTTAACAAGGAATCCTATTCTCACTCCACATTAATAAACTTTTTTTTTTCAACACATTAATAAACTTTTTTTTTCAACAATGTAAATGTTAATAAAAATAAAAAATAACTAGCTACATGCTTTAAATGTTGGAGATTAGGCTTCAGTTTAATCCAGACATCCTTGTCAAACATTATTCTCACATAATTTTAGTAAATCTAGATGGATTTTGCTTTTTTTCCTGTGCTCTTGCCAATATCCTTATGTATGTTTTTAGCAAATGGTGAAGACAAGCTGTAATTTTCTTTAGCTTACTTAATCATAATAGCAGAAAATATTTTTGTTCAAACTAAAGACTGCAATACTATTGATAAAACCAATATGCCTTGATCATTATTTTGCTTCCTCTTGTGGTTCCAGTTTCAGATATTATGCATACATGTTTACCTTCTCACTAAGATTCTCTACAACCAAAGCTATTTAATCATGGCTGACTGATCACAATCCGAGGAATGAAGGATCATATGTGGTAGTTTGTCTTCTGGCCCACGCCAAAGTGTAATATATCAAATTCCAATAAACACAATGTATTCTGATGACTCAATGAGACAAAAACTCATCAAGAAGCAAAGGGGAAAAATACGCTTATGGATTGTTCTTTTTCTAAATCGTAAACATACCTTTCGGTATTTTAATACTTAAAACTGATTCATTCTGAAAAATTACAACTGTCTCAATCAGGTACACATGAACCAAAGGCTATAAAAGAAAGAAAAAGAAATAAAACTTAGAGTACATTTCAAAGTTTATTGTTAGTTTTATGATAGAACTCAATGAAACATAAGGAAGAAACAATTATACGTATATTTAGCTATATTTTTCCTAAAAGCCAGCATGGTGACATATATATGAAAAGTTTAATTTTGACAGTCCTGAGTGCTTCATGCACTTTACTTATTTTATGCTTTCACCATTTGTTAATGTTTCCAGTCTATTATAGATATAGAATGGAATACAGCAGGTGGATGGACCAGGAAGTTAGACACAGATTTAATAGATTACACATAAAGTAAGCTTAGCTACTAAACAGACTTCTTTTCATTCACTTAGAATCTCCAGAAATCATGGAATTTCCATGATTCCACAGTGTGCAATCTTGGAAAACACTGGAAACCATAATTTTTAAAACACTGCTTCTAAAGGCCAGTATTTTTCACTTCAACGAAGTTTTCTAAGACTACATTTAAAAAGGCATTTTGAGATTTCTGGTGCATTTTGAACACTTAGTGTTTCTTTCAGAGATCACATTACACACTTTTTCTCATAGTAAAACTTTGAGTTAGCAAGTAAAAGCCCTACAAAAAAAGAAAGGCAAACAACATAGCTTGGGAATCCTAAAATAACATTTTCTCCTTCAATAGACATTGGATAAGACAATATAACCTCAAATTAAGAACGGTGTTCTCATTAGTAATGCCATGAAAGAAGGAAAAAACCTGGGAAGCCTGATTAAAATGGTGCTTAAGAATTTTCTGCGTTTAAAAAATCGATACATCATATGCTTTATAACTTTAAAAATTGATCTAGACTTAAGTTCAATGACTCTTTATCAAAAGCTCAGAATTTCTTCTAACAATAGCCTTCCACGTCTTCCGTTATTGACTAGCAGAGCTGCCTCTTCTAGGTCTGCATCTTTCTGTCAGTTTTTCTAATGGGTTTGCTTCAAAAATGCCCTTTAGAATATCTGGTGTTAACATAATACAGCATATTGTGAGACTACATGTATTGTATAATCTCAAAATCTCAATTACAGTTAAAAAGAGAGATCCAAACAGCTAGAAAGTATTCTCTGAAAGGCAGTTGATTTTTCTTTGTTTCTTTTTTTTGGGGGGGAGGGGGGTTCTATAAGTTCTGCAATATGTTAGTATTATTTTAGGTACTATTTTTATAAATCTAAACATAAATATCATCATAGGCCTTCAATCTGTCATCTACATATCTGAAATCTAAAATTACTGAAAAATGAAAGTTTTCCATAATATTGGTACTCCCTCATTTGTCTGCAAAATCTGACCTAATCTGAAAAGAAGCTCTTTGTAGTCTCTATCTTCCTTGTGAGAATTCTGATATGTTCCTCTGCAGAAACACTAATTTGCTTCTTTATGGGGTTCTATAATAGAGGGATCTATTTTTTCAAAGAACTCACCTGAGACATAAATGTGGCATATGTCAGAGCAAAGAGAGTGAGTTATAATATATAAAACAATCAATTTGTTCATTATAAATTATACCCAATTATTAACTGAATGGCTCCTTAAAGCCAACCTAGCTTTCTCCCTTATGTTGACTTATCAAGGTGATTTCCTTTCCTTTGGAGCAGTAACACCTAATACTCTCTATTCCCCCAACAAACAAAGTGTTAATCAAGTACTCAGATAAAGGTTTTAGATTTCAAACATCCCACTTATCTAAACAGTTTCCCACCTATCTTGATAATTTATCAAGAACTAAAATTGTTGGGGCTTGGTTTTCTATTTCCATTTGGCCTTGAAGTACTAATTACATAGATATAATCAGTATCCCCTAGATTTTGGATATCCAAGGAAGGGGGGATCAAATTTGCTACCAGGATCAATGGGCTGCCAGAATGTCTGAATTTCTGCTTCTGATGAATGAAGGAAAAAGTCATGAGATCTAGACATAATTAAGTCCGTTTAGACGTGATTAACTATATGCATTGGTTGGTTGGACCCACACCAGAGAAAGAAAAGAACCCAAAGTACAAAATTCATTTTTATTGTGTTCAATTATTCTCTTCTCATGGAGAATCTGTGATAATTACTGACAAAAGTGCTAGCAACAGAAAACAATGGGTTCACCTAGACCTATCTGCTTGGTGCCACCTCTGTTAATAATTATCATTTCCTTAAATGATATCAAAGGACTGTATTAAGTGGTTAACTTAACTCAAGGGAAATAGATGGGTTTGACTTCATCTCACTAAATGGAATCCCAGAGTTTTAAAACTACTACTATACTTCCTAATCTGAAAATTTGACCCCGATTTCCAACGAAATTAAATACAATATTTTCAAATGACAGATTCCAGTACCTGGAAACAAAAGATTCTATTTATTAAACTGCCTTTCAAAGGGATAAGGGGGCCACATGACCTGGTTTGCCTGGGATAGTTCTGTTTTATGCTGATTTTGTCCAGGTAAATATTACTCATACTATTTTTACTGTCAAGAGCATCCTGGTTTGGATGATAAATTATGCGGTCACTCTAACAATAACAGATACTTCCAAAATGATTCAAAAATTTCACCAGGTATGGCATCCTAGTTAACACCAAGTATTATATTTCTGATGTCTTATTAGTTTATCTAAAAGATTTTGTTTTAGGTACTCAAATCATATATAGATATATATGAAAGCTTTGCACACCAATGTTTATAGCAGCATTAGTTGCAATAGCCAAAAAGTGGAAACAACTTAGATGTCCATCAACATGTAAATGGATTACCAAAAGTGGTATGTACATACAGTGGAGTATTACTTAGCCTTAAAAGTGAAGGAAATCCTGACACATTCTACAACCTTGAAGATATCATGATGAATAAAATATGCCAGGCATAAGAGGACAAACATTGTAGGATTCCACCTATATGAGGTACCTGAAGTAGTCAAATCCATAGAGATAGAAAGTAGAACAGTGGTTACCAAGGTTGGTGGGGTTTCTGGGGGACTATGGAGTTATTGTTTAGTGGAAATAGAGTTTCAGTTTGGAATGATGAAAAAGTTCTTGAGAAAGTTAGAGACAATGATGGAACAATAATGTGAATGTATTTAGTGTCAATGAAGGGTACACTTAAAAATGGTTAAAATGGTAAACTGTACATTATGCATATTTTGCCACAATAAAAAAGTGTGTTTTAAAAATGGTGCTCATTACACAAAGCTTAATAATTAATTTTGACATATATTTAAATTATTTATTGCTATTTTTACTGAAAACTAATAAAACCAGTTTATGTCGAGGTATTAATGTTACATATCACCTGGAATTTTAACAACACTAACTCTGCCTTCTGTGTTATAACCATGTCTGTAATCATATGATAAGATCTCTTCTTTGTGTTATTATTTAGGAAGACTCTAAAACCACTTCGCATAAACTTCAATTAGCTGATTTATCAACTATTAAAAAGGATTTCTTAGTTTCTTGTTTGGCTTCAGTTTGAATCCTAAAATTGCCAGAGTGAATAAATGGGCATTTTCACTCAAGTTAGAACAGAAGATGTTTCAGGATATTTAATTGTTAGTGTCTATAATAAGTTAGCAATTGCTATGACTTCGTAACACCATCACTTCTTGCTACTCTAAACTGCTACCATGGCATTTGCTTTACTCATCTGTTTAAATATATTATTTTGTAATCTGTGATTTTCTTGCTTAACAAACATAATCCATATATACCTGAAATATTCTGGAATCCAAAATTTTCTCAAATGTGGTCTGTTACCATTAGACCCAGAAGAAATAAGTAACTCCCAGTCCCCGGACTTCAGTATGAATGGATTTTACCACTCCTATTTTGAAGGTAGGTTTTTGATGGGGTAAGAGAAAACCATATAGAAAACCAGAGTGCCTAAGGAGAGGAGAACAAGGAGTGAAGACAGGGAGGACCAATACAGAATGAGACTCTCACCATCTCTACTACTGTATTCTGAACTTGCATCTTGTGCTTCATTCCTTTGATGTCTTGGTGCCTCCCCAACTTGTATTTCACCTTCTCACTTCTGTATAACTGTATAATATAAGAAGTAAACAAAAAATAGCTGGGAGTGTACACTCAAAAACCAAACTGATTAGGTTCAAAGTCCAGCCCTAGCATTATTGTGTGGGCAATTTTATTTAATCTCTCTGAGGCTCAATTTCCTTATAAGAAAAATGAGTATAATATAAGGAGCTCAAACAACTCAACAGCAAAATCCAAGAACATTGATTTAAAAATGGGCAAAAGATCTGAATAGATATTTCTCAAAAAAAAAAAAAAAAAAAAGACAAATGGCCAACAGATATATGGAAAAGACTTAAAATCATTAAGCATCAGAAAAATGCAAATCAAGGTCGGGAGCAGTGGCTCATGCCTGTAATCCCAAAACTTTGGGAGGCCGAGGCGGGCGGATCACAAGGTCAAGAGATTGAGAGCATCCTGGTCAACATGGTGAAACCCCTTCTCTACTAAAAATACAAAAATTACCTGGGCATGGTGGTGCATGCCTGTAGTCCTAGCTACTTGGGAGGCTGAGGCAGGAGAATCGCTTGAACCCGGGAGGTGGAGGTTGCAGTGAGCCGAAATAGCGCCACTGCACTCCAGCCTGGTGACAGAGTCAGACTCTATCAAAAAAAAAAAAGAAAAAAGAAAAATGTAAATCAAAGCCACAATGAGATATCATCTCACCATGATTAAAATGGATTTTATCAGAAAAGACAGGGAATAACAGATGTTGGTAAGAATGTGGAGAAGACAGAACATTAGTACACTGTGGGGGTTATATAAATTAGGACAGCCACTAAGGAAAAGTGTATGGAGGTTTTTCATAAACTGAAAATAGAACTATCATACGATTCAGCAATTTAGTTATTGGGTATATATTTGAGAGAAAGGAAATAAATATATTGAAGAGATACCTGCACTCCCATGATTGGCACTATTAACAATAGCCAAAATATGGAATCAAGGTAATTGTCCATTAATCAATAAAGAAAATGTGGTGTATATATACCTAATGGGATATTACTAAGACATACAAAATGAAATCCTATCATTTGTAGCAACATGGATAGAGCTGGGGGTGATTTTATTAAGAGAAACACAGATGAATACTGCATGTTCTCAGTCATAGGTGGAAGCTAAAAAAAAGTGGATTTCATGGAGGTAGAGAGTAGATTGGTCGTTACAAGAGGTGGAGAGAAGGGATAAAGAGATGTTGATTAGTGGGTACAAATACACAGTTAGGAAGAAGAAATAAGACCTAGTGTTCAATAGATCAGTATGGTGACTATAGCTAATATTAATCGATTGTACATTTCAAAATAGCTAGAAGATAATGATTTGAAGGTTACTAGCATAAAGAAAAGATAAAATTTTAAGGTGATGAATATCCCAATTACCCTGATTTGTTCTTCACATATTATATATTATATAAATTTATCAAATTATCACTTGTATCTCAAAAATATGTACGTGTATTATGTATCAATAAAAAGGTATTATAAATTTATTGGAAGGCAGCACATCATAGTGGTAAAGAGTATAGGCTCAGGTTCAAGTACTGAAACCATTATCTGTGTATCTTTCGGCAAGCTATTTAAAATTCCACTGGCTGTTTTTTATATATAAAGTAATGCTAACAGTAATACCTGTTAGACCTTTATATAAATGAAATGAGATGACACAGGCAAAGTATTTACAAGACTGCTTGGAGCATAGTTTACAACAAAAAATTATTTCTATAAGAATGAATTTTTAGAAATTGATCTAAAATATTGCTTATGAGATATACATATTAGTGGCAAAAAAGTGCAGAAAAAAATCAAAAAGAAAGAGGAGAAGAGAAAACTTATAAAATAAGAAAATAAGAATAACTAACTGACAATTGTAGTGGCAGTTAAAATACCAGTCAAGGCTGGGCGCGGTGGCTCACACACCCCAATAAATCCTAGCACTTTGAGAGGCCGAGGCGGATGAATCACTTGAGGCCAGGAGTTCAAGACCAGCCTGGCCAAGATGGTGAAACCCTGTCTGAACGAAAAATATAAAATTAGCCGGACATGGTGGCTCGCGCCTGTAGTCCCAGCTACTTGGGAGGCTGAGGCAGGAGAATCGCTTGAACCCGGAAGGTGGATGTTGCAGTGAGCCAAGATCATGCCACTGTACTCCAGCCTGGGTGGCAGAGTGAGTAAGAATTTGTCTCAAAATATAAAATAAAATAAATAAAACACCAGTTAAAATACAATGTAGGACAACAAGTAAATTGAAAGCAGCAATGAAGGACAATATATAATACTAAGAAAGATAATAAGTGAAAAGGCCATAATAATCATAAACAGGTATAAGCCTATGTATACTTGAAAGACAAAAAAGCATAAATCATCACATCTATTGGAAAAACAGATTCATGAACAATTGTGAATGAACAATTGTGACTGGGATTTTAAAAGAGAAAACTTAGAAACTGATAAAGAACAAAGAATAAGAAAAATTCTAGAACTTTTGAATGACTCATAAACTTATTAGATATATGCCTAATTTTACATCAGACAAGAAACATGTGTACCACGTTAAGTACACATGGAAAATACACACAAGTCAATGCTGAATGAACTCTCAAAGGAAGCCTCAATAAACTTCAAAACATCAGTATCATACATATTATGGTCACTGATCAAGTGAAAAATAATTCGATCAATGAAGAAAATGGTTAAAAAATGGACATATTTGTATCCTTAAACACTTGTGACCAGAAGAACTTGGGTCAAAATGGTAATGGTATGGGGGAATAAGGAACAATTTAGAGCTAAGTGACAATTAAAAACCTCAACAATTGAGGGCATAGCTCAATCAAGAAATGTATAGAAAAATTACAGCTTTCAATGGATCTATCAGACCACAAGAGGAAGTGAAAACAAGTTAGATATTATAAAAAATATTTTAAAATACTATAACAAAGCCAAAAACTAAAAAGAAAATAAAAAATTAAAGGCAGCAATCAGTGAAATAAAAAAGAAACATTAAAAAATCAAAAAGATGAGGAAACCAAAAATTGATTATTTGAAAATAATAAAAGTTAGATAACCTCTCTTAATACTTATTTTTAAGTGTCTATGGGAGGGTAATAGACCAAATAAATAAATTATAGGATTTAAAAGAGAAATATCTCCAGGTATGAATGCTATAATAATGAAATAGTGCTTTGTGCATCCATATGCCAACAAATTTAGAAATCTAAAACAGAATACATTTCTAGAAAAATATAAAGTGGCAAAACTAGTAATATTAGCCCAATGAATAGACAATGACTATTAATAATTGAAATATGAATTAAATATATTCCTTTCCAGCAAAATAGTACAAGGCTCTGATAGTTTTATGAAGAATTCTAGCAAACTTTCAAGGAACAGATAAGCTAAACTGGATAATTAAAAACAGAAAATTGTATAGACATTTCTTAGGTGTTAAAAAAATCCAAATTAATTAAATTAGCTTTTATATCTCAACAATTTGACAGAAATATATTATGTTCAATAGAGAATACAATAATGATTTAATATCAGAACATTTATCAATACAAGTCATCAAATTAACAAAAAACAGAAAAATGTATATGATTTTCCCAGATGCAAAAAAAGGAGGATGAAATTCAGTTTGATAATCAAAGTCTGGGAAACTTAAAAGCAAAGAGAAATCCCTTAACTTGATAAAGAGAATTTATCAAAACCACACACAAACATAGTGGGTTGATTTAGTACTTATTTTTTAAAGGAGGGAATGAGATAAAGATGTTTCTTATCAATATTTTTAATTAGATTTGTTTTTTTGTTTATAGTACTAAAGACCCTGGAAAATGTAATAAGAAAACAAAATAATAGGTATAAGGATAGAATAGGAATAGATAAAAAAAATTATTATTTAACAATATATGTTCATCTACAAGGCAAATCTAATGGAGTTAACAGGCACATTCTTAAAAATTATAAGGTAGTTCTGGGAAGTTGTTTGATATTAGATTAACTTTCAATAATTTACCTATACCAGGCATAATCAAGTAAAAAATAAAATTAAAAATAATGTTAAAACTCACAACAAGATAAAATATTTAGGAATTACAATAACAGTTGTATAAACAATGCACAAGGCATTATAGAGAATATTTTAGATTTTCAAGCTTTAGTAATTCCACTTACAGATATAAAAAACTTGAAGAAATAAAGTTACACTCTTTTCCCTGATAGACAATTTAACATCGTAAAGATGTTAATTCTTTTCAAAGACATCTGTAATGAAGACTTGGGAAAAAGTAGCTGATCTTATCAGATATGAAAGCATACCAAAAACCAAAATAAAATAAAACAAAATCCCACAACTATAGTAGTAAAAATAGTATATTATCTCTTAAAATCAGGAAGATTATCTACTACTTCTTAAAAAATAATAAAAAGCTTAGCACTTTGAATCAATAAGACCTAAAGTTCCTAGAGAATATTTATATTCAAAACTATAGATGTCATGAAGAGCAAGAGATAAAACAAAGTAGAAACAGGATAGCAAACAAATAAAACAACAAACCAAGGTGAATGTTGATTAAGTACCACCAGATGAAGCCTTCAAAATGGAGGCGGGTAACATGGCAGCACAAGACAGGTTCCTCATTGGGGATGATTTTGAGGACAAAATTTGAAAAAACCATGGCAGTTGAAATAAGTTAGGATATTTGGAAGAGCAGTTTTGTGCAGACATTCATCACCCTGCACTGAATAAACTCTTGCAATAGCCAGAAAACTGATCTACTTGCCTCTGGCAGGCCATTGCTACATTAATCTTTCTGGAACACTGCATGCCAAGGTTTTTCATTGACATCTTTATTTCACAGTCCTTAACTCTCTCTTGAAGAAAAAAAAAAAAAGAAGAAGAAGAAAAGGAAGAAAGGGGAGTGGGGAGTGAGTATGGTCATTAGAGAGTTAATGAAGAGCAAGAAGTTTGGTTTTTTTAGTAACAAAAACTTAAGAATCAACATGTACACAGCTTGCAGGGAAACTAGCCAGTAGCAAGAGTTTCAGGATGAAGGACATATAATGGCAATGAAGGAAACGGGAACGATCTAATGAAGAGCAAGGTTAGACATGATGACCTATGACAAGAGGAGGGAACTTTTATTTTCTAAGACTGAGGAAAAGTGACATACTTGCTAATATATTGGTTAAATTGATTCCTTCCATATCTACTAACAAAAATGCTCTCATTTCAGCAACAAATTTTGTCTGAATCTTGACCAGCGTTTCATCCCCAGTGAAGCTTGGACAAGAATCCTTTGATTGGTAATAATTTATGAACAAGAGCAGAGAAGTCATAAAATTCACACATGAATGGCACCTTTAGTTTGGGTTGGACTTTGGAATTTATTTTCTAGGTCCTTTTAGTGCTCAGTATGAAAGGTAAATAAGAAGACCCTGACAAATCAATATTAGAGGTAATGATGTTTTCCTCGTTCAAAACTATCCGACCTTGGAATTGCAAAAAGGAGTAAATAAAAGGCCACATTTTAGTAAAAGCAAAGGATCCAATTATGGCTAAAAAGAAAGGCAGAATTCAATGAAAAAGTGGGTCCTGAATGTCTTTCTATTAAATTCAGCTTCTAAAGGAAAACACATTCTCCTCATATTAATATCTGCTTCCTAACTGATTAAAGTAAATCTATAAGAACAGCAACAACAAGCCATAATTGAAGCAATACTTATCTGAATGCGGTAAAGTACAACACTTTCCCAATACAAGCACATGCCCAGAACCCAACAGCAAGCAAACAACAACAAAAAAAATTGCTTCTCTGTTGACTGCACCTCATGTTCAGTGGCAATGGTTGTTCTATGCAAATTAACTGAGGAAACTGTGAAAGGAGAACATCTTTGATAACATCTGCCTGCAAATGTTCCAAACATTCAGCATTTGAATCCATGTGGCTAAGTACAAATGTTAATGATTCTGAATTAGATTGGATGGAGTGTTGAGATTACTAAGTCTGACATAGAAAGCAACACGAGAGGGAACAATCTGTGTGCTGGATACATTTTTTTACTCAGGATGAATGCTTAAATGCAGAGGCACTTGAAGGAACTCTATTCCTTAGCCAAAATGATGTTGGTATTTTTAACTTGCTTTCAGGCTCAAAGAACTGCTAAGTTTGGTCTTTTTAAGACAGAAAAGCATGGGTTGGCTGGGATCAAAATTATACTAACAGAGAAACTGGAGCTGCATAGTAATTGTCCTAACAGTCTCTTCAAATGTGGCACCTCTCTTAAAATTTGTAAACTGTAAGTTGCACTTATTGGAGTCTTCCCTGTAGTTGTGGACAGATTTCTTGTTTCCTAATCCAGAGGACTCAGGCTGTCACCCTTGTTCATCTCTCACCAGTTGTGTAAATGTGGACCATATCCAGAATCATCATTTACTTTTCACATCATATTATATCACTCTTTCCTGTGGACCATATCCAGAATCATCATTTACTTTTCACATCATATTATATCACTCTTTCCTGCTTAAAATATTTCAAGAGCTACCTGGTGATCCTTGGATAAGGCCTAACATCTTTAACTTGATCTAGGAGGTCTCGCCTAATTTGCCCCACCTGACTCTCCAGTCTAAAGCTGTGTCATGCTCTACTTGCTTTCTATGGTCTAGTCACACTGGCTTCTTCCAGTTTCCCAACACCACCATTAATCCTGCACCTGGGCATCAATCAGCCCCTGTGAGGGTATCAGAGCTCTTGAGAATGAACATTGGTGTTTTAATAGTGGCTGTTCCTGGCCAGGCCCAGTGGCTCCGCCTGTAATCCTAACACTCTGGGAGGCCAAGACAGGCAGATCACTTGAGGTCAGGAGTTCAAGACCAGCCTGGGCAAGATGGTGAAACCACATCTCCACCAAAAAATATAAAAATTAGCTGGGCATGGTGGCACACGCCTGTAGTCCCAGCTACTGGAGAGGCTGAGGCAGGAGAATCTCTTGAACCCAGGAGGTGTAGGTTGCAGTGAGCTGAGATTGTGCCACTGCACTCCAGCCTGGATGACAGAGTGAGACTCCATCTCAAAGAAAAAAAAATAGTGGCTGTTCATGACACTGGCCTTACTGACGTCCCTTACAGGTGGGAGCCAGGGTAGGATAGAGGTAACATGGTAGGGAACCTGAGGTGATTCCAGGTGACAGATGCACTCACAAATGCACCCAGGAGCCACAGAGAGGGTGAGTGTGGGCTTACAGTGTAATCAGGCACAACACAAATGTCACCCTATTTGTGAATACAGGTGGCATTTGATTTTAGCATACCAATTTCTCACACAAAATATAAACAAAGAGAAACCAAAGATTGATTTGATTATCTCCTTCAATTAAAGATAGGTCCTATACCTGTGAAAAATTTACAAAGAAAAGTGTAAAACTTACAGAAAGCAACACACACAAAGGGCTGATAGGAAGGGACGAGAGGGCAGCTGGGATAGCAAAGCAGCCCAGAGGAGGAGTGTGGAGCCAGGCGTAACCCCTTCTCTTGGAAGCTGCACAGCTGCCCCCTCTGTGCATTGCTCACAGGACCCGCAGTAGAGTTTAAAATAAGGGTGGGTTGTATGATGGAAATAGTTAATATAGTTTTATGAGAGAAAATCTGCAAAATCATAAATGTAGGAAAGTAAGAATAACACATAGTCTTCATGAACAGCAAATCAAATAATGTTAAACCTCTGCTATATTTTCTTTCAGCTATTTTAGACATAAGAAAATTTTAACATTTTTTTTAATTTTTCCATAGTTGACTGCTCCTTTTATAGCAGTTTCCCAAGCCATCACTAATTCTCTTTAAATTTCAATCTAATTAACTGTGTTGATTCCACTGGGAAGAAGGATCATCATATATTTACCCAATTTCTCTATTGGGGTATTAAAGTGATTTTTTTCATATGTAAATGCTCACCGCGGTAATTATTTTTGCCATCATATATTTCTAAGTTCACAGGTCCTACGCATTACCTGAAGCATTCTAAAATGTTGTCTTTACTGCTTTCTGTAGCACCCATAACTTAAAATTTCATAGCCCCTTCCTTGCATGGCAAGACAGGAGGACTTATGCCTCAACATCTATAAGTCATTCCCGGAAATGACAGAATAGCACTGACAAGTCTTCAGTCAACCTTTGAAGAGGTTCACATCCACCGCTAAAATGGAGGCGTTGTGTAAATAAGACATCTAAATACTCTGCTGTCTGTAAACGTGGGAAATTTATTTGGAAAAGCAAACTTAGTTTTATTTCATTTAACTATTCGTGTTAAAGTTTATGTTAACTATTTGTGATAAAGCTTTATGTTTCTATTTAGGAGAAATTTTATGATGATTCCTTAAGGCAGATTCAGATAAGCTAGTTGTACCTATTTTCTTGTTTCAGTGATTATTCTTTGAGATATTAGAGGTCACTAATAGTCTCAGAATTTTTCATATGCTTTTAACCTCTCTGTGTCAAAAAAAAAAAAAATCTATTGTACCTCTGTCCATAAAGATGTCCTTGAAAATCTCACAACTAATAATACCGATCTTTAATCATTGCATCTCTCCTTACTAATACATTCGTCTATATTTTAACCTCAGGTAATTAAACAATGTGATTAGGAAGAAATGTCCTGAAGAATCTAAACAATCTCCCAGTGGCTTTGGTATATTTTCTTTAGACTTAAATACAAATAATAACTATTTCATTTTAATATGCCACCCTCTTTTTGGTGTTTCTCACATATTACGGTTACATTTTTTCACTTTGTATGGATTTTAATTTCTTACTTTTGTTTGTGCAAAGTCCAGTACTTTTGAGAAACATGAAAAATGCACCTCTTCTTTAACCTAGGACATCACATTGACTCCACAACAAAGTGAATTTCTGATTCTGTACAATTTGCATAAAAAGCTATTTGACATTTGTAAGATCATTATTTTTTTAAAAAATGGTCATCAAATAACAACTCCTAATTAAGAGAGCAAAACTAGGATTTCTGAAAAAGAAGATGGTCTCTAATTTTTATGTTTACATATTACTTTATTATGTGCTTAATAACTAATAAAAATAAGATGAAGATGGATATCTATCCACAGTTAATGTAAAATTTCTACATTCATTAAGCTGGTGATCACAGTTGTTTTATAACCACTTAAACTGACAAGAAAAAATGTGATAGCCTTATTCTGTCTCATTCAAAGTTGCAATGTTAAGCACTATTAAATAAATAAAAGATGTCTGTAGAGTTTAGAGTTTTCTCAAAAAATAGCTTCATGTAAAATTCTCAGCCCTGATTTCAACTCCACACAGGACCAAGAAAGGCTTCACCTGGTTACTTTAATTAGAAACAGCCAGTAACATTTGGGGTAAAATACAAGTGCAAGAAGACTTATTTAAAGAACTGTTGTTGGCATTTTAAAAGCCTCATGTATTAATGGGAATAGGAAAATACTGTGTCTTGCACCTAGTCCCTGAGAGACCTGTAAGATATATAATATTTGAGAGCTGTTTGACAACTTGTTATAGTTTGAAAAATGTTCACATACTGTGACACAGCAATTTGCCTTTAGGGATTTACTTTGAGTAAAAATATCAAAGGCAAACAAAAAGATTTAAAAGTCAAAATATGAAAACATTGGGAATGAAATAGAGTACAATTAATTGTGTTAAAGAATTGTATACTCATGTAAAGGCATACTGTGTAGAATATTTAATGGCTAAAGAAATGTCTTTACATTTTCGAATGAAGAAAATCTACAAAACAGATTTTGTCTACAAAATAGATTAGGTATAATGAAGTAGACACGAGGTTTAAAACACTTACGAATACTTAGATGTACATCTTGGGGTAAAAACTAAAATTATATACATTAAAATGTTATTTATAATAACTTTTATATTTTATATCTTAAATTTTTATATTTCCAAAGAACATATATCACTTCATCATCTTGGTTAACAATACATATTAATTTCCAAGCATTTTAAGGAAGCTAAAGAAGGCAAAATTTATCTTGGAACTCCTTATATGTGCTCACAGGCATGAATGTCACTAAAAATTAGCATAGTGATTTTTTAGCAACAACTCCCTTTCGTTTGTTTGTAAAGAGATGGCAACGGATTGAATATTGAAAAGGGCTGAAATTATTTCTTGGCTTCGTGTATCTACTTAAGCAGACTACATCTTTTCATTTTTAATGTGATCCATTGCCCAGCAGTTCAGTCCCCTGGCCCCACATGGTAATTCTGTCAGTGTGTGGTTTTTGGTAACAGTATGTGGAAGCTCATGCTGGAGAGATTTCATTGTGTCTGTAACCTTCAGGTGTCAGAATCTGATGTTGCTATGAATCAGAAACTGGTTATCAGCCCCCAGGAGGAAGTGCCTTGAACCATCAGAACGTCCAGCCCTGAGACCCTTTAAAGTCCTCACTCTTTCAGTAGCTGAATGTGGCCACAAATGACAGCAAAATAGGGGGAAGCATTTTAGGACATGAAGTGTCAACTCTCGGTCAACTAGAGGTGTCAGCGATGACTAGAAAATTGTCCACTTATCCAAAATCTCCTCCGTATTTCCACCCTTTTCTCCTGTCCTCCTCTGTTTCTCCCTATGTCCATCCTCCATCGCTCCATCCACCAGTTAGGGCTCAGTGTCCTCCAGCTCAGGACAGGGAGCTTATCTTGCTGTTTAAAAATCATTGATGTGGGCCAGGCGCGGTGGCTCACGCCTGTAATCCCAGCACTTTGGGAGGCCGAGGCTGGCGGATCACGAGGTCAGGAGATCGAGAGCATCCTGGCTAACACGGTGAAACCCCGTCTCTACTAAAAATACAAAAAAAATAGCCCGGTGTGGTGGCGGGCGCCTGTAGTCCCAGCTACTCTGAGGCTGAGGCAGGAGAATCGTGTGACCCCGGGAGGCAACTTGCAGTAAGCCCAGATCGCGCCACTGCACTCCAGCCTGGGTGACAGAGCGAGACTCCGTCTAAAAAAAAAAAAAAAAAAAAAAGATTCTTGTGCCTCAAAGCTCTTTCAGCATAATAGATGTTCTGCAAAAACTCAAGGGGGAGAGGTGCTTAAAGGTTATTTTTTAACCACAGGATTTCTATATTCCTTAATTCACAAGTGCACAGTTAATTTTCAAGAGAGGTCTATAGATTGCAGTGTTTCCCAGATTTAATTATTATGAAACCATTTTTTTTCAAATCACAAACATATCCAGGATGCGTGCCTTTCAAAAGACATTTGGGAAAATCCTAGCATTAATATAGGGACATCTCCTTTAGGTAAAGTTTGAGGACTTTATTAGAAGGAATGTCTTGATCATGATGTAATTTGTTTCATTTCCTGTGTCAGGCGAAGGGACAGAGACTTGGGAGAGAAAAAGTAGTCTTTTCCTAAAATTTCCCTCAAATCATACATTATTGGGTTGCTTACACCTTGATTTATCTTAAGATAAACCCTGGTCTGATAACATCCAGAACCCAGTCCTCCTGAGTTCAAAGAAAACGATCCTCCTGCCTAGCAGGACCTTCCCAGGGCTGAAAACTCTTGCAATCATATTTCTGCCTCCCGCAATGCCACTGCATCCAAGAATTGTTCCCTGATTACTCTAAGCTCCTCACAACTGTTGAATGAAGGAGAAATGAGGTTGAGATTTTCATCACTTAGTGATGGCAGCAGGGTCTAAATTCTGCTCAAATTTGTGACTCAGCTCCAATGCTACCATGAAGGACAACTTCATGGACAGTCTTAAGAAGAGTGGTGCTCTTCCTCTGCAATGTCAATACAAGTCTCCATCAGACTACTTCTCTCAGGCTGTAATTATTTATTTTACGTGTCTTCCTTCCCTGGATCTTGTCATTTTCTCTTTGGCATGCTCAGCATCAGGCTCACACAGACTACAAGCTCCATGAGGACAAATGGTTTATCTGCCATGTTCATATCTGTGTGCCCAGGACTCAGCTGACTCCTACTCTTAGTGAATGCTTAATAAAGATATAGTGAATGGATGGATTGAAGGCTGAAAATCAAAGGAACAAAAGGCTGACAAGATGTTAAGATATCGATTACATGCCCATGCCTGATTTTCAGATCTCTTAGCTATGGACTTAGTTCTAAAATCCACAGAAAGGGGTAGCTATAGATATTGATGCCAGGGAAGTTTTCAAATCCTCTTGATCCAATTAATTTATAAAACTAAATTTAATGTCAAATAAAATTTAAATTATTAGGTTGGTGCAAATTAATCGTGGTTTTTGCTGTTAAAAGCAATGGCAAAACCCACAATTACTTTTGCACCAACCTGTAATAATCTAGACGTAGAACTTGCTTAGGGAAAAATCCCCACCATCTGATAGTGTAATAGACATCTAAATTTCTGTTTCTAATACAGCTTTGTAAAAGTGTCTCAGTGGACATGAGGCTTAAGAAATCACCATAAAATGCAAATAAAGTTACCCAGATCCCATATCTGGCACAATAATAATTGCTGTAACTTTGCTTGTATTTTTTCCTATTAATTTCAGAAATTGATACTTGAGATTGTATTTTTATTTTACCAACATCTGTAACTACTTGTCATTTGTATTGTTTTTGTTTTTTCCCTTTCTTAACCAAATTCTGTGAGCTGATCATTCTTGTTCCCCACTTCCTACCACAAGATTGACAATAACCTGAGGTAATAAACTTATTAAGAATTGATGCTTCTGCCCAGAGATGGCTCGCAAACCTGCGATTTGGAATTTAGCATGAAATATCCTTTAGTGACACTATATTTTCAGTTGCACTGAACTGAAATTATTACAGTTTTATTTGAATCAAAAAGTGGCAAAAATATTTAAATTATTTTTAAAAGGTTCAGGACATTTATTAAACATTTACAAACATAAAATGCTTTGCCAAAGTAATTACTTGAAGATTATCCCTTTTGGGGTTGAAGGACAACAAACTACTTCAAGTGTGGCTCTCATGTGCCTTGGAATGACACAGATTCACTTCCTTGGTTCAGATGTACCAAATGGCAGGTGGAGACAGAGGGCTTCAGTGTAGTGAATACTACTGAACACTGATCAAATATAAAAGCTCTGATTTGGGATCAATAGGAATAAGGTAGTGTGAAATGCATAATGATCTTCTCAATGAAGTGTCCGATACCAAAGGAAAAAACAGTCTCCTGTTCTTCGACTCATTACTGCATGTTCAGGTTGAGAAATAAGTAAATGTTTGAAGCAAATATGAAATCCATATTCAAAATTTAACTTCCATGATCCATGCTAAGGGGTTTAGACTGGGATGCATCTCTTCGATAGCGCATTACACTTTAGATAGTGATTTCCCTGACACAGGCTCAGAAAAGAGCAAAGACAGCACGAAATAATGTGCAATATTGCGACAGACATCAAATATCATGCTAATGTAAAGTTTCTGTTACAGATTAATATGATGTATAAACCCTTAAGTGACATCAATATCACAGAGGGTGTTCTGAGTCACAAACCTAAACCATTCTACAGTCCGCTCTGCTAATGCAGAAGTAATTCATTAAAATTATTCTCGAGTTGTAAACAAATAATTTTGGCTCAGAGAGATGCATCCTCATTTCTTGAAGTTCCTCCAAATGATAAAAGAGTTCTTAGGAGAAGATTTCCCTCCACTGGAAAGGCAGTACTCAGCTGGGAAATTAAATAAAATCACTTCTGCAGGGATTCTTTAGTCTCTGATGATTTCAGACTTGTGAAGAATCATCATAATGATTCTATTTTCCTTTAGTATTTTCATAACATCAGAGACCTTTTTGTGCATTTTTATGGATTATTTTGAGTGATTTTTTCAATTTTTCAAGGAGAAGCAAATTGAGAGATTATAAAAAGGAATGATCAAATTAGAAACATTTTGAGGATAAATCCATGTTGTCAACTGTTTGATTCTCCATTAATTTCCTATTGTGTGTTTTATTTATTTTGCTAAAAATGATTCTCCCTTATTTCCTACAAAACCTAAAGACTTATGACATGGGCCAATTACAAATCAGTTATAGTTTAATTGGGTGAAAACAGTTCTTAGTAAAGCTTTTTTTTTTTTTTTTTTTTTTTTTTTTTAATAAACTTCTCTTCAGTTCTTCTGAGAGCATCTTAAAAGATAATTAAGCATTCTCTAAGGAACTTTTACAGTTCTTGTTACCATCGATTGGTAACAAGACTTAGCAGAAAATAAATCACCTTATTTTTTTCAGGTTACCTAAAAACATTTTTAAAAATCCTTTGCTATTTTAGAATACAAGAAAATCAATTGCTATAGAAATAATGCTTTTCAGATACAAGCCCTGGGCAAGAACAAACACAAAGATATTATTTGGTTCATTTTGTTGCAGTTTAATTCTATTCATCAAAAAAGCTTTTACATGAATTTCCACATCATTCACATTTCCACATTTATGATTTCAAATATAATATTGGCTTACTATTGGTCATACCCCTTAGTCAAATTAGCACAAATTGGCTCAACCAGAACTTTGGACAAATAAAAAAAATGGCTAACAGAAAAAAATTGCTATATATGTTTATTGTAAAAACAAGCTATATTTAACCAAAAAAGTAGAAACATAAGTGAAAGAACCATGATGTACATCTTGGGTCTTTGTTAGGATCTTTGTTAAATGAGTGTTCTTTGTTAAATACATTCAGAGAATTTAGTTTTTGTAATTTTAGAACATCTACTTTAAAAGAATGCAGCTTGACTAATGACTAGAATTTAAGAAATCCAGCAAGATATCAATCTTTGATTCAGACTATCTTTGGATGTGACAAAAATCATTTACCTAATAAAAGGAAAAATATTAACATAAAATACAAAACTGTAAACATATTTGTAAAATGCTATAAGTGCTTTCTCTCTCTCTCTTTCTAACACACTTTCTCCTAAGTCCAAATGCTTTGCCATTTCTTGGTAAACTAGATTCATCCCATCTGTACTTATTTTGGACCCTATGCCCACAATACTTCCCTGCTTTTTCAGGGTCTAAAAGAAGCTTACTAATGATTGAACATCCATGTGAATTTCCATCTCCATGATGCTTTCCAAGCTGCCTGTTTCTAAAAACAGCTCCCTTTATGCAGACACCACCATCTTCATACAAACTACTCATACCACAAAGAGTGGAACATACTCACAACGTTACTGCATTGTACTTTAATCTTCTGGGTTGATTTTCATCACCCATTTATAGCCCTGTTCTCATATTCCCAATTAAAGTAAATTTTAACATCTACCCTCTTACTTCAGGAAAATGTCTACTCTTAAATGCAAAGTTCTTATTTTGACTTCCTTTAAGAATGTGTGAAAAATGGAGGCATGAGAATATGAATAAATTAGAATCCTTATGCACTACTGGTGAGAAGGCAAATGGTACAGCCACTGTGGAAAACAGTATTGTGGTTCATTAAAACATTAAAAATGATGTTATCATACAATCCGGCAATTCTACTTCTGGGTATATATCCAAAATATTGAAAGCAGGGTCTCAAATACATACCCATACGCGCGCGCGCGCACACACACACACACACACACACCATTATATATATGTATGTATCTTAGAGAGTATATATACATAATATTGCTATGAATAATATCGCAGCAGTATTATTCACAATAGCTATGATATGAAAGCAACCCAAGTATCCATCAATGGATGAATGTATAAGCAAAATGTAATGCACCTATAAAATGGGATATTATTCAGCCTTAAAAGGGAGAAGAAATTCTGATACATGCTACAGCATGGATAAGCTTTGAGAACATCATGTTATATGAAAGAAGCAAGTCACAAAGAGGCAAATACTGTATGATTCACTTATGTGAGGTACTTAGAGTAGTAAAAATCATAAAGAAAATCACAGAGAAAGTGAAAGTTGTTTCCAGGGGACCAAGGTTGGGAAAATGGAAAGTTAATGTTCAGTGGGTATACTGATTCAGTTTTACAAGATAGAAAGAGTTATGGAGATGGATGGTGGTGATGGTGGCTGCACAACATTATAAATGAATTCAATACCACTAAACAGTACAGTTAAATGATTACAATAGTAAATTCTATGTTATATATATTTATCATAATGAAAAATTATTTAAAAATTGGTAGCAGTTGCTAGTGCAGCTTCAGTGCACAAAGACTAGAGTATCCTGGATGTAGTAACTGTACTGATGTGAAACATTAATGCTTCCAGCTCCACGGTGGTGCACTATTAGACAAAAGTGGCAGAAAGCAGATCTTCAGATAATACTAATTCTATTCAAACTATGCCAAGAAAAAAAATACGGATGGAGGAAAATTTCCAAACTAATTCTACAAGACCACTATTACCCTAATATCAAAACTAGACAAATAAAACTATAGGCCAATATCACTGATGAACACTGATGCAAAAATCCTCAATGAACTGAAGCAAATCCTTAGCAAACTGAAGTCAATAACCTATTAAAAAGATCATTCATCATGATCACGTGGGATTCATCTCAGGGATCCAAGGATGGCTCAATATACAGAAATCAAGAACTGTAATGAATCACATTAATAGAATCAAGTACAAAAACCGTATGAACATTCAATAAATTCTAGAAAAAGCATTTGATAAAATTCAACACACTTCATGATAAAAACTCTCAAGAAAGTGGGTGTAGAAGAAATATACCTCAAAACAATAAAGGCTCTATATGACAAACATACTGAATGGAACAAGACAAGTATGCCCACTTTCACTACTTTTATTCAACATAGTACTGAATGTCCTACCCAGAGCAATTGGACATTTACAGCCAACTAATTTTCCACCAAGTCACTAGAAACATACAATGGGGAAAAGGCAGTCTCTTCAGTAAATAAGCTGGAAAAACTGGATATCCATATGCAGAAGAATCAAACTAGACCCCTATGTCTCACCATATCACAAAAATCAAAACAACATGGATTAAAGACTCAAATCTAAGAATGGAAACTATGAAACCACTAGAAGAAAACACTGAATAAATGCTCCAGAACATTGATTTGGGCAAATATTTTTTTTGTGTAAGACCTCAAAAGCACAGGCAACCAAAGTAAAAGTTGACAAATGGGATTCCATCAAGCTAAAAAGCTTCTGTACATCAAAGGAAACAATAAGTGAAGAGACAACCCACAGACGAGGTGAAGATATTTGCAAAAATATCTGAAAGGGGATTAATCACCAAACAACTCAATAACAAACAAATAATCTGATTTTAAAATGAGCAAAAGTGCTAAATGGACATTTTTCAAACGAAGACATGTAAATAACCACCAGGTATATGAAAAAATGCTCAACATCACTAGTCACCAGGGGAATGCAAATCAAAACCACAGTGAGATATTATCTCACCTGAGTTAGAATGACTATTATCAAAAAGACAAAAAGATGATAAATGCAGGTGAAGACGCTGAGAAAGGGGAACATTTGTACACTGTTGGAGATTATATAAATTAGTGCAGTCAGTCACTGTGAAAATTCATATGGAGGTTTTTCAAAAAACTAAAAGTAGAACTACCATACGAGCTAGCAATCTCACTGCTGGGTACATATTCAAAAAAAGGAAATCAATATATTGAAAAGACATCTGCACTCTCATGTTTATTGAAGCTTCTTTCACAATAATCAAGATATGGAATCAACTTATGTGCCCATCAATGGATGAATGAATAAAGAAAATGTGGTATATATACACAATGGAATATCATTCAGCCATAAAAAGAGACTGAAATCCTACAATTCACAGCAACATGGATGAAACTGTAGGACGTTATGTTAAATGAAATAAGCCAGCCACTATTGTATTTTCTCATGCATATGTGGAAGCTAAAAAAAAATAATCTCCTGGAGATAGTTAATAGAATGGTGGTTGACAGAGGCTGGGAAGGGTAGTGGCAAGCGGGGAGCGAAAACAGGTTGGTTAGTGGGTTCAAAAATACAGTTCGATAGGAGAAATAAAATCTAATGTTCAGTAGCACAATAGGGAAACTATAGTTAATAATAGTTTATTGTGTATTTTAACATAGTTAGAAGATAAAATATGTAATGTTTCCAGTACAAAGACATGATAATTGTTTCAGGTTATGAAATATTCCAATTACCCAGATTTGATCATTACACATGGTATGCTTATGGAAAAATAATACATGTACCCTATAATGTGTACAACTGCTATGTATGCATAAAAATTAAAAATAAAATTAAAAATTATAAAAATATAGTTTCTTCTTGAAAATGCCACGGAAAACATAACACTTGTAGGAAGAACCTAAAGTAGCAAGCTTTGTACACAGAGTCGTGCTCTATAAGTAGACTTACTAATAAATCATATCTGTTAGTGATATTATTAGCTTATGGCTATTTTGTACCTAATACTTCCCAGTAAGCTAATACACATTATCTCAATTTTGGTACACAGAGACATGCTCTATAAGTAGATTTACTAATAAATCATATCTGTTAGTGATATTATTAGCTTATGGTTATTTTGTACCTAATACTTCCCAGTAATCTAATACACATTATCTCAATTTTCTCTCAGAATATTTTTGAAAGTGTAGTTAACTGCACTTCAGGTGAGGAAACTGAACCTGATAGATGACCACAGTCAGACAGTAGGGGACCCAGGATCTGAGACCACATCATAGTCTCAGAAGCTTTTGCTCAGCGGAGGCTCTCAGCCACTCTTTCGCTGGTGAATAGCAGGGCCTCATAAACACATAGAGAAGTCCAGAACACTTCCAGTTGTTGCGGCTCTTGTAATATTTTGTTTCAATGCCATAATAAAACAGGTTTCCAAAAATTGTGATATATTTAAACTTATAGTTAACACATTAGTAATTCTGACAAGGAAGTAATCTCTTTTACAGGCAATATCAAAAGCCTGTATTTGTAGCTTTCTCTGGATTCAGAAATGGGCCCATTGGTCATCTTGACCTCCCTCTGACAGGCTTTGATTGACAGTAATACTGCCACTAGCTCAAACATGAAGGTGCTGCTCTATGGGTATCACCTTATACAACAGTCCCCAGCATGGGAGTGTCCTGTGGTTTATAGGTGCTTTCCAAGGATCCAGTGTGAGTTTACCCGTGTTTCCAACTCATCCACATAGAGGCCAAGCTAGGTGATGTGGGTAGCACATAATTTCTTCTTGCTAGCCAGGCACTTCTGAGATAACATCTTGACATGGATAAATCTAATAAAGAATAAAACAACTCAACAAACAAACTGGGGAATAAAAAGGAAAACTAAAGTCAGGAACTTCAGCATTGCTCCTATGCAATGTCTCCATGATAGATTCACTTCAGCCCTTTTTTAACTAAAACTCTTAATTAATGAAATATGCTTCACCTTATTATACACAAGGAATCAAGAGGAAAATGGAGCAAGTTTGGGAAAGCACTGCAGATACACGGTCTTCCAAGGTTAAATGGATAATCAGAAATTCTGCACTGCAAGGAAAATGTTTTCAAAGGGTAACATCCCCATAGGCAAATGGCTACTTTAAAGTAAAATGTGTCCACCACCATAGAAATAGTTACCAGCCACTACTGAGTTTTCATAAATACTCCAGCAGTTTAAGATGATGCTGTTTAGTCTTTGAAGAAGCAGATTCTTATTCTATATTCATATTCTGAAGTAACTAGCTTAAAAAAACTTACACCTTACTTTAATGATTAGTGGAGTGATTTTCTGGTAAGGCTTACATCAGGAAATAAACAAAGTCTTCTTTAAAATTTCCATCGTCAAATTTTCATGCATTCCTCTTATCCTTATGAAATTGGAAACCAAGGTAATTAAGTCACTGTTGTCACCAATGGTAGATTTCCCTGTTCTCGTCATTATACTATCTCTATGCCAAGAGTTTTAATATAGACTCCCAAAGACTTGAACAGATATTGACTTGACATTTCCAGTCTCACTAAAATGCACTTGATAATTGCTCATTATAATATAAAATAAATTTTTGGAGAGTGTAAAGACTTTTGAATACAAATCAATCAGTCAATCAAATCCATTAAAGTAGACAGGATGTTAAATATATGTTCTATTCTGAAGAAATATCCTAACATCTGATAAAATTAAAATATCTGACTCCATAGTTTATGTAACTCTAGAGGATAACAGATTTTAAGATAACGTCATACAAGTAAGAGAGACATAGAACATGCAGAGGATACTAGAGTGAAACAAGCTACTAAACAAAGCATGCAAGATACTAAAGGTCACATTGAATGTCAATCCTTGTATTTTGAAGAAAGCATTCATTCTAAGATATCAAATGCATCAATTTATCATTCTTTAAAAAAATTTTTTCTAGCCAAATTAACTACTCTCTCAGCATATATATAAGTTTGTTTTCATTATTAAACTCATCAGGAACAACAACAAAAAATAGAGAAAATAGAATACATTCCTTTAGCTGACTACAAGCCAAATAACAGCAAATTTAATTCCACATGACCCTTATTTAACCCAAAGCCTATAAGATTAAGTGATTCAGTCATACTTTCAAAAGATCTCCTCCAGTGTTGTGTGGTACAACAGATATGTAATGTAAATATCATGTAACTTTGAGTTTTGTAGTAGGTACATTAAAAAAGACATAAAATTAATTTTAAAAATGTATTTTGTTTACTCCAATGCATGTGGCTCACATTTATCATATTAGACAATGAAGGTATTGAGTAATTCTTCCTTCCCTGGGAGGCTTTTCTTTGTTTTAAAATTATAAGACTACATAATATGACATATATCCTCAACAAATATAAGTGTATGGTGCATACTGTGAACTATAGACACAATGTTGAACAATAGATCTCTAAAAGTTCATCTTGCCTAACTGAAACTTTATACCTGTTGAATAGCAACTCCCCATTTCTCCAAGATCCCATTCAGGCCCTGGAAACCATTATTCTACTCTGTTTTTATGACTTTGACCAATACCTCATATAAGTGGAATCACGGAGTAGTTGTCCTTCTGTATCTGGCTTATTTCCCTTAACATAATGTCCTCAAGGTTGATCCATGTAGTCAGATATGGCAGGATTTGCTTCTTTTTTAAGGTTGAATAATATGTACACATCACAGTTTCTGTATCTATTCATCTGTCAGTGGACATTTAGATTGTTTCCATACTTTGACTACTGTAAATGCAACTAATAGAGTGCAAATATGTCTTCAAGATTCCAATTTCACTCCTTTTGGATAAGTACACAGAAGTGGGATTGCTAGATCATATCATATTTCTATATTTAATTTTCTAAGGATACTCCATACTGTTTTACTAGTGGCTACATTACTTTATACTCCCATCAATAGTGTACAAGGGTTCTAAATTGTCTTTTGAATACTTGTTATGTTTTGGGGATTTTTTGATAGTAGCCATCTGAACAGATGTGAGATGATATTTTGTTATAGTTTTGGTTTGCATTTCCCTGATCATTACTGATGTTGAGCATTTTTTCTTGTCCCTGACAGTCATTTGTAAGTCTTCTTTGGAAAAATGTCTATTCAAGCCCTTCACACATTTTTTTTAACTGGGTTGTTTGGTTTTATTTGCTATTGAGTTGCATGAGTTCCTTGTAGATTTTTTATATTGACCCCTTTTTGGATGTATGGTTTATATATATTTTCCTCCATTGTGTAGGTTTCCTTTTTACTCTGTTAAATGTTTTATTTTTGTTTAATGTAGTCCCATTTGTCTATATTTGCTTTTGTTGCCTGTACTTTTGGTGTCATATCCAAGAAATTTTTGCCTAGACTAATGTTATGGAGCTTTCCTCTAAATTTTCTTCTAGTGGTTTTAGAGTTTCAGGTCTTATCTTCAAGTCTTTCATTAAGGTTGAGTTTATTTTTGTGTATGGTATAAAATAATGGTCCAATTTCATTCTTTTGTATGTGGATATGCAGTTATTCCATCATTAATTGTGAAGAGCTTGGGAGGTTTTGATAAAGAATGTGACTTTTGGGTGAAGAATCCTTTGCTTCAGCCCTCAAAATTCCCACAGAGGAAATAAAGAGTGATGTGTTCATAAAAAAAAAAAAAAAAAAAAAAACAGACCACAAACAGCTGGAGCACTACTCCCATAAAGCCAGTGTTAAGCTAAGTAAAAATACATGAAATGCATCATACTGCTGCATGTTTTCACAAGATGAAATGTTAGCATTAATTAAATCAATAATGTTTTTAGTATAAGATACGTTAGACTTAGTCATGGGGAGCTAAATGTGCCAGTAATAAAAAAGATGTTAGTTAGTTGGAAATGAGAAATCCACTTTAGAAAAGGCCATGATAATTTCAAATTGAAGTAGATTCAGGAGAATTGAGAAAAAGTATGTAAAAATCACAGCTGAAAAATTATCTTAATTTTTATTTAAAGATTGGATAGACCTGGTTAAGAGCTTGTGAAGAAACCAAAAATAGCTCTATATTAGTAAAGCTGTAAAAAATAAGAATGCCAATAATGGAAAAGAGAAGTGCATAATTTGTGTTAATTTGAGAATGATGGACAGTTTCAAATTTAGGCAGTGTGTGTGTATGTATATGTTGCTGTGAATAGATGAATATATGTATAAAGAATATATATATAATAGGAATATTATATAAACATAGAGATGACCATAGATTGCAAAGGGCACATGCTGCTGGAGATGAAAAGCTTGAGAAGGAGCACACTTTGGAAATAAAGATTTTATTAGGTGGTAAATAAGTAAAGGACTATGCCTATTTCTTTCAGAGATGACTAGTTGCCTATTAAAATATTCAGGCTATCCTTCCTTCCACAGTTTCATTTAGGAAGAGGGAGTCCAGTCAGTGGCTACATTTCCTAGTTTCTTTGCATTTAGTTGAGGTGGTGTGACTTTTTCTGGTCAGTGGATATATTTAAAAGTGATTTGTGTCACTTCCAGGCTGACATGGTTAAATGTGCTATGGCAACCTTGAAAATGGAAGAGCCACTGTTTGAAGGATCCAGAGTTCCTCTATCACTCCTTGGAGGCCTTGCCCCATGGGGTCACCCAACCAGTGACATCTGCAATGCACTTTGCATAAGTGACAAACTTATTTAGTGAAGTCATTGAATTAAGGGATTGTTTCTTATGACAGCCTACCATGAATTTAAAAAGTATCAACTTTTAAATTATTCTATTTCCACTGTTTAGCACAAAATATAAAACATAGTAAGTGATCAACCAATATTTCCTTTTTAGCTATGGTTGAGATAATAGTGGATTGCTTAAGTCAGAGGTGGAAGATAAGTCAGAGATGGAATATAGTAAACACCTATACTAACTCTAGTCAACTAAGAGTGGCTGGTGAAAGCCCTGTCTTGAAAAGTTTCTGAGATAAAATTCAGTTTCAATGGGAAAGAGATGTGATTGATTAGTAATGTCTCATATGAGTGTCAGATGGAGATGACGGGACATGTGCTATTTATCTGCCATTTGCAATTTTCTGGATCACCAGAATAGAATACTTAAAACCAAGTTAAAAAGATAAGTCTTCATTGACATGTTAATCAAAACTGGAAAGCTGATATTTTTTCCTTAAACTCTTCTCAAAGTTATTAGAGACTATTTACATGGCATGGCATTCAAAATTTTTCACATTCCAATTCTGTTAGAGCATTTTATTGCCATAACAAGAGAAAGATTCCTAATCTTAAAAATGAATTAAAATGCTGTTTATTCAAACCACATTGTTTCTCTAGGAAAGACAGCATCAATTTAAGAAATAATTTTCACCCATAATAGAGCTTTTAAGATCATCTTTTTATTTCCTTAAATATTTAAGAATGTATTTCACTCAGCATTCAAAGTAAACAGAATACCTAACTTTACTAATTGTCATACAATAAAAAAGTTGTTTTATCCCAAACAAAATAACTTGACATATTTTAGTTTATTTTCTGCATGAAACTGGAATGAGAATATTATCATACTCTTTGACTAGGCAACTAGCAATATTCCTAAAAACCTTCTCTAATAGCAGCTGCTAATGCGGATTCCTGTTCACCATAATGGTTCTCTGAGCCACTGTGTGCAGTGATGAGGAGTCAGCTCTGGAGGTGTGAGTCTGAATCCCAGTTTCCCACCACATACTGACTATATGACTTCATAGCTCCACATTGTTTCATCTGTTCCTCAGTTTTCCCCAATATATAAAAAATGGGACAAGAGTACTTATATCATGAGGTTCTTATAAAACCTCATGATATACAAAATTATATTATATAAATATAAAGCATGCTACAAGCATTTAATACACATTTGCTTCTAAAGAGGAAGGAACTACAGCCTGGTTTCCCGTGGGGAGTACATTCACAGCCATAGAAAGGTATATATATATATATATAGAGAGAGAGAGAGAGAGAGATACAGAGAGAGAGAGAGAGAGACTCCGATTGATAGCCAAATCCTCCCACAGCCTTTTCAGCTGATACAGAAAAATGAGCTCCACCCCAGGGAGATGGTGTGTGTATTCCCCATATAGGCTACTTCCTCAAAAAGCAAAGCCATGGCGATTAGATCCTCCTCCTGCACTGCCAAAGTACATACACACTTAGACTTGAATTAAGGCAAACTGTGTCAGGGAGGAAACAGTAAGACAGGTATTCTCGGGAACTGTCAATAGGAGTAAAAGTTGGTACAGACTTCCTGAAAGACATTTTGCTCACTACTCCACTGAAGTAGAGGCAAATATTCTGGGAGAGTTGACCCTGCAGCAATGGCACACTCTTCTATCTGCAACACCTGCCTGGTTGGGCTACAGCCAGAGGTTAGTACCAAGAGGCACAGGAGAGCTGATGCTCTCTGCTTAGGGCCAAGTAGCTGGGAGGAACTAAGAAGGATAGAAGAAATATCCACCTCATGTTAAGGACTGACCTTCTGGGCACCTGGCTGCTCTGGTTTATAATCCTCAACCTTGTGTGGTGTTTCTTTGCCAAAGTTGTGTGGTAGGCTGCATGCCTAAGAATGATGAGTGGATTATCTGCCATGTTTAAGACTCGATATAGTCATCTGATGAAGTAAATTTTTTAAAGTTTTCCTTTTGGTGTTTATGCCATTTCTGTGGAGTATAGCTGTCTAATCTCTGGACTCTGTTGAATAAAAAGTGATTATTACTCAAAACCATATTTTAGCTAAATTTTGTTAAGAATTATATTACAATTAAATTTTCTGAAATTTTTTAAACTAATTTATGATTTGTGTAAATTTATCTGAAAATGATCTAATTCTTACTTTCATTCTATTTTTATAATACATAGATCATTTACTTCTTCTTGAAATCTGGTTAATCTTAATATAAATGTTTAAACTTAATCCAAAACACATCCTTTTAGATGGCTAGTTGAGTAGTTTCACACAATGTCACAAAGACTAAACTTGTAAAACTGGCCACACTTATTTTTAAAAGGCCATATAAACTCCATATTTTCTGTTACTTCTGTATCTTAGGTTTTGTTGATAGGCTTACAGTTATGGCTCCAGAAAGAAATATAAAATTTTCACCAAAAAGAATCCTGGTGAACCCTAGGACTCATTATTCTGATACTAAGCATTAAAATGTGTAACACAGAAATACCAATTACATTTTAAAAAATGAATGCTTGGCTGTGGAATACAATTGACTATGTAATTGGAATCACCCTTTAAGTTGAGTACAATCAGATCTGCCGAGGCATGAGTTTAAGTGGGCATAGCAACAGTCCATTGTTTGGGAAATTATATATCTAGATCTGGGCCTGAGTAGGTCCAGAAAGCATGAGTAAATTACATGAACAGGTACATATCATAATGCCTACTTTATCTACCCTCTGCTCATACTCATGACTCATAAGAGATTTCCTACAACAAAATGACAGGGAAAAAAGAACTCTAGACTGAATCATTGATGACATGTTGTTGCTAGCTAAAATTGACTGCTGACACGTGACAGCTCCCCTCCTAAAATATACTAGGAAAGGGAAATGCTCTCAGGTGACATGGTTGTGGGCTGTAAATTTGGTCACTACTTTATGTAGAACTAGAAGTGTCTTTCACTGTAGATATGCATAAATTATTGGGTGGTGGGAAATGGCTTAATTAATTGAACATGGGCTTCAAAGGAATAAGATTGAAAAAACAAGGATGGGCACCTCGAGTTGGCCTTTGTGGTTGGACCTATGGGAAGAGATGCAAAACATTTCAATCTTTGTGTCACATATTAATGTCCATTGGAGAATTTCTCCCAAAGTCAGAGCTTCAAACCACCAGGAAATAGGAAGACTCTTCCTATGAACGGCAGCCAGCATTTCTTCTTGATTATCTCAAGACTTCTATAATGAAACCACGAATAGAGTAACCATGAGAGCAGACAGAAATTTCATAAGTACACTTAATAACACTGACTCCTTCTCTACAAGATGTATCTATTTGTCACCACTGAATGTACAACCTATTAGCAGCAAAAACTTACATTGAGCCCTCTCTATGACAACATTACTTGAGAATACCATCTGACCATTTACTGGCAGGTAAATCACATCAGAACTTTTACACCCTGGAGAGTTGTGATTTCTCCTTATCAACTGTAATCCCTTCTTACAGAGTTCTTTCCTGTGTGGGAGAGGCCATGTAGTATGACTTTGCAAAGATGTACCTGAACTATCAATATTATATTGCACATAGCATTGCCTCACTGGAAAAGACATAATTTATGGCAAAGAAAGTGTACCAATAATGATATGTACATGGAATTCAGGCACCCCATCATCCACATGCAGTCAACCTCAGAGACAGATGAAATTGCCTGCTATGATCTCAGTTACAGTACAAGCTTAAAATGAGTACTCTGTGAGGTTAAGGTGTTGACTTCCAGAATGCAGTACACGCACTTAATCGATGGCCAGTATATAGTCCTATGTCCTTTTAGTTACACTACTTGGGTCTTGAAACCAAAAGATAGAAGTAAGACTGGCTCCTTTTACCACCACTCCATGACCCACTTGTAGTCATGCTTCCCATCTCTGCAAGTTTTGGCTATATAGGGCTAGAGATCCTGTATCCCAGGAGAGAAATGCTTCTGCTAGAGAACATATTAAGGGTATGATTAAACTTGAAGCTACAACCTTCCTTGGTTCATACAGTACTCTTCATGCCAGCAGATCTATGAGCAAATAAAGCAGTTGCAGTACTAGAGGAGGCTTACTTCCATGATTAGCATAAAGAGTCAGGGTTGCTGCTTAATAATGGGGGCAGAGACAAGTAATACTCAAGGGATTCAAAGCGACAATACTTGATGCTTCTACCTCTAGTTTTGAAAGCAAAATAGAGAATGTAATAACCATGTTCTGAGAACACTGAAAAATGTAATAATTTAGACAACTCTGAAATGAAGATTTGCATCATTCCATGAGACAAGTCACCCAGACCAGTCAAAGAATTACTAAAGATGAAGGGAATCTAGACTGGGTGGTAGAAGAGAGGAGATGGCAAAGACCAGTTGCAACCCCAGGACCAGCTACAGTAATGGGAGCGATAGCCAATCTCCTAGCCCACTTGCATTAAGTTTTCAGAGGGTGCAGCTGGCCACTACCTTAAAGGAACTTCTCTGAAAATAATTGATTTATTTCATCTCTATCAGAGAAGTAAGGACAATTTTTTCTTCTTTTTTTATGAGAGCCAGATATATGGCGGACACTCAAGTAGCTGAGTTCTGTGAAGAGTGGATTGTACATCTCTTAGTCACCATTTCACATCTTCTTAGATTCACTTGCCTCTTATGATAGCTCTGTGATTTTGACCGTCTTCACAGAGGTACCCTTTACTCCCCACTGATGGGTGATCCCAAGACTCAGTCTACACTTCTTAGGGAACAGAGTTCCTGGATCAGACAACCAGTTGCACCTGTTGGCATCTGAATTGATAATGCCTCTCAATCAGGGCTGTAACTGGGGAGAGGTGAGTGAGGTGTGAAGCACTTGCTTTGGATGAACAATTTAAGGAGATAGCAAAATGTCATACTCAAAATAGAATTTGATCTCATTGGTTTCTCACTTCTCTCCTTCCCTCTACTGTTCTTCATCCTTTCTTTCTTGATTATATTCCTTAGTAAAACATTATCCTGCAAGTTACCCATCTGATAAGGAATTAATAAGCAGAATATACAAGGAATTTAAGCAGCTCTATAGGAAAAATCTAATAATCTGATTAAAAATGAGCAAAATATTTTAATAGAAAGTTCTCAAAAAAGACAAATAAATGGCAAACAGGCATATAAAAAGATGCTCAGCATCACTGATCGTCAAAGAAATTTAATCAAAACTACAGTGAGATATCATCTCTCCCCAATTAAAATGGCTTTATCCAATAAACAGGCAATAAAAAATGCTGGTGAGAATGTGGAAAAAAGAGAACTCTTGGGAGGCTGAGGCAGGAGAATGGCGTGAACTCAGGAGGTGGAGCTTACAGTGAGCCGAGATTGTGCCAGCCTGGGCGACAGAACGAGACTCTGTCTCAAAACAAAACAAAACAAAAAAAGAGAACTCTTGTACACTCTTGGTAGGAATATAAATTCTTTCAACTACTATGGAAAACAGTTTAGAGGTTCACCATAAAACTAAAAATAGAGCTACCATATATTCCAGCAAGCTCAATGCTGGGTATATATCCAAAAGAAAGGAAATCAGTATGTAGATGAGATATCTACACTCTTATGTTTGCTGCAGCACTGTTTACAATAGTCAAGATTTGGAAGCAACTTAAGTGTCCATCAACAGGTGAATGGATAAAGAAAGTATGGTACTTATACACAATGGAGTACTATTCATCCCTAAAAAAAGAATGAGATCCTGTCATTTGCAACAACATGGATGGAATGGGAAGTCATTATACTAAGTAAAATAACCCAGGCACAGAAAGACAAACATTGCATTCTCAATTACTTGTGGGATCTAAAAATCAATACAATTGAACTCATGGAGATAGAGAGCAGAAGGATGGTTATCAGAGGCCGGGAAGGGTAGTCAGGAGGATGGGGATGTAGGTGGAGAGGTTAATGGGTGTGAAAAAATAGAAAGAATGAATAAGATCTAGTATTTGATGGTACAACAACAGGATGACTATAGTCAGATATATATATATGTGTGTGTGTATGTGTGTGTATATATATATGTATGTGTATGTGTATACATGTATGTACGTATGTATGTATATTTAGATGGAGTCTCACTCTGTCACCCAGACTGAGTGCAGTGGCGTGATCTGAGCTCACTGCAGCCTCCGCCTCCCAGGTTCAAGCGATTCTCCTGCCTCAGCCTCCCAAGTAGCTGGGATTACTGGTGTGCCACCACACTCAGCTAATTTCGTATTTTTAGTAGAGACGGAGTTTCACCATGTTGGCCAGGCTGGTCTCCAACTCCTGACCTCAAGAGATCTGCCTACCCTGGTCTCGGAAAGTGCTGCGATTACAGGCGTGAGTCAACATGCCTGGCCGATAATAATTTATTTTTACATTTTAAAATAACTAAAAAAGTATAATTGAGTTTTTGTAACACAAAGGATAAATACTTGTGGGGATGAATATCTCACTTTACGTGATGTGATTATTATGCATTACATGCCTGTACCAAAACAGCTCATGTACCCCATAAATATGTATACCTACTACGTACCCACAAAAATTAAAATTCAAAATTCATCAAATATCCACTGGTCTTTTTTGTTAAGCTCTGCTGTCTGGGAGAACAGGTTAAGATCATTCTAAGAAATGTGGCTCAAAGGAGACACATTAAGAGACCATCTAGAGAAAAATGAAAACTTTTTTGAAGGAGAATAAAAAGGGAAAGCCAAGGCAAGGGAAGAAAATAATGCAAAAGAAAACATCTAGGGCTTCTTCACCCTCACAAAACTATAAGAAACTAAAATGTGATTATTTTAGAGGAAGAAAGATACTGACTGAATACAGCTATTGAATCCGTAATGAGTATGAATTGTAGAAGGTAGATGGCTGGAAGGCAAAGGGTGGAGCAGATGTCTTTATAAGCCCCCACATTTTCCCAGGAAAGTTAAGATCAAGACCTTAAACATGGCAGTGAGGGGCAGAGAAAAGAGGACTCATTATTCAGGAGTATGAAAAGAAATAATTCTTAGGCTGGGCGCGGTGGCTCGCACCCGTAATCCCAGCACTGTGGGAGGCCGAGGCGGGCAGTTCACGAGGTCAGAAGATCGAGACCATCCTGGCTAACACAGCGAAATCCCGTCTCTACTAAAAATACCAAAAATTAGCCAGGCATGGTGACAGGCACCTGTAGTCCCAGCTACTCGGGAGGCTGAGGCAGGAGAATGGCGTGAGCCCAGGAGGCGGAGCTTGTAGTGAGCCGAGATCATGCCACTGCACTCCAGCCTGGGCGACAGAGTGAGACTCCATCTCAAAATAATAATAATAATAATAATAATTCTTAATAAAATTATTATAATGAATCATTTGTACCTGCAAAAGGAAGAAGCAGTTTCCATAGGTTATAAATGTAGATTACATTCAACATGTCCTTGTGGGATATGCATACACATCAACAAGTGCTTTACTGCAAAACTGAATCTTAAATCATCCATAATATGTAACCTACAATTAAAAAATGAAGGTGTTGAAAGACTGGAGTCTATATATAATTAACACTAGCTTTTAATGTATCACTAATCACTTTATTATTTTAGAAAATAAAAATATGGCAAGCCAAGATGCTCAGCTTCTTGACAACTATGTAAAAAATTGATGATGTTGATGCTAATAATAATGAAGAATTACTATTTATTTAGCACTTATTATAATCCAGACTTTTCTGATCTCTCTGTCTCATCATCGTCATTATCTATTTATCATCTCAAGCTTTACAAGCCTATTAAGTAGATGTATATAATATTTCTAATTAATTCCCAATTCACAGATGAGTAAGATGATATCTAGATCAGTCAGATAGTTGCCTGAGATTCAACTCAAAATACGTAGGTTTCAAAACACATGATCCTAATCCTACACACTGAACGACTGACTTGAAAGTGTGCTGGATAAATGTCCTTGTCAGTCTCTGAATTTTCACTCTGATAATATTTAAAAATTATTAATGATAAATTACTGTGGTATATAACGTGTTTCCTAATATTTCTTGATTTTTCTAATTACCTCTAACCTAAAAGAAATAGCATTTCGTGTATCATAATTAAATACTGACTGCTGACTAAGGCCCTGAAACAAAAGGAACAATAGGAGATTTCATGAAATATAGTTCTTTTTACCTATATCTAACTCAAGTAAAAGCTTTATAAGACCAGTTGAAGAAGTATTTATTGTACTTAATTGGATCGAATTTGTAGAAAACATCTAGAAAAGTTGAATCATTGTTCACACTCCTTCAATCCTCTTATCAAATCTTCCTCATTCATGCCATGAACAGAACTGTTGCTAACCGTCACATGACACATTTTATTAAGAGATAATTATATACTAAAATAAAGCATCAAAAGAACAGTATCGTTGATTTTTTCCACACTTCCAATTCCTCAATGTAAATGGCAAAATATTTGAAAACTTAATCAAATCTTCAAGTGTCTTGACAACCATACATTATATTTGCTTCACTGATAATGCAACTCTTTTTATTTATACAGTATACAGAAAATCCCATTGAAACAGAAGTAACACGTTTTAAACAAAATCTTATTATACAGCTTAAAATAAAGCAATCTCTGGTAAATATAGTCTGTATCACACGCAGGAATGGAGGCATAAGGTAGAAAAACAGAAAATGTCTTTACTCATCCTGAATAGTATTCAGGTGGCTTAATTTTACAAAAAGTCCCAAGTCAAAGATATACATATGCACACAGAAGTACAAAAAGATATTCCAAAGTTTATCAACATTTATTTCAGATTTTGGTCATTACTGATTTATTCAAGTACTAATCAGTAATTTATTATCTATGTCTAAATATATAAATAAGTTCCTATTATTTCTAATATTAATGAGAAAAATAATAAAAACCGAAATCACATAAGGCTTTCTGTAAAAGCATATAGCAATAAAATTAAATATTTTGGAATTTATTAGAATAAGAAGTTATAACTCATTAATAAATCATAAGTTATATCATCTCCTATGTTGGGGTTTGCTTAAAGTATACTAAAGTAATATAAAGACATTCCTATATTATGGTATTTTTTATTTATTAAAATGTACATTTATTCTGAGACAACTAAACATTTTCTTTCACAAAAAGTATAAGCTTAGTCAAAACTTGATTTGAATTTTATACTTTAGTTTTTTCCTTGAATATATTTAGAGATTTAAATAATCAAGTTTTGACATTAGCCTCTATTTATTTAGCTCTTGATTAAAATAGAATAGAGAAACCAAAGTTATAAATAATGCCTTAAAATTTATGGATCTTTTAATACCCTCTACATATGAAAAACACTTAATAATTCAACATAATAAGGTAGAAAAATTACATAATGTGAGGCTCAGGCAAAAACCAATAGACCCAAGGATGATAATCAAAAATATTTAACAAGTGGTGTGGCAGTTGTCCCAAATATTCAGAATGTATCCTGGTAGAATATACCACACTCCAGACATGTGCCCTGACTGAACACCAGCCCTGGAGAAAGCAACAAAATAGAACTGATAGTCCTTAAAGAGATGTTAAAATCTATGCAAAATCTCCAAACTGCTTTCCACAATGGCTGAAAAAATTTACATTCCCACCAGCAGTGTGTAAGTGCTCCCTTTTCTCTACAGCCTGGCTAGCATCTGTCGGTTTTGACTTTTTAATGAGAGTCATTTTGACTGGTGTGAGATGGTACCTCACTGTGGTTTTAATTTGTATTTCTCTGATGATTACTGATGATGAGCATCTTTTATATGTTTGGTGGCCACTTGTATGTCTTCTTTTGAGAAGTTTCCGTTCATGTTTTTTCCCTATCTTTTCATGAGGTTTTTATGTTGTTGTCGTTGTTGTTTGATGGTGTATTTTTTTTTCTGTTTGTTTCTTTGTTTGTTTGTTTGTTTGTTTTTTGAGCTGGAGTTTCGCTCTGTTGCCCAGGCTGCAGTGAGTGGCATGATCTCGGATCACTGCAAGCTTTGTTTCCCAGGTTCAAGCTATTCTCCTGCCTCAGCCTCCCGAGTAGCTGAGACTACAGGCACCGACCACCAAGCCCGGCTAATTTTTGTATTTTTAGAAGAGACAGGGTTTCACCATGTTGGCCAGGCTGGTCTCAAACTCCTGACCTCAAGTGTTCCACCTACCTCTGCCTCACAAAGTGCTGGGATTACAGGTGTGAGTCACCACACCCAGCCAAGGTTATTAGTTTTTTGCTTGTTGATTTAAGTTCCTTATAGATTCTGGATAGTAGACCTTTGTTGGATACATAGTTTGGGAATATTTTCTCTCATCCTGTAGATTGTCTGTTTAAAGATTTTCTTCTGGAATTGATATAGTTTGAGGTCTTACATTTAAATCTTTGATCCTTTTTGAGTTAATTTTTGTATATAGTGAAAGGCAGGGGTCCATCTTCAATCTTCTGCATGTAACTAACCAGTTATTCTAGCACCACTTATTGAATAAGAAGAGTTTTCTCCACTGTTTTTTTCGTTTCGTTTTGTTTTTTGTTTGTTTTGTTTGTCAGCCTTATTGAAGATCAGATGGTTGTAAACTTGTAGCTTTATTTCTGCATTTTCTATTCTGTTTCTCTAGTTCATGTGTCTCTTTTTGTACCTGTACCACGCTATTTTGATTACTATATCTTTATAGTACAGTTGAAATTTGGGTAGTGTGATGCCTTTGGCCTTGTTCCTTATGCTTAGTATTGCTTTAACTATTTGTACTCTTTTTTGGTTCCACATGAATTCTAGAATAGTTTTTATTTTTTTCCTTCTCATTCTGTAAAGAATGACTTTGGTAGTTTTGTAGTAATAGCATTGAATCTGTAAATAGTTTTGGGCAATATGGCCATTTTAACTATATTAATTCTTTTAATCCATAAGCATGGAATGTTCTTCCATTTGTTTATGTCGTCTCTGATTTCATTCACCAGTGTTTTGTACTTCTCCTTGTAGAAATATTTCACCCCTTTGATTAGCTGTATTCCTAGGTATTTCATTTTCTTTGTTGCTATTGTAGAGGTGGGAATTGTGTTCTTTATTTGACTCTTAGCCTGGACATTATTGGTGTATAGAAATGCTACTGATTATTGTACACTGTTTTGTAACCTGAATCCTTAGTAAAATTGTTTATCGGTTCTACTAGTCTTTTGACATCATCTCAAGGGTTTTCTAGATATAGAATCATATCATCAGGGAAGAGAGATAGTTTGACATCTTCTTTTCCTATTTTGTTGCCTTTAATTTCTTTCTCTTGACTGGTTGCTCTGAGTAGGACTTCCAGTACTATGTTGAATAAGAGTGGTGAGAGTGGGAATCTTTTTCTTGTCCCAAGTTCTCAAGAGGATTTAATAGTTCTAACTTTTGCCCATTCAATATGATGTTGGTTGTAGGTTTGTGATAGGTGGCTCTTACCATTTTGGGCGTGTTCCTTTAATGCCTAGTTTGTTGAGGCTTTTTATCATGAAGCGATGTTGGATTTTATCAAAAGCTGTTTCTCCATCTATTGAAAGGATCTCATAGTTTTTGCTTTTAATTCTGTTTATATTGTGAATTACATTTATTGATTTCTGTATGTTAAACCAGTCTTGCATCCCAGGAATAAAGCCTAATTGATCATGGTGTGTTAAATTTTTTGATATGCTGCGGGATTTGGTTTGCTAGTATTTTGTTGAAGATTTTTATACCTATGTTTATCAGGGATATTGGCCTAAAGTTTTTGTTGTTATTGCTGTTATTGTGTCTCTGACATATTTTGGTGTTAAGCTGATGCTAGCTTCATAGAAAGACTTAGGGAGGACCCCCTCTGCCTCCATTTTTTGGAATATTTTCGTAAGATTGGCACTAGCTCTTCTTTGCATGTCTGGAAGAATTCAACTGTGAATTCATCTCATCCAGTGCTTTTTTTGGTTGGTAGGTTCACTGCTTTTTTTTTTGTTATTTTGTTTTTTTGTGACTCGATTTCAGAGCTTGATATTGGTCTATTCATGGTTTTAATCTCTTCCTTATCCGGTCTTGGGACGTTATGTGTTTTCAGGAATTCAACCATTTTCTCTAGATCTTCTAATTTATGTGCATAGAGTTGTTCATAGTATACTCTGAGGATCTTTTATATTTCTGTGGGATCAATTATAATGTCATTCTTATCATTTCTGATTGTGCTTATTTGGATCTTCTCTTTTCTTTCTTTGTTAATCTAACTAGTGGTCTCTCAATCTTTTCTTGTTTGTTTTTTTCCAAAGTACCAAGTACCAATTCTTGGTTTCACTGATCTTTTGTATCGATTCTTACATCTCATTTTCATTCAGTTCTATAATTTCAGAGCTACTATTCAACCCAGCAATCCCATTACTGTGTATATATGCAAAGGAAAATAGATCTTTATACCAAAAATACACATATACTTACATATCCATTGCCTTGTTATTCACAATAGCAAATACATGGAATCAACCTGAGTGCCCATCAGTGGTAGATGGGATAAAGAAAATGTTACATATACACACCATGGAACACTACACAGCCACAAAAAAAATAAAATAAAATCATGTCCTTTGCAGCAGCATGGATGGTACTGGAGGCCATTATCCTAACCAGGGTCAGAAATTAATGCAGGGACAGAAAGCCAAATATCACACATTCTCACTCATAAGTGGGACCCAAACATTGAACACATGTGGACATGAACATGGAAACAATAGACAATGCAGACTACAGAGCGGGAAGGGAGGGAGGAGGACATGGGTCCCAAAATTACCTATTGGGTACTATGCTCACTACCTGAGTGCAATATACCCATGTAACAAACCTGAATATGTGCTTCCTGTATCTTAAAAATAGTTGAAAAAAAATAAAAACTCACCAAACATTTTTAAAAGTTGCTAAATATTGGAGGATAACCTTATTATTTTTAAAATTATATATGTATAATTTTTTAATATTTAATAAAAAGTGAGCCAGGACTATAAGGTAGTGAACAACAACAACAAAAAATGCTAAACTATATGAGCACAATATAAAATCTTCTGAATTTTTACTTAGTGTTAAATAAATAATTTCAAACTTAGTAAAGAAAAGTATTTTAAAAAACTCTGAAGTTGTATATTTTTCTTCTTAGTCTTAGCAAACAACAAAAACAAACAAAAAGCCTAAAGATAAAATAAAATTTTAAATAAAATCTAAATTTATGTAATCCTATAATGAAATATTAATGAATATTAACATCTTGGGGAATAGAAAAACTTTCTAAGTATAATGATAATAAAAATGTGATCATAGGTCTGTAAAATTCCAATAAATAAAAAGTAGTATAATAATAATACTTAAAAATGAGTACAACAGATAATATAGGCCGGGCCCAGTGGCTCATGCCTATTATCCCAGCACTTTGGGAGGCTGAGGCAGGAGGACCACCAGAGGTCAGGAGTTCGAGACCAGCCTGACCAACATGGTGAAACCCTGTCTCTATTAAAAATACAAAATTTGCTGGGTGTGGTAGTATATGCCTGTAATCCCAGCTACTCGGGAGGCTGAGGCAGGAGAACTGCTTGAACCTGGAAAGTGGAGGTCGCAGTGAACTGAGATCGCTCCACTGCACTCTAGCCTGGGCAACAAGAGCGAAACTTCAACTCAAAAAAAAAAAAAGAACAAGTTAATATAAATATTAAACAGAAAGCCCTTTACAAAAAATATTTTTAAAAAGACTTTTGTGACAAAAATAGCACAGAGCACTAATGTGTAATTGATATAAAAAAATTACATAAATGCATGAAAAAATGTCAATTTCACCAGTGATTAAATATATTGCAAATGTAAGATTCTCTGTATGGCAGAGAGTAATACTTCTTCAAAACCATTTTTCTATTTTTTCACCAATATTTAGTTCCTAGTTTTCAGCTGGATCTTGACAAACTCAAAACAAACACTACATCTCCCAGTTTCTCTAACAATTAGATTTGTCTAGGTGACTAATTTGTGACTAATGAATGTGAACAGAAGTTTTTTAAACAAAGTTAGAAATTTTTCATAAAGAAAACTGCATTGTTCCCTTAAATAGGAAATTCTACTTCCCTTCACTTTTTCACTTTCCTCCATAATGCTGTTTGGACACAGTAAAGGCAGTGGTATACTAACTTAGACCAAGTGGGTGACAGCAAAAAGTTTACAGCCATAGAGATCTTTCAAAAACATGGTGGAAAAAGCTACTGCCAGACATGAATCACCTCTACTTCTTCTAAACCACTAAGTGAGAAAAAATAAACATCTATAATGTTTACACCACAGTTTTTAAAGATCTCTGCTAAAGGCAATTGAACTTGAGTGCTCAATAAGAAACATGTTTATTTCTAACCTTTTATACTATTAATAATTTTAAATTTATTACATTTAATATTAGTGATAGTGAGATGGGTACAGTCATACTCTACAGGCGAGAGTAAAATCACCAGTTCAGTTTTGTGGGCTGCACACTGCACAACTCCAGCGGCTGTATATATTCACATATATATATACAGAAATACAACTATTGGCCCTAGATGGATATATAAATTTGCACAGCCTTTAAAAATATATTTTGAAAGTGTTGATCAAGATTCTGAGAGATTATGATTCCACTTAAATTCTACTGTAATAAGTAGCGTGATGAATAAGTAGAGCTATATTCAAAATTTTGTGTTCAAAGTTTATTACATAAAAGGAAAATGGGAAACAATAATATCTAAAATATGTGGTGAAAGTAAATAAAACAGATGGGTAAATATATAGACTATAATACAGTGAAATCCTATGTCACTCTGTAACATACATGTATTTACAGACAGGGTTTCACTCTGTTACTCAGCCTAGAGTGCAGTGGTGCGAGCATAACTCATTGCAGCCTCCAACTCCTGGCCTCAAGTGATCCTCTTGTCTCAGCCTCCTAGTAGCTACACATGCCGCCACATAGACCAAATATGTGTGTATTGTAGAGACGTGGTCTCTTTGTGTTGTCTAGGCTGGTCTCTAACTACTGTCCTCAAACCATTCTCCCACGTCAGCATCCTAAACCACTGGGATTACAGGCATAAGCTTAAACATTATATTTTTGAAAACTATCTAGTCAGGCTGGGCATGGTGGCTCACGTCTGTAATCCCAGCACTTTGGGAGGCTGAGGCGGCTGGATCATGAGGTCAAGAGGTCGAGACCATCCTGGCCCACATGGTGAAACCCCGTCTCTATTAAAAATACAAAAATTAGCTGGGTGTGGTGATGCATGCCTGTAGCCCCAGCTACTCGGCAGACTGAGGCAGGAGAATCATTTGAACCCGGGAGGCGGAGGTTGCAGTGAGCCAAGATCGCGCCCCTGCACTCCAGCCTGGTGACAGAGCGAGACTCTGTCTCAAAAAACAAATAAATAAATAAAAGCAAACTATCTAGTCTTGTCAGATAATAAATTCAATGCAATGTTAATTTTTTAAAACTCTCTATATACCATAATCCTAAAAGACAGAAAAAAAGCATACAAGTATATATATATACACACACACACATACACATATATATACATATACACACATAAAATATTGGAAAAATCTATTAAAATATTAATACGTTTATCTCTGAATGGTTGATTTATGAGTTTTTACTTTGTTAATGCCTACTGTTATTTTCTTTTTATTCCAGTAAGCATGTGATATTTGGAAAGTCAATTAAAATGAATACCTAAACGTCCAGTAAAAGAATCCTAAATAGAAAAAGTATTGCAAATGTTTATGTTCAAATGTCTATATTGTTACAAAAATTCTAATTAGGCCAGTGATGACAGTATCAGCATTGTGGCTAATTTGATAATGATAAAGGAAAATATCTTGTTTACAACTGAAATAAATTTAAACATGGCTTGAAACTTATTCTAAATGGATATTGTTCATGAAAGAGTTTCTAGAAAGTTACATATGGAACAACAGAATTGTCTATTTTAATTTATTTGCCATGATCACGTAAGAATTTGAGAAAAATTCAAACTCCCCTTTTCAGATGCACAGTTAGAGACACGAACACCTAATAGAGGAATATTATTAAGTATTTAGTGTGCATAAAGACTTCATATAAATCAACAGATTCATTAAAATATATTTTGAGGCTAAAATAAAATGACATAAAGGTATCTCAATGTATATAAATATGATGTTTTGAAATATAACATTTTAACATTATTATTATAGGTCTTTCCTAGGGCCGGTGATAAAGCAAATTTTATAGCCCAGAAAGCAACAGCTTCCAAATATAAATGTATATTTATTAAAAACAAAAGTGACTAAAGTATCTTACTTTTATTTTTATGAGGAAGAAAAGACTCATAAAATACTTATACCCTCAGTGATGTATTTTATTTTCTTATGTTTGAAAAACAAATCTTGGGCATGATCTAACTTTTACATATTTCTTAAATTTATGTAAGCTCTCTCTTAAGAGCTCACATACATAGTTCGTATTTTACAGCAGACAAATTCAGGTGAGGTGAGGACTTCTCCATTTTAAGACATTGAAAGCATAAGCAATGAAATTATATACATGAGTTAAATATTTAGTAGTTACCCATATCAGTTCAACAAGCATTTATTGAATACCTTGTACGTACTCAGCCCCATGTTAGGCACTGAAGATAGATACTAAGTATAAGGAGTGACTTCTCTTTGGAAAAACTTGGAACAGTATTTCATTAAACATTATGGTAACTAAGATAAATTATCCTTGGTTTTACTGTAGTGAGCCATATTGATCAAAGAACTTATATTCTTATTGGAGAAAGGAGACTCATAAATTTCAAATAATTGGATACTGGTTTAAAAATGATTTACAGCCGAGTAATAACTTGGGTGTAAATTATTAATAGTTTGTTAATTAAAAGAAAAGAGAAATCAGTGAGCTTCTAAAATGAGAATGGCTCATCAAGAAAACTTGAATGTCAAGGCAGAGCAAGGTGGCCAAATAGAAACATCCACTGATGATCGTCTCCACCAGAACAACAAATTGGACAACTATTCACATGCAAAAGCACCTTCGTAAGAATCAATAAGCAGGTGAGCAATTACAGTACCTGGTTTTAGCTTCGCATCACTGAAAGAGGCACTGAAGAGGGTAGGAAAGGCAACCACACCGCCCCCACACCACCACCACCCAGCAGCAGCGCTGTGGCATGGAGAATCTATGTGCCTAGGGCACGGAGACAGCAGTGATTGTGGGATTCTGAATTGGAACTCAGTGCTTCTCTGTCACAGTGGATAGTAACACCAGGCAGAACTCAGCCAGCACCTGCAGAAGGAGCAATTATGCTAGCCCCAGCCAGAGGAAAATTGTTAATCCAAGTGGTTAGAACCTGAATTCTTGCAGCTCCACCACCACAGGCTAATAAAGTACTCTGTGGTCCTATATAACTTTGAAAAGTGGCTTAAGCCACAAAGGCTGCAATTCCTGGTCAAGTCTTGGTACTGTGCTGGGCTCAGAGCCAGTAAACTTGGTGGGGATATGACCCAGTGAGATGCCAGCAGGGGTGGCCAAAGGAGTGCTTGTGCCACCCTTAGCCCAATGCCAGAAAACTCAACTTGCAGCTCCAGGAGAGGCTCTTTCCCTCTGCTTGAGGAGAAGAGACAGAAAAGTAAAGAGGACTTTGTATTCCAACTTGGGTATTAGCTCAGCCACAGTACGACATGGTACCAGGCAGAGTACTGAGGCCCCTATTCCAGGCCCTAGCTTCCAGGTGACATTTCCAAACATACACTGGGGTGGGAGGAAACAAACCCTCTTCCTTGAAAGGAAGGACTCAGTCGCAGCAGGATTCATCACGTGCTGACTAAAGCGTCCTTGGTCCCTGAATAATCAGCAGTGATACCCAGGCAGTGCTCACCATGGGCCATAGGTGAGACTCAGAGATGTGCTTGCTTTAGGTGTGACCTAACACATTCTCAGCTGTGGTGGCCATAGGGAGAAACTATTTCTGATTGAGAAAAGGAAAGGGAAAATTAAAAGGGTATTTTGTCTTACAGCATAGGTAAGAGCTCAGGCACAGTAGGGTACAGCGCTGTATTAGTCCATACTCACACTGCTATAAGGACATGCCTGAGATTGGGTAATATATAAAGAAAAGAGGTTTAATTGACTCATAGTTCTGCAGGGCTGGGGAGGCCTCATGAAACTTAAAATCATGGCGAAGGGGGAGGCAAACATGTCCTTCTTTCTTTCTTTTCATGTTGGCAGGAAGGAGAAGAATGAGAGCCAAGCCAACCCATAAGCCCCTGGTAAAACCACCAGAACTTAAGAAAACTTACTCATTATCATGAGAATAGCATGGGGGAAACCACTCCAATGATTCACATACCTCCTACCGGCTCCGTCCAACGTCCAACGACATGTTGGGATTATGGGATCTACAATTCAAGACGAGATTTGGGTGGAGACAGAGCCAAACCATATCATTCCTCCCCGGCCCCTCCCAAATCTCATGTCCTCGCATTTCAAAACACAATTATGCCCTTCCAACAGTCCTCTAAACTTTTATTCCAGCATTAACTCAAAAGTCAAAGTTCAAAGTCTCACTGGAGACAAGGCAATTTCCTTGTGCATTTGAGCCTAGAAAATCAAAAGCAAGTTAGTTACTTCCTAGATACAATGAGGGTACAGGCATTGGGTAATACACCTATTCCAAATGTGAGAAATTGGCCAAAACAAAGGGGCTACAGGCCCCATGTGAGTCCGAAGTTCAACAGGACAGTCATTAAACCTTAAAGTTACAAACTTATCTCCTTTGACTTCATGTCTCACATCCAGGGCATGCTATTGCAAGAAGTGGGCTCCCATGGCCTTGAGCAGCTCTGCCCCTGTGGCTTTACAGGGTACAGTCCACCTCCTAGCTGCTTTCATGGGCTGGCATTGAGTGTCTGTTGCTTTTCCAGGTACATGGTGCAAGTTGTCAGTGGATCTACCATTCTGGGGTCTGGAAGACAGCGGCCTTCTTCTCACAGCTCCACCAGGCAGTGTCCCAGTGAGGATTTTGTGTGGGGGCTCTGACCCCACATTTCCTTTCCACACTTTCCTAGCACAGGTTCTCCATGAGGGCCTCACCCCTGCAGCAGACTACTGCCTGACATCCAGGCATTTCCATACATTCTCTGAAATCTAGGCAGAGGTTCCCAAACCTCAATTCTTGTCTTCTGTGCACCCTCAGGACCAATACTGCATGGTAGCTGCCAAGGCTTGGGGCTTGCACCCTCTGAAATAATGGCCTGAGCTGTAACTTGGCCTCTTTTAGCTTTGGCTGGAGTGGCTGGGATGAAGGGCACCAAGTCCTGAGGTTAAACATAGCAGGGGAGCCCTGGATCTGGCCCATTTTTTTCCTTTTAGGCCTCTATGCCTGTGATGAAAGGGGCTGCCATGAAGGTCTCTGATATGCCCTGGAAACATTTTCCCCATTGTCTTGGGGATCAACATTTGGCTTCTTGTTACTTATGCAAATTTGTGTAGCTGGCTCGTATTTCTCCCCAGAAAATGAGTTTTTCTTTTCTATTGCATTGTCAGGCTGCAAAATTTCCAAATTTTAATGTTGTACTTTCTCTTAAATGCTTTGCTGCTTAGAAATTTCTTCCACCAGATATCTTAAATCATCTCTCTCAAGTTCAAAGTTGCACAAATCTTTAGGGCAGGGGCAAAATGCTGCTAGTCTCTTTGAAGAGCAAGAGGGACTTTTACTCCAGTTCCCAACAAGTTTCTCATCTCCATCTGAGACCACCTCAGCCTGGTCTTCATTTTCCATATCACTATCAGCGTTTTGGTCAAAGCCCTTCCACAAGTCTCTAGGAAGGTCCAAAGTTTCCCACATCTTCCTGTCTTCTGAGCCCTCCAAGTCTCTAGGAAGTTTCCAACTTTCCCACATTGTCCTGTCTTCTTCTGAGCTCTCCAAACTGTTCCAACCTCTGCCTGTTACCCAGTTCCAAAGTTGCTTCCACATTTTTGGTTATCTTTACAGCAACGCCCCACTCTTCGTGGTACCAATTTACTGTATTAGTCCGTTCCCACGCTGCTATAAGGACATACTCAAGATTGGGTAATTTAAAAAGGAAAGAGGTTGAATTCACTCACAGTTCTGTGGGGCTGGGGAAGCCTCAGGAAACTTATAATCATGGCAAAAGGGGAAGCAAGCAAGTCCTTCTTCACAGGGCGGCAGGATGGAGAAGAATGAGAGCCAAGTGCAAAGGGAAAAGCCTCTTATAAAACCATCAGATCTTGTGAGAACCTACTCACTATCATGAGAATGGCATGGAGGAAACCACTCTGATGATTCAATTACTTCCCACCAGGTCCCTCCCACAACATGTGGGGATTATGGAAAGTACAATTCAGAATGAGATTTGGGTGGGGACACAGCCAAACCATATCAAGCACCAAGTGGGCTCTTGAGGTTCCCAATTCCAGGTCTTGGCTCTTAGACAGTATTTCTTGACTTGTTCTGAGTCAAAGAAGAGTCCACTGCGCTGAAAAGAGAGTTCTAGGCCTGGAAGCATTCACCGCAGGCTGACTGAAAAGCCCGTGGGCCTTGAATAAACGTTGGTGGTAATCAGACATTACTCACCACAGGCTTGGGTGGTGGTAACCAGTGGGAGCAACACCTCCGCATGTGGAAAGTGAAGGGAAAAGTGGGAAAGATTTTTTCTTGTTGCCTTGGTGTCAGCTGAACCACAATAAAAAAGAGCACCAGGTTGATACCTAAGGTTTGTGACTCCAGGGACTGGCTGCCAGATAGCATCTCTGGACCTACCTGTGATCAGGGGACACTTGAAGCCCTGAAGGTTGAGATAAAAGCCTGGATTGTTTCACCACCAGCTGATTCTAGAACTCTAGAAACTTGAGTTAACAAAGGCAATAGCCAGGCAGTGGTTACTGTGGACCTTGGGTGAGACCCAGTGTTGTGCTGTCTTTGGGCCTAACTCGGTGCAGTCCCCATGATGGTGTCACCCCTTTCCCAGCCCTAGAAGCTCAGTTCAGAGAGAAAGACTCTTGTTTATTTGGGCGTAAGTAAGGGGAAGGAACAAGAGTCTCTGCCTGATAATCCAGAGAATTCTTCCAGATCTTATCCAAGACCACAAAGGCAGTACTTCTAGGAGTCATCAAGATCCTTAGAGTTACTGGGCGTGGGGTTCCCCCTAAGGCAGATATGGCTGCAGTAACCTAAAACTTAGATAAAAACTGGGCGTGGGGTCCCCCTAAGGCAGATATGGTTGCAGTAACCAAAAACTTAGATAACAACACCCAAGTCGCTTTGGATACCTGGAAAGCCTTCCCAAAAAGAATGGGCACAGACTGCAAATACTACCATAAATACCTAATTCTTCAATGCCTCGATAGTGATAAACATCCACAAGCATCAGGACAATCCAGTAAAACATGCATTCACCAAATGAACTAAATAAGGCACCAGTGAAACATTACGGAGAGATGCGTGAACTTACAGACAGAAAATTCAAAAGAGTTGTTTTGAGGAAACGCGACAAAATTCATAATGACACAGAAGGAATTCCAAATCCTATGAGATAAATTTTAAAAAGATTGAAATAATTTAAAATTATCAAACAGAAACTCTGGAGTTAAAAAATGCAATTGACTCACCGCAGGGTACATAAGAGTTTTGTAACAGCATTGATCAAGCAGAAGAATTAGTGAATTTGAAGAGAGGCTATGTGAAAATACACAGCCAGAGAAGACAAAAGAAAGAATAAATGAGAATAACTGAGAATAACACATGCAAGATCTGGGAAACAGCCTGCCTCAGAAGGAAAAATCTAAGAGTTCTTGGCCTTAAAGAGGATGGAGAGAGAGAGAGAGAGAGAGAGAGAGAGAGAGAGAGAGAGAGAGAGAGAGAAAGGTAGAAAGTTTCATCAAAAGAATACTACCAGAATTTCCCAAACCTAGAGAAGGATATCAATATTCAAGTACAAGAAGGTTATAGAACACGAAGCACATTTGTCCTAAGTAAGTCTATCTGAAGACATTTAATAATGAAACTGCCAAAGGCCAGGGATAAAGAAAGGATTCTAAAAGTGACAGGAGAAATAAAACAAATAATATTCAATGGAGCTCCAATACATGTGGCAGCGGACTTCTCAGTGGAACCCTTACAGGACAGGAGACAGTGTCAAAAGAAAAAAAAAAAAACTGTTAACTATTATTGTAGAATAGTAAATCCAGTGAAAACATCCTTCAAAGATGAAGGAGAGAGGAAGACTTTTCATAGACAAACAAAAGCTAGGGATTTCATGAACACAAGACCTGTCCTACAAAAAATGCTAGGACACTCCCCTTGTCAATGCTTCCTCTGCACCCCTATGGTTCATACTTCCAGTCAATCTCAAAAAAACATCCAATTTCTAGAAGATGTAGCGTTTGACCGGGCGCCGTGGCTCATGTCTGTAATGCCAGAAATCTAGGAGGCCAAGGCGGGTGGATCACTTGAGGTCAGGAGTTCGAGACCAGCCTGGCCAACATAGAGAAACCCCGTCTCTATTAAAAATACAAAAATTAGCTGGGCGTGGTGGTGTGGACCTGTAATCCCAGCTACTGGGTGGGGGCTGAGGCAGGGGAATCACTTGAACCCGGGGGGGGCAGAGGTTGCTGTGAGCCAAGATCACACCACTGCACTCCAGTCTGGGTGACAGAGTGAGACTCTGTCTCAAAAAACAAACAAACAAACAAACAAACAAACAAAAAACACAGAAAAGAAAAAAGAAAAGAAAATATAGCATCTACCACACAGGAACTTGCACAACTGACCAGCCTGACTTGTGATCTCTTATTTTCCCTTCACTACTGAATAAACAAAACAAAACAAAACAAAACAAAGTTCCTCCTCTCATATAAGCTACACTCTCTACCTCTGCTGGAAGTCTTAGCCCCTCTATGTTCAGGAGCCTTGTCTTATATACTGTCTCTCTCTCTCCTGTGTCATCCACACTGTCTCCCCTACATTAGACCATGGTCTCAGCTTTTAACTCTGTGAAAAAGCTTGTACATCTCTGAGATAATTCATGTTTCCTCCTTACTTCGAGCATGTTAGCTGATGCTTCCATAATGACTCTCTCCATTTCCTCAATGCTCTTGCATCCTGGAACTTACTAAAAGCTGGCTTTTCTATGTCCTGCATTTAGGCAGATACTTACTGAGAGCTGACTATGCACCAGGCACCATTCTAAGGTGCAGTTAATGAGATTCACACATTCTAGTCATCAGGAATTGTACCAAAAGCTCCTTTGAGAGATCACATAGTCATTTATACTTTCAAGGTTTACCACACTCTCCATTCTCTCTTCTTTTATATAATTGTTGCTTGTTTAAGCAAATCTCATCACTGAATATGTATTTCTCTCTCTCTCTTTCTTTTATTTATTTTTTTTTTTGAGACAGAGGCTGGCTCTTACACCCGGGCTGGAGAGCAGTGGCATGATCTCGGCTCACTGCAACCTCTACCTACCAGGTTCAAGCAATTCTCCTGCCTCAGCCTCCTAAGTAGCTGGGATTACAGGCACCCACCAACACTCTCTGCTGATTTTTGTATTTTTAGTAGAGACAGGGTTTCGCCATGTTGGCCAGGCTGGTCTTGAACTCCTGACCTCAAGCAATCCACCCGCCGTGGCCTCCCAAAGTGCTGAGATTACAAGCATTAGCTGCCACGCCCGGCCCTGAACATGTATTTCATGCCTTAAGTTTATCTTCTGAAAAAAAAAAAAAAAAAGTAAATATCTCCAGATAATAGAAACAAAAAAAGTTGAGTAGTTTTATACCATATAAATGTTGACAATATTTTTTTTGTTTGTTTTTTGAGACGGAGTCTTGCTCTGTCATCCAGGCTGGAGTGCAGTGGTGTGATCTCGGCTTACTGTAACCTCTGCCTTCTGGGTTCAAGTGATTCTCCTGCCTCAGCCTCCAGAGTAGCTGGGATTATAGGCGTGTGCCACCACATCTGGCTACTTTTTTGTATTTTTAGGAGAGACACAGTTTCACCATGCTAGCCAGGATGGTCTCGGTCTCCTGACCTCACGATCTGCCTGCCTCGGCCTCCCAAAGTGCTGGGATTACAGGCATGAGCCACTGCTCCTGGCCTATAATTTCTTATATTAAACATCACAACCCACTCTAATTTTCAAGAAGATATATTAGAAATTTCTGAGTAAACAAAATAAAGACAATCACAACTAAAACAGGACAGTAACAGTTCACTCTGCTAACAGTGAACACGCTACAGTTTATTGCTGCAAGGCACCATGTCCAAATACTAAGTGAATAATCTCCCTGTTGAGCCTTGTAAAGTGTTTGTTTTGTCACCATTCTCACTTGGAAATTTTTAATTTACTACCATGTACTTTGAGTCATGTCATACCATTGATACTAGAGATTCAACAGCTTACATGAAATCTGCCTATGCAACGGAAGTCCTTGCAGAACTGCCAAAGCTCTAGCTTTTAATGTTACTTGCTTATTTTGTGGTTTAGATTTGCTTTTATTTTTATTTCATTTATTTTTACAAAAGTTTATTCTTAAATGTGCAGCAGTCTCCAAGATGACACTTCATTCTAACTATAGGTGGCAAAGGATGTTACAGCAGGAAATTCAGATGTTTAAATAGGGTTGGAATCCAGGGTCGCCATGGCCTCAGGCACAAGAAACAGCTTACTTTTTACCAGATTTCTTAATTCCACCTGAGATCAGGGGGCCCTTCCCTGCAGCCTCTGCTTTTAGCTCCTTGAGTTTCTTCTGCTCCTCTTTCTCCTTATGCTCGAAAATGTTATCTCCTCATCCATCTCCTCAGCCTGCTTCTTGGGCTGTTTTGGGGGCTTCTTCCCAGCTTCGTGGCCAGACATGATGCCTGCGCCCCTCTCCCACCAGGTTTACCCTTATGTTAAGTTAATTTCCATGTTGGTATGGAAAATGATGTATAAGGATGGAATTCCATCTCAATTTGTCTCCACCTGCACAAACATAGATGGCAGCATAATCTTGACATCCAACTCCGCAACTATTAAAGTTTCCCTGATTTTTATAAGTTCTGTGCTTCCCACATCCAAGCTGCTTCTGCTCCCTTTGTTCTCCTCCTGCTTGCCTTTCTTCCTTCCTTTGCCACAGTAGCACAAGACAGCTGATCCGCAGGATTCTGGCAGATGCCCTAGCGCCGACTCCAGGGCAATGATGTGAATGTAAACTAGCATCTGTAGGCGCTCGTTACAAACTGTAGGTAATTGAGAGTTAGTCTTATATAAAATTTATCATCTATTTTCCTAAGACTGAGGAGCAGGGAGTGTGATCTAGTGGATAGAGAACTAATTGGGAGTCAAGAGACTCAGATTCCATTCTGAGCTCCATTATAGTTGTGGTTTCTGAATCTGAGCAATTAGAGGCAACCTCTATTTCAACTGTCCTCCCTATAAATTGTATATACTACTTATCACTACAACTCTCTGCAGAATTTGAAAGATCTAAGTGAGTTATTACCTGTAGAGTGGCTTGTGCTCCTGAGGAAAACAAAGTACATACTTCAAGATAGAATTCCTTTAATTTAAACAAAATAAACAACTCTCATATTATCACATCTTTGTTCCACCACCACCAACAACAAAAAAAGGTGAATTTTGAAGCTTTGGTTTGTTGTTTTTTTTTTTTTTTTAAGGAAAGAGATAATAAAAGGCACAAATGAGATGATAAAGTTTATTTTCTACTCTAATTAAATATCAGGATGGTAGCAAGGATCAGTGGTCCTTTGAGCACTGAGGCCAGTGGCATTCCTATTAAACCTTAAAGCCTTAAAGATCTGTGATGACACCACTGATAACAGACACACCACTTCTGTACTGGGAGAGTTTTAAGATGATTCCTCTAGAACACCCCAAAGAACACCCCAAATATCCAAATAACTTAAATAATATTTTGTTGACATCTGTTGTGCACAATAAATTGTTAAAAACTGTATGTATCTCACTGCCTGCTCAAGGGCTTTTGTCCTTTCTCCCTCTGATGATCAACTGAGGTCAAGGAAGTTCAGGCATCACAATCACTTGGTATAACAAATACCAAAGTAAGTCGTTATAACCTGGTACCTGGAAAATAAAGCCATAGTAAGAAGTTTCTCTGAAGAGATAGGTAGGAGACATTTTCCTAATAGTGATTAACACAAGAAAAGTTACAGGGGAAAAATAATGAAGAAAGTGTCATAGGAGTAAAGTGTAAATTTTGTAACTTGGTTTGGCAGAATAGACAGGGTAAGTAGGGCTAAAATTATCAGTTTATTAATTAGTAGAAAGTTAACACACACATCAAATTTATTCTACTATAAATTAAGAGCCACAATTGTTTAAGCAAGTAAGTGAAATAAAAATACTATGATAAACACATTGTTATCTTAAGCTATGAAGTACCCAGGAAATACCCTGTCCTTTTAATACAAGGAATATCTGAGAATTAATTCTGTAAATTAATTTATATTACAGTATAAGCTGCCTTTGTAAGAAAAGCCTAAGCTTTTCATTGTATAATTGTCTTGAAGAGCACTTATACACTGAGAATAGACTTAGGCACCGGGTTGTGGCCTAGCCATATAAGAACGGGGCTTTTGAGGGGACTTTTCTAAACTGTGATGCCTAAGATTCTAAAAGGGAAATAATCACACAAGGGAAGCTTCTATAATGGAAACAATCGCCTTTGTGCATAAGGGTCTTCTGAGGATAAAAATAAAGTAGCTCTAAGAGAGTGTGTGTGTGCGTGTGTGTGTGTGTGAGAGATAATTAACACTAGCCATTACACTAAAGGATTATTAAGGTTTTCCCTGTAAGTACAGATGTCTGTATAGTGTGCTATTAAAATCACATGGTAGTACATTTTAAAAATCCTCCTTTTCCTTCAAAATAAATTGCCACATTTCTATAATTCTGGTAGCTCATAAAGTAATAAATCTGGAGACGTAAGACTCACTATATGGGTGATTTAAATACACATTTTAGAATTTTTTTTTAACATGAAAATTCATCAGTGTCTTTGAAAGAATAATTAACATGTAAAAATAGGTATGCAACTACTTTTTTAATTTAATAAACAGAACCTCTATTGATCAATTGCTCAGGTATTTCTATCTGCTAATATGTATATCTAATTGAGCTGTATATCTACTTACCACTTCAGAGAAGCTTCTTAAGGTATCTATCGAATTAAGATATATGTGTAATTAAGAATTAATGAAGATAGATATCAGGATATATATGTATATGTGTGGATATGTGGATGTGTGTAGAACTTTGGATAAATATCTTTATTAAAACTGAAAACAATGTTCCAGAATTTACATAAGCATCTACAAAAACCCTCTGATATTTAGATATTTAGATATAAATAAATTCTCTTGCTTCAATAATTTTAAATCTCTACAATGGGACCATTCTCAATGTGTCTGTTTCATATACTTTTTTTCATGAATTCTTAAAAATATTACCAAATACACAGCGCCTCTGCCTGGGCTCTGCCCCGTCTGGGAAGTGAGGAGCCCCTCTGCCAGGCCGCCCAACTGTCTGGGAAGTGAGGAACGCCTCTGCCCTGCTCCGGCACGGCCTGGGTGGTGACGAACGCCTCTGCTGGGCTGCCCAACAGTCTGGGAAGTGAGGAGCTCCTCTGCCAGGCCGCCCAACTGTCTGGGAAGTGAGGAGTGCCACTGCTGGGCTGCCCAGCCGTCTGGGAAGTGAGGAGTGCCACTGCCCAGCCGCCGCACCCTCTGGAAAGTGAGGAGCCTCTGCCAGGCCGCCATCCCATCTGGGAAGTGAGGCGCATCTCTGCCTGGCGGCCGCACTGCCTAAGCAGTGACGAGTGCCTCGGCTCAGCCGCCCGGCCCCACCGTCTGGGAAGTGAGGAGTGCCACTGCTTGACCGCCTCTCTGTCTGGGAAGTGAGGAGCGCCTTTGCCTGGCCGCTGTGCAACCCTCCAAGTGCGAAGTGGTAGCCTTGTGTGTGATGTTTATGCCCTCCCCAGGTTTGCATTTTTGACATTAAAGTTTACTTTTAAATTAAAAAAAAAAAAATTACCAAATACAGCAAGAAAAAAAAAAAATAGTAACTCACCAAGAACAAATGTAATTTTTCCCATGTGTGCACAGCTGGTTTAACATCCAAAGGTTAATAAATGTAGTATTATCTAAATGTAACATATCTAAACATATTACCTAAATGTAACAAAGAGAAAAACTGTAAGATTATCTTAGTAAAGGAAGAAAAACCATTTAACAAGATTCAGCACCATTCATGATTTTTTAAAAATGCAATGAGAAATGGAGGAAAACGTCTTTAACCCGATAAAGGGTATCTATGAAAAATGTAAAACTAACTTCATATTTAATGATGAAAAACAGAATGTTTTCTCCTGAAATTGGGAAAAAGGCAAAGAATGTCCACTCTCACCGCTGCAAGTATAGCAAGACAAAAAAAAAAAAAAAAAAACAATACATGAAAGGCACATGTTAGAATGGAAGTAACAATAGTGCATTTATTTGCATATAACATGGTGTATGTAGAAAATCTTAAAGAACCTAATATAAAGCTTCCTAAAGCTAATGAGTTTAACAAATTCTCAAGATATAAAACTAACATGCAAAAATCAACTTTTTATACACTGGAAATAAACAACCTGACAATAAAATCAAATGTTAATTAACTACACCACGTACCATAAAAAGAAAAACACTTAGAAATAAATTCAACAAAAAGATATGCAATGCCTGTGAGCTGAAAACTCTAAAGCTTTGCTTTAAAAAGTTAAAGAAGGCTTATCTAAATGGAGATATATACTTTTTTATTAATTTGAAAATTCACCATTTTTAAGAGGTCAGTTCTTCTAGAATTGACTATAAGTTGAATATATTCAGAATCAAAATCCTAGCAGTGTCTATATAAGAATTTGACAAGCCAATGTTAATATTTGTACGGAAAGGCAAATAATCTAGAATAGTTTACTTTTTTTTAATAAAAAACAAAATCAGATGAATCAAATTAGCTGGTATTTAAGATTTACAATAAAAGCACTCTAAGGAGTATGAGATTGGCATAAAGATTGACATATAGATCAATTAAAAGGAATTTTGAGTCCAGAAATATACCCACAATTATTATGTTGTAGATGGGTTTTCAACAAAGATACCAAGGAAATTCAATGAAATGAAGATTGTGTTTTCAATAAATGGATTCTGAATAAATGAATATCTCTGTAGAAAAAAACGCTGACCCTTTCCTCATACTATACACAAAAAGTACACAAACCTGATTATCAACTTAAATATAAGAGCTAAAACTATAAAGCTTTTAGAAGAAAATCTGGGAGAAATCTTTATGAATTTCCTCAATACCAACCATGGAATATTACATTACAAATGAAAACACTTTAGTTCTTTAAGAAAAATCGTGGGTATTCAATACTCTGGTATCTCTTCATAAACTAACAATGTTTCATTTACATTTTCCACTATCTATGACCAGGGAAATTACTGATATTTAAAGTAGATTCCTGCACTGTGTTAATCTTTCTTAACCTTTCACTTCAACTTTCATGCCAATAAACCAACACTGCTGCACATTGTCAACATGAAGATTTGTGCTGCTGTTACAGTCCAGGAGACTGAGAATGCTGAATATAAAATTAATTTTCCTTATCTCTAAGTCATATAGTTTATTTGTAGTATTTTTGAAGAGGGTGGTTAAAATATTTTAAAAATTCTAATCTGCAGTTTTAAAAGATGACGAGACCATATGAATTATAATGATAAAAATGGAAAGACAGTTACCAAAAATATTTGCTTCTCTGTTCATCTTGACAAATAGATGCAACACTTTGACAGCTAATCAACACAGGTTTTCTTTTTTTTCATACTATATCTATCCTGTTCCAGAATGACCTATTAATTTTAATTGCTTTGCTAGGCTCCCATTTAATGGTTCAATGAATATAATACCTTTATGCTTTTCTTTGCATAATGAAGTGGCCAGGTAAGCGAGATAACTTTTTGAAGTTAATATAGCCAAAATATAAATATAGCCAAAATAAAATACAAAATAAAAAAATATATAAAATACAGCAAAAAATTTCAATATTTCAACTTCCCATTACTACTAGTAATAAAACTTATCTAAATTATGTTCATAAACTTACAAATTGGCAATAAAAGTGAGCTTCACTCCACTACAGAAATCTCCTTCAAATCATGCACATTTTTGAAAGTTTATAGTTAGCAAAATGCTCTTTATGATGATATAATGTATTTCTCTTTGTTACATGTTTATGTGGTTTTAAATTATTGTGAAGCCAAGTGATTGCCAATAAACTTAACTTCTACTCAGAGTAAAATGACCAGTAATAACAATTTCAAAAGCATGGAGTTTTCCTACACATTTTTTTCATAGTCTTATTCTATTAAAATGTTGAGATATTTGGCAGCTCTGATATTTTATCAATTTTTTTCTTCTACTAAATACTTTTTAGGGCTTTAATTAGAACTTTCTTATGTTGTCTAGTGAATGTTTTGTTGTTGTTGTTGTTGTTGTCATTGAGAGAGGGTCAGAGATTAACACAACAAAGATAAATTATTCCAGTTGAGACAGAATGAGCCGAGTACCAATATTATTTAGTGAAACATGACAAGATGTGTGTGACATTTTTGATACTATGTATATTTCCTAAATGAGTCTAATATTTTTCACAAACACACACGTGCGCGCGCACACACACATTCATCTTCATAATGCATTAAACAATGAGAGATTTCAAAAACTTAGATAACGTTTCTTATTATCCATTGTGATCTGCAAATTGTATTTCAAAAACTGCCATTTGCCCTTACTTACATCATTTCCTTTATTTTCATAAAATCTATTTTAAAATAATATTACATATGTTTTTCATTTCTTATCCAGAGAATCTCATAACTTTCCTGTTTTATTCCATTTCTATGTATCTTTTCTCTTCTTCCTTCATTGTGCCCATATTACTTGTCCCTATTTAAATGCTGCCTTTTTATCTAGTTCTCATCTTTTATCTATTTTTCTATCTCGCAATATAATATTAAATGCTCATCTTTCTTATTTAACGTTGTCTTATGACTTTGACCTTATTTCACAGCTGGAATTGGATCTTTGTTTTCCTCAGCTAAATTAGTACCATTTCATTTATATGTCTTCTAAAGGACTGTTTCAAATAAAAGCAGTCCTTTGACCACTAAGGCTACAAGGGAGACTTGGTTGTAGAAAACAATTCAGGAAAATTCCTAGGATACCAAAAGATAAAGTACATATAGTTTTGGGTTTTACATTTAAATATTTAATCAATCTTAAGTTATTTTTTGTATATGGTATAAGGAAGAAGTCTAGTTTCAATTTCTGGAAGACAACATTCTGGACATAGGAATGTGAAAAGATTTCATGAGGAAGACACAAGCAATTGCAACAAAAATAAAAATTGACAAATGGGATATACTTAAACTAAAGAGCTTCTGCACAGCAAAGAGAACTATCAACAGAGTAAACAGACAAGCTACAGAATGGGATAAAAATTATGCAAACTATGCATCTGACAAAGTTCTAATATCCAGCATCTGTAAGAAACAACAAATTTACAAGAAGAAAAGCAAACAGCCCTGTTGAAAAGTGGGTAAATGGACGTGAACAGATGCTTTTCAAAAGAAAACATACATGCAGACAACAATCATATGAAAAAAAGCTCAACATCACCGATCATTAGAGAAATGCAAATCCAAACCACAATGAGATACCATCTCACACCAGTCAGAATAGCTATTATTTAAAAGTCACAAAACAATAGATGCTGATGCGGTTGTGGAGGAAAAGGAATGCTTTTACTCTGTGAGAGTGTAAATTAGTTCAACCATTGTAGAACACAGTGTAGTGATGCCTCAAAGACCTAGAGGCAGAAACACCATTCAACCCAGCAATCCCATTAGTGGGTATTATCCAAAGGAATATAACTCATTCCATTATGAAGACACATGCATGTTTATATTCACTGCAGCACTATTCACAATAGCCAAACATGAAATCAAGCTAAATGCCCTTCAGTGATATACTGGATAAAGAAAATGTTGTACATATGCACCATGGGATACTATGCAGCCCTATAAAAAGAACAAGCTCATGTCCTTTGCAGGAACATGGATGGAGCTGACAGACATTATCCTTAGCAAATTAATGCAGGAACAAAAAGCCAAAGAACACATATTCTCACTTGTAAGTGGGAGCTAAATGATGAGAAGAAATGGACACATAGAGTGGAACAACACCCACTGGGGCCTATTGGAGGGTGGGGAGTGGGATAAAGGAAAGTATCAGGAAGAATAACTAATGGGTACTAGACCTAAAACCTGGGTGACAAAATAATTGTACAAAAAACCCCATGACACAAGTTTACCTATATCGCAAATTACCAATATAACAGCGATACCAGCACATGTACCCCTGAAATTAAAACAAAAGCTAAATTTTAAAAAAAGAAAGAAAAAGGTACATATATCTACACAGGTGACCTGTTCTCAAGACTGCCTGTCCCCAAAGAGGCAATAAAGGCAAAGTATGCTGTCCGTTCAGTTCAGTTTGGACTGAATGCCCATTATTCTCAAACACAAAGAGCAAAAAACATCAACAACAACAAAAACTAGATAAAACAACATTAATTATCTAAGATAAGGCACTACTGCTACTGAGCCCTAAACGACACCCAGGATGTCTGGACACTTAATTGCATTCTCTACCAAACTGTATCAGGAAGTCACATAATAAACAGTTACTCTGCATTTTTTGGAGTGCAGAAACACTGAATCATCCACCCTTCATGCCCACCTGTATGTACTCCTATACACAGGTAGGCAACATAGATCCACAAACTTACTCAGTTTTCCCTTTCTGCAAATATATTTATTGTTAGATGTCAGAAAGAGCAATGGGATAATTATTCAGTGATATTAAACCTTTTCTGTACCCTAAAAAGCAGGGAGCCCAGAGAAGAATTCCCTCAGTTTGATGTGACAGCGGCTGCCCTGAGATGGTCAGACACAGAGACCTTTCTCTCTTTCCATTTCCTACCTTGGCCTTAATATAAAAGTCATGTCTTCCAGCACCTCCTTTGCTCTTCCAATCCTTTCCATTTCAAAACAGTGATAAGACTAGGTTTTAAATGTTCTCATCACAAATAAATGATAGATATTTGAGGTGATGAATACACTAATTAACCTGATTTGATCATTCTACCATGTATACATATATTGAAACACCAAATTTTACCCCATAGATACACAAAAATATTATTTATCTAATAAAAATAAAATTAGATAAAGTATATGTTATGACATTGCAGCTCTTATTTTCCTGTAGATGAAGTTATGTTCAGGCTGGCTTTCTAGTTTCCATGCAGCAGCTCTCCCTTCCCTCTCCAGGACCTCCATGCAGACAGGCTGGCTGCCCTTCAGTTTCTCTACCCGCAGAAAAGCAGGTGAGCTCAAGATGGGCGGCTCCCTGGAGGCCTTGCTCTGGTCTTCTTTACATTTTTACCACAGAAGCCTGTATTTGGGTATGTGAGGCACTGGTCTGGCCCATTAATAAAGCTGATGACCCAATTGCTTATTTGACCAGAGTTTTTGGTAAACTAGAGATTTTATTACAACTGGAAACACTAAAACCCTGGAGGCCAACAGTGCACCTTACATTGACCACCACACATGGCAGAATGGAAAGCCCAGAGACCCAACAGCAGTCAGAGCTGGCTGAAATCCCAATTTGGAGACATGGTAATTAGAAAGGTATGTAATCTCAGTCTGGTGTCTTAATTTTAAAATTAGGATAATGCAACTTTGATGGATGTTTTAAAAAACTATTTAAACGTGGTTGTTTTAGATCATCATGATTGTCAAGTGTCTAAAGTAGCACTTGGCGTTATCAGTATCATGGCCAGGGTTTGATAAAAGTAGCCAATTAAATGTGAACTTTAGTTAATCCACATATGCTTGGCAATCCTGCCCATCCCCGTTTGCTACCACGTATTACCTTTGCTAGGGCCTGAATAAGCAATGACCAAGAATTTCAAACAATTTTTTCCTTAGTTTTGTTTTTCAAATCATGAAATAAATCCATGCTTCAAATATAATCTTCAACTATTAAATTGGAGGTAGCTGAATTTTAAATGAACAAAAGCAAGGCAATCTAACAGGTTTTATATGTTAGGAATAATCAGATATAAACATAATCTGAAAAATAAGAACAATTTTGGGGTCCCAAATACATTTCTAAAATCTAAGGCCTTTCATATAACAGGTGGATTTTCACACCAATATTTGGAAGGTAAATGTTGATTCACATGAAACAGATATTTTAACATTTTTTTAGCAGCAAGTTAGTAAATGGTGGTCTATAACTTTAAAATAAAACATTTTGGAAAATTATTTAACTGTATTAAAAGCCAGTTACACTCCACAATGTCATTACATAGTAAGGCATATGAGTGAAATTTACCTATGGCTAAAACGACCATGGCCTATGGGAAGATTTTTGAAAATGAATTCTTTTCTTTTTTTTTTTTTTTTTTTTTTGAGACGGAGTCTCGCTCTGTCGCCCAGGCTGGAGTGCAGTGGCCGGATCTCAGCTCACTGCAAGCTCCGCCCTCTGGGTTTACGCCATTCTCCTGCCTCAGCCTCCTGAGTAGCTGGGACTACAGGCGCCCGCCACCTCGCCCGGCTAGTTTTTTGTATTTTTAGTAGAGACGGGGTTTCACCGTGTTAGCCAGGATGTTCTCGATCTCCTGACCTCGTGATCCGCCCGACTCGGCCTTCCAAAGTGCTGGGATTACAGGCTTGAGCCACCGCGCCCGGCCCCGAAAATGAATTCTTAAAAATTCATATAAAAGGAAAATATTTTTGTTGCAGGATATTTACTAAGATAACAAGAAGCCATCAGCAGAGTTTTTTGCTTTTCCTTTTTCAAGATAAGACAGAAAAGCACATTGAAAAGTATGTTTGAAATTACATTTACTACCAATCTCACTGTAGATTCATGGAATATTACAGGTGAAAATCACTGTAGATTTAATCTAATCTACTGCCTTCATTTTAAAGATAAGGAACATGGTTAAGTGACTTTCTCAAAGCACTAGAACATCACCAAAATATGTACCAACCTGGGTGAATGTTACCACAATGGAAAAGTTACTGCATCTTTCTCCTCCAAATTGGGGTTAGGATCCTACTTAAAAGAAACTAAGGTGATGAAGAACACACATGATCTATTCTTTCATACGTCTTATGTGTCTTGCATAATATAATGGGTCCTTTCTGAATGTAAGCATCAATGCTGAAGGTAAGATGAACTGCTGAGCTTGCTTCACATGGCTGTTCAATGTGGATGGGTGTTTACATGCAGGAAGCAGCTGACAGTGACTTAATCAGAGGTCAAAAACGGCAGCCTGCATGCTGAATCTACCACGGTTTTTTTTTTGGCAACATTTTTATTTTATCAGGTCTGTGTTTGAGATAACAACTCCATCAGAAACTCTAATATTCCAGCTTTACTGCAAAACCACATGGGCCCTTTTACCATGTGGCCCACGCTCCCATGTGGCAAGATTCATTTCATTAAACTAAGCAGTGGTTGATGATTCCCTGATTTTAATGGGACAAAAACTCCCTTATTTACTACAGGATATACCATTTCCTGTTGTATGACACTCATTCAATTATGTCAACTGCCTGGCTTGGCCTGGGTAGTATTTGTGACTATCTGAAAAGATGATCCTATAAATTAATAAAACACTGTACTATAGTCAGTATGACCTTTGATGTTTATCCCAATTCTTTAAGAAGTATAATCTATTATAAAGTGCAGGGGACTCATGATTTTCTCTCTCTCTCTCTCTCTCTCTCTCTCTGTCTCTCTCTCATACATCAATTTGGAAACACCAAGTGTACTATTTCACTGGGTCCTCACAATAACATGGGGGTCAGTTGTATCAGTTGTATAAGCCACATTTTACAGATGAGAGAACGGAGACTTAGAAAGGTAAGATAACTTGCTCATGGCCATAAATTACATGGCAAAGCTGGTGCTCAAAGTCTGGTTTTCTAAGACCAACGGGCATTTAACTGTATCCTGCTGCCTTACCATGTCACCCATTCTAATAATAATGTGTATTTCAATAATGCTTTTAACTTTATCCTTAATAACAATATTAGATTGCAAAGCAAGATTTGTCACATTAAAATTCCTTCATGTATTCATTATTTTTATTGCTCATTTTATAATTTATTTTAAAAATTAGAAATAAATCAAATAATTAACTTGCAATCATACATTGAGGTCATGGAACAATAAGGAACTAGTATTCCTATAGGAGAGAGTCATGTTCTTCATGTTCTTTGTACTTTAGTGTTTTTTGCCTAACACTGTTCTTTCCAGATACTCTAAGGATAATCATAGTTACTATTTATGAAATGACTGCATTTTATTAGGAGCTTTTCATTTTTAAACATTTTTAGTTTTGAAAACAATCCTAAGAGGTGAGTATTGTTATAACTACTTCACAGAGCAGCCAACTGAGATTTGAAGAGAGTAATAAGCCATTTACCTGATTTCACACAACTTGCAATGTGACTTTCTCACATGTGTTTTCAAAAAGTGGAGTCATAACTCTGGGGGTTGTCCAAGTGACTGTCTGTGGCCCATATACAGCAACAAATTAGATATAAGTAAACATACCCACAAGCAAGAGAGGAGAAGTCTCAGAACACGAGCACTTTTGTACCCAGTGCTTTGGGAACACTAAAACTATCATGTGGAGGAGCCCATGCTGCTGTTGGAGAGGCAACGTAGAGGAAAACTGAGGCTCCCTGGCTGATAGCCTGCTGACCACTAGTTCTAGGAGCAAAACCATCCTAAAGTGTTGAATGGATGAACAAACTATGGTGCATGTACAGATGCATTTCACACATACTGATGCACACAGTAACCTATGAATCTCAGATTTTTTTCTGATAAGTGAAAGAAGCCAGACCAAAACACTGCATACTGTAGATGCCATTTATACACCATTATGGAAATGGCAAAAGTACAGGAACAAAGAACACATCAGTAGTTCCAAGGAGTTAGAGATGTGAAAGTGTTAGACTACAGATGGACAATATGAGGAAACTTCAGGGTGCCCATCATAGAACTATTCCGTATGTTGATTGTGGTCACGCTATATAATGTTATGCATTTGCCAAAATTTATAGAACTGTAACTAAAATGAGTAACTTTTCTTGAATATAAATGAAAACGAAATTTTAAAATACTTCCCTTTCCCCACCTTCCCCATGTTAACTGCGAAACTGTGTGAGTTGGTGGATTTCAAAGTGGAATGATCTGGATTATTTAAATACTGGATCTGCATTTTACTATTTGAGTTATTTAAGTAATCATCATTTCTCTGAGTTTCAGTTTATAATATGAAAAATGGAGAAAACAATACCCACCTTAGGCTTCCACATACTCATCTGTGATGGAGTTGAGTCGTACCCTCCAGGGTTATGATGAGAGTTAAATGGGATAATGCTTGCAGAGGGCCTGGCATAAGTAAGTACTCAATAAAGGGAAATGATGATGTTGCAGAGGATTATGATAATGACAATGATGATCTCCATTAGGGAAGCACTCTTTGGAGAGTATTTATTCCTCTGGGAAACTGGGGGGACTCGCACTCCGGATTCTAAATTTACATTGTGTCATCTGTTTATCTAAAAGATCCTCATGTCCTGTAGGTGATGAGACTTTCAACAAATAGAGGGTCCCAAAATGAATAAATTCAGCAGATATCTACTCGACACTTATTACATACAAAACACTATCAAACAGGCGTTCTATGTAGTAATTAAAATGATAATATCTAAGAATTTTTTTACAACAAACTGCAGTGATACCTTATACATCTTTGATTTATACTTGATTTAGGAGGTCCCACTGTAATCATACTCATTACCTCTGAGGTCATCCTTTGGGAACTGCAGTACCTGAACTCTAAAGCTTTATGGAATTCTAGAGTCGCCGCATAATTTTTAAGTGTACACTGCTTATATTATGTCAGTTTCCTTGCCTATAGCAAATTCTTAAAATCAAGAAAAGTGTCTGAGACACAATCTTTGGATCATGCTCAAAATACAATTGACTCTTGAACAATATGGGCTTGATCTGCCTGGGTCCCCCTATATGCATACTTTTTCCAATAAATTTATTTAAAATCATTTTTGAGATTTGTAATAATTTGAAAAAATTCACAGAAGAAAATTGTAGCCTAGAAATATTGAAAAAATTAAGAAAAAATTAGTTATGCTGTGAATGCATATATTTAGATATTTGTCTATTACTATTATAAAATATGTATGAGTCTTTTATAAAAATTTAGCACTTATTGAAACTTAAGCAAACAAACATTTATGGACCATAGATGGCATCATTCAAAGTCAAGAGAAATGTACACAAATGTAAACATGCAATGTTAAATCATAACTGCGTAACGTTAACTATATTAACTACTGCACTACTACAATAAATTCATAGCCACCTCTTATTGCTATCAAGTGTTCTGAGTATCTGCTCAAAATGCCATGTGACACTAATCATCTTCACATGAGAAGTTCATCTCCTCAGTAAATAGTGTATCACAGTAAAAAGTGATCTCCCATAGTTTTGCATATTTTCCATCATATTTACTGCAACACAGTAAACCTTGAGTAGCACCATGGAATCCATACAAAGTGCCACTAGTGATGCTGATGTACCAAGAAGCAGAGAAAAGTTATGAAATTACAAGAAAAAGTTGAATTGCTTGATATGTACCATAGATTGAGGATTGCAGATACGGTTGCCCAACATTTCAAGATAAATAAATCCAGCCCAAGGACCACTGTGGAAAAAAAAAAGAAAATTCATGAAATTGTCACTGTAGCTAAACCAGCAGGTGAAAAAACCTTGTGCTTTTTGCAAAATACATACTCTCTTGTATGGAAAATTTAGCTTTCATGTAGGTGCAGGATTGCTATAAGAAAGTCATACCTATAGACGCTAAATGATTTGAGAAACAGAACGGTCATTAGATGACAACTTAAAGCAAAAGGAAGGTGAAGGACCAAAAGTTGGAGAATTTAATGCCAGAAAAGGATGGTTTGATAATTTTAGAAAAGCACTTGGCTTAAAAAACTGTCAAGATAACAGAAGAAGCATGTTCTTCCAACCAAAAGGCAGCAGCAGTTTCAAGGTGCCACTAAGATAATCATTGAGGAGAAACATCTGCCTGAACAGGTTTTTAATGTGGACAAAAGTGCCCTATTCTAGAAACAAAAGCTACAAAGAACATTTATTAGTATGAAATAAAAGTGAGCACCAGGATCTAATGCAGGAAGGAAGAGGCTAATTCCATTTTTTTTGGCAAATGTAGTTGGGTTGATGACCAGGAGTCCCCTTATCTACAAAGTTGCTAACTCCAAGCATTCAAGGGAAAAGATAAACACCAGCTTTCAGTCTTTTAGTCATACAAAAAGGCCTAAACAATGAGAATCATTTTTCTGGATTGGTTCCGTCAATGCTTTGTCCCTCAAGTGAGGAAGTACTTTGCCAGTAGGGGACTGTCTTTTAAAGTTATTTTGGTATTGAGTAATGTCTCCAGTCACCCAAAACCCTTTGAGTTCAACAACAAAGTCACAGAAGTGATCTACTTCCCCCCAAACACAATGTCTCCAATTCAGCCTCTGGATCAGAGGATTGTAAGGACCTTTGAGGTTCATTAAACATGGTACACTATGGAAAGGATTGTCAACACTATGGAAGAGAACCCTGACAGAACATCATGAAAGTCCATGAAGATTACACCATCAAAGTGGCCATCATTATTATAGAAAAAGCTGTGTTCAGATGTTGCACATGACTTCACCGGATTTGCGACAGAGCCAATCAAGGAAACTGTGAAAGAAATTTTGGATATGGCAAAAAGGTGGAGGGTGAAGGGTTTCAAAATATAGATATTGGAGAAATTAAAGAGCTAACAGCCACCACACCAGAGGAGAAGACAACTTGAAGATAAGAGCTTCCAAACCAGTGCCAGACAATGAAGAAGGAGACACAGAAGAAGCAGTGCCAGAAAACGAATTGACATTAGACAAATTGGAAGAAGGGTTCCAATAATTAAAGGTTGCTTTTACTTCATTTATGACTTGAACCCTTCTTTGATATGGTTAATGAGACTAAAGAAAGTGGTGGAAGAAAGTTTGGTATAATATAGAAACATATTTAGAGAAATGAAAAGCAAAAAGACAGAAATTATTATGTATTTCTGTAAAATTATACCAATTTCTGTAAAATTATGCCTGCCTCTAGTTCCACTTCCTCCACCTTTTCCACCTCTGCCACCTCTGAGACAGCAAGATCAACCCTTACTTTGCCTCCTTTTCTTCAGCTCACTCAATGTGAAGGTGAGAAGGATGAAGACCTTTATTAGGACCCACGTAATGAATAGTAAACATATTTTCTCTTCTTTATGATTTTCTTAATAACATTTTGTTTTCTCTAACTTACTTTATTGCATGCAAAATAACTGTATACACTATACAGTCATACTATACAAGATGCAAATGTGTTAATTGACTGTTTATATTAACCATAAGCCTTCCAGTCAACAGTAGGATATGAGTAGTTAAGATTTTGAAGAGTCAAAATTTATATTTGGATTTTCAACCGTGCAGGGCCCCAGTTTCCCTAATTCCTGGGTTGCTCAAGGATCGGCTATACTAAAACAAAGTGCTAGCCCACATCTGAATGCTGTGCAGTCCCAAAAGACAGAGGGCATTACTTTAGTAGAAGGAGCAAGGAGGAGTCTCCAGCACTGTGACTCCTCCAACCAAAGAACTTTTAAACTTAGAATTGATGGAATTTAACCAGAAGTTAGAAAAAGGAAAAAGTAGCCTATACATGCAGATTGGTAAAAATATTAAGAAGATATTCATGCCTAGGGAAGAACTCATTGAGAGTTACACAGTCACTGATATTAACCAATTATCATGTATTGGAAAGAACATTAAGCTAGTAGCTTTCATGTAGGTAGGAGAACTGAGTAGTTGTTAGGAGAACTGAGTAGTAGTTTCTAGTAGTTAGGAGAACTGAGTTCTAGTCTTGTCTGCAGATCAAAGTCTCTCCACTCCATCTATCAGAGTCCTAGACTGGAGTGAGTCTATTCAATGAAACTATTTAGAAAACCGGCCATTTTACCTACTATGGGGCAGGCTTTGGGAAAAGATGTGCCTTTATGTGGCTAAACACCACCTAATTTCCTTGTTCTAATATACATATGTATATGTGTGTGTATGTATCTATATCAAAAGTACCATCTAGTCAAACAGTACATTCTAAACCTAAAGCATAAGCTTGACTTTCAAGGGTAGAGAAGAAAATAGTAAAGGGCATCCCTTTATAAAGAAGATTTAAATGCGTAATCAATGATTTAGGCTAAGAGTAAAATTTTGGCTTGAATTTGATGGACAGGATAAAAATGTCTTGGTGAATGGAGAAGAAAACTGATTCTCAGTATTTTAAAAAGTCTTCATACAAAGAAAAATAGGTAAAAATTTTAATTACTGGAGAACTTATCAATGACAAGGGAAGGAAAAAGCAAACTGATTAATGATCCATGCATTCAGAAACAATAAAGAGTCTTGGAAAATATGGAAATAATACTTTATTCACTTTTATGATTCTGGAAAATGTAATATGAAATAAAGTATAGTTAATTTATGTTTTTAATTGGAAAACCAAGTAATTTATATTTTTTAAAGCGGGGATACTCAAAAGTACATCACAATGGGTTTTCTCAATAGACCCCATAAGAAGTAAATTATAAAGTCCCCATTTGTGCTTCACAGGGAAAAAAAAATCCATTACCATTTTCTCTTTACTGGCATAATAGTTCTTCAGAATGGCTTACAACCGAGCTTATATTTCACACATGAATGTTTGATTGAATTCACCTGTTGTGATCTGCTTTAAGTGCCCACATTTTCAGTATGAGCTGTAGATTGCCAAGCCAAAGCTTTTATAACATTTTAAAGTAATTCAAGAGCTTTTCCTTTGTTTTATTCGCACTTGAATATTAAACAGTAATTACTCAAATTTGGAAACTCGAAGGTTGACTTATCTTCGAGTTTGCAGGGAGCTTGCTTATCTAACAAACTTTAGACGACCTTTTCTACCACTTTCCTGCAACAAGGCATTCCTAGGACCAGCACAGGAGACATTCAGCCCTGTTTACTGTCATTTCTGGCAAAGCTCTGACACAGGCATATGCTCAGTACCTGGGGTGGTTAGGGCCTTGAGTGCTTAAGACTAGTACTGGAAATTGGGGCATGCACCTGCTGGATTATCTAATGAACCAGAAAAAAACTGAAATGTTTCAGTCTTTCTTCCCATTGGCACCTGATAGGAGAAAGAGATGAGAAAGCCCATTATGTATACAAGAGTGGTATTCCACGAGGGACAGAGAGAGCTAGACTTATAGCAAAAGATTCTAGAGGTCCACGTGGTTGTCTAAGTTATCCTATTGAGACATAAGAATTTGTTCATTTATCCTTTGAAAATGCAAACTATTTATTAAATAAAAAATCTTCTCATAACATCCTAGCTTGTAGTAAAGGCTACATTGTCTGTATTTCATTATTTAGGCAGAAGTCTGCCTAAGCTATTTCAAACAAATACATATTAACAATGTTAACATACAATACACATTAAAATACTAGTTACCAACCCCTTTATCAATCTATAGGCACTTTTCCTTAAATACACTGAATTGCCTCAGACATGAGATATAATGACAAGGACATTTATTTTGATTCAGTTTCCAGCTCTGTCACCTGCTGAGCCCTGCCTGAGCCTCTTTATCCTCACCTGTAATATGAAAATGTGAAGAATGCCTATTATTTATAGTCAGTTTGAAGAGGTAAACTATGTAGGGGTCCCTAGTGGAAAGTCTGTCCTGAAAAAAATGAAGGCTCCTTTTTCCTATGTGTATTAGTCTGTTCTCATGCTGCTGTGAAGAAATACCAGAGACTGGGTAATTTACAAAGAAAATAGGTTGAATTGACTTACAGTTCTGCATAGCTTGGGAGGCCTCAGGAAACTTACAATCATAGCAGAAGACACTTCTTTACAGGATGGCAGAAGAGAGAATGAGTACAAGCAGGGAAAATGCCAGACTCTTGTAAAACCATCAGATCTCATGAGAACTCACTCACTCTTATGAGAACAGCATAGTGGAAAATGCCCCCATGGTTCAATTACCTCTCATGGGGTCCTTCCCACAACACATGGGGACTATGGAATTACAATTCAAGATGAGATTTGAGTGGGGACACACTAAGCCAAACCATATAATTCCACCCCTGGCCCCTCACAAATCTCATGTCCTCACATTTCAAAACAAAATCATGACCTTTCCACAGTCCCCAAAAGTCTTAACTCATTCCAGTATTGACTCAAAAGTCCAAGTCCAAAGTCTCATCTGAGACAAGGCAAGTCTCTTCTGCCTATGAGCCTGTAAAATCACTGGCAAGTTAGTTACTTCCTAGATACAATGGGGGTACAGGTATTGGATAAATACACCCACTACAAATGGGAGAAATTGGATAAAACAAAGGGGCTACAGGCCCCATGTAAGTCCAAAATCCAACAGGGTAATCATTAAACCTTAAATTTCCAAACTTATCTCCCTTGACTCCATGTCTCACATCCATGTCACACTGATGCAAGAGATAGGTTCCCACAGCCTTGGGCAGCTCTACCCCTGTGGCTTTGTGTGCTACAGCCCCCCTCCAGGCTGCTTTCACAGGCTGGCATTGAGTGTCTGGGGATTTTCCAGGCACAAGGTGAAAACTGTTGGTAGATCTATCATTCTGGGCTCTGGAGGACGATGGCCCTCTTCTCAGAGTTCCACTGTGTAGTGCCCTAGTGGGAACTTTGTGTGGGGGCTCTGAACCCACATTTCCCATCTGTACTGCACTAGCAGAGGTTTTCCATGAGGACTCCATCCCTGCAGCAGACTTCTGCCTGGATATTCACACATTTCCATACATCCTCTGAAATCTAGGTGGAGGTTCCCCAACCTCAATTCTTGTCTTGTGTGTACCCACAGGACCAACACCACATGAAAGCTGTCAAGGATTGGGGCTTGTACTCCCTGAAGCAATAGCCTGAGCTGTACCTTGGCCCCTTTTAGCCTATGCTGGGACACAGGGCACTAAGTCCCAGGACTGCACACAGCAGGGGTGCCCTGGATCTGGCCCAGGAAATCACTTTTCCGTCCTAGGCCTCCAGGCCTGTGATGGGAAGTGATGCCGCAAAGCTCTCTGACATGCTCTGGAAACATTTTCCCCTTTTCTTGGTATTAGCATTTGGCTCCTTATTACTTATGCAAATTTCTGCAGCTGGCTTGAATTGAATTTGTCTTTTCTACTGCATTGTTAGGCTGAAAATTTGTCAAACTTTTATGATCTGTCACCTCTTGAATGCTTTGCTGCTTAGAAATTTCTTCTGTCAGATGTGCTAAATCATCTCTCTCGAGTTCAAAGTTCCACAGAGCTCTCGGGAAGAGGCAACATGCTGCCAGTCTCTTTGCATAGCAAGAGTGACCTTTACTCCAGTTCCCAACAAGTTCCTCATCTCCGTCTGAGACCACCTCAGCCTGGATTTCGTTTTTCATGTCACTATCAGCATTTTGGTCAAAGAAATTCAACAAGTCTCTAAAATGTTCCCAACTTTTCCACATTTTCTTGTCTTCTTCTGAGCCCTCTAGACTGTTTCAACCTCTGCCTGTTACTCAGTTCCAAAGTCACTTTCACATTTTGAGTATCTTTATAGCAACACCCCATCTCTGGTATCAATTTGTTGTATTAGTCCATTCTCACATTGCTATGAAGCAATACCCAGAACAGGGTAATTTATAAAGAAAAGAGGTTTAATTGACTCATATTTCTACATAGCTGGGAAGGCCTCAAGAAACTTATAATCATGGTGGAAAGTATCTCTCCACAGGGTGGCAGGAGAAAGAATGAGTGCAAGCAGGGGAAATGCCAGACTCACAAAACCGTCAGATCTCATGAGAACTCACTCAGTATCATGAGAACAGCATGGGGGGAATCACCCCCATGTTTTAATAACCTCCCACCAGGTCCTTCCCACAACTTGTGGGAATTACGGGATTATAATTAAAGACGAAATTTGGTTGGGGACAGAAATCTAAACCATATCACCACGCTACACTTAAAGCCCATTATTTTGTATTTTCTACTCCATGAAGGCAATAACAATGTGTTAGTGCATTAATGCTGTTCATATACTTGAAAACAACTGAAACCTCACCTTTACTCTTACACTCAAAATGGTTCTGAGAGTCAAACCATTTAAAAGAAGAATAAGACTTTAATCATTTTAAGAGCCTAAATAAGCTCTTAATAAATAAGAGAATTTTGGAGGTTTTATTTGAAGAAAGAATAAAGAGTAGAGGAAAAAGCTGTGTTTATGTATATGAAATTATGCATCTCTCTGTGTGTATAGGAAATACAAAGAAACAAAGAGGGAAGAATTTGTTTAAAAGAAGAGGCATATTTTTCAGCAATCAACATTTTTTTTCATAGCAGAAATGAAAACCCAGTTCTAATTAAATGCGAATTAGGCAGTAAAATGTGCTTTTAGTCTATTGTTAATTTTCCATTACATTAACCTTCTCATCAAAACTTAATGTTTATGTACTAAAGTTTTTCATTGAACTTCTTGAACTTCATGAAAAAAAGTTTAGAATGCTTTATCTGCATACAATGTAAGTCTTCCTACAGGGGTTATTTTTTGTTTTATATAGAAAAATCAAAATATATATAAAGTCAGTACAAAGTATCTATTGTGACTTAATTATCTTCCACAGAGGATTGATTCTAGATAAGAGAATATGATTATATGTAAATTTACCAATACCTAGAGAAAAGTTTTTTTTATATTTACTAAATTATCCTACAATGGCCTAAACAACTCCGATTTACCTAAACAATAGAATATAAACATATTTGCATTTTTAATCCCCATGATATGATCCCCTGGCTGGACATTTGGATATAGAAGATTGAGAGACAGTTATTACAGCTTCATATTAGGAAACTTGAGTTGCAACTGAGATAAGTACCTAGAGAAAATGATACTATGTCACAGAGAGCAAGGTAGACAGGCCAAGATACAGAGTGGTCCTAGACAGGTGCAAGCACCTGTGGACTAAGAAGGACTCACTTGGGAGTCCCTATCACAGAAAATCTGTTTTTCAAAGGTGAGAATTTTAGTTCTTGAAAACACTAGCAGACTAGAGACAGCATTTAGATGATAAGCTGGTGTCAGAATAGATGGAGATGTACAAGTAAGGCCTGGGCCCATTTCATGAAAAGAATTAAGTTCAGGATTAAGGCAAGGAAAGAAGCTAGAGCATTTAGGTCATCAGGGAAAGTCTTTCTGCAGAGAGTAACATTTTTTAAATTCCATGTTAGGTGTTAGTCATTAAAATTCCATTCATACACCACAGTGTTTCCCATGCATGAAGGATCTGCAAACATAAAGCACATACATTCAGGAATAAGTCAGAGAAGCTCTCTGTGTCTGGGAGAACTCTCTGGGGTAGGAAGTTCTCATAGCCCAGCATAGTGCTCCTCACTCCTAATACAAATTGCAGTTCAACATTTTACATTTTATTGGAACAATTTTCATTAGTGACTGCAAATGAGCATCATTAGGAGAGAGACTGTGTCTCTTCTTCTCTTTGTCTTCCCAGCAGCTAACATAGTGCCTGACAGAAAGTTAAGAACTCCAAGTAAGAACTCCTTAAGTGAACAAAAGCAAGTAGAATATAAAGGAAAGAACAGGTTGAAACTGCTGCAAACAAATGACTCAGAACAGCAGCATCAAGGTCTGTGGACTGAAGTTTTGTCAAATAGAATCCTGAGAATTTCTTCTTAAACATATATTCAATTAGAATTTTAGGAGTACATGTAAATTAAGCATTTTAATATCATTAAAGACTCTTTTTGTAACTGGTTTTCTTATATCCCATATAATCTGTCCAGGCAGTAGGGTGTGTTCTGAGCATATGAATGCACCTTATGAAATGTCATCTTCTGTCTCTCTGATTGGTAATTTAGATAGTAGAATTAACATTTGACAGTCCTAAATATAATACTAGTGTTTACTCTTATGAATCAAAAAATCAATAGAAGTTCAGAATGGCTAAATATATGAAATGTGGGCTCATGGATACTAAGTAGCCCAAACTATGTCTAAATCAGCTCTGTCTGACTCTCAGGTCTGAGCTGTCCCTCCAGCACACGACCTTGAATGATTGTCATGGCCTGTGGTTCAGATTTATTCATTTCCAGGGTGTGCTATCAGTGGGTTTCAGACATGTTTTCAAAGGAAAAACCTGCAGTGCTTATCAATATTGATATACAGCATTTGAATTGTACTTCATAGTGTTCATGGACCTTATACAATTGATCTTCACACTATGTGAAGAACATAGGCCTGATGACATCGGTCCCATTAATAGGTGACCGATTCAAATATCTGAGTTTAAATGGCATGCGTATGATCCAGCAGCTGGTGAGTAAAAAAGCTGATCTGGTTAATTCAAAATGTATGAGGTTGACTTTGAATTCAATATTGAGAATAATCAATTTGTTTCAAATAATGCATCTTCATTAAAGTAGTGTGGATTATTTAATTTGGTTTAGAGGAACAGAGCATTGACACACATAAGAAGTCCTGAAAATAAAATAATTAAAGATTAACAACACACAAAGAAAGAAGCAAAAATTGTGCAAATGTTACCACAAAATTGTACAGCTCTTTTTATGTGCATATGGGATTTAGTTGTGGTTATCTTTTCCCAAGTTCAATATCATATGTTCAAAAGATCCACTTTGTTCCAAATAAATGGACTAGGTAGATAATATGCTATAACATTACAGACTAATGTTTAGTTAACATAGCCAATTTTAACACACATTTGTTTGAATTTCTATTGATTTGGGCTTTGCCAGATTTACTTCAATCCTTCAGTCCTCCCCTAACCCTGCTAGAATTGTTTAATTTGCCAAGATTTCCTTTAATAGTTAAACAATGTGAAGCTATTAAGTAAACCATGAAAATCGACTGTATCAATGTGCAATTTGCCACCAAGAAGCTTTCATTTCATGGTTCGCACTCACAGTTGAAACCTAGAAGCCACCTTCTTAGGAGGGAAAATGCTTCTTATTTTGATTAAAGCTGACAAACCATCTTCCTTAGCCTGGACTCCTGAATTCTCAGGAAACTGATGTACTGCATCACTCCTGCAGAAGCCAACACATAATTTGAACTTCATTTGCCAATTTATGCTAACTAGAGTTAGGCTGCAATTGCCAGTAGTTATGAATATTCTTAGTCTTTGCAGAAGTTCTACTACAGTCTAGTAATGAAAATACTTTAAATGGAATTTTGAGTGAATAGCACTAGCTAAACATGACTTAACTCCAGAGATGGCCACAAACCCTTCTCATTTTAAGAACTGTGTTTTAATTGTCTTTCCGAGGTCAAGAAATATAATTTCTTTCTTTTTCTTTTCTCTTTTTTTTCTTTTTTTTTTTTTTTTTTTTTTTTTTTGGAGATGGAGTCTTGCTCTGTCACCCAGGCTGGAGTGCAGTGGTGCAATCTTGGCTTACTGCAACCGCTGCCTCCCAGGCTCAAGTGATTCTTCTGCCTCAGCCTCCCAAGTTGCTAGGACTACAGGTGCCCACCACCACGCCAGGCTGATTTTTTGTATTTTAGTAGAGACGGGGTTTCACCATGTTGCCTAGGTTGGTCTCAAACTCCTGAGCTCAGCCTGCCTCAGCCACCCAAAGTGCTAGGATTACAGACATGGGCCACCGCGCCTGGCCAAGAAGTATAATTTCTACAGAGGGTATTGGGATTCAGTCTACAACTTATTGAAGTGACAGTGCACACCTTTGTGATAAGAAAGTACATTTGTTGATGGACTGCTGCAATTAATGGCAACTCATTTTCTTCAGTGCAATAGATGTGTAACTTTAATCTTCGTTTAAGTGTTTGACTTGCTTTGCTTGCCTTGCAACCTTACATCAAATGATCCATTATTTCAACTATAAAGGTCTTTCATGGGACCTAAACTGTAAATCTGAAATAACGTCTCAAAAAAACCTTGGTTTGGAAGTGTTCTAAATTTCCAAACTGGCAGAGTATAAATAAGGCATAAGAGCAAAACAGATCAGTATAATCTCTCCTCACTCAGTGAGAATAAAGGTATCCGAAAATATTGGTAGACAGTCAAGATTTCTCATATTTTCTCTAAGAACTCTTAACAATTATGAAATCATACAGCTATTTCGAATAAAGTTAGTAGAATTTCAGTCTAGAAATCTTAAAAAGAAAACTTGGCCAGGAAGACTTTAAAACACATATTTTATTCATTTGATGGTAGAGCTATCAACATAAAATATTTTTTATTTTAAGAAATGTGTCTAAAATTTGGCAGTCCTTTAGAGTAACCTCTATTTATCCAAACCAAAAAGGGATAATATTTGGGATGAAATGTAGCACTTTACACAGATCCTGGCACTTAACTACCTCGAATAGCTTCATAATGCCTCTCTTTCTGGTGATATTTTTGAATAACCCAAGACTATTTTCTCAAGTTAATTTTCTAGAAGTAGACATCCTGAGTCAAAGGAAATATACAAATTCAGCAATTGTTAAAAATGTTTTGCAAAGTTGTTTTGCAGAATTTGCTTGTCCTACTGGTAGGTGTAAGAATGTTCTTTCTTTTCTAAAGGAAAACCAACAATAGAAAATATAATTTTTTAAAATGCCTGCAAAAAGAGAGAGAAGGGACTGTTAAGTGGTTTATTTTAAAAACAAAATGTGAAAGAAATAAAGGCAGAGATAAGCAAGAGGTCATGGTTAGCTTTGTATTCTGTATCAGCTTTTCTGCTATTTTGATTTTCTTAATTGTAAATAAAGTGAAGGTAAATAATCTAAGGAAAGATAAAAATTATATGAAATACTCTACTACAGTTTAGCCAATCTCCAGAATTATTCGGTGGACTAACATTCAAGGGGACTTTTAAGTCACACATCACTAACAAAATATTTAAGTACTTAGAATCCCAATAGTCACTTGAAACTTACATAAAGGTACATTTTTTTTGCCTGTTTATTGAAAGATTTGTGAGAAAAAATAATACATGCACAAAAATGGGAGTCGAAGAAAGAAAACACATAAATTCTCCCTTTCAATTTTAGAAGACACAGTATTTTTTCTGGTGCCGAAAACTATAGCAGTAATTTCTTAAGTCTAATAGGTTCCAACAGTTCCTTAGGGATAAATAAAGAGCAGTATAGCACCATGAGCTGTACATATTCATCTAAAAATTTTCATTTGTACTCAAATTAAATTGCAGCTAAACCACTTTGGGAAGGCAAACACTTTGGAGACAAACACTGGCGGCACTACAGTATAGATGAGAATTCAACTTGAGTTTAGCAGTTTCCAAGAGGTAGAGCCTATATTTTCACTTGTCAGAAATTCCACCAGAATGTCCTGACTGGTCATATCAAAACCAAATCCTATCAATACTCAATCAGCTTTCCCTCATGGAAGCCTCATGTGAGCAGTCTACTCCCAGTTTCTCATATTTTTCATACAACTATATTTTAGGTCTCATAAATTTATCTTTCTAGGGTTTAGATGAACTAAAATTGGAAGGAAATTGAAGTCCCAGCATTTACTCAATATTCTCAATCTAATTTATTAAGAACAATTGTTGATACGATTGCTCACAGGCACACACATAAACACTCTTAACTCAGTATTTGTTTTTACACCCAGATTACAAATATAACGTATTAGTATACTCTTTTCATTTTTGTACTGTCCTTTTGTTATTTTGAATTCCCTTTGAAGACATATATTTTCCATTAAAAAATTAAGACATAATTAACATAACAGTAAAATTCACTCATTTTAGTGGATAGTTTTGCAAGTTGTAATAAATGCATATAGTCCAATTACCTCTACCACAATCAAGATAAGGAATATTTCCATTAATTTCCCAAATTCCTCTGTGCTCCTTTGCAGTCAGTCCCTCCTCATTAATTCCTGACAAGCACTTTTCCTATAGTTTTGACTTTCCAGAGTAGCATATAAAAGGAATCATACACTATGTAGTCTTTTGGGTCTAGCTTCTGTTACTTAGCACATGCCTTTGGGATGCATCAATTTTGCTCTCAATATCAGAAGTTCATTCCTGTATTTTGATGAATAGTATTTCATTGTGTAGACATATCATTCTCTATCCATTCCAAAATTGAAGAACATTTGAGTTACGAAACCACATTTTTATGTGTCCTTTTTTCCTTCATTTACAATTATGTGTTCAAACTTTCCATTTGTAGATCACAGTTAAACTATGTTTCCTTTTAAAGCTTCTGGCATGTGGATTACATTTATCTTTACTCTGGATTTTAAAAAAAACCTTCTGGTAATTGTTTTTATGGCATTCTCCTGTTATTGTAAACTTGAAGGTACACACTTCTTTCAAATGTTACCATCACTTCCACATTTAAAAGTTGTATTTCTGAGCCTCGAGCAAGATGGCCGAATAGGAACAGCTCCAGTCTCCAACTCCCAGCACGAGCGACACAGAAGACCGGTAAGACCGGTGATTTCTGCATTTTCAACTGAGGTACTGGGTTCATCTCACTGGGGAGTGCCAGACGATCGGTGCTGGTCAGCTGCTGCAGCCCGACCAGCGAGAGCTGAAGCAGGGCAAGGCATTGCCTCACCTGGGAAGCACAAGGGGGAAGGGAATCCCTTTTCCTAGCCAGGGGAACTGAGACACACAACACCTGGAAAATCGGGTAACTCCCACCCCAATACTGCGCTTTAAGCAAACAGGCACACCAGGAGATCATATCCCACACCTGGCCGGGAGGGTCCCACACCTACGGAGCCTCCCTCATTGCTAGCACAGCAGTCTGTGATCTACCGGCAAGGCAGCAGCGAGGCTGGGGGAGTGGCGCCCGCCATTGCTGAGGCTTAAGTAGATAAACAAAGCCACTGGGAAGCTCGAACTGGGTGGAGCTCACAGCAGCTCAAGGAAACCTGCCTGTCTCTGTAGACTCTACCTCTGGGGACAGGGCACAGTAAACAATAACAAACACAGCAGAAAACTCTGCAGACGCAAACGACTCTGTCTGACAGCTTTGAAGAGAGCAGTGGATCTCCCAACACAGAGGCTGAGATCTGAGAAGGGACAGACTCCCTGCTCAAGTGGGTCCCTGACCCCTGAGCAGCCTAACTGGGAGACATCCCCCACTAGGGGCAGTCTGACACCCCACACCTCACAGGGTGGAGTACACCCCTGAGAGGAAGCTTCCAAAGCAAGAATCAGACAGGTACACTCGCTGTTCAGAAATATTCTATCTTCTGCAGCCTCTGCTGCTGATACCCAGGCAAACAGGGTCTGGAGTGGACCTCAAGCAATCTCCAACAGACCTACAGCTGAGGGTCCTGACTGTTAGAAGGAAAACTATCAAACAGGAAGGACACCTACACCAAAACCCCATCAGTACATCACCATCATCAAAGACCAGAGGCAGATAAAACCACAAAGATGGGGAAAAAGCAGGCCAGAAAAGCTGGAAATTCAAAAAATAAGAGCGCATCTCCCCCGGCAAAGGAGCGCAGCTCATCGCCAGCAACGGATCAAAGCTGGACGGAGAATGACTTTGACGAGATGAGAGAAGAAGGCTTCAGTCCATCAAATTTCTCAGAGCTAAAGGAGGAATTACGTACCCAGCGCAAAGAAACTAAAAATCTTGAAAAAAAAGTGGAAGAATTGATGGCTAGAGTAATTAATGGAGAGAAGGTCATAAACGAAATGAAAGAGATGAAAACCATGACACGAGAAATACGTGACAAATGCACAAGCTTCAGTAACCGACTCGATCAACTGGAAGAAAGAGTATCAGCGATTGAGGATCAAATGAATGAAATGAAGCGAGAAGAGAAACCAAAAGAAAAAAGAAGAAAAAGAAACGAACCAAGCCTGCAAGAAGTATGGGATTATGTAAAAAGACCAAATCTACGTCTGATTGGGGTGCCTGAAAGTGAGGGGGAAAATGGAACCAAGTTGGAAAACACTCTTCAGGATATCATCCAGGAGAACTTCCCCAACCTAGTAGGGCAGGCCAACATTCAAATCCAGGAAATACAGAGAACGCCACAAAGATACTCCTCGAGAAGAGCAACTCCAAGACACATAATTGCCAGATTCACCAAAGCTGAAATGAAGGAAAAAATCTTAAGGGCAGCCAGAGAGAAAGGTTGGGTTACCCACAAAGGGAAGCCCATCAGACTAACAGCAGATCTCTCGGCAGAAACTGTACAAGCCAGAAGAGAGTGGGGGCCAATATTCAACATTCTTAAAGAAAAGAATTTTAAACCCAGAATTTCATATCCAGCCAAACTAAGTTTCATAAGTGAAGGAGAAATAAAATCCTTTACAGACAAGCAAATGCTTAGAGATTTTGTCACCACTAGGCCTGCCTTACAAGAGACCCTGAAGGAAGCACTAAACATGGAAAGGAACAACCAGTACCAGCCATTGCAAAAACATGCCAAAATGTAAAGACCATCGAGGCAAGGAAGAAACTGCATCAACTAACGAGCAAAATAATCAGTTAATATCATAATGGCAGGATCAAGTTCACACATAACAATCTTAACCTTAAATGTAAATGGACTAAATGCTCCAATTAAAAGACACAGACTGGCAAACTGGATAAAGAGTCAAGACCCATCAGTCTGCTGTATTCAGGAGACCCATCTCACACGCAGAGACATACATAGGCTCAAAATAAAGGGATGGAGGAAGATTTACCAAGCAAATGGAGAACAAAAAAAAGCGGGGGTTGCAATACTAGTCTCTGATAAAACAGACTTTAAACCATCAAAGATCAAAAGAGACAAAGAAGGCCATTACATAATGGTAAAGGGATCAATTCAACAGGAAGAGCTAACTATCCTAAATATATATGCACCCAATACAGGAGCACCCAGATTCATAAAGCAAGTCCTTAGAGACTTACAAAGAGACTTAGACTCCCATACAATAATAATGGGAGACTTCAACACTCCACTGTCAACATTAGACAGATCAACGAGACAGAAAGTTAACAAGGATATCCAGGAATTGAACTCATCTCTGCAGCAAGCAGACCTAATAGACATCTATAGAACTCTCCACCCCAAATCAACAGAATATACATTCTTCTCAGCACCACATCGCACTTATTCCAAAATTGACCACATAATTGGAAGTAAAGCACTCCTCAGCAAATGTACAAGAACAGAAATTGTAACAAACTGTCTCTCAGACCACAGTGCAATCAAACTAGAACTCAGGACTAAGAAACTCAATCAAAACAGCTCAACTACATGGAAACTGAACAACCTGCTCCTGAATGACTACTGGGTACATAACGAAATAAAGGCAGAAATAAAGATGTTCTTTGAAACCAATGAGAACAAAGATACAACATACCAGAATCTCTGGGGCACATTTAAAGCGGTGTGTAGAGGGAAACTTATTGCACTAAATGCCCACAAGAGAAAGCAGGAAAGATCTAAAATTGACACTCTAACATCACAATTAAAAGAACTAGAGAAGCAAGAACAAGCACATTCAAAAGCTAGCAGAAGGCAAGAAATAACTAAGATCAGAGCAGAACTGAAGGAGATAGAGACACAAAAAACCCTCCAAAAAATCAATGAATCCAGGAGTTGGTTTTTTGAAAAGATCAACAAAATTGACAGACCACTAGCAAAACTAGTAAAGAAGAAAAGAGAGAAGAATCAAATCGACGCAATTAAAAATGATAAAGGGGATATCACCACTGACCCCACAGAAATACAAACTACCATCAGAGAATACTATAAACACCTCTACGCAAATAAACTGGAAAATCTAGAAGAAATGGATAATTTTCTGGACACTTACACTCTTCCAAGACTAAACCAGGAAGAAGTTGAATCCCTGAATAGACCAATAGCAGGCTCTGAAATTGAGGCAATAATTAATAGCCTACCAACCAAAAAAAGTCCAGGACCAGATGGATTCACAGCTGAATTCTACCAGAGGTACAAGGAGGAGTTGGTACCATTCCTTCTGAAACTATTCCAATCAATACAAAAAGAGGGAATCCTCCCTAACTCATTTTATGAGGCCAACATCATCCTGATACCAAAGCCTGGCAGAGACACAACAAAAAAAGAGAATTTTAGACCAATATCCCTGATGAACATCGATGCAAAAATCCTCAATAAAGTACTGGCAAACTGGATTCAGCAACACATCAAAAAGCTTATCCACCATGATCAAGTGGGCTTCATCCCTGGGATGCAAGGCTGGTTCAACATTCGCAAATCAATAAACATAATCCAGCATATAAACAGAACCAAAGACAAGAACCACATGATTATCTCAATAGATGCAGAAAAGGCTTTTGACAAAATTCAACAGCCCTTCATGCTAAAAACGCTCAATAAATTCGGTATTGATGGAACGTACCTCAAAATAATAAGAGCTATCTATGACAAACCCACAGCCAATATCATATTGAATGGGCAAAAACTGGAAAAATTCCCTTTGAAAACTGGCACAAGACAGGGATGCCCTCTCTCACCACTCCTATTCAACATAGTGTTGGAAGTTCTGGCTAGGGCAATTAGGCAAGAGAAAGAAATCAAGGGTATTCAGTTAGGAAAAGAAGAAGTCAAATTGTCCCTGTTTGCAGATGACATGATTGTATATTTAGAAAACCCCATTGTCTCAGCCCAAAATCTCCTTAAGCTGATAAGCAACTTCAGCAAAGTCTCAGGATACAAAATTAATGTGCAAAAATCACAAGCATTCTTATACACCAGTAACAGACAAACAGAGAGCCAAATCAGGAATGAACTTCCATTCACAATTGCTTCAAAGAGAATAAAATACCTAGGAATCCAACTTACAAGGGATGTAAAGGACTTCTTCAAGGAGAACTACAAACCACTGCTCAGTGAAATCAAAGAGGACACAAACAAATGGAAGAACATACCATGCTCATGGATAGGAAGAATCAATATCGTGAAAATGGCCATACTGCCCAAGGTAATTTATAGATTCAATGCCATCCCCATCAAGCTACCAATGAGTTTCTTCACAGAATTGGAAAAAACTGCTTTAAAGTTCATATGGAACCAAAAAAGAGCCCGCATCTCCAAGACAATCCTAAGTCAAAAGAACAAAGCTGGAGGCATCACGCTACCTGACTTCAAACTATACTACAAAGCTACAGTAACCAAAACAGCATGGTACTGGTACCAAAACAGAGATATAGACCAATGGAACAGAACAGGGTCCTCAGAAATAATACCACACATCTACAGCCATCTGATCTTTGACAAACCTGAGAGAAACAAGAAATGGGGAAAGGATTCCCTATTTAATAAATGGTGCTGGGAAAATTGGCTAGCCATAAGTAGAAAGCTGAAACTGGATCCTTTCCTTACTCCTTATACGAAAATTAATTCAAGATGGATTAGAGACTTAAATGTTAGACCTAATACCATAAAAACCCTAGAGGAAAACCTAGGTAGTACCATTCAGGACATAGGCATGGACAAAGACTTCATGTCTAAAACACCAAAAGCAACAGCAGCAAAAGCCAAAATTGACAAATGGGATCTAATTAAACTAAAGAGCTTCTGCACAGCAAAAGAAACTACCATCAGAGTGAACAGGCAACCTACAGAATGGGAGAAAATTTTTGCAATCTACTCATCTGACAAAGGGCTAATATCCAGAACCTACAAAGAACTCAAACAAATTTACAAGAAAAAAACAAACAACCCCATCAAAAAGTGGGCAAAGGATATGAACAGACATTTCTCAAAAGAAGACATTCATACAGCCAACAGACACATGAAAAAATGCTCATCATCACTGGCCATCAGAGAAATGCAAATCAAAACCACAATGAGATACCATCTCACACCAGTTAGAATGGCGATCATTAAAAAGTCAGGAAACAACAGGTGCTGGAGAGGATGTGGAGAAATAGGAACACTTTTACACTGTTGGTGGGATTGTAAACTAGTTCAACCATTATGGAAAACAGTATGGCGATTCCTCAAGGATCTAGAACTAGATGTACCATATGACCCAGCCATCCCATTACTGGGTATATACCCAAAGGATTATAAATTATGCTGCTATAAAGACACATGCACACGTATGTTTATTGCGGCACTATTCACAATAGCAAAGACTTGGAATCAACCCAAATGTCCATCAGTGACAGATTGGATTAAGAAAATGTGGCACATATACACCATGGAATACTATGCAGCCATAAAAAAGGATGAGTTTGTGTCCTTTGTAGGGACATGGATGCAGCTGGAAACCATCATTCTTAGCAAACTATCACAAGAACAGAAAACCAAACATTGCATGTTCTCACTCATAGGTGGGAACTGAACAATGAGATCACTTGGACTCAGGAAGGGGAACATCACACACCGGGGCCTATCATGGGGAGGGGGGAGGGCGGAGGGGGGAGGGATTGCATTGGGAGTTATACCTGATGTAAATGACGAGTTGATGGGTGCAGCACACCAACAAGGCACAAGTATACATATGTAACAAACCTGCACGTTATGCACATGTACCCTACAACTTAAAGTATAATAATAATAAATAAATTTAAAAAAAAAAGTTGTATTTCTTCAAATAAGTGCACATGTTTCTGATAATGGAATATGTTTGAACCTGTTATTACACAATTTTAAGAAAATCAGGCCCTGTTAAATGAAAAGATGTTTGTTTTTGCCTTTATGTCTAGGCAAGCATGTGGGACCTGCTCTTTTCACAGAGAAGAGATGGAAGTAGATTTCCTTTCAGAGTCCCCTTGCTATTGAAAATTTTGTCATTGTGCCATGATCAAAGTAACCCTAGCTACTGCTTTAAAAATGTCTTTATGTAACTTGAATTTAATAAAATATGAACTATAGCTTATACTTGATAGAGACTATTATAAAAAGTGGTCTATCTGTGCCTTTATGTCTTTTGTAAATACTTCATAAAGTTTTGATTTTATGAGATTCTAATTGGTTGCTATCTTCATAAAACAACAAGGAAACATAAAATAAAAATGAATTGAAATGCAATTTTAGAATGAATTTGGCATATAAACAAGTATATAAAATTTAAATTATAGCTATCAAAACTATAAGGAAGTATACCTGTAGTTAAATAACATCTATTGTTTCAATTACTTAATTATGACACAAAATATGTGATGTGAATTTCCACAACCAGATAAATGAATAAATGTCTAAAGGTATTCACTTAGCTGACAGTTTTCCCTTCATTCAAGAATACCATATATTTTCTTAGAAACATGAAAAGGAAATATATCAGTACCAAAATTCAGAGAAAATAATGACTTAACTTTTTACTCATCTTACAAATTAAGAGAAAACAAGTTGCATCTATTTATGACATTTTAAGTCTTTTTAGAGAAATAAGACTGAAGATTAATAATCTTCATTATATACCTAAACACTAAATATTACTTAAAGAATATGTGTATGTGACCTAAAACAATTTTTGTTCTTTTTTTTTTAAGTAAATGCGCTATACATAAAGGCAAAAGATTCATGTTTATCTGCAGTCTTTATAAATATCTTGTTAAAATCTGACAGATCTACAAGTTAATCTGTTTGGCTTTCTCTATCTCACAATGTCTAATCAGAATTAAAACCACTATGTTTTGATTGTTTAAACCAGGACTAAGATATATTTCTGATACAGATTTCTATCATCAAATATAGAAAATAGAAAAAAAGCAAAACAGAAAAGGAATGGCATTTTGATAATCCTTTGGCAAAGAAGGTAAATGGAGCCTTGTCTCTAAAAACTAAACACCGCATGTTCTCACTCATAGGTGGGAATTGAACAATTAAAACACTTGGACACAGGAAGGGGAACATCACACACCAGGGCCTGTCATAGGGTTGGGGGAGATGGGAGGGATAGCATTAGGAGATATACCTAATGTAAATGACGAGTTAATGGGTGGAGCACACCAATATGGCACATGTATACATATGTAACAAACCTGCACGTTGTACACATATACCCTAGAACTTAAAGTATAATAATAATAAATAAAAAATACAAAAAAAAAAAAAAAAGAGAAATAAAGGCGGGGCTGAACACTGAAAATAATTTACCATGGGAATTGAAAGAAAGTTTTGGAAACTTCCTTAGCATTCTTGCTGTTCACAGAAAGCAGAATAGTCTGAAACTAAAAACAGCAACATACAATAAAATGCGGGTATGTGAAATAAAGAATGAATTAAGGTGTATTAAGTATAAATTATTTATTAGTGTATTAAATAATTATGTTAAAGTGTAAATAAATGGAGATATGTGAAATAAAGAATGAATTCAAGTTTATTAAATGAAATTATTACAAAACAGAAATTCAGAATTAAAATCCATATTGAAAGGCAAAAATTTACATTGCAGAATTTATATTGCAGAACATAAAATCAAGGAACTTGATACGGGGAAAGTTCTCCCAGAATTCAGTAGAAAAGCTAAAGACAGTGAAACAAGGGGACCATAAGTCTGGAGGGTAGAAAACAGGTAACCAGTGGATTGTCTCAGAGGAAGAAACAGTAACTGAAGTAGAATCACAGTTTTTACAATGGAACTAAGTCTTTTAATCAAGAAGGTTTAAAAAGTTCATACTATGCATGTAAAAACTAACTTCATTGTATTCCAAAAACACCTAAACATAATCTATGTAGATGGTTCTTGAAAGGATTAAGAAAAAAAAAAATTGTGTACAAAAAGATAGACTAAGGAAAGTGAAAAGATGGAGAGAGAGAGAGATAAGAAAACAGGCTGCCTTTAAAACAACAACAAAATATGTTGTCTGAATTTGGCTTTGCAGGGGTATTAAGCAGAAAACAGGAGCATAATTTTGACAGGCTTTGAGGATAAGATGACACGGCAAGACATCAACACAGTAATCATTAATAAAATAAAGCAACAGAAGGGTAAGTTAAGTTACGCTATGACTCACTATATACCACGTTTATGTGCTTATGTTTAAAAATGTTCTCTAAGATTTACTACATACAGTCTTAAAATGAAACACATTTACAACTGAAGGCCCAATAGACTTGATTGGTGCATCTACTCTCATTGGTTTTAAATTTCAAAAGAAGCAATTCCGCGTCTAAGGTGGCTGGACTTTGTAGAAATCCTGCCCCTTTTCTTCTGGGTCTGCTCCAAGTCCAGTCATAGAAAATGATATTCTAACACCACATTCTTGCCCACAGTTCAGATGTACATAATGTTTTACAATTTTAAAAATTTAATAAAAATGTTTTACAATTGTAATACAATAGTTAGTGCTAGCTGTTTCATTCTTGGTAAAAAATCCTTAACAATATTGAACAGATACTAGGCCAATTACTAGTAAAAAGATATTTTTCCTTTTATAAAAGCCAAGTTATGAAAATAAACATGGTCAAGGTACTTCAGTAGAAATTACTTGAGGAATACATATATGATCATGTGTGTGTGTATGTGTGTATGTGCATAGATATGTATATATATATGTGTGTGTGTGCAATTTCCACAGTAGTTTGATTTTTTAATACTTTTCATCTTTTGTACCCCCTCCCTTTTTTTTTCTTTTTTTTTAGCTTCAAACAAGTTTAAGGGGTTACATTTTTAAATGTTTATATTTCAGGTAGGATTGGCTGAATCATATAAGAGAAACAAACTGTCCAAGCATCCTTGAACTACTAACAGATTATTCTTTTGTTTGTTGGTCTGGTTTGCAGTCAATGTGGCCATGAAGACATTATACATTTTTTTAAGTTATTATTTTTTCTTCAGCAATTTCTGGACCTTGTGTCACAGATACAGCAATTTTAATGTTGACAGAGATACCTTATACTATTTCTCTGAGTTCAAGATTTTGACACAGTTGATTAGGTAACTGTTATAAACATTTATGTAGCTCTTTTATTTTAAAATATCAACTCTTCAACTAACTGCTTCATCACACTAAGAAATTGTTAGGCAAATCAAAATTAACATCTCAAAAAGAAATCTAGGTGTTGGTTGCCATGGAACTACTGTAATTTGTAAAGCATTAATTTGAAAGTTCTTTAAGACTTTTTTTTTTTCTATCTTGGCTGGAATGCCGTAAGCAGTAAGTTTATCTCAACACCTGCAGAAACGTCAGCAGATTCAAAGGAGGCAGGCAAAGAAATAGTGAGATAGACAGAACCTGGAAGGCTCTGTTAACTGTATAATTACAATTTTCTAAATTATCTCTGAAAACAACAACAACAACAACAACAACAACAACAGCAACAAACAGACTTGGGGAGTTCAAATAATCCCCCTGATGGTTATGGATTTGAAAACATGCATGAGGAAAATCTATGTAGCCATCAGGAGTCACAGAAAGTTTCAGCATGCCTTAATATTTAAGAATCCCATTCCATTTCTTATTATTCTCTCAAGAGCAAAGACATTCCTATAAATTCTCTCAGGGAATGTCAGTAGTTTCAACGGATATTGTAGATGGTAGCGTGACTGCTCTGTTGGCCATTCAATATCCACCATTTAGAATGTTTATTTTTGCTCTTGGAAATGTTCAGAAACAAGCAGAGGAAAAAGGAGTCAAATCATTTACAGACATGCATAACCAAAATGAAAACAAAATCAGAATACTCACAAACATTTTAACCAGGTATGCAGACCAAAAAAAAAAAAAAAAAAAAATTTAAACCAGTTACGCAGAATCAAAAGTGAATTCACCAAAAAAGACATACCTCATAGACAGAATGTAAATTCTGTTAAACTAGAGTACTCAACCAGAAGGACATTTGTCTTTATACCAGAAAGGGCTTGCCACAAAAATAACAACAGACAAAACTTTTGTAGTCCTAAGAGGGATACAAGGTCCTTTATTTAGGGCAGTCCTATTTATAGCCAAATCAGATCTTCAATAAAGTTAAAAAGAACTCACCAAAGGAGAGAGTCCAAGAATCTGAGAGGAGATTTACCAGCACAGAAAAAGTGACTCATGGAAATGAAGAGTGCAAAGGGCTCAATTGCTACCTTACATGATTCCAGGAGCCACCTATTCAACCTAGGTGAGCTCACTTTGGTTTAACTTCCGACATCATTTGGTCAATAAATAACAAACTGCAAAGGAGACTCTTTAAAAGAAAACAACATTCTTCCTAGAATAGCCATTGCAATGGGAATACATATGCCATAGTAAACCACGTGCGTATTCAGGGAAGTTTAAAAAAAAAAAAAAAAAAAAAAAAACAAGAAAAAGTTTTTAAAGAAAAAATGAGAATAATTAAATAATAGTTTTGAGATAATTGTCCTTGACTACAAGGATTAATAACAAATATGACACCAGTCTGAGTTTGGACAACTAGATGACAGGCAGATGTCCACAAGACGTGTGTGTGTGTGTGTGTGTGTGTGCGCGCGCGTGTGTGTGTAAGGTTGCGATGGCTTTTGCACAAGGTATTTTTTGCAGAATCTTTTATGACAGTTCTTGTTATCAGGCATTTGTTCCTGAGAAGCCCCACTTCCTGCCCTTCCCCAGCTGTATTTGTGGTGTTTTTTAACACCAGTGCCTTCATTTTGCCTCTGACAACTTTCACATGCATGTGGATATCGAGATGTTCCAACACCATTTATTAAAAATACAATCCTTTCTGTGTGTGTTCTTAACACATTTGTCAAAAATCAGTTGACTGTAAATGCATGAATTTATTTCTTGGCCCTCTATTCTGTCTACTCTTGTATATGTTATTGTGAAGTACCAATCTTTTTGGATTACTACAGCTTCATAGTAGATTTTGAGATCAAGTACGGTGATATTTCAAACTTTGCTCTTTTTGTCTTTTGGGTATTTTGTGGCTCCATATGAATTTTAGGAGTGCTCTTTCTATTTATGTACAGAATATCATTGGGATTTTGACAATAATTATAGTGAATTTGTAGATATCCTTGGGGAATATGAACATTTAAAAAATATTAGTTCTTCCAATGTATGGATATAAGATATCTTTCCATTTATTTATGTCATCAAGTTCTTTCATAGTGTTACTGAGCTTTCAGCGTACAGGTCTTTTACCTCCTTGGTTAAATTTATTCTTAAGTATTTTATTTTTTATAGCTATTTTTAATGGGATTGTTTTCTTAATTTCTTCTTCTGATAGTTCCTCATTAGTATATAGAGACACTACTGACTTTTGTATGCTGACTTCATATCCTATAACTTTACTGAATTCATTTACTAGTTCTCAAAGTTGGTATTTTTTTACGGAGTCTGTAGGATTTTCAATATATAAGATTGTGCCATTTGCAAACAGGGACAATTTAACTTCTTTCTTTCCAATTTGGAGCTCTTTTATTTCTTTCTCTTGCCTAATTGCTCTGATTAGGACTTCCAGTTATTATACCAAATAGTAGTGTTGAGAGGGGGTATCCTTGCTTCATGCATAATCTTAAAAAGAAAACTTTCAGTTTTTCATCATTGAGCATAAATATTAGCTGTAGGCTTATCACATACAAGATTGCACCTTTATTTTGTTCAGGTGAAGTCCTTACATATTAAATCATATCTAATTTGTTGAGAGTTTTTATGATAAATGAATGTTGAATTTTGTTATAACATTTTTCTGCATCTATTGATATGTTTATTTGGGTTTTGTCCTTTGTTCTATTAATGTAATGAATACTGTTTGTTGATTTGCACATATTGAACCATCCTTGCTTCCCCAAAATAAATCACATTTGATTATGGTGTATGGTGTTTTTAATGTGCTTTTGAATTTGGTTTGCTAGTATTTTGTTGAGAACTTTTGCATCTATGTTCATCAGGGACATCAGTCTTTTTTTTTTTTTTTTTTTCTTATACTTTCTTTGTCTGGCTTTGGTATGAGGGTGGTAAGCTAGCACCCTCATAGATTTAGTCTTGTAACAAATCACTTTTAATAAATCTAACAAGTAACTGATTTGTAATTTTCTAAAGATATTACGGGGTGAAGAATCAAAATGGACAGCATCTAGAAATCTGTCAAAATCTAGATGCCTTCTTATTAAACTACTTCCTTCGTGTTAATATTGAGAAGTTAGCTTAACTTCAAAAGATTTTGCACCTTTACTGATTCATCCTAAAGGGCAGCTTGGACAATCACTCTGCAAATAAAGGTTTTTAACAAACGTATATTTTAATTGATTGAAGCAAGAAAAACTTAAGTGTACTATGGAAGTAAAATATCCCATAGATGATTTTTTTTTTTTTTTTTTTTTTTTGAGATGGCGTCTCGCTCTGTCACCCAGGCTGGAGTGCAGTGGTGCAATCTCGGCTCACTGCAAGCTCTGCCTCCCAGGTTCACGCCATTCTCCTGCTTCAGCCTCCCAAGTAGCTGGGACTACAGGCACCCGCCACCACACCTGGCTAATTTTTTGTGTTTTTAGTAAAGACGGGGTGTCATGGTGTTAACCAGAATGGTTTCGATCTCCTGACCTTGTGATCTGCCCTCCACAGCCTCCCAAAATGCTGGGATTACAGGCTTGAGCCACCAAACCGAGCCAGATGATTTTTTTAATTATTAAAAAGGGAAGAACAAAGGAGTAGAATTTCTTATAATGACTTTTAAAGCTCCATGAAGGAGAAAAACCATTATAAAAATGTTGGAGGCTAGGTGCAGGGCCAACAAATTGAGTAAGAAAGACCACTTGTTTTGCTAAATCCTTTAGGATCAGATTTCATCATTACATAAACTTTCCAAGTTAGAGAAGTAGAATGGTTTGGGGAAAAAGTCTTTTACAAAAGTTTTACAACCACCTTTAAGACATTACTACAAGTCCTGACTTGCTAATTAACTTTTTGTATGTTAATAGGCTTGAGCCAATTAATATACACATTAAGTAAAGCCCTAATTTATTTCAGTGCTTTCGTTTAATGGACCTACAACAGAACACATACAGGAAACCATTCATTCACTCATTATTATGGCTCATAGACATTCACTTTTTCTTATACTCTGATCGGCTTTAAAGAAAAGTATACATGAAAAAATTTAAGCTCACATAAGCCTCGATACAGAGAAGGAAACCCAAATAAGAGATGTCTTCTGGGCAACCATTTCACCTTAGCATGGCACACTACATCCTTCCATATCATTTTTGAAATTATTTCTAATCCGTATTGCACAGTAGAAAGAGACTATGAACTGATTAAACATCTTTCTATTAATATTTAGATGAGTAATTCCTATTTTTCTTCTTAAAAATAGAAACTATCTTTTTCTTTCAAATAGAGCTAGTCACTGACATAGCAGATTCACCAACAGAATTTATGATAAATGTTAGATTGCTCAAGGGGTAGCTTCTTGGACAGAAACAAAATAATTTTCATTTAATCCCCTTGGAGTTTTTGTTTAATCACTCCAAGTATAAATTATTTTTCCTTTCTCTGACAATTCAAGGCACTTGTAACATACATTTTTTGTATTGTAATTTTTAAATAATGTATTTTATCTACCCCAATAATGATCATTACCATTTGAGAAGTACTCTACAATATGCTGTCAGAGCTGATGACACATTCATTTGATGAGACAGCCTGCAGCTTCACCTAAGTCCTTAAAGAAAACAGCTATCAGGGTAACATTGAAGAACTGTGTGTTGAGGAGAAAGGCAGAATGTTCAGGGTCTCAGACATTGTTGGGTAGCCGCCTACTGTTCCTACCATAAGGGCTCAGGCAGGATGAAATCGGAGCTGAGAATAACAAAGTTAGAGGAAGATCTATTCCAAAAAGTGAGCTCTCCTTACAAGACCCTGGCCTATCATCATGCTGACTCATTATCAAGAGAATCAAAAGTCCTGGAAGATGTCTTAGGTATGCACAAAAGCAAGTGAAGGGCGACAGCGTTACCAAGTATGTGTCAGAGGAAACTTCTATTGTCTGCAGCAGAACGAAGCTCAATTATAACTGTTTCTCTTAGAGCTGTATTGCCCTCTGTACATAATACTAGTCATACTGTTACAGCAAACTAAGTAGGGACTGAGAAGAACCCATACTTCTACATTTGATTCCTTGTGGATGAACTGCAACCTAACTTAATAGGTAGACAAGACTGAAAACCTAACTTAGGAGTATACGCCTGTAACATTACTTTAATCTTGGAGTCTTGGTCAATCCCAGTAGCCGTATTTCAACCAGTCATACACTGCTGAGTGTTCAAACTGCGTTCAAATAAGGCAAACCCGAGCTATAACCAATCCAGCTGTTTCTGTACCTCACTTCCGATTTCTGTACCTCACTTTACTTTCTTTGTCTATAAATTTGCTCTGACCATGAGGCACTCTTGGAGTCTCTCTGAATCTGCTGTGATTCTCGGGGCTGCCTGATTTTTGAATGCTTCATTGCTCAATTAAAGTCCTTTGAATTTAATTCAGCTGAAGTTTTTCTTTTAACAATACTTTCTTGCCCTCCTCCACTATTCCTTTATCCTTATGGTGTCACTACCTTGTGGTGTTCTTCCCTTTAGTTGCTGTTGGTGTACTGTGCAGTTTCTCTTGGGTTCCGCAGTTTCTCTTGCCTGCTGCTCTTACAGTTTCCAATGTCTCATGGGTTTCTCCACCCACCTGGGAAACTGTCCTTGCATTTGGCTCACTGTGCCCTTCCTGCAGCTGCTGTTTCCTCACCAAGTGTTTCTTATTCATTTTCCCTGGTTTTATGTTCATTCTCCTTGCTTCTGGAATTGGCATAGAAGGCTGGAAATCACCTGGCATGAGCTGATAGATAAATGCCCAGCTTTTGAAAAGCCAGAAACCATTATGACAATTTGAGTTATGCAGGGCAGTCTAAATGTGTCCCTCTGATTCCTGCCTGGGGCTCCTATTCTGTTTTACAAACTCATTTACTGTTACTTGAGGATAATTCTTACAGCATGCCCACTTTCTTAGCCATTGATGCTCATTCATTTATTCACTCAACTCACTCAATATTTGTGTTTTTCTCTGTCAGCTCCTGTACTAAGTGCTAAAGAGAGTCTTAACATCAAGAACAATATGAGTTTGGGGAAACCATGCAGTAAGACCAATAAGCTACAGTGCATTGTGAAGGCAGCCAGAGAGGTAGCAGAGAATGCACATTTGGCCCAACTTGAAGCACCTAGAAATGTTTCCTGGAGGAAAAGATGTGGAAGCTAGTATCTAACAGATAAAAAGGAGCTAATACGGTGAAGGGGAACGCATTGAGCATTACAGGGAGAGGAAATCATATATACAAAGTCTGGAGGAAAAACAAACAAGCATGAGGCTGCTTATTAAAGCTGTTGGGAATTGTAGGGAAAACTTTATTTTTAAACACAACCCTTCAGTGATCATTTCACTTTATATCAATTAAAAATAAATAAGTAGGGCCGGGCGCGGTGGCTCAAGCCTGTAATCCCAGCACTTTGGGAGGCCGAGACGGGCGGATCACGAGGTCAGGAGTTCGAGACCATCCTGGCTAACACGGTGAAACCCTGTCTCTACTAAATAATACAAAAAACTAGCCAGGCGAGGTGGCGGGCGCCTGTAGTCCCAGCTACTTGGGAGGCTGAGGCAGGAGAATGGCGTAAAAACCCGGGAGGCGGAGCTTGCAGCGAGCTGAGATCTGGCCACTGCACTCCACCCTGGGCGACACAGCGGGACTCCGTCTCAAAAAATAAATAAATAAATAAATAAATAAGTACATACTTATGTTAAAAATATGAATCATTAACCACACACTTATATTAAGAATATGAGTCATTAAGTACATTTCATCTTATAAAATCATAGATCTGCAAGGATTTTAAATAATTCATTTGTCTCCACCTTCTAAAACAATTGAGTTATTAACAGTAGTTCTCTATTTAAGATGATGTTTATAAAGATACCAGGCCACTATAAGCTAAATAAACAATTAACTTTTTAACTTCATTCATTCATCCATTTAATCATTCTACAAATATTTTTAAAATTCCTACTATTGCTGGGCACTTCTTTCACAGGGCTTACGCTGTTAGCGGAAGGAAGGAAATACCAACACACAAACAAGTAAACAATTAAATAAATTTAATAGCACTTCAAATATAAACATCAAAGGCAAATGCAAAGCAAAGTAAATGATCCATAAACATAAGATCAGGTCATATAAAAATGAGCATTTGCTAAAATGCTGCTGAAATTAAATTCAACACTAAAAATGCTTTTAATAAATGACATTAGTTATATTTCCTTTAAAACTAAATAAACAATTACAAGTAACAGATTTCTTTTCTAGAATTGGACTCAGTTTAATAGGAATAACCAGTGATTCTACTACACTGGTGATAAGCAGTGTGATATGGGGGTTTGGTGCTCTAGCTGTAGAGATGGGCTCTTGTCCTTCTTCTGCCATTTTTTTTTAAACTGGGGAATGTCAGTAGGCTATTTAGCCCTGGAAGAACTTCATTCCCTTTTTCATAATAGGAAGATAAAACAAAACCTAGTTTCTGACAAAACAGACTTTAAACCAACAAAGATCAAAAAAGACAAAGAAGGGCATTACCTAATGGTAAAGGGTTCAATTCACCAAGAGCTAATTACCCTAGATATATATATGCACCCAATACAGGGGCACCCAGATTGATAAAGCAAGTTCTTAGAGATCGTCAAAGAGACTTAGACTCCCACACAATAGTAGTGGGAGACTTTAACACCCCACTGACAATATCAGTCAGATCATCGAGACAGAAAATTAACAAAGATATTCAGGACCTGAACTCAACTCTGAATCAAGCAGACCTGACAGATATCTACCGAACTCTCCACCTCAAAACAACAGAATAATATTAATAATCGTCCCAAACTTGGGCTTTACTGAGACTTAAAATGAATTCATTTACTTTAAATTCATTAACTCATGTTAGGCTATCAGAACAATGGCACATTCTAAACATGTTAGCTACTTGCATTACACTTCATTAAGAGGACAGTAAAGATCCTTGCTTTTCCAGAATCACCATGAGATTTATCAACTATTTTGGCTTTCTTATGCCCTCAACAGCTGTTATGAAACAGTGATTTCGCCTTTAACAGATCTTCCTGGTTATGTCTTGATACCATTGGCTTTGATACGAAATAATCAGGGATTTAGACACAATCTTCTTGGGAGTCTTGATCACTAACCAGCCCATCCACGTGGAGATCCCATGCAATGTGCAGACAGTCACAGGAAGAACCAGGGATTCCCACTGATAGCTACCCAGTGACTCAATAATCAGGACAGATGCCTCTTCCCCGCCTTCCTGGCAGGCTTTCCCTTTGGGTGGCTGCAGAGAGTGAAGCCTGGGAATACCTCCAAGACAAGAGCATTTGGAGAGAGATTGTCTTATGCTCCAGTTTTCTGATGTGGACAGCTCTGAGTAGGTCAGAGACACACATTGTGGTTGAGGTTGCTGGACACTGATGAGCTCAACACCAGGACCTCTCGTCTTTTACCATTATGTCATAAGAGCCTTGAAATCAACCTCTGTCCCCTCAACCAAGGATGTTCCCATCCATTTCCATCTACTTTTTACCCAATAAATATAATAAAGATATACTGTGTTTCCCATTGCCTCCCTTAAGACAATACAAGGCAGTGGCATCATCAATTAGTATGCAGTGTGTGTAGCCCTACCATAAACTACATGTATTGTCCACATCAGGAGGTTTACGAAGTGTAAAAGATGCTTGCTGCTATTTCTCTGGCAGAACAGAAGACCTGTTCTGACTCTTGTCTAATTCTTAGTACTCTTCATAGTAGTGGAATGAACTATCCATTGGTGGATGACAGTCATTGGTCCTCTCATGTGAGTGGAGCATGGGAGTCATGGTCTCTATCTGTCCTCCTCCCTTGGACCAAAGGGAGGCAGCGATCCTGAGGAAGTCTCTCTGGTCTGCAGGTTCAAACCTCCCTCCCAAGTATGATCCTCAGGTTAGCCTGTGTATCAGAATGTGTTAGTAGATCCACTTGACCTGACCTCACATATAAACTACAAGCTCCAATAGCTTCTTATCAATTGAAAAAAAGGAAAATTTTGATCTCCATCTGTCTGTAACTGTGTCTCAATGGTTTCTAAACCAGGTAAGTAAAAAGGATGGTATTTATTGGTATCCTCCAATTCCAACACTAAGTTATTCAAGAAAAATAATTTTAAAATATAAGAATTGATCTAAAGTAGATGGGAACTAGTAAAATATTTTTAAAACATGGCTAAGAAAATAGAATATTCACCAGAAACTATATTATGCACTATCACTTTTGTTGTTTGTTTACCTCCATAAATTAACAAAGTCTCTAAGCCTAGCATAAATAAGACAGTACGCATAGGTTATCATTTTGTGTTATTAATAAATGTAAGCCACTTACACAAGCAATTGATCTTAGAGCTGAAAGCATGATTCTTTAGCCACACAAATGCTGAATATATCTTTTCCTTAATTTTCTATTACATGACAGTTTGTGTCTGAGGATCCTGAGGTGCACAGTGTGAAGCGGTGCTGGCTTCAGCAGTGCCCATCTCTTACAAATTACACTTTCTATTACTCATATCTAAGAAAAAAATGTTTAATTTTTTGAACTAATGCATAAAAATGCAAATGGGAACTCATTTATATCTACACTTAACATATAATGGAATAAAACTTTTTCATTTGGCTTACGTAGCATTTTGTACCTTATCAACCACCATTAAAATGCATTAAATAGCTTTAATAATGATGAGCAACTGACCTGCCCGGTGCTTCGGCATTCCTAATCATGTCTAATTTCTGTCCAAAAATGAAGTACAGTCTAATTATCAAACTACTAAGTTTGGATCTTTTGAGTACTAAAAAAAAAATGTATAAGATCATTAATTAGCTTCAACTCTCAATCTTATAAATGTAAGTACTTCTTGGTAAAACTATCAGTGACATAATTCAGGCCTTTCCTCCATATGCATGCCTGAGATGTGAACACTACCTAGGTTTGATAAATTAGGCATACCTTACGCTGCTTTCCCGTCTGTTATCTCCGTGGTATGAATCTGTATGGTATGCCAATAAATTGACTCTTAAAATATCAACCAAAATTTCAATCTTGGTGTTTAATTTAGTCCTTTAAAATTTATGTGCTACCTCCAAAGAACAAATAGCCTGATGATATCAACATGTGTCAAAGAGAAAGATAAGGTGATATGTTATCATCTAAAAACAATTTTAAATATAAATTATAACTAACAAATATTACAACTTACTACAATTTTAAGAGTGTAGACTACACCTCAGTTTTGGAGGACATCAAACCTATCTCTCTTTTTCTTGCAAACTCTGCTAACAGTTACGAGAGTTTGGAGTCGGTGGCTCAGGAGAGGTGAAAGGCAGAGAGAGAACCAGCCAGGTCGAGGTCACGAAAGGAAGACTCTGGATCATGTTTAGGAGTTTGGGCTTTATTTTATAGGCTTGTGTTTTGATGTGTGCCTTTCTTGGAGCAATAACAGATGTTTTGCCAAACAAAAAAAATTTATTTAGGAATATCACATTATTTGGGAAAACAAAGAGATGCCTTTATTCTAGGATGCCTCTAAGGCCTTACTATGCAAATAAGAGTTTTTTCAGTAACAAAAATTTTGACTACACAGAATTTCTAATTATTTCTATTATGGAATGCTTTTCTTCCTTGTGGAGACAGGATCGTGTTCTGTTGCCCAGGCTGGAGTGCACTGGCACCATCTCTCTGTAGCCTCAATCTCTTGGGCTCAAGCTGTCCTCCTGCCTCAGCCTGCCAAGTAGCTAGGATTACAGGTATATACCACCACATCTGGCTAATCTTTTTATTTTACTTTTTGCAGAGACAGGGGACAGGGTCCCAATATGTTGCCCAGGCTGTTCTCAAACTCCTGGTCTCAGTTTCCCAAATCATTAGGATTAGGTGTGAGCCATACCACCTGGTCCTGGAATGCTTTTTCTTTTTCTTTTTCTTTTCTTTTCTTTTTTCTTTTTTTTTTTTTTTTTGAGACAGGGTCTCACTCTGTTGCCCAGGCTGGAGTATAGTGGCATGATTTCAGTTTATTGCAGCCTCAACCTGCCAGTCTCAAGCAATTCTTCCACCTCAGCCTCCTAAGTAGCTGGGACTACAGGTGAGAGCCATCATGCCCAGCTAATTTTGGTAGAGACTAGGTTTTGCCATGTTACCCAGGCTGGTCTTAAATTCCTGGGCTCAAGCAATCCATCTGCCTCAGCTTCCCAAAATGCTGGGATTACAGGCATGAGCCACCGTGCCTGGCCTGGAATTACTTATTAAGAGGAGGTTTCTTTATAGAACTTGGAATTACAGAATGCACTTTGGATGTGTTTAGGCAAATGGCAACCACTTGAAGATTTTAATTTTATGGGTGACACAATTTGATTCACCTTTATATCGATTACTCTGAAAGCTCTGTGAAAAAGAGGCTCTCAGGTGATCATGGAGCTTGCCAAGACACAATGAATTAAGGCCAGAACAAGGCAGTAGTTAGGATAAGAGGACCATAAAGATGAGAATATACTAAGGTAAAAATTTGGCAGGACTTGATAATGGTTTGTAGGGGAAGTAAATCAAACACTGCTTCCGGGTGTGAAATTTAGGTGCCTGGGTGGATATGGATGCCAACAATCAAGATAGAGAATGACAGGGGAGGAACATCATAAACAAACACATAAACACATGTAAGTTATGCTTTGTAGATTTTCATACTCGTTGTTTTATCTAACAATCATAACTACTCTCAGACACCAGCAGTATATACATTTTTCTTATTTTAGTGAGAAAAAATGGGATTAGAATTGTAAATTACTTAGTTAAGGTAAGCTAATATCACATGCATAATGAGGTGAGGATCATCTCTTAACAAAGAGGGAATTTTTCTATATTCAAGTTCTTAGGAAGTTACGTATGGTCCAGGACCCTTTCTTTTGAAGAAGCTGCATTATCTTGAAATGTCCTCAGCTAATTCTATTTGAGATGCTCTGGAACTCAGTTAAATAAGTTGAGAGAAAGTGGGGCAAAAAAATGTGACCTGGATTTTGGATTACTCGCTAGGGTTATGCCCTTATACCTGCCACCGCTGGAAGTTACTATTCACAAAGTTTTTAAATATTGTCTTGAAAAGTCGCAAACTACATTGTTAATTTTTAGAGATCATGACATATTCACAACACAGATGTAAAAACAAAGTTTTCTAATATATTTATATTTAAGATAAACTTTGTGCACAGAAACAACAACTGCTATATTAAAAATAAACAATAAGAATGTAGAAATGATGGTCCTGGAAAACCATGTTAGATGGCCCCAAAATGGCTCTAAATATCGAAAATGCATGTGTAGAATTTGAGTAACACTTTTTCAGGAGACGGGAGAAAGCAATTTCACTTACATACAATATAATTGCATATGTGATTGAAGTATGTATGGGTAATTAAAATCATAAATTAAGTGTTGTAAGTAAGCCACAGAATTTCATCTACATCCCTAAGACTTTATACATTTAGACTAGCCACAAATATTAGAAAAATTGAGAAAATAGGAAAATCATCTGTGATGCTGAGTTACCTTGTATTCAGACTTACTGGACATTTGGTTCCATCTCCTTCTTAACTACTTCCACTGCTTCCATCAGCCTAAGCCACGTTCTATCCAAGGTAAAACTGGGATGCTGATGCTGATCCCAGAAGCAAAGGAGGCAATAGAACAACCTGGATATTTAGGAACAGCATAAACTCTCCTGACTTCGTGAATCTTATTATGAAGATTTTAAAGTTTGCCTTTCCAATGGAAGAAACAAGTTTCCTGAAAATAGGAATTTGCACATCATGAAAATGCTGATGTGGCTTCAGGTATTTATGGGGAAACAGCATGATGATGTCAAAAGAACCCTCAGCTTGAAGACAACTGTGTGGTCTTCTACAAGTGACTCATCCCTATTGAAAAATAATTCTCTATGAATCTCTCACGTTTCTGTGCATCTTGACAGTGAAGTGCTGACTGCCCTATGTTCTGGATAAAGTTTTTGAAGGTGTTTGGAAAGCAAACAGCCTGAGAAGATAGAGGCAGTATCACCCTCCAGAGAAAAGGGATAGCTAAATTACTCTCTAGCATAATAAAGATAAATCTCCCTCCAGGAGAAAGGGCCGACTTGCCTTCTACCCAGTGGAAAAGGTCCTGGGTCCTAAGTGCAGGGCTCTCCTCCTGTCATGCAGCTCTGCCTGTACAGGTATCAGTGAGCCTTCTTTATGTTCCCTGTGGGAATGGGGCTTAAGGATTGGATGCACAGATGCTGATACATTGGTTATTGTCATTCCTGTGTATAAGAAACTGTCAGCCTGGCGTGGAGGCTCACGTGTGTAATCCCAGCACTTTGGGAGGCCGAGGCAGGTGGATCACCTGAGGTCAGGAGTATGAGACCAGCCTGGCCCACATGGTGAAACCCTTCTCTACTAAAAATACAAGAATTAGCCGGGCACGGTGGCACATGCCTGTAGTTCCAGCTACTCAGGAGGCTGAGGCAGGAGAATTTCTTGAACCTGGGAACCAGAGGTTGCAGTGAGCCGAGATCACACCACTGCCCTCCAGCCTCTCCAGCCTGCGTGACAGAGACTCCGTCTCAAAAAAGAAAAAAGAAAGAAAGAAAAAACAAACTGTCTTTCACCTCTTATCCAGGAGCCTTGCGTCTTCTACCAGAATTCATGAAACTGTGACAAGCTAACTTGCTAGTTTGCAAATAGCCTAAAATCTCAGACCTTTCCCAGTTCTTGAAAAATCTCTATATTCTCCAATTCACTCATCAAAAAAAGAAGGTAGGCTAAAAGATCTTTAGTGTCCTTTCCAGCTTGATGATTACATATAATTTGTATTAGAAATAACAATAACCATGGCAAGAACGGTGCTTATATTTTGTTTTTATTGTTTAATCACAATGTTGCTTCTCTAAAAGATTTCACTTCTCTAAAGTTTTGAGATATTCATGGCCTCTCCTTCCTAAAACAAAAATAACCTGTATGCTTTCCATTTTCAAAACACAATCTCTTCTATTCAGTTAAAGATCCACTCTTAAACATCTCAGATTGAGCTATAATCAACCCCTCTCCTCACAAATCCCTCATATACACTCACTTCGTTTAAGGAGTCATTAAAATGTAGCTTTAGTTTTGAAATTTCTCCCAGCATCTGAAATGTTGATTAACATCATGCCTGTGAAATCCTAAACCAAGTTAATTATTTTATATTATAAATTTTGTCTTTGTGTCTGTTTCAATCCCAATAATATTAGTCAAAAAAAAAGTTATTCTCGATATGGGATAAGAAAAATTAGTTACATTTGACAAAAAATTATCTATAAGGGTAGGAAAATTATTTATTTATTAATAAGTATTTATGGAGTTCCTACTATGTGCCAGGAACTGCAATAGATGTTATCACATAAAAATTAATGCCACATTATCAATTACTGCCCTCCTAAAACGCCCAATGAAATAGGGGAGGCTATAATCTAGTGATATATCTCATAGTTATCATTTCCTTAAAAAACAGATAATATACCACTCATACATTAACAAAAATTTGTGGCTAATAGCTTAATGAATGAATAGATGTATAATGAATGAATAAATACAAGTATGCAAACTGAGGAGAATCGAGGGTATGGATCAAATTTAAGTGTTGGCAGCCTGGGGATTTCTGAAATCATTTCAGATCAGTAATGTTAATAAAAACTCATTTCTTTGCAGAAATAGAATTTAAGTTCTAATTGCATTAAAATCCCTGGGCTAATATTTCTTACTAAGAATGTACATCAAAACTATTAAACTACACTTAAACTAACCCTGTCTTAGGGTTGACTTATTTTTTTCTTTTTTTGTAAAACAGGCCAAGGTTCACCTGGGTATATATACCAAGGCATGTCTAACCCCTGTCACAGATCTCTATAGCACAGTCTTCTACACTGATGGCACAGGCCTAGTGGGCACTGGGCGGCACACTGAGGCTTTGTAGTTTTTTAACTTAAAGACACAGCCTACACAACATCTGGGGGTGCAGACTGTTGGTTTGATTTTATCATCAATCAAGTAATAAGAAGGCAGATGGATTCTTGTTCTTCCTATAAATACAGACTCCCGAAGTCATCAGTCTGCCTGAATGTCCTGAGAGTGGGAAGCTTGATTCCCTGAAGCTAAAATGGAGTTGGTGTTATGCAGTGGGTGTTCGTAAGGGGCTAAATCCTTGAGCTTTATATCATTAATTCATTCACTCCAAAATACTAATGTGGTACGTATAATATTTCTTCCAATCACTTCCTAGGTAAAAATGTAGTGGGCATTCCACAAAGATGAATGGTCTCTCTGCAGACCTGAAGAATTTGCCGTGGAGATGGGAGACAGGGATGCTCACCTGTAATTATAACATGATGTACAGTGTCCTCATGGTGGTTAGCAGTTCAGTTAAGGTTCAAACAATGTGAGATAGAGTAATTTCAAGAGATAAAAAGCAACCTTTTCTGATTCTCCAAGATGTAGATCAAATGCCAGTTATCTTTAATGTTGGGGGGAGAAGGCTATTTCAGAAGATGATGCTCAGCTTCCTTTCCCTCAAAGAATTCTCCAGAGCCTCTGACTGGCTCAAGCATTCCAGAGCCTTCTTGTCTGTGCATGTTTTTATTTGATTCATTTGCTCCATAACTCCCGAAGAGGCAAAGAAAATGTTGCTTCTTTTTTCAAAGCACTTCAAGTCTAATATTGGAATCAGCATGAGTGAATAAAATGGTCCATGTGCTAAGAGAGAAATGTGTGTCAGATGCAGAAGAGAGTTGTCACTTCTCTCAGGAGCTTCCACAAGGAGATCTTGATCAGAGTGCTGAGGGATGAGGGGTAACAGGCAAGGAGGACCAACTCTGAGCTGAAGCTCAGCAGTGGGAAGGAGTCGGGTCGACAGAAGTGTCTCAGCACCTCTGTCCTCTTCCTTGCCTGATTTCCCTAAACATGGCTTCCTGCTCTCATAAGAAGTCTAATTTGGGCTAATAAGATAACTGTCTCTTCCTAATATGTCCTTTCTCCAATTTGTAGCTGATTCTTTATTTTCAACCCATTTCCCTGCCTGGTTAGTGTTGCCAGTTCATACTTGGTCTTTGACCAATCCATGAGTTTCATCACTAGGGTTCATCCATACACACGGGGACCCTGCCCAGGAGGAACACCTCTGTCTCCATCCTGGAACATAACTTCTGTAAACCTGCTTCTTCCACGGTTGCCCAGGATGCCTGCATAGCATCTCAAAATCAATCTATCATTACTTTTTGGTGATGCTACCTCCTTTTACAATCATAAATTCCAGAAAACTGAAAGGTCATTTTCAGTATGTTCAGTCCAATAGAAATTAACATTTAATGGACATTTGATAAACCACAAAAACTGGTCAATTTCATATTATGATGCTATTTGGTTGTTATAACATCTTTTCAATTTAGAAACTGATTTATATTTTATAAATAAAATACCTGAGGAGTAGCGAAGTTATAATTTGTCCAATTTACACAAACTACAAGATGCTTTAAAGACAAATAACCACAAATATACATATCTATTCTTATTATATATGATATATGTTATATATTTAAATATATTTATATATTTATATGTATATTTATTTTATATATTATAATATAAGCAGTCAGGCCTCTGTATCTACAGGTTCCACATCTGGGAATTCAACCAAATGAAGATCAAAAATATTCAGAGGAAAAGTAAGAGTAAAAAGTTATAATACAGCAATAAAAATAATACAAATAAAAATATATGTAACAACTTTTCATAGTATTTATATTGTGTTAAGTATTATAAATAATCTAGAGATGATTAAACAGTATATGAGAGAATGTGAGGAGGTTATTTAAATACTCTTCCATTTTATACAAGAAGCTTAGCACCCTTGGATTTTGGTATCTGTAGACATCCCGGAATCAATCCCCAGGGAACACTGAGGGATAACTATATTATGTATTCTAACATTTACGTAACTTTTTATAGTATATATGTTAATATATATTTACACATATATTATATATGCTATTTACATTTTTATTTTATATGTGTTTTTACGTACTTCTGTTTGATTGCTCTGCTTGATCACTGTCAGTGGTGAAAAGCTCATTACTCAGCTGGGTGCAGTGGCTCATGCCTGTAATCCCAGTACTTTGGGAGGCCAAGGTGGGTGGATCACTTGAGGTCAGGAGATCGAGACCAGCCTGGCCAACATGGTGAAGCCCTTTTTCTATTAAAAATATAAAAATTAGCTGGGCATGGTGGCAGTGCTTGTAATCACAGCTACTCTGGAGGCTGAGGCATGAGAATCGCTTGAACTCGGGAGGCAGAGGTTGCTGTGAGCCAAGATTGCGCCACTGCCCTCTATCCTAGGCAACAGAGGGAGACTCTGTCTCAAATAAATAAATAAATAAATAAATAAAAATTTGAAAGCTTATTACTCTCTAAGGCAATATATTTTGATTTTTTGATGATTAAAATATACATAACATGAAATTTACCACTTTAACCATTTATTAGAGCACACTTCAGTGCCCTTAAGCACATTCACATTGTTGTGCAGCCATCATTACCATTTGTCCCCAGAACTTGTCATCATCATCCCATGCTGAAACTCTGTCCATTAACAATAACTTCCCATTTGCTCCTGTCCCCAGTCCCCAGTAACCACCACTCTACTTTTTGTCTCTACCAATTTGATTACTCTAGGTACCTCATATAACTCGAATCATATGCTGTCTGTTTTTTTGTGTCTGGCTTATTTCATTTAGTATAATGTTTTCAAGGTTCATGCATGTTGTTGCATGTATTGAAATTTCATTCCTTTTTAAGGGTGGATAATATTCCATTGTTAGGTGTATACCATATTTTGTTGATCCATTCATCTTTCAATGGACTTTTGGATGATTTCCACCTTTTGGCTATTGTGAATAATGCTGCTATGCACTTGGCTGTGCAAATATCTGTTTTGAGTCCCAACTCTTTTGCATATATAACCTGTAAATGGAATTGTTGGATCATATTGTAATTCTGTCGAATGTTTTGAAGAACTGCCATAAAGCTTTTCACAGTGGTTGCACCATTTTACGTTCCCATCAGCTATGCACAAGAGTTTCATAAGACAACATATCTTGGATCACATGAAATTAAACGTAAACAGTAATTTGTCAAGACAGGTAGACCCCTTGCTAGAACACAAATCCAAACCTGAAAGGAGTAGTAAAGTTGTGGATGTGTCTCTTCAGGTCCTGGGAGGAGCAGGAGGAAGAGATGAAACAAGGTTTCACCTGGAGAAGGTCTGATGTATCTACCTTCACCCTTTGAGACTGGGAAGAATTCAAAGTTTGTCTTCTGGTTGGCACAAGCCTGAGAGGCTACTTTCCCTTCAACTCATCCTAACAAGGATTTCAGGGACTGTAATAGCCTAGCTACTGAGCCTGCCCTGTTTATTCTTTCCAGATGGACCCCGACTAGTGCTGTGTGTGTGCTGGGACCCAGGTCTGTACCACACACATAGGCTTTACTGTCTTTACCCACAGCAAATTTCAACATCTGCTTCTCCAATTACACTTTTCCTGAAGTTTTATATTTTCTTCAGCTTTACCTAAACCTTCTATTTAAAGCCAGTTTTATTCACCAAATGTATACTAATTACTAACAACTGAACAAATCACAATCTGTCATCTCTAACACCTATATCTGGTTCTAACCTTTACCTGTATAGTTAGGTTTTTGCCTCAACCCAGGCTTAAACTTTCCTGAATAAATTCCCACCTCTAATTTCAGCAGTCCAGACTCCCAGTCCCTCTAAAGTAAGGCAGCTTGCTCCGACCTTCCCTAGAGGGATCAAATATTAAAGAATCCCATTGCTGCACTTCCACATGAAGACACCTGGACCCTCCAAACAACTGTGCCACAAATTTCGTTGCACAATTAAGTATGGCAGAAGATGCACGATGATGTACGATAGTCCTGAGAATTAATGAGGCTCAGGAAATACTCAGGCTTTTCCTTTTGTCCATATGGAGTTATTTTTTAAATGACAACTATTAATACTAGAATTACATATTCCAGATCAGGATGTGTTTCAGCAATGACCTGTTCAAGGGTTACATAGCCACTTAAGCATAAGGGACCATCATTTCTGCTAACCTAAAATGAAAATCTGAAAACACAGAGGAATTTTCTGAAAGCCAGGCACGAGCAAGACATTTCTTGCCTTTGTTGAGTAGGACAGGCAGGCTTTGGCTCGTATTTCTTAGTTCAATATTTTGGATGAGAAATGAGTAAATGATATCATTTTTCTTATATTTAAAAATAGTCATCATGTGTAATTCCTTCCAAACTAGTATCTCCAATGGTTTCAACAGTTTCTTATACAACATAGTTTTCACTCATCTCAGGTGAGGACATTCTTATTTATGAGAGTTCATCTTAAAATTCACATCCAGAGTAAGCCAAATACTCCAGATGAGAACTGCTCAGTGGAGAGTTTCTGCTAATCTCAGCTACAAAGTCCCATAGAGAAGCCTAAGATTTGTGTTAGATACTTTAGAATCCAGAAAACACAGCTGAGTCTCATACAAACTATGAGCAACGGAACCTCTGCCTATTTTTACCTTAATGTTGTTACACATGTAACTTTCCTATTCCGTGCTTTGGAGGTTGATTTCTAACAAAGTATATCATCTTGTCTGTCTTTTCCATCATGCAAGCCAACAATTTTCTTTTCAAATTTGGTAATGTTTTTATATTTATCTACAATGCCTAAAAGATTATGTCATCTACAAATATAAGCATGCTTCCTGAGTTAGTATTCCTTCAAAACAGACCAAATAGTTTAAGTTGAATGACTTGTTCTTAGTGAACTCATGAGGCTTTCTAGTGATCACTACATTCTTTTCCAAGTATTTCTTATGTCTTCTATTTATTAGTCCTTTGCTGGAGACTAATACATATAATAGCTGATAGCTGCTTAAATTCACCTTTTCCTAAATGTTGGAAATTAGGATCAAGGCTGCCTATCGATGGCAGCCTACCGTATTTATGAACAATAAGATACTGATAATAAAACAATAAAAAAATTTAAAAATTAAAAAATACTGGGAGTCTAAAATCATATCTTCAAATTCATTTAAGGCCTGACAATTCTTGTGAGACTTGACTTATTTAAACGCTATGTATTTTCTCACTCTCTGATCCCCTATCTGATTAATGAAGAATCTCTTCCTTCGACTTAAAGTCTATTCTTTGGCTAGGATAAAATGGAAGAAATGAAGAATGAGTAGCTCTTGCTTTCCCATTGTCATTTTGCAACCTCATACTTATCTACCCCAGAATGAGCCTATCATATCTTCCTTGTTAGTTTCACTCTAACTAGCTTTGCAAAAATACTTCTTAAATTTTAAAACATTTTTCAAAAAATCATCCCATCCTACACTTCATCTGGCATTATTCCTACATGTTTATTCATATTTTTTGAATCCTTGCTTAGTTATGCATTTTCCTTTGATATTTTTATGTTTTCATTTTAAAAGTTGGATTTATTAAAAATGTACTTATATTTCCACAGAAATGCCTACTTTTTGATCTTCCTTAAGGTAATTTGTAGCTGTATAGTCAAGATATGCCTTTGAAACTCTTCTATCAATTCTTAATCTCTTTAGAATCTTTGAACATGGAAATACATCTTTTTATTTTAAGATTTTCTGATATCTTTTTTTTTTTAAAGGCAAGACTCATATCTGGAGATGCCCAACAACTCCTTTTTCTCTCTACTGCAACTTTTATGTTGATAGCATGACAAGCTCCCAAGGTTCCCACAAGCACCAATACATTGATCTCTTTGGATAGAATAAATTCAACCAAAGCTCCTATCTTCCTTCATAGAAATGTAATTTTAAGTTATGCAGCACATAGATAAGCCAAGGACTCTCTGCTTTTAGGAAACTGAACTTACAGTAGACGCCTTCACATTAAAATCCTCTTACTACTACACCATCCAGAACCAACTTACAGTTTGTATGGGAAAGCATCACTTCTAACTATCTGTCCACAGGAAGATCTTTGTGTTGGCTCTTCAGACACGTATGCCACCAACCCTTTATTCACCACTCTAAATATCCTCAGTTCTCCTGCTTAAATTGTCACTTGTCATTAGGATTTTCTGATTGGCCATAATAAATGAAAGGTAAAGTGGGGATATTATGTCATTCATTTGCTCCTACAGTAGGCTACTGAGCAGTTATTGTACCCATTCCAAATACCTTGTGATGGTCGCTGAATTATTGTACTCTGTCTTTTCTATAAACCTCAGAAAATTCAATCTAAGTCAGAGTTTTCAGTAACCCTGATGGTTCTGTGGTGAATTACTAATGTAGAATAAACCGACTCAGGTTAACCTTTCTAGTGGCACCTAGAACACAACTCCCATGATGTCTAAAAGTAAAGGCTTTGGTAGACTCAGTAATATCCAGGTTGTGCCATTTCCAGACCTTCAAAATATAGCAGGGCTAGTCAGCCTCTTCACACTGGGCTCACTTCTTCTGCATGTATATGATCTCAAAGCCCTTAAAATATACACGTGATAAATTATTTCCAAGATCATTTTCATGCAAAAAATAGGATTTGCTGGTTTAATAGCTGCATAAGGTGTACAAATCATTGAAATCTTATAATTTATTGGCTAATATGGTACACTTCACAATTCCAAATTTCTTAGATTTAAAAAAAAATTTGTCTTAATTATAATTGACATCATAATTGTACATATTTATACGGTACAGTGTGATGTTTCAATACATGAATACACTGTAAAATGTTCAAATAAGGGTAATTGACACATCGATCACTTTAAATATTTATCATTTCTTTGTGGCAATAACATTCAAAATCCTCTTTTTCAGCTGTCTTGAAATATACGTTACTTTAGTTACATTGACCCAACTGGGTAATAGAACACCTGAACTTATTCTTCCTCGCTAACTAAAACTTTTTACGTTTTTACTGACCTCTCCCCACCTTCCTCTCCACTCTCTCCTCCCCTGCCTCTGGTAACAACTATTCTACTATCTACTTCTATGTGATCAACCTCTTTATACTCCACACAAGAGTGAGGTTATATGATGTTTGTCTTTCTGTGCCTGACTTGCTTCACTTATATAATGTTCTCTAGCTTCATCTATGTTGCCTCAAATGACAGGATTTCATTCTGTTTTATGGTTGAATAGTATTCCATTGTGTATGTATGCAGGAAAACATACACACACACACTATGTTTTGTTTTTCTTCAACATAGTAATGGAAGTCCTAGCTGAAAAATTAGGCAAAAGAAGTAAAATGTAGGGCATCCAAGTGGGAAAGAAAGAAGTCAAACTGTCCCTGTTTGCAGATGACCTGATTATATATAATCTGGTATATATGTTCCAAGTATACATATGTATATATGTATACATATATGTGTATATATGCTTTTATATGTGTATAGATGTGCATATATGTGTGTGTGTGTGTGTATGGCTTGTATATATATATGACATGGCCACCACCAAAAACCTGTTTTAATTAATAAATAAATGTGGTAAAGTTCCAGGATACAAAGTCAACATATAATAATCAGTAGAGTTTCTATACACCAATAGCAAAATATCTGAAAATGAAATCAAGAAAGCAATCCCATTTCCAATAGCTACCAAAAAATAAAATAAAATAACTAGGAATAAATTTAACCAAAGAGGTAAAATATCTCTACAATGCATACCATAAAACACTGATGAAAGAAAATGAGAAGAACACAAATAAGTAAAAATATATTGGATTGTACTGGAAAAATTAATATTGTTAAAATTTCCATGCTACTCAAAGTTATCTACCAATTTAATGCAATCCCTATCAAAATGCCAATGACATTCTTCACAGAAACAGAAAAAATTTTAAAATTCATATGGAACTACCAAAGACTCTAAATTTCTTAGTTTTAACAGTGTTTTACTAGTGTGTAGCAAACTAGATGAAGTACTGACAGCAGTCAACATCTATAGGCAACTGGGTTGCAGGATAACACACATAGCAATTAGAAGTATAATGTACTTACTAAATCACACAGTTCACCCTTCCCACTGCCAACTAGAAAGAAAAGCAATAGCATAGAGGAGAGAAAATATAATGTACCATTTTCTATTTCTATGTAAAAATATGAAGCTATCTAGCTAAATAAGGGTAATCTAGTATTCTCACTTTAAAATGTTTTTAATCACTCTCCTCCCGGTATATAGAGCTTTGAAATATCACAAACATGAATATTGTTGTGATAACAACAATTCAAAATGTTGACATCTGGAAATGTAGTATACACTATGCACTTATGTATAATATATGTACATAATTACATAATGCACTTATGTACATTGTATTTCCCATTAACATCAACTGTTCTAAATAGAAGTCATAGAGATTGGGCTGCCTGACATTTAGTGTCCTTTTAAACTTATTTCAAAGAAGTGATTTCTTTATTTGTGTTTCAGATGAGTCCATCAAGGTCCAGCTCCAGCACTGTGTTGCCCCAGAAGCCACAACAACCCTCCACACCCAAGCCTGGCTGTCAAATGGATTTCTGAATCTCAACAACTAATACAAACTTTCATGTCAAGATGAAATGCCTTTGCCAGTTTTCTTTCTTGTCTTCTATTTGCATAATTCTCTAATGTTAATAACATTAACTTTTAAAATGTTAAGTATCACTTGGATACTAATTATACATTGAACATAATAACAACCTTATTCATCCATCCATAAAGGATCATAATGTGGTCTCTACAGCACAGCAACTTCATACCCACTTTCATATTCAAAAGTTTCTGTAAACAGAACACTAAGTATACTTTTTTTTTTTTTTTTTAAGAGACAGAGACTTGGCCGGGCGCGGTGGCTCAAGCCTGTAATCCCAGCACTTTGGGAGGCCGAGACGGGCGGATCACGAGGTCAGGAGATCGAGACCATCCTGGCTAACACGGTGAAACCCCGTCTCTACTAGAGGATGCAGAAAACTAGCCGGGCGCGGTGGCGGGCGCCTGTAGTCCCAACTACTCGGGAGGCTGAGGCAGGAGAATGGTGTGAACCCGGGAGGCGGAGCTTGCAGTGAGCTGAGATCCGGCCACTGCACTCCAGCCTGGGCGGCAGAGCGAGACTCCGTCTCAAAAAAAAAAAAAGAAAAAAAGAAAAAAAGAAAAAAGAGACAGAGACTTGATCTGTCATGCAGCCTGGAGTGCAGTGGCACAATCAGAGCTTACTATAGCCTCAAAGTCCTGGATGCGAAGTTCTCCTTAGGCTCCTGAGTAGCTGGGACTACAGGCATGTGTCACCATGCCCAGTTAATTAAAAACATTTTTTGAAGGCATGGGATCTTGCTATGTTGCCCAGGCTCATCTCAAACTCCTGGCCTAGAGCAATTCTCCTGCCTTAGCCTACCAAAGTGCTAAGATTCCAGTGTGTGCCACTGTGTCCAGCAAATAATACATTTTTAAACACTTGTTTAAATGTTTGTTAAATGAGATGTTCAATTGACTACAGAATAGTGAATTTTATAGTAGTTTTATGTATATAAATGAGAGAATAATGTTGAAATAAAAATAAGTTGTCACCTGAGTAGATAGTATAAATTTGTAAAAATAATAATGACAACTCAAATAAGGCTGACTCTATGCCAGGCAGAATTCGAGGCAACTTATAAATATTACAAATATTAACTCGATTAATCCCACAACAATCCTATATAGTAGGCACAATTATTACCCCATTTTTCATAAGAGATAGGGCAAAGCCAGTTTAGGTAAATTGCCCAGGGTAGCCCAGGAGCTATGTCACAAAACCCAGATTTGGTCAGACTCTGGAGTATGTACTCTTATGCAGGCTCCAAAGTGATTTCTGAAGGATTAATAAATAATAATATTTGGTTGTAGTCTGCAATAATAATAATGATGAAAAAGGAAAGATGATATGTAATAGCCAGAAATCCAAAATAATATCCCATACGTGTATTCTCCACTCTCTGTGTTCTCATCAGACATGCTTCCTGTAAGTATGATATTCCCAGTTTCTCCCCCAAGTGTCTATTATAGGCACATTGATAGTTATATTAAAGTATGCCTCGCTCCATTCTTCTAATATCTACTGTGACTCCCACTTGATTTTAAGAATGTGAATCTTAACCTCTCAAGAGTAATTCTTTCTGTGACTGACAGCCTGACCCAACTTTGGACGTTATTAATATATTCTTTTCAAAGAACATTACAAAGAGTGCGGGCAGCTGTGGCACGCTGGCTGGGGCTGCTGTGATAACCCTTCTTCCAGTCAGCACTTAGTAAAAGAGAAGCCCTGTAATTCAGTGTCACCAGATGAGAAACATCAAGAGCTCTAAGAGTTCCTTTGTGCAGGAGTCTCAGGCTTCCACACTGGAAAGGCAACCTGATGCCCAGCAGTATGTGACTGGGTGACACTCAAAGGGCATTAATGGATTCAGGAATCAAGAGACTAGACACTTTTGTTACAGAGGAAAAGCTTGATTTAAAAGGTTTCTATTGCATTGGTCTTAGTACATATCATCTGTATTCAGAAGGATACCCAAGTCTGTTCCAAGCTTCACTTTGAATATATAGATTTTTCCAACAGGACTGTGCACAGCTCTGAGTGCCAATAAAATAATATACTTCCAAATTTCCAAAGCAACCAAACAAAAAGAAATATTTTTTTTTCTTCTCTTCCTTTTATTTTCTATCTCTCTTTTTTTTTTTTTTTTTTTTTTTGCCTCGGTGGTTGAGAGGTGCAATTGTTAAGTTTTAAAATTTGAGCCAAAGTTATAGAGGGAGTAAGACACATCTTTTATATCTCCCTTTTGCACAAACATTGGAAACATTTTTTTTTTTCTATTGAGAAAAGAATTGTCAGAGATATTAATGCCTTTCCAATCATGATAGAATGGGCTGAAATTTGCACTGGGAGATAGGAAATATGGATTATAGTCTTGACTTTGTCACTTCACATTTATTCCTGAATAATTTATAGTTTAATAGCTTTCAAAAAGCATTTGTGGGGTGGCTTGCAATAAAAATTTACATACAAAAGCGCAGAGAAAAGTTACATGGGAAACAAGAAACAGCATAGAGTAAAAAGGGAGAAAATTTCCTTAGCCCTTGTCATCTAACTCCACAGGCCCTGGACACAAAGTGAAAAAGAGAAACACAATGAACCTCATGGGTCTCATGATGTCAAAAGAAAGTCTGCCAATTATTCACCAGAGATGTAGTTTCTGCTTGTTTTGTTTTGTTTTCTGGCATTAAATTTCAAAAGAATTTTTTTCTTGTGGATCTTCATACAAAAAGACATCAGGTTTGACTCTTCATCCTGAAAAAATGCAGCAGCTCTGGATAAAGGTTAAAGGCATTTTATTGAATCATATTTGAACAAAGGTAATTTCTTTGGAGAGTTAATCCACTGTAGTTCAAGTAAATTGCTTTTGATGCTCTAACTTGACAGAAAGAGTCACTAAGCAGCAATGTGACCTTTCTTGCCTCTCAGTCAGTAAAATAGGTGATTTTGATTACATGCACTTCAAGGTTGCTTCTAACTCACAAGATGTAATATTTCTAGAATGAATTTCATCTAGACTAACTGTTATTGTTAACATGTCATCCAAGCCGAGATGCCAGCAGTATAGGGACTCACATCACCTTCTTGATTTTTTATAAAATTAACATCATAAATGTCTTTGCAACCAAATCACATACTTTAAGTAAGAGAAAGGGTCTATCACAGTACCTAAAAACAATGCCTGTTGAACTCATAATTACATACACAAATAGCTCAAATTCCCAATTGTCACTTGTGTAACTTGTCTTTGACAGCTCAAATTAATGGCTAGCAAGTGAGCTGTCTATATATGCCATGAATTCTAAAATAAATAGCACAGAAAACTTGCTGTAGCTAAGTGTTTCCAAGGGTAATCTAATAACACCAAAGTATGTAGTTACAATTCCTGGATAAATAAAAATGTAAGTACTTTAATGGGCAGCACATAAAATATTACCATCAATCTGTCTTGTTTTGTAGAAGCTGTATCTCATGTCTGTTGTGAAGAATGAATAAAGATGATAAGATGCTTTCCTTGACCAAACTTTCATTAGGCTCCCCTAAGCCCTCTTCTTGACAATGCCTCCACCTTGCCTCCCCACAAAGCATCATCCTTGGGAAGTCCGCATAGCCCAGTTTCAGCAAGAATCCTCCTTAGTTTACAGGGAATCCTCTCATCCTTAATATCTGATCACCCTAGCCTGCCCTCAGCAGGAATCCCATTATGTCAGTTTAGCAAGATTCCCCCTACCCTTGATGTCCTGGCTTCTGAATTTTCCATCTGCTATCACCTCCAAATCTGCTTCTTGGCTATTTCTGCAGCTCTGAGCATGATACTCCAAAGTACAGTGCTTTGGCATGCTGAGGACTTTGACTTCTGAAAGCGATTGGCAGGGCCTCAAAAGCAGGAAGTTCTCTCTGACCTTCTTCTGCCCTCCTTTCTCCTTCTCCTATTTCACCCCCAAAGCAGGCCATAAAAACGAGAATTCCTTTTCCCCAAACCAGGTAATAGGAAACTAGAACTCTTCTCCCCCAAAGCAAGCCGTAAAACCTAGAAATGTCACTCTCTGACCTTCTCCTTTCTCCCTTGAAAACCCTCGTTTGATAGGTGACCTGCCCCATACCCAGGAGGAAAAAATTCTAAAAAGAGAGGCCAAGAAGAATTGGAATAAACAGTCCTGGCTGGCTTCCTCTGCCTTAGGTTTATAATCATTACATCATACGCTTTTGGTCCAATTATATTTCTACATGACTATTCTTCATCAAACCTAAACATAAAGAATACATTAAAAAACATAAAAATACAGTTTTCCTAAAGGTTTCTATGTAACATGAAACTTTGTTAAATAAATTTGTTATACTCTTTTCTTATTAATCTGTCTTTTGCCATATCAGTGTCAGCTAGACCCTTGTAAGGAAAAGGTATTAAACCAGTTTGTCCTAATGATATAAATCTCTACTTGTCCTTGCGCGTATTTTCAGTTGATATCCATTTCTCTCCTCAATTCTGATAGTTTTGACACCTATCACAATAGTCTTGAATAAAGTCTTCCTTACCATTTCAGCAAATGTTAGATTTTTTGTTTTCTTTAACAATCAGCCCACGGTTCTTACTTTATAAAATCCTTTCCTGAAGAAATATAAGGAAAATATGCACATTCTTTTTTCACTTGGGGTACAGAGCATGTAAATAAACACATGTTGATTTCTGGCACCTCTTAGGAATTATTACCGTTTTCGAGGGGAAATCAAAGTTAAATTTAAAGATGAATCTCATTTTGCAAATTGCTATTTACAAGATAGTTTGGACAAAACTAAACAAAACCCTTGCCTTTTTAATTTAAATTTAAGGTGTCTCCATATTTTTATGTTCAATTTAACTTACGAGAACCAAAAATTCCATAGGAAATAGTCAGTGTAGAAGCTGAACTTTTATCCCTGGAAGTTCAAAAGGAATAAGCCCAGTGTACTTCCCACTTCCACTTTTGTTCCACTCTGGTTCAATCTCCAAGCAGCAGTCAGACTGAGCTTCTTAAAATATAAATTAGACCTTGCCCTCTCCTGCAAAGACACTTGAACAGTTTCCTATCTGGCTAACGAAAGAAAGAAACTCTAAACTCCTTACTATGGCCTAGTAGGCCCTTTTACATCAGTTCCTGTGTGGGAAGAACAATACAGTTGGCTCTCGGAACTGAAGCCGGGACAAACCACAAACCGGTTAGGAAAATCCATGCCAGAGGTCATAAACATGTCAGAAGAGTAACTGAAATAGCTCGGATGGCGGGAACCAATCAAGAACAGCCAACTCGCACTGTTCAAATATCAACCAATCCCAAGCCTGCGCCGTTCAAAAAGACCCCTATGACTCTGTACTTGTTTACTGCTGACTGTAAGAGACAGTTCCTGACCCTCCTCTGGGCTCTCGCCCGACACTCGGCCGGGGGTCCAGGTTCGAACCTGCAATAAAGATCCTTGCGGCTTGGCTTTGACTGCAGTCTCTGGTGGTCTTCTTTGGGGAATAAACGGACTGGGTACAACACCTGTCCACCTTTCTCTCTCATCTCAGACAATGTCTCACTTAACTCACTCACTAGGCATCACTCATTCTGGGGTTTCAGTTGCCCAAACGAAGCAACCTCATCCTGACCCCAGAACTTTTGCATTATGTTTTACTCACCATCTGGAAAGTTCTTCCTAGTGGTCTAATTACAGGCAGTTCCTTCTTATTCTTTAGACTCTTCTTAACGCCAGCTACTCAGAACAGAAAGCCTGTCTCTGACCACCCTGTGTCAAGAGCTGTGTTGGTAATACTGAGTGTGAACTTGATTGGATTGAAGGATGCAAAGTATTGATCCTGGGTGTGTCTGTGAGGGTGTTGCCAAAGGAGATTAACATTTGAGTCAGTGGGCTGGGGAAAGCAGATCCACCCTTAATTTGGCTGAGCACCATCTAGTCAGCTGCCAGCCCAGCTAGAATATAAAGCAGGCAGTAAGACATTAAAAGACTAGACTGGCCTAGCCTCCAAGCCTACATGTTTCTCCCTTGCTGGACCCTTCGTGCCCTCGAATATTGGACTCCAAGTTCTTCCGTTTTGGGACTCAGACTAGCTTTCTTTGCTCCTTAGCTTACAGACAGCCTATTGTGGGAAGGGAAAGACCTGATCGTCCCCCAGCCTGACACCCACGAAGGGTCTGTGCTGAGAGGAAAGAAGGCCTCTTGGCAGTTGAGATAGAGAAAAGCATCTGTCTCCTGCCCGTCCCTGGGCAATGGAACATCTAGGTGTAAAACCTGATTGTATGTTCTGTTTACTGATCAAGGAGAAAACCACCTTAGGGCTGAAGGTGGGAGGTGCTAGCAGCAATGCTGCTCTTTAAGCACTAAAAAGATTTATGGAGATGTTTGCATATGCATATCAAGGCACAGCACTTTTCCTTAAACTTATTCATGTCACACAGATTTTTATTCATATGTCTTACTGCTGACCTTCTCCCTAGGATGATCCTATTATCCTGCCACTTCCCTTTTTCTAAGATGGTAAAGATAATGATCAATAAATACTAAGGGAACTCAGAGACTGGTGCCTGTGGGGGTCCTCTGTATGCTGAGCGCCGGTCCCTATATATTTTTTTTCTCTATACTTTGTCTCTGTGTCTCATTTCTTTTCTCAAGCCTCTTGTTCCACCTAATGAGAAATGCCCACAGGTGTGGAGGGGCAGGCCACCCCTTCAAGAAGCTAGAAGGGCCTCATGGAGACTGTTAGTGGAAAGAAGAGGACTTCAAGGGGACTGTTAGCAAAAGCCCCATGGGCCTTGAAAAGACTGTTGGTGAAGGCTTTGGAGACAATGAAAATACGTTATTGGAGGCCAGAAAATATGTGATACTTTTTCTGTACTGGCAGAAATTTTGGCATTAATGTTGCACATGATAAGAAACTTAATGGACTTTTACAAAGGTCTGGCAAGAAAGATGAACAGGCAAAATGGAGAAAGTGCCAACTGGTTCCTAGCTGCCTATGGTAAAACATGGAAAGGGATGAGCTAAAAGAGAAACTTTCTGTTTCTAAGCAAGATTCAGAGGAAAAAAGGACCAGAACATGCTGGGCATGAAGGTAAAATTCCCAGGCTCTCCCAGCAATATACTTGCAGAGTTACAAATGACCTCAGGACAAAGGTTAAATCCAGGCTGCTGCTACCTGTACAACATGCTTTGGGAAAATAAAGCTCATGGATGTTCCTTTGTTGACCTCTCAGAAAGATCTGAAGGTAAGCCTCATTGGACTTCTAGAAATCATACGATATGTCTCTGTGAATTTTAAGGATGCCTGATGAATCCTTTCAACTAGAAAGAAGGCTTCTTTTCATTTTCCCAGAATGCCCTAAGTTCCAGCAAAAAAGGACTATGTCAGAACCAAATGTGTATGTGGCTTTTCTTTGATTTATTGGATCATCATTGGATACACAGGGGTCTCATCAAGTTTTTGTGGAAAAGGAGGATGGATTCAAGAGACAAACGGAGAGCCAGGAAAATAGTTTCCAGGAAACAGGACTAGAGCCTAGTTAAGGATCTAGTGACTTGTATCTGGTTGGATTTTAGAATTACTGAGGAACATGTTTCCCATTTTCTTTTTTAAAGAGGAGAATCTACTCCTCTCTGACCATTATATGTTGTGGGGAGGGCACAAGATTTGTTCCTATAGTCTACAGGTCTTCAGATGGAGAGAAAACATACACACAGAGTCTCATCTCTACACAGACCTGATTTTATCATTGGCTTCTTAAATTCAAGGCAGGGCTCTGATGGAATGAGATTTTCTTTTTTCTTTCTTTATTACTTTTTTTCTTTTTCTTTTTTTTTTTTTTTTTTGAGACAGAGTCTCACTTACTCTATCACCCAGGCTGGAGTGCAGTGGCACAATGATCTTGGCTCACTGCAACCTCTACCTCCCAAGTTCAAGCAATTCTCTTATCTCAGCCTCCCAAGTAGCTGGAATAAAAGGCATCAGCCACCACACCCAGCTTATTTTTTTATTTTTAATAAAGATGGGGTTTCACCATTTTGGCCAGGCTGGTCTCCTGACCTCAAGCGATCCATCTGCCTCAGCCTCCCAACGTGCTGGAATTTTTACAGGCGTGAGTGAGCCACTGTGCCTTGCTGGCATGAGATTTTCAAAGATGGGTGAAATGCAAGCTATCTGTGGCCAGCCAAAAGGTAAACAATTAGTCTTTCCACAGAGAGTTACACCTCTCCCCTTAAATCTGAGGGTACGCTCTGACTATAACGACAAACAGTATTATGGAAACTATACTGTGCCAGTTTGGGGGCCTGTCCCTTATTAATGACTAGCAGTTTTTAGTTCCTGTCTCTTTAATTACTCACTCTTAAAACCTTGAACTGTTATTTAAGATACACAGTTACTCTACAGGAGGGAGTGTGTGGAAAGGTCCTGAGCTCACAGGCAGGATGAGAGAGATTAAGCCAAGCCCAGCCTTCTAGCTGTGAACAAAACCATTTTTCACTCTCCAGCCAAGCCACTAGCTGGATACCACTATGGATGCCACATGGAGAACTGCCCAACCAAATCCCATCCAAATTTTGACCCACAAAATCCTGATATATAACAAAATGGCTGTTGTTTTAAGGCACTAAGTTTTGGGGTGATTTGTTATGTAGCAATAGACAATAAACACAAATTTCATACTGGTTCTAAAAATACACATTTGTATTTTCAATATCACTAACTTTCAAAGCCATTGAGTTAGGAAACGTATGGTCTTTTTTGAATTGGACAAAGAGTCTTTGCAGATGCAACTAAGTTAAGGTAAAGTCTTATTGGATTATGGGAGGTTCTAATGCAATGACTGGTGTTCTTACATAGTGTGGGAAGTTTGGACCTAGTCTTAACAGGTAAAGGCCATGTGAAGATAGAGGCAGAGATTGGAGTGATGCATCTACAAGCCAAGGAATGCCGAGGATTACTGACAACCACCAGAAACAGAGAAGGAATCTTTCCCTAGAGCAAGGCTCTGCTGGCATCTTGATTCTGGACTTCTAGCTCCAAGAACTGTAAGTGAATAAATATCTGTTGTTTTAAGCCACTTGATTTGTGGACCTTTTTCCTGCAGCCCTGAGTAACTAATAAAGTCTCCTACATCAGGTAGCACAGAGTAGAACTTACATGTTATTATAAATGCTAATTATAACCCATCTTTTGGAAACAATTAGTACTGGGTAGCAATCTTCACATGGCTCAGTACATACAAATTCCAAATTTTTCAGCTGGTTCTCCATATTGTGCCAATGCTCTTTTATATGCTGTTTCTTGAAGTCATTCTGGGCCTCTGGTCTTCCTGGCCCTTCCAATCCACTTGATGGCTTATAGATCTTACACCTGAGGAGCAGCCAGAGTCATAAAAAGGAATAAAATCCAATGAGGCAATGCCATTACTTGCCAGCAGTTTGGTGATAGATAACTGTAATTATTCTCCAAAATGAGATTTGTAAATTTTCTTGGCTTTTAGTTACTCATTCTAAATGCTTTCAGATAATGATACTAGGGCCCAAAGCCATAGGTAAAGCATTTAATGATGTTTATTTATATCCCTATCAATACTACAGAATGCCTGTCACTCTGGAAACAGAAGAAAAGTTTGTGCTGCTTATTTTTACTATACCTTAATATATATAGCTAAGAAAAATGATGCACAGGTCCAAACTTAGTAAGTCCTCCTCTAACGTGATTGTTTACACCCGACTTCATAAAACAGCCAGAGAAATGTGACTATTACAAGATTCCAATAAGGGCACTGCAGTGTTTCTTAATTGACATTAAACCTAACTAAAGCAGCCCCTGGAACACCTACACAAAATGCAGAATTATTGCCTTATTACTATTAAAAATGCATGTCATATTTCCAGATTGTGTTCATTTGGCCAATGGGACATGCACTATAATGAAGCTAGTACCAGATTCATCTGAGCTATAAAAATAAATAATAACTACATAATCATCTTTTGATGTACAGCCAAGAATCATTTAATTTCTGGAGTCATAAAAAGGTGAAATGAACCACAAATTCAAAATTGTCTATGAGTACTTGAGGAAAATATCCTTGAGAGACAGGTAACTCTATCTCGTTCAGACAATGAAAAAAATTAATTTCTTAAGGGAAAAGTTGATAGAGAAATTACATATTTCTGTACTTGTGTAATGGAAAATCAAAAATATCTTTAAAAGTACTAGTTTGTGCATTTTAAAAAACAATCTCATGAATTGTGTTGGAAAAACAACTGTTTTTTGTTGTTTTTGTTTTTGACACAGTCCCATTCTGTCTGCCAAGCTAGAGTGCAGTGGCACAAACACAGCTCACTGCTGTGGCAACCTCATTCTCCCAAGTAGCTGGGACTACAGGCCATGCCAAAACGCCTAGCTAAGTTTAGTATTTTTTGTAGAGATGAGGTTTCGGCATGGTGACCAGGTTGGTCTTGAACTCCTGGGCTCAAGTGATCTGCCTGTCTTGGCTTCCTGATGGAAGTGCTGAGACTATAAGTGTGAGTCACAGTGCCTGGTTGAAAACTTCTTAGAAACAAATAAACAACAACAACAAAACAGAAGCATTCAATAGAGAACAGAAGTTTGTCAGTTTGTGATTGCAAATCTAGAATCTCATCACAACTCATTCACAGGTTAGCAGGGTTAGTTAAGTAACCAAACCTTCTCGAATTGCAGTCTCCTCATATCTAAAATGAAATTACATTATTATCCATGTCATTCAACCATTATAGTGAAAAATGAGAAAAGCATGCAGAAATTTTCATCATAAACTGTAATGCATTATACAGATGTTATGTTATTCATTATCCTAATTGGAAAAGTAACAACAAATTACAAATTTTCAAATATATCCTAACTCTAAGTTTTGAACTTTAGATTTGTGTTCAAGTCTTTCTGATGATTACTTTTTATTTTTACTGAAAATATAAGCACAGAATATACTAAACCAGCTCTTTATTAGCAATGGGTATCTAGAATGGAAACAGTATGTTCTTGGAAGTCTCAAGCTTTTGCTGTTAAAACATTCTCACTGACCTTTAACAAAGTCTGTTAAGCAGAAACAAGGGGTTAAGAATGTAATGGACTGAGAAACATTCTCTTATTTCTGACGCATTTATGATTCCACACGTTCCCTTTTCAAAGTCTTTTAACAGCTCTGTCATGAGGCTCTATTGAAGTTTCAGCTGGCATGAAGACAGGTTGAAGGGCAACAAGTAGAAAAGCTTGCTAATAGAATCAAAATGGAAATAACTCCTTAATTGTTTCCTTTGAATTCAGATCATGATCACCCAGAGCATGTTTCTGCTCAGGTCTTCTAGCTGGGGATGTCCCCCAGACTTCAAAGAAATCCCCTCTCAAAGAAGATATTAGCTGACTCATATCTGAAGACAGAGTTAAACATGTAAAAAACAGAATTTTAATCTTTTTAAAAGTATAAATACAAAGCAGTATTTGGTCTTGCACAAACAAGGACAACATACATAATAACCTATTGGTCCTGGAGCTATAAATTAGTTGTCAAAAGTTCAAATGGTAGATGTTTGTCTCTTCATGCTTGATAGTTCACTTTCCAGGGTATCTAATATAAAAAATCAAAAATTTTCCTATACCTGATAAGAAAGAATTATTCAAGCTTTTCCAACTCTTAAAGAAGATCAAAAGGTTCTTAATGTTCAGTACTTTCCTCTTTGGACTGTATTCTTCAGGACAATAAGCAGAATGTTTGAATGCAGTGCTCAGTTCTAGACTTTCACATTTGTGGAGTGTCTATTTTATGCAAGACACTGTGCTGATGGTGCCAGGCACATGAGGTGTGGTCCCTGCCTTCAAGGAGTTTGGAAACTTGTGGGAGAGACTGGATGCAAATCACAAATTGAATATAGTGAGGTGAGAGCTAGGGAAGATAGGAATCATGTGGCAGCTTATGTATCCAAGAAGAGGCAACACACAGTTGGGTCTTAACATGTATGAGTTCTAACTCCTAACATGTAGGAGTTAGCTGAGGACAGGAGGGAGTGAAGATCCATTTAGAGAAAATAAAAGGTTTAAAGGTACATAAATGCCCCAGTAGTTTAATATGGCTGTACAATAAGGCTCTGCAGGGAGTAGGAGGAGGTGGAAGAGGAGGGAGGAAGGAAGATACATACATACATATATATGTATATATATGTATATATATACATATATATGTATGTATGTATGTCTGGACAGAGAGAGAGAAGGAGGAGGTAGAAGAGGAGAGAGGAAACGAGATATATATGTGTATGTATATATATATATATATATAGAGAGAGAGAGAGAGAGAGAGAGAGAAAGTCTAAAGATAGAGAAAAATGATTTGCGTCCAAGCCAAAGCATGTGGACTGTGTCCACAGTGGCAGACGAACCAGTGAATATGTCTAAGCAGGGTGGGTGAACACTCATATGAGCGCTTTGAATGGGCCTGATAGGGGTACAGAGAATTCACGCAAAGAAGGTATGGCTAGGAGTGGAACTGTTAGGAACCATTACAAAAATTAAGGGAAGAGGTGGCAAGGGTTTACTTAACACTACTCAGGTGGGGAAAGAAGGGAAATTAGAAAGATCTTGGGCATTAGACATGTAAAATTAGGTTACTAACTGGATACAGTTACAAGGGAAAGGGAGGTATTTCCAGTCATGTCCAGGTTGCCATCTGGAGCAACCGAGTCATCTGTGGTATCAATCACCAAGATGGCCATACTAGAGGAGGTGCAGGTATGGGTTAAGAGTCCAGGGGTCTTAGTGGTGAAATTAAAAGATAAAAATGCTGAATTATGTATTTCAGCCTCAAATCTATCGATTCTAACCTCTTTACATGCCTCAAACTCAACTCCCCGCTTTCCTACTGCCACTACCCTCTCTCAGGCTCCCAGTACCATTTCCTGTTTCTGCAGCCAGTGCCTCCTTGTCTCCTACTTACTCTGGCTTATACTCTGAATGGTAGTCATGTTTGTGCTTAAAAGTCTTCAGTGGCTCTCCTCTCCCTCCTTCCTGTGCTATATAGCTTCCTTCCTCATCTGTTCCCAGCTCACCTCCCCATCCTCACTATTCATCATCCCTGTTGCCCACATGAAACGGGGGCCTGGAAACTACTGCACTCACCTCTCCCTAACCTCAACCGTGGCTTACTTTCTCCCTTCTATCTGGAATTGTCCGCACTTTTCCTCTTGCTACTTCCTCGTCCTCATTCTTAGAGCCACAAATTAAGAATCATTCATTCATTTGGCTGTTCTTGTCTCCAAGACTGAGATAGGTGCTGCATCTAGGTGCTATTGTGGTACCTACCCTTGGTTTAGTGATAAATCAACAGTTCACCAGTTTTACTGAGCTAGAAGCTCCTTGAAGGCAGGACAAGAATTGTTCATCCACTAAAGTAGTACTAATATTCAACCCAGCAATCCCATGACTGGGTATATACCCAAAGGAAAATAATTCATTCTCTCATAAAGGCACAGGCACCTGTATGTTCACTGCAGTGCTATTAAGAATAGTAAGGATGTGAAATCAACCTAAGTGTCAATCAACAGTGGACTAGATAAAGAAGATATGGTACAAAAACACCATAGAATATCATGGACCCATAAAAAAGAACAAAATCATGCCCTTTGCGGCACCACTGATGGAGCTGGAGGCTATTATCCTAAGCGACATAATACAGGAACAGGAAACCAACTACCACATGTTCTCACGTATAAATGGAAACTAAACATTGAATACACATGATTGCAAAGATCGGAATGATAAACACTGGGGATCACTGGAGGAGAAAAGGAGGGGAGTGTAAGCTGAAGAACCACCTGTTGGGTACTATTCTTCTGGCCTGGGTGATGCGATCATTGGTACCCCATGCCTCAGCATCACACAATTTATCCATGTAACAAACCTGCACATGTACCCTTTAACCCATGATAAAAACGGAAATTAAGAAAAGACTTGTTCATGCATGTACCCCTGTATTAGTGATTGCTGTATAGAAAATTCTTTCAAATTTTTCAGGGTAAAAGAGTAAACACTTATTTTCTCACAGTTTCTGAGAGTTTGGAATTCTAGAGCAGCTTTTCTTGGTGGTGCTGGCTCAGGGCCTCTGATGAGGCTGCAATTAGAGTGTCAGGAGGGTCTACAGTAACTTGGAGCTTGTCTGGACTGCAAAGATGCAATTTTCAGCTCACTTGCATGGCTGTTGGCAGAAGGCTTTAGCTCCTCACCTCCTGGGACAATTCACAAAGCTGCTGGCGACGTGGATTTCCCAGAGAGGGTGACCCAAAAGAGGTAATGCAAAAGACGGAAGTCGATCTTTTACTACCTATCTTCGAAGTAACATACCATCATTTCTGCAATATTCTATGGGTTCCACAGACCAACCCTGGTGCAATGCAGCCCAAGGGTGTGTAGCAGGAGCCAGGGATCATTGGGGGTATCTTGGAGGCTGAATTCCACAGCCACCAATGCACAGCAGTGCAATTAGTCCATATAAGGTACTAAACAAATATTTGAGAATGAATTAATAAATAAAGAAACGAATACAAAGCAAACATATTTATGCAAAGTTCTGGGCTAATTACTCTGGAGAATGTAGAGATGTAAAATATTTTTTAATCCTTTTAACATATTTCTTTTCTAAAAATGTATAATCTCTGAGATGTTAAGGTGTTCCTTTGCATAAGACATCTGGTTCAATGAGGATTGGTTTAGTGGCATATGGTTCCTCCTTCCCAGAAGACTGAGAAAACAGGAAACCTCTATGAGATAATACCAACGTCATTTCTTTACAACCAGAAAAAAAGCTAACCAAACAAATGTTGCTACCCACAGATTCTCATCCTTTGTTTGTAATATGACCCCTCTTACTACGGGTATTTTAAAATGTTTAAGCTGATTAAAAGGTAAATGAAAACAATATCGGAAATAGCAGGTCCATTAAGTAAGAAAATGAGGACCATAATTGTTTATATATATTAAACTATTTTACCTTTCATTGGACTTGTAAATTTTGTAGAAGATAATACTGAGCTGTGTGAAATGTAATTCAAAAACCACATTATTAGAGTAATAGATTTGTGTACTGGCATTGTTTTCCAACTGTACTACATTAAATGTCATTTAACTGTTCTAATGAAGTTTTAGCCCACAGGTACAATTGATATACATTTTTCAGTCTATAAATGGAATAAGCTGGCATAATATATGGATCAGTATGCAATGCAAAGTTGGATCAAACCAGTAAGAAAAAACTACGTGAATGGCTTTAAAACAGTTACATTTTTAAAAGATTCCTGTGCAATGAAAACTCTAAAATGTGGCTAAAAATAATTTTAAAAGATATAAATAAATGGAAAGACATCCCCTGTTCATGAATTGGAGGACTTAATAATATTAAAATGTCAATAATAACCCCAAATGATCTATAGATTCAATGAAATTCCTATCAAAATCCCAATGACTTTTTTATATAAATAGAAATTAAAATTCATATGGAATCTCAGGGTCATGAAGTAGCCAAAACAGTCGTGATAAAAGAAGAACAAAGCTAGAGGATTTTCATTTCCTGATATCAAAACTTACTACAAAGCTATGGTAATCAAAACAGGGCAGTTGGCATAAAAGCAGATGTAAAGATCAATGGAATTTCTCATATATATGGTCAAACATTTTTGAAAAGAGTGGTAAGGCTATTCAATGGGGAAAGGTCAGTCCTCAAAAAATGGTGCTGGGGAACTGGATATCCACGTGGTAATGAATGAATCTAGACCCTTACCTAACACCATATACAAAAATTCGCTAAAAGCAGATCAAAGACCTACATGTTACAGCTAACCTATGAAATGTTTGGAAGAAAACATAGAGCAAAAGCTTCACAACATCAGATTTGGCAATTATTTCTTGAATATGACACCAAAGACACATGCAACGACAACAACAACAACAAAAAAAAAACCAGCATGCACTTCATGAAAACTTAAAGCTTTTGTACATCAAAGAACTATATTAACAGAGTATAAAGGCAATCCAGGAAATGGGACAAAATATTTACAAATCATATATGTGATGAGAGGTTAATACCCAAAATATGTAGAGAACACCTAAACTCAACAGCCACAACAAAAAACCTGATTCAAAAATTGGCAAAGGACTTAAAACGACATTTCTCCACAAAAGACATACAAATGGCCATAAGCAATGAAAAGTTTTTTTGCCATCACTAATCATTAGGAAAATGCAAATCAAAACCATAACGAGATAAGACCATTAGGTTGGCTACTATCAAAAAACGAAAACAAAACAAAACAAAAGCAGAAAATAGCAAGTGTTGGCAACAATGTGAACAAATTAGAGTCTTTGTTCCCTGTTGGTGGCAATGTAAAATGATGCAGGACACTGTATAAATCAGTATTGCAGTTCCTCAAAAAGTAAATAAACCTAGAATTACCATATGACCCAGCAATTCCACTTCCGAGTTTATACTCAAAAGAATTGAAAGCAGTGACTCAAACAGATATTTGTATACTCATGTTCATGGCAGCCTTATTCACAGTAGCCAAAAGGTGGAAACTGAAATGCCCACTGACAGAATGAATAAAGTGCCAGTGATATTTCTCAAGATATAAAAAGTATATACATTTAGTTCTTTGGACCAACTTCATCTGAATTTATTTTCATAGGGAAGTTGAAAATACCATTATATTCTACATACTTTAATAATTAATAATTATTTAATAATAATTTAATAGTGAGCTTTGCTCACGTAGAAGGGTGTAACTGGATCCTCATCTCTCACCTTATACAAAAATCAATCAAGATGGATCAAAGACTTAAATCTAAGACCTTAAACCATAAACATTCTAGAAGATAGCACTGGAAAAACTACCTAAGCCAAAAGCAAATGTAACAAAATTATAAGTAACAAATGTTAGTAAGGGTCCATATTCATTCATTACCATGTGGATATCCAGTTCCCCAGCACCATTTTTTGAGGACTGACCTTTCCACATTGAATAGCCTTACCATTCTTTTGGACATTTGTGTCTTTCACTGACCTAGAAAAAAAAGATATAATATAAAAAGAATGTCATCCTGCAGTGTTTCTTCTTCTCAAAGCCAATAATCATTTTTTACAAAAATTTTTTTATTTTTATTTCAATAAATGTAACAAAATAAATATAACAAAGTTACTAATGCAACAAAATTAATAAAATTAATAAAATAGCTAATTAAACTAATTAAACTAAAAAGCTATTTCACAGCAAAATAACTAATCAATAGAGTAAACAGACTACCCACAGAGTGGGAAAAAATTTTTGCAAACCATGCATCCAAGAAAGGACCAATATCCAGAATCTACAGGGAACTCAAACAAATAATCCCTTCAAAATACAGACAAAGGAGATGAATAGACAATTCTCAAAAAAAAGATATACAAACAGCCAACAAACATGAAAAAATTATTAAAGTTACTTGAATTTCAAACAAACAAAAAATGCAAAATGCAAATTAAATGCAAATTGAAACCATCATGAGATACCACCTTATTCCTGTAAGAATGACCATAATTAAAAAACAAAAAAATGACAGATGTTGGCAGGGATGTGGAGAAAAGGGAACATTTTTACACTGTATGTGGGAATGTAAACTAGTATAACCACTATGGAAAACAGTGTGGAAATTCCTTAAAGAACTAAGAGTAGAAATACCATTCAATCCAGCAATCCCACTGCTAGGTATCAACCTAAAGGAAAAGAAGCCATTACATGTAAAGGACATATGGACGTGCATGTTTATAGCAGCACAATTCACAACTGCAAAGATACGGAACCAACCTAAGTGCCCATCTAACCAATGAATGATTAAAGAAAATGTGATTCCTATACACCATGGAATACTACTCAGCTATAAAAAGGAATGAAATAATGTCCTCATAGCAATGTGGATGGAGCTGGAGGACATTATTCTAAGTGAAGTAATTCAGGAATGGTAAACCAAATAGTGTATGCTATTACTTCTACATGGAAGTTAAGCTATGAGGATGCAAAGGCATAAGAATGATATAATGGACTTTGGGGACTCAGGGTGAAGGTTGGGAGCAGGATAAGGGATAAAAGACTACATACTGGGTACAGTGTACATGGTTTGGGTGACAGGTGCACAAAAATCTCAGAAATCACCACTGAATAACTTATCCATGTACCCCCAAACCACATGTACCCCAAAAAGTATTGAAATAAAAATGTATTTAAAAATAATTATTGGCTTTGGGAAGAAGAAATACTGCAGGATGACATTCTCTTTATATTGCATTTTTTTTCTAGGTCAGTAAAATATATAAATGTCCAAGATTTTCAAGCTTGCAGCCAAGACAGAGAATAACCAATTTGCTACTTTGCACCATCAGCAAAATAGAAAGTTATATTTCATTCTCATGGGTGAGATACTGTGACTTAATAACTGGTTATTCTTCAAAGATCCCATTGCTCTTACTAGTGAGCAGTTAAAATGGTTTAAATGTACCTTGTTCTGTTGACTTTTCTGGAATATAGTTCTTTCTCCTTTTCCTGGCAATTTTTGTTTAACTTAAGAGAATTTCAAAAGACTGCTGCCTCATGTTTTAGCTCTCTCTTGTAATGAATGTTTCCTGACAAAATGTGCATTACATAAGAATTGATAAAAATTAAAAAAAAAACATTTCTCATATGCATCTTATTAATTCAATCCATTGTTGGTGCCATGAAATCAAATCAATCTTGGTTTTGAATTATTGGTAGAAAGGTCAGTTGAAATTGGTGAGAGAAGCAGACTATGTAATAAGATGATTTTATTAATGTAATTTTATTACTTACATTTTTAGGTTGTAATCATTATTAAAAAGTTTCTATTTAGGGACCTTGCAGAGTCTGTTTAATAAAGATTTATGTTCTTTCTTTTTTCAATAGGCTTTCTTTATAAGTTTTACATTTACAGAAATATGACCAGAATGTACAGAGTTCCTACATATCCTCTCTCTTCACCTCTCCCCAATCCTCAGATTACACTCTTATTAAGATTTAGCATTATTGTGGCACATTTATTACAATTGTTGAGTCTATATTGATATGTTATTGTTAATTAAAGACCATAGTTTAGATTAGGGTTCATTCTTGGTGGGCATTCTATGGGTTCTGACAAATGTAAGTGTCCATCATTACAGTATCATACAGAATCATTTCATTGCACTAAAAATCCCTTGTGCTTCAGCTATTCGTCCATCCCTCTCTCCCTCCCTCTGTCCCCCAAAATTCCTTAAAACTGCTAATCATTTTATTGTGCCCCTAATCTGTCTTTTCCAGAATGTCATATATTTGGAATTATTCAGTTTGTAGCCTTTTCAGATTACCTTCTTTAATTTAGCAACATGCATTTAAGGTTTCACTATGTCTTTTTATGGCTTGATAATTCATATCTTTGTATTGGTCAATAATATTTCATTGTCTGGATGTATCGCAGTTTATTCCTTCACCTACTGAAGGTGTGAAAGTTTTCAGAGTCTAAATGGAGGCACTTGTGTCAAGCATTGACAAACGGAGAGAGGGAAGGCCATGAGGGAAGGGTTCTCATGCACATATCCCTGATAATAAGAACTATCAAAAAAGTTGGCAAAACCCAGAACTTTACACAAAGGCCACTACAGCTTTACGCAGAAAATACTTCTGCAAGGACACCTGTTCAGCAACTGCCTGTCCAACCTTGGACTCACAGCATTCTTGTTGTTTGTTCTTGTTTCCAAGGATAATTGATTCAAAATAACTTATGTAATCCTCCTCATTTTGGCTTTAAAAACATTCCCTTGCCTCAATGTCTTTGACTATACACATAGTTTACCATGGCATGCATAATTCCATTGTGATATTACTCCTGAATAAATATCATTTGCTTTTAGAGAGTATCCCTGTAAAGGACATCTTGGTTGCTTATGTTTTGGCAATTATGAGCAAAGCTGTTGTAGACATTTGGGTGTAGGTTATTGTGTGACTATAAGTTTTCATGTCATTGGGGTAAATACCAAGGCACATAATTACTGAGTCATAAGACAAGATCATGTTTAGATGTATAAGAAACTGCAAAACTGTCTTCCAGAACGCCTGTACCATTTTGCATTCCCACCAGCAATGGATGAGAGTACCTACTGTCCCATATTTTCTCCAACATTGGGTGCTGTCAGTGTTTTGAATTTAGCCATTCTAATAAGCATATAGTGATATCTCTTTGTTTTAATTTGCATTATCCTGATGAGTTATGATGTGGATGACATATGATGTGGAGCATATTTTCCTATGTTTATTAGCCATCTGTGCATCTTCTTTGGTGAGAAGCCTGTTCAGATCTTTTGCCCATTGTTGAGTTTTCAAAGTCACCATGTATGTGGGATACTAGCCCTTTCAAATACGTTTTGGGGTGTTTTTGTTTGTTTGTCTGCAAATGTTTTGTCTCCATCTGTAGCATAATCCTATTTAAATAGCTTAACTAACTTCCTTTTTCACTTTTACAAGATCTTCACACTTAGAATATAGGTCCCTCACGTATTATTTATTCAGCAACTGTGTGAAGATGCCCATTTAATATGCTTTTCCACTACACGTTAAGTATCCCTTATATGAAATGCTTGGAACCAGAAGTGTTTTGGATTTTAAATTATATTTTATTTTGGAATATTTGCATTATATACTTACCAGTTTAGCATCCCAAATCCAAAAATCCAAAATCCAAAATACTACAGTGAGTATTTCCTTCGTTACTGTATTAGTCTGTTCTCATGCTGCCAATAAAGACGTACCCGAGACTCAGTAACTTACAAAGGACAGAGGTTTAATTGACTCACAGTTCTCTAGGGCTGGGGAGGCCTCAGGAAACTTACAATCCTGGTGGATGAGGAAGCAAATGTGTCTCTCTTCACATGGTGGCAGCAAGGACAAGTGCAGCAAAAGGGGGTAAAGTCCCTTATAAAACCATCAGATCTTGTGAGAACTCACTCACTCTCATGAGAATGGCAACAAGGGGGTAACTGCCCCCATGATTCAATCACTCCCACAAGGTTTCTCCCACGATGTGGGATTATGGCAACTACAATTAAAGATGAGATTTGGGTGGGGACACAGCCAAACCATATCACGTCATGAAAAAAATTGTTTTGTGCAGGCACATTGTTGCCAAAGTTATTGAGAATAAGTGTTAACATGCTTCTACTTTCCCTCCACAACACAACTTGAGTACTTGGACCAAAGATAAATTTGATAAAAACATATTGATTGGCTTTCAAAACTGCTACTTGTTTCACAAAATTTACTGCATTTCAGGTAAAACGACTCATTTTTTTAACTGGACACCAGCCTCCCAGGCAGAAAGATGTACACTACATTGGTGCACTAAATCAAGATGGCCACATCCCTGATTTATGTTTTTGCCAAAGCTAATAATACCTGCTTCTCTCAGACACATTTACATTTTAGGTATTGGAAGTTGGGTTACCCTCTCATTTCAACTTCCAAGATAGTCAACTTTTCAAAAAGATTTATCCGCAAAATCAACTCCTATGAAATACTATGAATTACTGGGGGACCCCAGCAGTATTAAAGACCATCCTTCTTTTTCATTTGCAATAAATCCTGATGAATCCCAGGGGCTACCCTAGAAATTGAGATGAAGACACTAAACCAATGGGCCATGGCATGGGCTAAAATAATATTTCACAGGGCATTATGTTTACATTACAATTTGTGCTTGTAGTTGAACTCTGGAAAGTTGCTATATAAGAGCCTTCTATGAATTCCATTTTAGACAACATTTTCCTTTGTAGTTGCTTTTTCAAATAACTATAATGTACAGTTAACCCATAGCTGTAACTTAGATAATGTGCTAAAATGGATTTGCTATCCTTGTCAGAAAAACAAGAGATGTGTCCTGTGTGGTGGCTCTTTCTTAAAAAATCTATTAAGTCTTCTTTTGCAATCTATTTATACCAAATATCAGGCTATTATATCCCCAGTAAACTCCTATCAGCTGAGCACAGCTGGTGGAAATATGCACACTGGGCAAATCATCTCACCTGCAACTTCCACAGTCAGAACTCTCAAGATTTAAATTCCTGAATCAGTTTTTCTTCACAGGAGAATATTAGGTTCAGTGTTTATGATTATAGATACTCATCACATAATAGTTGGCTAGTATTACATACATCATAAAGTGTATGTTTTAAAAATCTGCTGCAAGGTAAGCTGTGTTTTGATTATTGGAGGCAAACATGTTATTCAGAAAGACATAAACACCACAGGGGCATCCCAAATGCACAGGATTCTCCTTAACTAAAGACTGTCAAAGAAAGTTCCAAAACCTATCTTGACAAGCAAGGGACCTAATGCTTAGAATCTACTTCTGCCAAGCTGGGAGAAGTGTGTGGTACAGGCTAACACTCAAATTGTAGCCAGCCAGTGTTTGAAAGCAGAGTCCCTTTCCCAAGGAAAGATCAGCTTCCTGTCAATAGAATCAAGCTTGCTCTACAAGGAATACACTAGAGTCAAAGAAGGAAGTCCGGTTTCATCGCAAACTTCAGGCTATTGCCATAGCAAGAAGGAGGACTTTTAACTTGTTCAGTTCAGGTGGGCAAAGTAGGGCCTGACCAGAGTTTTGGACAATGGCACACCCAGGTTACACAGGCTGTAACTGTAGCCAGATATGACTCTAGATTATGTCAGCAGAATGACAGTTTAATACACCAGGAGCATTTTCTGGGGTGGTTTTAAATGTTAAAAGAGCTAAAATTTGCCTAGCAACTTAACTGTTTAATAGTTTTCATCCAGCTCTGTGTTATACATTTAATTCAATACTGTGTTACATTATGGAATATTTAAAATTTTCCCTAAACATATGACCTTATTCTGAGTGCCTGAGAAGAAACTTGAGAGATAGGTATTCAGAAGGTAGATTCACCCACTGTAGGATGTTTATAATCAGTCTAAGATAAAGAGATGATTATCAGGAGAAATAATGATAAAAATGCATTATACATTTTATTTTATTTCTCTTTAATTGAGAACACTTTTGTGTTCCTCTCTGTGCCTAAATGGGTTCTATGTAGCAATATCTCCAGTGTTTTGTACCTAGTAGGTTCACAGTACATGTTTTGTGAATGAATAAATAAATGTATGAATGAGTATGGAATATTCAAGGTCATAAATATATTTGGCCTGAATGTGAACTTAGTGCCTTGTGAACAGTTGTGCTAATGTTTGTCTTCTTTGACAAAAAATGCTGAAATTCTTATGACACAGTTTTTGAAAGGACTCTTTTATGCCTTTTGGAACTGTAAGTGAAATGTTTTTTAAATTTCCCAAAATAGAATCAAACCTGTTCTGCATTCATTCCTTTGCATCTATTATTTCCATACGGAATATCAACTATTTCCCCTTGAGCTTCTTATAATTAGTAATAGCTTTTTCAAAATTGCTGACATTTATGCCCTGAGTACTTGCTCTTCTAAGAAAACATTCCAACTTACATGCTAGAGAAGTTTATGTGCCAGTTGTACATCAATACATGCATAATTGCATTATTGTTCTTTTTTCAGCTTTCAGAAAAAAAATGGAAGAAGAAAAAACATAATTCTAAATAGGATTCTGAAAGAAGAATGAACGTATTAGTATTTCAAAGACACGATTTTCATTGTTTAAATGACTTAGAGTAATAACCTCACTTCATTCAATCTGCAGAACTGATTTCCTAAAGGAAATTCTTGATTATCTATTTGATCAAAAACAGGGTGAGAGAGTTTACATAAATTAGTGCTTTACAACAATTTTGTGTATTAAAGTAATACATTCACAATTAGTTTTTAATAGAGACAGAGAAAAAAATAGTTCATTTTTCTTTTCTGGAAAAAAAATAGTTGGTAATAGAGTAGGGGATAGCAACTGATAGTTTAAACTCAACAGGTTTCCATGTTGTCTCACTATTCACCTGAGATTTTTTTTCTTACATTCCTGCTTATGCCAACTGTCAACTATTCTCTCCTGAAACCTGTAGGTGGAAACATATATCATAATTAATTAGGAAGGAAGTTTGGATATTCAACTTCAAGCTCTCTGTTTTTTCTAGGGGGTCGTTGGGGAACATAAGCCTTGCAATTCAATTGTAAACTCGGAACATCTCCCACACACATCCCCATCACAGCTTGTTTTTTTGGTTGTTGTTGTTGTTGTTGTTGTTTTTGAGACAAGGTCTCCCTGTGTCTCCCAGGCTTCAGGCTGTAGCACAGTAGCATGATTATGGCTCACTACAGCCTCTATCTTCCCAGGCTCAGGTGATCCCCCCACCTCAACCTCCCAGGTAGCTGGGACCACAGGTGCACACCACCATGCCCAGCTAATTTTGTACTTTTTGTAGCAACAGGGTTCCACGATGTTGCACGGGCTGGTCTTGAACTCCTGGGCTCAAGAGATCTTCCTGTCTCTGTTTTCAAAAGTGCTAGGATTACAGGCATGAGTGATCACACCTGGCCTCTACCACATCTTTTAAATTGTGTAAGTAAAAGTAATGCTGAGGAGGTTGCATATTTGCCTGTCTCTCTTTTCCCAAAGTTGATCCTGTCTAGCCTGGTGATAGAAAAGATGCCAATTCAGGGCGGCCAGAATTGACAGTGCTCATCAATATTTTTTGCTTATGAGCCTAATATTTATGCAACTGACATCCAAAATAATAAGCAGTCACAAAAGGTGTTATTTCCATTGTCCTCTAATTAATTACATTTTAAAATAAAACTGCTACATAACTCTTTGAAAAGTATCCATTGAGTTAATCAATATCATCTATTTCAAAAAGACATGAAGGAAGTCTTCAAAAGTCAGAAATCTTATGTAGTTCCTTTCTCTCTTTGAAGTCATGTTGGCATTTTACTTCCCCCATAGAACATTCTCCTTTATTTTTTTTTCTGAAAATTTTTTCTCACTTGATCATACTTCTTAGAAACAAGTTACCTGTAATTAAGATTGTTAGTTTCTGTCATTGTAAATCATTCACTCTCAATACCAGTATCAGTATTTTGAAAGTTTCCTTTCTTTGCTGCTGCAGTGGTTTTACCCCTCCAAACATCCCACGGTAAAACGAGGGGTGGGTGAGAGTTAGGCTTTTACTTTGCAGAGTGGGAGAATGGAATTTAGAGTTCAGATGTAGGAAAGGGAGCTCACTTCAACTATTTCAGGCAGATGGATTTTATGGAAGTTGAAGATCTGAAACTCATCCTCCCAAAGTCTTCACACACAGGCGCACCCCACGCAGTCTTCATGTGCCCCAGGTGGCACACACATGTGGAGCTGAAAACCACTCAGCTTAAAAGCTCATTGGCACCAAGAATCTCTCACAGACTTAATCCAGTTAAAAAAAAAAATGCCCCATTAGCCTAAATCATCCAGAGGGGCTCAGAGAGTCCAGGGCTCTGTCCTACTTGACCTCCCAGTTGCACACAGTCTCAGGCACTGAAATGACGGTGGAGTTTCGAGTCAGACAGACATTAGTTGGATATATTAAGATCTATCGCTGATTACCAGAATGAACATAGTCAAACTATTTAAATCCATAGGCCCCAGTTTCTGGACCATATAAATGGATCCAATAACGCCTGTCTTTTGTGAAGACTGAGGCCATGTCTTTTGGAAGCACCTAGCTCAATGCACACAAAGCTGCTTTCTTTGACCCTTTCCTGCCCTCTCTCCACAGTTACCCAGTACCCGTCTCTGCTGTGTCGTATCTCCTTACCAAAATATATATATATTTAATTAGATCTATATTAAATTGAAGATATAAAATGTCAGAAAACAATCAAATGTTGGATTTTTCACGTTTCCAATTTTGTTTTTTGGTTTTATTTTTTGACTTTGTTTGTTTTTTAAAATCAGTTTTCAAAGCCTGCATCTAAACAATGATTCCTCCAGGAATGAGATTTCAGGTATAACTCAGCAGTGACATAAATTTGAGGGAAGAGATAACCTTTCTGTTGTCGAGGAATTGTACTGCACTGTTTGTTCCTGACTCAGTCTGCTTGTCAGGTGGCCTTGATTATAATCCTGGATTGAAACCTGAGGTTCTCCAAGTCTGAAGAGGAATATTTTTAATCTTTGGAGTGATCCTAGTGTCATTCTTGTCCACCCACATGTACTCTCAGCCTCTCAGCAGAATCTGCAGCAGAGGAGTCACCTTTGTGGTTGATTCAGGGTCTTATATAACCAGCTACTTCCATTTCAGATGAGTACACACTCTGGGTCTGGGCAGATATGATTGTACAACCCCCAAGGATGCACAAATGGAACCAACTCCTCGACGTATTCAGTACCTGATCAGATACTTCAAATAATGGACACCACCCACTTTTACTTTATTTACACTTTGGAATCTTTTGGACTAATCAGTTTGCAAACTAATGAATAATATTCAAAAGAAATTAAGGAGAAAGTCCCATGTACCCTAGCACCTACTGTAGTGTAGGAACATTTACATTTTGGAAAGTAACATACATATTAGTTTCTAAATACTTTCTAATCATGCTTAAGTTAATATAAAATGGTTCTTTTTGACAATATTAGAATTAATGTTTGCAATATGCTTTGTAAGACTTTAAACACAGGTGCCTTTCCTGTCTTTATTTTCCTAACCAAACTCACTTTTGAAAGATCCTTCCCAGTGTTTCAATACTTTCAAAAAATAGGCAAAATTTGGCTTTTGCTTCTATAGTAATAACTTCAATGCCATTTATCCTCTTCTTTAAGCCTTCAAGTCCAATTTTTTTTTCAGCTTAAGTTTCACTTAAAGTTTTGCTCCCATTTTAGCATGTTATTGTCTGTCACACTGAAGCATTTCATAAGACTCAATATAAAGAAGGCAGTTGAAAATAGATGATTGACTATTTTATTTTATGAAAGCAACAAACACGTTCCACTACTGGGTCACTAGGATGACATTGCATCGTTAACCATTCTATTTTATGACATAATAACTTTAGAATTTTTCTATATGTATCAGGGTTTATGGAATTAATTATAGTTCAGGATGAATGTGAGATATATAGTTCCAAGCAGAATCGTGAGAAATAGATGAGTTTCAAGGATATTCCATCTCATTTATTTCAGGGTATGTTGCTTACACATTTGCCTAGAACTTTTGGAGATATACTGATATGTCAAAGGTTTCACTATAAGCTATCATGGCTGTTTCAAAGATCTAAGAGTCCTTCCTACTTTCCTGCTAAATTATGATGCAGAACATATTTCTATTTCAGACAGTACAAAAAATCTAAATAATCATACTTGTCAAGATTCAACTGAAAATCATAGAAACACACTCTAGATGGGTCTGAAATCCCACAGTTGAGTTCTCTGGAGGTAACAAAGCCAAGGATTTGGGAGAGTACAGAGACATAATTTGCATTCATATTGCAACCAAATCTATTATTTTTCCTTTGAAACATAACTTAGAACCTGTTAACTATCAGCTTCATGATGCATGCCCTGACCAAGGTGAGTAATGATTTTATCTTCCGCAATAAATTACAATTTAGCTAGATCTGTAGCTCCTTGCTTTCTAATCTTTCTGAATGTGACTTGTATGTGCATGATCAAAATAGGAAGTATTCAGGCAGGACACTTCCCTCTCAGTAAACACAGGGTGCTTTTTATAGTCATATGTGATTTAGAAATTCAAATAAAATTTTATTTTTGGTGATTTAAATCCTTTTTTAATGTTACACTTGCAATTCCTTTAATCATAATTAAACACATTTGTCTTAATTTGGACGTACAACAGGTGTGCAAATATTATTTTTTTTTAAATTCAGACAAAATGCAAATGGGCACCATTTTATAAAACAAAACACCTTTTGGTATATGGCTTGTGCATGGCATCATAATGGATAGATATTTTCAGTCTTAACATTATGGTTTTATTTTCTTTAAATAAAATGCAGGACATTTCTATCTGGTCTGAATCTCACTGATTTTCAAAACAACCATTAGCAAATAACAAGCCCTTTAAATATCAACACATGATTGAGTAAATGACTCACTTTTCCAAGAGAGAGGCAAAAGAACCTATATTTTATTACGAAGGAAGACCTCCCATTGGTCAATGAGTTGTACAGGCAGACCTTCAGTTATAAAATGCAAGGTTGTTCTGCAGATCTGAAATTTCTATTTCTAAATTTAATATCTCTTCCTGCACCTGCTCCCTTCTCTACCTCTGCTAGTGGCACTTTCCTTTCTACAGTAGCTGGCTTGTCACCTAGATTCAAGCTCTTTGAATGTCATGACTCTTGCATCTCATTGTTGCCCACAGTTAATTCATTACCAAGTTCTGTTAATTTTACCTCCACCATGACCCATGAAGGTGACCTTCCATGCAGAATGCAACTACTCTAGTTGGCCATCCTTATATCTTTTCCCAAGATGATGCAATACGCCCATAAATTTTCTCCTGTATCCAGACTTGCTTTTGGTAACATAATCTTCTAAAATACAGCTCTTAGTCATGGCCTTTGCTGATAAAATTTCAAAGTCCTCACATTGCCATATAAATTAAGTTTCAATTCCTTAAATTGAATTAAGCCTCTTACTAGTCCCCCATCAGCTGTCTTAACAACTACACTTACTTTATGCACTAGCTTGAATGACATACATATCACTCCTCAAAAACGCCAAGAGCAGAAGGTACCTAATCATCCTCAGCCATGACAAGTGAGGAGGGAGGAGTGGCAGAGGATGCAGTCACATGAATAAGCCTTTGAGGTACAGCTGACTAAACAACACAGGGTTATCTTCAGGAAAAAGAAAAGGTACCATTTTATTTAAATATTTTCGGAGTAATTAGCTGTCTGAGGAAAGTGCTTTTGGCTCTAGTTTTAACCTAATTATCCACCCAAGTCTGCTCTATCTTTTCATCCTAGACTCACAGCTCTTGACTTAATGCTATGTTCTCCTGACCCATTTCACTGTAGTGTCCTGAGTTTGAGGAAACAGCATCTCTAAGCCTTAGCATCTCAATCACTTCTGACCAGCTTTATTTACCTTATGCCATCTTTCCCACAAGACTACTTTGGCTTCAGTCCCCTGGCTTAACTCTCTATCCAACCTTAATATAGTCAAAACGTCATACTATAGAACCTGATAACACTCACTTTACCAAAAATACTTCAGCTAGAAGTGCTGTCTCTTCTTGTCTCAAACAGGTTCATGCAATTCACATCATATTTCTCACGTTGTGCTTACAGCCTTATTTTTTTACTGTTTCTAAACATTTAATATAACTTTGTCAATACAAACAACTCGAGGCCAAGCCTTATGCATTTTAATCTTTGCAAAACCCAAAACAGTGATCGTGCACCAGAGAGGCACAAAACATACATGTGGAGTTAAACTGAATTCATGCCACAGATGAAAAATAATACTTGCTGCAGATTTGTGACTCTCTTTCTTCCTACAAAAACATGTTTTTGTTTTCCTAGTACTTAGTAAAGCGTCTGACGCACACAGCACCCAAAAAAGACAAGTGGAAGGAAGGAAAGAAGAAAATTAAATAAATAAAAGGGGAGAGAGATAGAGACAGAGGAGGGGATAGAGAGAAGGGAGAGAGGAAAGAAGGAGAGACAAGGGGAACAGGGTTTATACAGAATTTTGGCTTGTTGATTTCCACTGACTTTCAGAAGAATTTTTTTTTTTTTTTTTGGCTAGAAGAGAATGAATTAAACTGTAAGGGGACAAAAAGCTGTGTTTTGTTAAACAATTAAGTAGGATATTTAAAATGGAGTCACATATGGAGTGGTCAGTGTCACCCGGAGATACCAGCTGCTTAGCTACCCAAGGACTCATGGTGTGCAGGAGATTCGCCAGGGCAGGTTCCTCAGCTCTGACGCCTCAGAAATTTGACCACACTCCAGCAAGTGAAGCATTTCTCAGAAGGGGATTCAAATTATTCAAACTCATAAAAATCCAAGTAGCAGAATGAGAATGTTTCCTGATTCTTCCAGTGTATACTGAGAAATAAAACTGTCGCAGAACTTGTAAGGTCATCACCAGTATGCTTTCCCCTATGGACACATCTGCAGTGGGTGTCAAATATTAAGGTTAATGGTTAATTTTTCTTGGTGAGCACTGAGATCAGAACCAGGAAGTTTGTTATATCATTTCAAAGGGTAATGGCATTAGGCTAAGATGGTTTGACGTACATACCTGCTCATTGGTCATTCATCCTGAACATGGAATCCTATTACCTGGCTCTTTGGCCAAACCTATGATTCCACCAAAACCATCAGATGTTGAATGATCACTGACAAAATTTGACCTTCCGACTCTTCTTTTCTTATGTTCTATTGTTGACTGATACCACCTTCTGCTCCCTCCTCCCCGACACATTAACTAAGCGCACACACACACACACACACAAACACAAAGCCTTCTAGGCATTGATACATCCTTTCTTTAATTTATGAATACAGTCAGTCAGGTATGCTTGTGTTGGGAAAAACTATCTCATTAAGATTTTCACAGCTCTCCTTATAATTATTGCATTCTGCTTTAATAGTTTATCTTTCTGATCTGCTTTATTTTCATTATTTCTAAATTCTTGGGAGATATCTAATTACTACCCACCTCCCCTTCCCCCACCATGTACAGTAAAAAGCAAGAGAATCCTCCTTTCAAGACCTCCTTGACAAGCAATGATAAAATTTGGTTCTCTCCCCAAATAGTAAAATTTAATACAAAAAAATATGAAAACAAAAGTCTGCACTTAAAAAGGAAGTAAATCCTAAGATAAAGTACAAGCAGAACTGAATTAATGGCAAGTATGAACTAACTCTATTAACACAAATGGTGTACAGCTATACTTGAAAATGATGTACAATCAAAATAATTTATTATAGATAAAAATTCCTAGAGAGATATTAATAGTTCAAGAAAGTGGAATACACCCAAAGCAGGAGGTCAGGAGGCATCCCCATGCCTCCACTGTGTTCTTTTGTGCCCCACTGAGTGCTGGTCAATAGGACCCCCTAGAACGCAGGAAAATGGCCTGGAACATTGGACAGCAGAAGCAGCAAGTTCAGGACTCACAGGCGAAACTCTTCATTTGCTATTTTGACAAATAAGAATGAGTCAAGGTCCTCAGTCCTAACAACACCAACCCAATGACTATAAATGCTTAGGACCCAGATGGAGAAGGCCAGTGAGACCAACCTTCCATTCTTTTCCATCCATCATCACACTTTAGTGCCTGTGGCCCAGAGAAGGAGGGCCTGGAGACACCATGGTGTTTAGACCTCCAAAGAGATTTACAGCATCCTGGACAGATATTTTAAAGGACATTCAGGGAAATAGTATAGATAACTTCCATAATTTCTGGAAAGAAAGTTGAAACTTGAGTTTTAAAAATATCAACTTTCTAGGAATGCATTTGTCAATGAGAAGCAATAGTCAGCAGGCACTTAATGAAGTATATTGGTCCATGTGTATCCTAACTAATGACCATATTGTTCAGCATCAAGATGAGTTGCTAAGGTTATAGCAATTTTTGCAGTAGGACCTTGTCAAAATTATTTCTGTATGTATTATGGAATTCCCTAACTCAAATTCTATTTCTCCCTTTAAAGCCCAATTTCTGCTGAATGATCTGTAACTATTAGAGATTTAAAGTCATATTTCATAGAAATATCTGTGTTCATAATAACTATCAACAACTAAAGCAGCAATAAAAATGGATGTGCTACTGAGGGTTGAAAGACAAAAAAAATCCTTTAAGTTTTATATAGTGAATGGTGAGTAACATGTTATGATAAATATAACCACACATTAAGACTAGCCATTGATTAAAGATAAGCTATTCTGTGCTAGGCAATGTACTATTTCCTTTACAGACCCTCCTTCTGGTCTTTAAACCAGCTGATAATTATTCTCATTTTACACATCAGTATCTGACAGACCAAGGTCACATAGAGAAAGAGGCTTAGAACTGAGATTTCATTACATTTTTGCCTCACATCTCTGACACTTTCCACGACAACTGAGCCTTTATAATGCAAGATTTGGTCCACCCCAAATGGATTTCCACTTGAGTTTGGAGTAGCTTCTGCTGGCCTATGAACATCATGCTGAATGTCCACACACCAAGGACACAACCACAGCAGGATGCTGTCACTCTTGTCGAGTTCCAGCAGAAGATTTCCTAAGCCAGTCAGTGGTGGGAAATGATTAAATCATAGAACATCAGGTCAGGAGTGTTTAAGTAATTACCCCAGAAGACAACCTCAGTTAGCAACAGGTTGAGACTAGTACTTCACACCTGCTGGCTTTCAATTCCCCACTCTTTCTCCATTATGTTTGCATATTTACATTTTAAGAAATACACATACAAATAAATGATAAATGTTTGATGTGGTAGATGTGCTAAATACCCTGATTTGACCATTTACACATTGTATCATGTATTGAAATATCACACTGTTCCCCCAAAATATGTATAATTATTATGTGCTGGTTACAAATCATAGGAAAAGGGGGGGAAGCATGTAGATGTCTAGTTTGTCCTAAGAAACTCAGCTTAGAAGATTAAATTATGCATTAGAAAACAGCTTCTTAGTGGACCATATAAGAAAAAAAGTGAATTGGAGCTACACAAAAAACACTTCCGCCAAGCTATACTACATTTCTGTGTGCTTAGATTGGGTCTGAGAGAGCACCAGTTCTCTTCCTGATGGTCAATCTGCTTAAAGGTAGGGCCAAATCTCTATGGATTTAGACAGATATACATCTTCTCAGCAACTCGTTTTTTACACCTTCCCTTAGGATGTATATATGCTGATGGCTATGCCCATCCTATTTCAATTGAAATATAAAAACAGGTTTACCCCGGATCTTGTGGCTGATTAGGAAGAAAATGAAGTCTTGTTCTATTTTCCTACTTCCCTGCTCCTGGCAGTACTAATCATGTTTTTCAAAATCGAAATTAGAAGTAGATTATCAAATACTTCCTTAGAAATTAAACTTCTAGAACTGTAACAACCTTCACAATTTAAATAGCTGTTTTTATTCTAGGCATTAATAATCTTGCAGTATTAAAATAAGACATTAGGTTATGAGTTTTAGGGGCTGTATTTCTTTAATGCATCAGGCAATGTTTCAATACGTATTTTTTTTTTTTTAAATTATAGTCTCAACAATTTGACCTGGAATTTGAAGTTATCTGACTTTTTTTCAAATTAAAACTCTCAAAAAATAAGCTGATTCCTAACTAAGATGTATCATATCCAACTCGAGAGACAAAGCAATAAAGTGGAGTGTCTGTCAATACTATTCTTTGAAAATGCAAGTATAAGATCTCATAGCTTCTAAATTATGTGTGTGAATCCCTTCACCACATTAACCTACAATTCCAAAAGGAGTCCTCATTTTAAGACAATCTATTCTGCAATTAGCATTATCTGGTTCAGATAAACCTCACTTGGGTACTCTGAAGTGCAGTTCACTGTTAGCAAACAAGTTTTTTGGGGAAAGAATTTATTAAAAATACATGAGATAGGAAATGAGTGGACTAGAAATTGGATCCTCAGTCATTGGCTGTTTTTCAAGAGCCATGTGACAATCTCAGGAAATTAGGATGCGGAAATTTGCTCACACTGTGGAGCATTCCAGGGTTATTAGGTTTATCTAGGGATCATTCAACAACTTCACACATTTCATTTTAAATGTCACCAATTCAGTGACCAAAGAGCATAACTGTTTTAAAACGAAACAGTAAATCAACCACTGGAGAACACATTTTCCCAATTGTCCCTACTGATTTGCATGTTATACCTTGTTTTTCATTATCCCAGAGTCCACAACAATGACCAGGGAACTAAACTTTCTTCTCCTTGTATATTCATCCCCTGAAGTAGAACTCAGGTATTCAGCTCAAGTGATTTGCAATGTGAATGTATCAAGAGGCCACTGCCTTCCTAGGCGACATGACCTGGGAGGAGTTAACAGCCCAAACTTCTGTATAATGTTACCACTGTAAAGAAATCCCAGGGAGCATGAGCAAACAAACTGTGAATCTTTGAGCAAAGATGCCCTGAATAAGACTTTGTTATGATCAGATTAAACCCTGTCATTCTATTTTTCCCTTATGCATTTGTTTACTAAGAAGAAAATAAACTGTAACATTTTCTCTGGAGATCCATTATCAGCTTTTTCACCTCTGAAACAATGTAGGGGAAAGGATTTTTATCTATATGCAGTGAATATCCACTGAGCACCTTCTACGTCCTGGCACTGCAACAAAAGCCAGAATTCACTATCAAGAGTCCAAAAAGTATATTGACATCCCTCATGGTCACTTACTTGGGCTAGTCTGTGACTACAACAAAGTATAAGCTTAGCTAAAATGATATTTTAAAATAATGTTTATACTGTCTTTGTTATCGATACAACTTTCAAAAAGAAGCTAAGGGGAAAAGAGCCTCTGTGTAATAAACTTTAATTATTTTTCTCTACAGGAGCTAGAAATGATGTCTAGTCTTTGAAATATTGACCTGTAGAGCTCCCTTTGATGAAAAAGACTGCAAAAGAAGTGTGGAACCCAGCTGAGGTAAGAAGAAAGAATGTCTTTTATTCATGTGGTTTAGGGAAGTAGAAGAGATTAATGAGGAAGTATACAGAAGTGCTTTCTTCCTAATGAATAGGTAACCCACATGAATGCCCTGGTTTACCCATTTGGCGAACCTGAAATAGAAAACACTGCCAAGTCATGCCTCTATGAATAGCTTCATCTGAGAATTCTGAGCATGGAAGGAGGCAGTTCTAGATGAACATGTTTTTATTCATCTTGGAAGCCTTGTAGAGTAATTAGGGAAGTGAGAACACTCAGATTAATGAAATAGTGGCATTCAGTCTTTTTTTAGGAAAGTCTGTGGTGGCCATCGCCGAAAACGAAGAATTTCCAAATGGTACAGGTGGTAAGAGAGCATGGAGTAAGGCTTTCTGAGATGATATAGAAAGTTTAAGTTTCTATTGGCATCCCTGGATTTTTTCAACTTTGGTTAGGAGCACGATAACAGCCATATTTCTATTTACTGCTTTTGTATATGCCTCCTTAAAAGGCTGATTCAAATTGGAAAAACTAATTATATTTATAATTATATAAGAAAATATTTCTGGGAAACCAGTTCTATTTTAGAAACCTATTTGTGTACCAAACCTACAAACACTGTTTTGAAAATTAATTCGTTTCTTAAAATATCAATGCTACTGTTAAATTAAGTTTAGTCTAAAGCTGCCTCCTTACATATTTTAAGTTCAGAAGGTTTCTTCATACATAGTGAATTGTAACCTAACAATATATAATGGGCTGTAATCTATTCTTATGCCAATCACCGGGTTTGGGTCCAATCACAGGTGCCCAACTGTTCAAACAGTGTTCAAATGAGACAAATGCCAAGTAAGCTGTTTTGTATCTTACTTCCATTTTCTATAGGTCATTTTCCTTCTTCTATTCATAAATCTTCGATCATGAGGCAATGCTAGAGTCTCTCTGAACTATTCTGTTTTGGGGGCTGTCCAATTGGCAAATATTTCTTTGCTCCATTAAACTCTGGACAATTTAACTTTTCTAAGGTTTTTCTTTTAACACTAGCTATAGAGAGTTTCCCTTAAATAACATTTTAATATTATGATAAAAATTAATATTTACTTCAAGTGAATATTAGAATGATTTCTTTGAATTTATAGAATTTCATCTTTGAATTTGATTTAATTTTCTTAAACTTATGAATTCGATTGCAAGAATTTCATACTTTTACTACATTTAATGTATCCAAAATAGAGCAATGCCCAGTCTCTTCACGTACCAAAGTCTTTATTCTTTAGAATATTTGATAGTCTTCTGTTTATAGTTCTATACAATTTCTGCCAAGTTTACTACTATTATAATGTATATTTTGTTTTCTTATCCTGCACTGTGTTTTTCACTCTAATTTGTACTTCGTAATGATATCTACATTAAAGGAGCTTCGAAGTTGGGTTAAGGAGAAAAGAAAGGCACACATTTAAGAACATGTAAATAACTCAGTGGAGCTAAAACACTCAGTGTGCTCCCAACCCCATCACACACTCACTGCTCCACAAAAGAAAATGTTTGCTGCAGCTGACTGTGACTTCTCCAAACCTTTTGAATAATTTATATGAAAATTATGTTTTTCCATTTTTTCACTTGACATCAAATGGGAAAATGTAAGATAAACTCTAACAATTATAATAAGGAATTATTTGGGCCAAATAAGATACTTTTAAAGCTCTTTTTACTTATCCTTTCTGAAATATTTTTATCTCATAGACTTTGACTTGTTTTTTAATTGTTAGAAAAAAATATTTTAAAGGTGATAATAAAAGGTTGAAATTGACTGTGATTTCCACTTTTTATATTAGAAATTAAACTTTTCACAGAAGTCTCTGTTTTTCCATTTGAGTAGATAAACTTATTATGATCTAGATCTACCTTTATCTAATTATGTTACCCAGATAAAGTTAAGTGAAATAATAGCAGGATTATAATCTCATTGTTGCTTCTCGTTTAATTTAATATTGTTTATACATCTGTTCCAAAGAGGTTCTTTTCTACTTTGAATTAAAAAATATGATTAGGTTTCAGATGATTGTGAACATATTCTTTCATTGTTATCGTGTGGCCACCTCTTAGAAGGGTTTCCGACCCCCACTGAGTCACATGCACACCAACCACCACCACCATGCATACAAACCGGTATGCAGCTAAGGATAGGAATGTTGCATCCAGTTAACAGTATCGATCTGTTACAGCTACTACAGGATGTGAAAATCCTTCAGCCATTCAAGTTTTACCAATGAAACAGAAACGATTCTTGTTCTGATCATGATTGTAAATATAACACTACTATTCTCCAAATTTCTCATTTAAAATTTACTGATCCACCCTACAATTTAAGGCAGCATATCAATTTTTAAAAGACAATTTTTAAACTAAAACTATGCCAGGAAAATGGTAACAAAATACTGTGTTCTTTTTCTCTAAGAAAAGAAAAGGCAGCAAAAGCAATAAAAATAAAGCATTTCTGTGTTCACATATTGTTAAAATTGTCCTATATTTCTAAGTGCAACTAAAATAAATACCTCTTTTAGTAGACTATATATGAACATTGCCATAAAAGGAGGAAGCAGAAAAATTTCGGGTAATACACAGAGAGACACTCCTTTTTTTTTGAGTCAACATCAAGTCCTAAATTTACAATCAAATGTGTATTTCTCTAAAACTAGTTTGAATATAAATCTTGACTTTATGTTAAAAAAAGGTAATGATAAAATAAAATTCATTTGAGCTAACCATTGTGCTTTCAATCCTGAGTTCTCAATCCGAGGAGCACTTATTTATAGCAAGATTATAGACCTCTTGGTCGCCCTGGGAGTTCAATCTGTGTGAACAGGGAGGAAGCATTTCCAATCCAATCATCAAAGTCAAATTTCTGACATGGGCCACACAACCAAGCCACTGTGGCTTCCTTTACTGTGAAACAGACCCATGACAGTGCCTTCATCTGAGCACCTATCACAGCAAATCCACTGCTCCACTGAAACAGGGAGGATAATAAATTGGCATGGGGGAGAGGAGGTTTTTCTCTTCTTTGCACAATGTTTAGCCATAATTTTAAATCAATTTTTATAAAAGTGCAAAAAATGATAGAACAGCAATCTTTTTTCTATTTACAAGTACACAACATTGTACTAACATTAAGTTGGTTAGCTCTATGAGAAGCATGGGTTTATTTAACATGAAAAAGCTATGTCTTAGACTTACAGGGGAAACTTTATCTTCTCCTCTCTAAACTTTTCATTCCTTCATTTATTCATGCAGCAAACATTTGTGAAGTACCTACTGTATTGTGATAGGAAACTGTCAAGTGATAGGGATCTTGGATTGTCTTGGGGAAAACATATGATAAATGCCACAAAAACAGAAACAAGATCTATAGCTGGAGGAACAGATTCAGGTTGGAAAGATTCGTTTTGAAAAGTGTCCTTACTTTACACTGATCCCGAAGAGAAGACAAGAAAGGTAATACACACGTGGCTTACCGAGGATGAGTAGCACTTGGGAAAGCTCTGGATAGAAAGAACATGGGACTTAGGAGCACAGAAAAAAAGCCAGTGTGGCTGCAGTGCAGTGCAGTGGACAAAGGGTGGTCATGCCAGGGAGGGAGGTGGAGACCAGAAGAGTCTCTGCTGTGGACTGGGGCTTACCATCTTAATTGTGGTGGGAATTTTTTGGTAGGGTTGATACTGGGGCATGCCAGAATCAGATCAGAGGTATTCTTGGAAAGATCCCTATGGCTGCCATGTGAAGAATAAAAGAAGGCCGAGCAGTCTATTTAGCAGGTGATTACAGTGATCTAGAAAAACATGGTGGCAGAGGAAAGCAAATGTATTGCAGATCTATTTGGAGATAGAACCTGAACGACTTGATCATAGCCCAGGAAAGAACAATGAGAAAGAATACGAGGGTTTGGGGTCTCTATAATGAGCAAATGGGTGGAGACAAGTACCAGAAGTCGAAAAATAGGAAAAGCTACTGAGAAGCATGAGAGGGAAGAGACCAAGGGCTACATATTGGAATTCTTACATTAGGGAGGCCAGTGAAGCAGAAGAAACTGGCTGCAGGGATCTGGAACACAGCAGAAAGTCTGGCTAGAGATAGGAATCCTGGAGCTGTGGCCATGTAGATGAACACCAAAGAAGCATATTTATTTTTTTCCTCTCAATGCAGATCTGCTAAATTTACAATCCTAACATAGTGTCTTTCACACTAAACTGTGAAAATTCAAGGTTTCAATCACTTGAAATACATCCTGTCTTTTCTTCCTCTGTTGAAGATGTTAATTACAGCAACTATAAAATCTCTTTTTAAAAAATTACAGTTAATATGCTACAACCAACCCTGAATACGAGATGGTATGTTCAAAGATTTTCAAACATAAGGCACACAGAATTTCTTATAACTGTTTATTGGCATAGCATCTTAGGTTCCTATCACATTCAACTCCCACACAAATTAGTGGTAGGTCATGATGAAATGATCACAGGGAGTCCACACTGACACATTCAATTTAGTTAGTCAAGCTTTTTCCAGCAGTCTGGTTCTCATGACTGCCTCAGAAAGTTATTCAGCCTTCTCCTACTTTTCACCCTTCCTCACCTTTAACTACATCCCAGCAGGAAATAGCAGCAAACATTCTAGCATCCACTTCTTTAATTTCTCTATGAAGGAGTCCTGGTGTATCCTTGTGTCTCCCTAACAACTCTTCTCTTCTCCAAACAAAAAGTTTTAGGTCCACGTGGAATTACAGAGATCACAGCAAATACTAAGGGTGCATTTGCTCTAGTCAAAGCCAGTAGTGATTTTTGAAATAATTCAACGCAGTCTTACAAGTCAAACAAAAATATGGACTAGCTTTATTTGCTGATGTGAAAGTTGGTCTTGGCTAAAGCAGAACATTTACACTAAAGTGTGAGGCTACTAGAAATGTAATTTTATGGCGGCACAGATTTGTCTGTCTTGTTCATTGCTGTATCCACAGCACATAGAATTTGCTGGTCTAAAGTAGCTTCTCAATAAACATTGTTGAATATACAAACAAACAAATATAATTAATTAAATGTTGACAAGTGAACATAAAAAAACACTTTATGAGAAATGTTATTTTATGTTTAGCAGATTTTCTAATCGAAGAGGGGAACTAACAGAATCCAACAAACAGGATTTTCTTTTTGTTAGATAAAGCGATCTTATTTTATATGCAAGAATTCAAGAATTCCCCCGAAAAAGTTGTGAAATGGAAACCACTATACTACATATATATAAATAAGCCTCAAAAAATATGTGTTAATATATATCTTTTTTTTATAGACTACAAAACTGAAGCTCAGAGATTGTTGTGTTGCTCTAGTTCACGCTGCTGCTCGGTGAATCAGGATTCAAACCACAAATGTGAGGTCGGAGTAACCCAAACTCCATGTTATTGCATGAAATCACGCTGAGTCTAATATCATTAGGATGTTTGCCTGACACACCTGTCAGCTTCACTGATGCATTTTTGCTGGACACTAGAGCTGAAACCTTACAAAAATTAGAGTCAGAAACTAATCTAGCACTTACACTGGCATAACCTCCTATGAACCAGAGGTCTACTATAATCTTCATGTCTCAGACAAGGGCATATTCCCTCATATCCACATGCTGATTTGGTCTGCAATGACCTACACTTTGGTAATGAGATGAGGTACATCAAAACAAATCCAAAGAAATAAACTATTCTATTTAAGGTTGTGCCTCCTTTCAAAGTACTCCTTGATTTGTTATACCCTCCAAAGTCTGAGGGACAGGTGCCACATTGATTTCCAGAAGAAAAAATGATTCAAGTATCCACGTAAAAGGTTACCCCAAAAACATGACACAAACACTGGAACATGTCCCAGAATAGCAAAAGGACCTTAGAGGCGTGTGTTTGTATGTTTTTGGGAAGGAAAGAAGTGTTGAGTCCTCTCTAGAATTTGAACTATGTAGGTAATTACTTTGACTCAATTTTGACAGGAGGCCAGGTGCAGTGACTCACACTTGTATTCCCAGCACATTGGGAGGCTGAGGTGGGAGATTTGCTAAAGCCCACCAGTTGGAGACCAGCCTGGGAAACATAGGGAGACCCCATCTCTACCAAAAAAAATTAAAATAAGTTAAAAAAATTTACCAGGCTTGATGGCACGTGCTTGTGGTCCCCAGGCTAAGGTGGGAAAATAGCTAAAGTCTGGGAGGTTGAGTCTGAAAGTGAACCATGATCTTGTCACTGCACACCTGCCTGGGTGATAGAGGAAGGCTCTGTCTCAAAACATGGGTGTATTTAAGAGTAGAAGGAACACATCTGTTAGCAAACCTCTATGGAGCAGGGTGTTCAATGTTTATAATTTTATGTATTATAATCTTTTTTGTAGTTAAATAAGAAATGCTGAATATGAGGGAAAAATACTTTCCATCAAAGTTTTTCAAATCAATTCATCTCAATACATATTTTTGAGTGCCTACTCTCAGAAAGGAACTAGGTTATATAAGATAAACGCTGATGAAAATACTGTTCTAATGAAGCCCACAGTCCAGCATGCAGAACAGGTATATAGACCCAAAGGCAGAATGTGATTCTACCAAAGGCACTGTAGAAGCACAAGGCAAGTGGAGAGGCTTATTTTACTAGGAGGATTAGGAGGTCTTATTGAAGAGGAGCTATATAAACTGAGAATAAAAGCCTTCATAGGCTATTGCCAGGTGAAGGTAGAAAGAAGAGAAAGAGGTCATTAGGTGAGAAAACACGTGGACACTAGGAAGTGCTAGAACATACAGGTTAAGCAGAGGCTGAGCAAGTCAATATGATTAGAGCACAACCAGAAGGCATGAGACGCCTGTGCTTCCCAAAAGGAGTCTGCAGGGAGATCACAGTAGAGGGGGATGACCAGAAGACACAAAGAATAGCCAGGTTAGAATCAGAATGTGGAAGGACCATGCTAAGAATGTGTACTTTATCTGTAGGCTGTGAGACTCACCAAATGATTTTAATGGGTTAAAACTTTAATAGATTCAATTTTGATAAATGAACATAAAAAAACACCTAAGATAAATTTTATTTTGTATTTAGTAGGTTTTCTAACCAAAGAGAGGTGCTAATAGAATCCAACAACCAGGATTTTCTGTTGTTAAATAAAGCCATCTTATTTTATACACAAGAATTCAAGAATTCCCCCAAAAAAGCTGTGAAATATAAACTAACATACTATGTGTATACAAATAAGCCTCAAAGATATGTATTAATATTTATTTCCATTTTAATAGACCACAAAGCTACAAAACTGAAGCTCAGAGATTGTTGTGTTGCCCTAGTTCACACTGCTGCTCGGTGAATCAGGATTCAAATCAGGATGTGAGGTCAGCGTAACCCAAACTCCATATTATTGCATGAAATCACACTGAGTCTAATGGCATTAGGTTGTTTGCCTTACGCACCTGTCAGCTTCACTGATGCATTTTTGCTGGACACTATAACTTAAACCTTCTAAAAATCAGAACCAGAGACTAATCTAACATGTTATCACAACCTCGTATGAGCCGAAGGCCTACTGTAATCTACACGGCTCAGACAAGGGGGTATTCCTTTATATCCATGCCCTGATTTGGTCTGCAAAAATCAGGGCACGAGTATAAAGGAATGTCCCGTCGTCTGAGCCATGCAGATAATAGTATGAGGGAATAATCCAGGGATTTCCATGTGCCAGTTGAAATACACTGAAGCTACCCTTTCAATCTTTCATATAAGATGTTTTCCCCAAAGATCTGCAAAGAGTATAGAAATAGTCCAAAATAAATTTTCCAAAATGAAACAAAACAATAAGACAAACATATTTCCAAGTATCTATATTCAAAGTACAGACAAATGTCATTAACACATTTCCATTTGCTCCCCAAAGACTCCCCTACAGCTCAATCTTATGCTGAAATGAACTGGCTTCTGTCCAGGCAAAGAACACAAGTCAGGCTCCCAAGCCACCCGCCACTGAAGGTCACCTTTGTCTCTTCATGTCAGTACATGAAAGTGCAGGTTCCTTATTTAATCAGTAACAGTGACTTGCCGTGGTACAGACATTTGTTAAGGAATCACAAACTGATTGGTTCTGGAAACTGGCCAAGAATACTATTTGAAAGTGATGGTTTAATAGGAACCTATTCATTTAAATTATTCAAGTCCTACTGTATTAAATTACACTATAAACAGAGGATTCCTAGACATTATCTCTCTTCCACAGAGAATTCTTTCATTAAATTACGGTTCAATATTGTGCCTTCTAGCTTTGAGAGTGGGCATATGAGTACTGTTCATTTTAAAAAATTACTGTATCTTCTTTTATATAAATACAAAATAGTCAAGGATGCTTACCACTATATTTCACCACTTCTTTATGTGTAGTCTGCTAAGATAAATTTTGTATTCCTTTACTTTCAAGGTAAGGTTTTTATGCACTGTTTTGTGAGAAACTAAATCCTGCACAATTTATTACAAAGGGGTTAGTGTCCTGAATTTAAGAAGCTTACAGTCAAATGAATGGCCTAATGATAATATTCTGCTGTATTCAGATATCTGGAATGATCACTTCCTTCCTTTAAACCATCTTTACTCTATTTTAAAGTCACTTTGATTTAACAAACATTTATTGAGTACCTACAATATACGAAGTACTCGACTAACCATTTAGGATGCAGATATAAATAAATATCTTGCACATAAAAATATGTAAGCCACTGCAAGTTCAGTAAATGGAAGAAGGTGCATCATAAATAAATATGCCCACATACATAATACACAGATTCAATTGTCTAGAATAGTTGCATTCAAATTCAGCATTTCCTTTTTTCCCCCAATATTCAAGTATAGAAAACTGAGTTGACAAATTATGTAAATTCTTAAGTGAAGAAAAACTGCCATTGCTTTCAAGCTGTCTGGTTCAGATATTTTCATATGACTGGGTCACCCTAATCTGCCAAGTTCAAGGAAAAAGGGATTGGACAGAGTGGAGTTTGAAGGCCCTTGGGCATCAGGCTTCATCCTAAATTCACGTGGTGACATCGAATGGCAGTGGGACCAATAACAGCTATGCTCACACAAACAGCTCTGAGAGTCACTCTGAGGAAAACCTGAAGTCTAACTCGGAGCCCCACTGGGAGGAGAAAACAAATCGGAGCACATAGTGAAACCCAGGGCAGGGTTCGGGGACTCTCTAATGAGCTGCTCCACATAATCTGCTCTAGCCACAGGTGACTTTTGGTTCAGCCTCTTCAGCTATCATTCCAAGGACACCTTAAAAGAAGACCACAGCTCCTGACAATGAGATACAACAAAGCTAGAATTTCCCCCAAAGAGCAGATGCTATTTCTGTAGGTGAGCACGGTATACATTTACGTATTCTCTCAACTTTTCTTCATCGTGAAATATACAACCCAATAGAAGCATTATTTTGCCAAGATTTTATAGCTGACAACTTCAGATCAATAGTTTAGAACACATACATTCTCCATTTTACAGTGACATTTTCTTTTCTAGTGAAACCTACATTTGGGGGACATTAGCGTTTGTGAAGCGTGGGATACACCAGGAGTAAGATTAAAGGATTGGTTTTATGATGAGTATTGAAGAGTCCCAGGATAATACTCCTTTAGTTTCTAAAAATAGCAATATATTTGAGATGAAACTAGAGCCATTCTAGTATATCCCTGAACCAACACTAAAGAGAATTTAAAAACTAAGAGATCAATTTCCCCCACCAACTTACTCAAAGATGAATGTTTGAACCACTGAACTCAGATGCCCTTGAGGAAATCTGAACCACAGTTACCCAGGAATTATTGTTCACTTGCATTTAGGCAATTACATAGGTGAGATTATCCAGTTTTCAGAGTTTATTTTTGCATCTTATTTACACCACATACACGTTTTATCCCTTTCTTCCTGTTGTTCTACCTTGATTACTGCTGGACTTGAATGAGCTGTACTTCCTGAAACTAAGCACCACACAGTCCACATTTACTTTATTTATTTATTTAATTTTTGAGACGGAGTTTCACTCTCGTTGCCTAGGCTGAAAGGCAATGGTGTGATCTTGGCTCACTGCAACCTCCACCTCCACGGTTCAAGTGATTCTCCTGCCTCAGCCTCCCGAGTAGCTGGGATTACAGGCATGTGCCACCATGCCTTGCTAATTTTGTATTTTTAGTAGAGACAGGGTTTCTCCATGTTAGTCAGGCTGGTCTCGAACTCCCGACCGCAGGTGATCTGCCCACCTTGGCCTCCCAAAGTGCTGGGATTACAGACGTGAGCCACCATGCCTTGGCACAGCCTATCCTTTTAACTAGCACAGCAAGGACAGCACCAAAAAAAAGTGGAAAAAGACAGAAAGCCACCACTGTCTCCCCTAAGTCCCAGTCACAGAGGTTACAACAACCAGAAAATTGACAGCTCCCCAGAGTTTCACAAACATACTTTTGTGAGCCAGACAACACCAATGCCTGTTGGCCCACCTCACCCTGGCAAACTTTTCTCTGATACCCCTTCTGGAACTCCCATTTCCCTGAGAAGAATATATCCACATGACATTCTAGGCCATGTGGTCACAGGTCTCAAAAAGGAAAAGTGGAAGAAGGCGTTCCCAATGAGCAGGGATGGAGGCATTTCAGTTTTTCATGCACAAGAATTTTTACATGTCACTTTCATAATTTTTGATGCTTTTGTGATGCCTGTTATATGATTTCTCTTTATGTCACTACATTAATTTTTAAAGTATTCCCAAAGAAATAAAAAATCTTTCAAGTGTTTTTTACTGTATATTTTTTGAAAGCATACAAAATACAAAATTTCTAAAATAAAATATTTGTCCATGCATCACCTAAAATGGCTTTTGGGACCATTATAGGACAAACAGAAATGCTGTGACATACTGTGCAAAGAAGATGGAAGAAAAGTTGTCAATATTTGCAGCTTATAAAATTATATTATTTTTTAAAGTAAGAGAATCTCCTGAAACACAGTTAAATCAAAGATGAAATATATAAGATATTTTAAAATCTAACTTCAATCATTAGAAAAGACATGCTGTATGACTTCAATAATTAGTTAGAAAATATGATGACATATATATGATTTAAAATAGTAACCCTGGGTTAATCCAGGTCCTGGAGAATTTTCCAGTAAGGGATCCTGTGAAAGAACTTTGATTTGTGGACCAAACCAGGGACCCAATTTAAATTTTCTTTTTGTGTAATTTTCTTGTTATACATGACCCTTGACTAACATTTTGTTTTATGGAACAGTCCCATCCACACAACCACTTCAAGGGACTGAAAAATGGGTTTGTGATCAGGATTGATGCAAATGTATTTAGAAGACTAAAAAAAAAAAAAAAAAAAAAAAAAAGTCACATAAGAGCAGATGGTGGCAAGAAAGCAAAAGATAACTTGAGAGAGGACAGAGAATTTAGGTGAAATGACAGTGACAGGACATGAGATGTGAGTAGAAAAAGCATGCTTTCTAAAAAAATAAATTTTGTCATTCCTGTGATATTTGTCATGAGAACTCATAAAATGCCTGGGCTTCCTGTATTCAACTTGGATATGTGCTCAGCATAAAAGAAAATGTGAACTCACTATATCTGGATGACACACACACCTACATTTACATATATGTATATAAACACATGCTTAACATCTAAACAACCAACATAAAATCAAAAGAAAATGATCTAAAATATTGAACTGAAGAAGCACGCAGATAAGATTGCAGCTGTTTTTAATATGTCTTTGTACTTGCCTTTATTGTTAAAAATTTCCACAGTCTGAGTTAACATTATAATCAGGAGAAAAGTATTTAAAAATTAAGAATTACTGACTTTGTTCAAATACAATTTTTCCCATGAAGCCTCCTATGTTCCTCATAAATTGTAAACTCCCTGATGGTCACAAAAACTGCACCATACTCATTTTGGTATTCCTAATAGAATCTATCAAATATCTTGTACATAGTGAGTAAATACTGGCTACATCTATAGACGCTATTATAATTCATGACGACATTAAGTACTTTCCATCTATAACCAAGTTGAACAGTGTTAATCATGAATATTGTTAGTTTATTTTAAATTTCAGTGAACGAAAGCATTTTGGAGTGTTGGTTTTAGACAGCTGTTTAATGAGAAAGGTTTCCATGTGTTGTGACTTCAGCAGTGCTGGTTGGAGCTCCACCATCAGCTCTCCAACTCCTACAGTCTGCAGAGCCATTCAGACACCCCAGGTCTCTTCCTTAAGCAGGTTTGTGCCCAAGACTATTCTGTCAAACAACTGGCCTAGTAAACCAAGTAGCTGAATCTGTCATGGGGGTTAAGTGTGTTTGTTGCCTATAGTCAGAAATCCTCAGAGCAGAAGAAAAGAATTAGTCTAATTAGCTGGTTTTCAGGAGTCCATGAGAAATTTATTAACCATCAGTTGGTCATTGGAGACAATAGACATAATGCTTAACAAGATGGAAGAAATGGTCTCTGCACTAACATTCCTTTTAATAAAAAGGCAAAATGTGGAACTGACTAAGACTGCTGACAATATAATGCCTATAGTTATCAAAATAAGGCTCTAGGAATACTAATTTGCAGTTAACTCTGCAACACAAAAATGATTTTCATTAAATGTGAAACATCAAAAGAATTCAGATTTTTAGAGCATTGAAAGGGACTCTACATCTGAATATTTTAAAATACTTTTGATTGAGGAGAGATTTACACACAGTGAAATGAAAAGATTGTGTTTATACAATTCAATGAGTTTGGGCAAATCTATACACCCATTTAACCAGCAACTTACTTAACACTTCCACCACCTCAGAAGGTTCCTAATTGCCACTTTCCAGTCAACTCTTCTCCTCCCGCACCATTCTGATTATATCACAGTAGAAGTTCTTGAAATATGTTATACAGTAAGAATCCCTATGTTTTCTTTTAAAAGATCATATCTATTTTCTTTCTCTCAATATAATATTGAAATTCATCCATGTTATCACACATATAAGTAATTCATTCATTCTCTTTGGTGAGTAATACTACAAATTCCTTAATCATTCTTGTATTGATGGACATTTGGGTTGTTTTCCATTTGGGGGTATTAAGTATAAAGCTCCCATAAAATCCAAACACAAGTTTTTGTTTTGACATTTGTGTGTGTGTGTGTGTGTGTGCGTGTGTGTAAACACCTAGGAGTGGAATCCTGGGTAATAGGGTAAATATATGTTTACATTTCTGAGAAATTGCCAAACACTGCTTCAAAGTGTTTGTACCATTGTATCTTTTCCCAACAATATCTGAACATTTTGATTATCAGTCTTTAACATTAGTTATTCTAAAGAGTAAGAAATAATATTTAGGCCGGGCGCGGTGGCTCAAGCCTGTAATCCCAGCACTTTGGGAGGCCGAGACGGGCGGATCACGAGGTCAGGAGATCGAGACCATCCTGGCTAACACGGTGAAACCCCATCTCTACTAAAAAATACAAAAAACTAGCCGGGCGCGGTGGCGGGCGCCTGTAGTCCCAACTACTCGGGAGGCTGAGGCAGGAGAATGGCGTGAACCCGGGAGGCGGAGCTTGCAGTGAGCTGAGATCCGGCCACTGCACTCCAGCCTGGGCGGCAGAGCGAGACTCCGTCTCAAAAAAAAAAAAAAGAAATAATATTTAATTGTGACTTTAATTTACATTTCCCTGATAAATAATAATGGTTGAAAATATTTTTCATATGCTTGACTGTCATTTGTATAGGTTCTTGTTTGAGTGTCTCTTCCAGTTCTTTGCTCATTTTTAATTGAGCCATTTGTTTTTAAACTAGTGGTTTACATTAGTTCCTAAAATATTCTAGACACAAGGCCCTTGTCAGGAAGGTGTAATGCAAATATTTTCTGTAGTTTGCATCTTGCTTTTACATTTTTAAAATTTGTCTTTTGGTGAACAAAAGATTCTAATTTTGATGAAATATAATTTATCTTTTTTTAATGGTAAATGCCTTGGCATGATGTGCTTACCTGTTTCAAGGTTGTAATAATATTTCCCCCATGTTTTCTTAAAGAAACTTATGACTTTGGCTTCTATGTTTATGTCTATGATCTATTTCAAATTAGTTTTTGTAAGTGAAGTGAAATCAGGGTCAAAAGTCATATTTTTCTATGTCTATCCAGAGTTTCAGAACCATCTATCAAGACTCTCTTGACTCCACTGAATTGCCTTGATACCCTGTCAAAAATTAATGGATCAACTGTGTTTGGGTCTGCTGCTGCATTCTATAATGTTACCTTAAATCTATATGTCTATCCTTGGTCATAACACACTGTCACGGTTACTGCAGGTTTATAATAAATCTTGAAATCAGATCTTATGAGTTCCCCCCAACTTTGCTTTTCTTTGCCAAAATTGCTTTGGATATTTTGGGCCCTTTAAGTTCCATATACATTTTAGAATCAGTTTCTTAACTTGTAACAAAAGAAACAATTTAAGATTTTTGATAGGATTGTGTGGAACCTATAATCTGCAGTTTCTGAGTATGTTTTATAAATATCAGTTATGTCAATTTGATTCACAGTGTGGTTTAAATCTTTTGGATCCTTACTGATTTGCTTTTTGTCTAATTTTCCCATGGATATCTGGGAGTTGTTAAAAACTGTAATTGTGAATCTATTTTCCCTCTAGTCCTGTTGGTTTTGCTTAATATACTTGGAAATTCTGTTAATAGTCAAATGCATGTTAGGATTTTGGGGAATTTCTAATGAATTGAACTTTTATCATTATTAAAATATTTCCCATTTGTAAAAATACCATTTTTGATTTCCTTTCTGTCTCATATTCATAAAGCACACCAGCTTTCTGATGCTTGTGATTGGCATGGTATACCTATTACAGCCCATTAGAAGACATTTTCATTTCTATCGTTGTACATTTTAATGGAAGAATTTCTGTCTAGTTCTTTTATTTGATTTCCTCTACTGAGTTGCCATCTCCATTCATCATTTCTGTGTCTTCTTTTAAACCTCTCAACATATTTATAAGACAGTTTTTTTCTGTTAATTCCAAAAGCTTGATCATCTTGAGGTCTGTTTCTATTGACTAAATTTCCTCTAAATTACTAATCACTTTTTTGCTTGGTTCTGTGAATATCTAACAATTTTTTATTTTATTCTAGACATCATGGATGATGTGGAGTCTGGATTATGCTGTTTTCCTTTCAAGGACATTGGCATTTATTCCAGCAGCCAGTTAAACTAACAGCAGAATCTCTGGGTCCTATCATGCATGGCTTTATGCTTTATACAGTGGGTCTACTTTGCTTCATTCCTTAGTTCTAGCATGTGACCCTTACTCTAGGGTATGATGACTTACTCCTTGGCATGACCCTTATGGTACTAATTGCCTTAGGGCTTCTCGAGTAGGCCTCTTCACTCTATATGACCTGAGTCTCTTCAGCTCTCCATCCTGCAGCAGCTTTTCTAGGAGAGGCTTCACAGAGTCTCAATCCAGGCAAGTGTGGCAGCCCAGGCCATAGGCAATGTCTTGAGACAGTACCACATCAACACCTTGTTCCTCTCTATGTAGCTTTCTCTTACTTGCTCTGCATGTTTCTGTGCTGATCTCCAATACCTGCCTTGTCATGTAAGCAAGACTGCTGTACTCTGGCTAGGTTCCAGGTCCTTGCTCTACATTGGAAAAGCACCTTAAAGGTAAAGTCTCATTCATCTCAAGATCATAGTCCCACATTACTTGTTGTGCAGTGCCTGAAAACCACTGCATCATCTATTTTATCCAGTGGTATAGCCATTACCCTCAAAAGAGTAGATTCAAAACCACCGACTTCATCCTTGCCAGAAGCAGAAGTCCTCAGAAAATTAAAAGTGGATTTTAAACGTAAATAAAGTGAACTTTATTCAAGGTCATATCCAAAGTCCATCTGAACTTACCTTAACCTTTTCCACAAGATAAATTTTAAATCTCCCTTTCTAGGATTTCTAACTGGAAAAAATAGCTTAGCTTAAGTGAATTACTTAACTTTAGAGGTGACTATATATTAGAAAGTTTTGGAGAAGATGATAAATTTTCAACCACACAAACTATGTCGTATAAAGGATAATGACTCACCTTTCTTACACATGAGACGTCAGTCACCACCAAAGCCCACAGAAGGAGGGGTTGCAACACTGGACAGTTCAGAGGTATTAGGAGTGGGAGACAGTCATTAACAGCCATTGATAAATCCCGTCCACCTACACCCCTACATATCCCCACAATTCTACCTAGGTCTAAGTTTAATTATGAAAAAAGCCAGATGCTTAAAAATACAAATTCCTTTCTGTTCAATTAGGAAACAGTAATCATGCAGATTCCAAAAACTACCCTAGGAAAAAAGGTATCCTACTTATATAATTTCCTACCCAATAACTCTTTTGACAGATTCATTAAAAATGTAGCTGAAATATACTTGTTCAGCAATAACAAATTTTTATTAATTTCTGTTAGTATTTATCCTGGACTTTCACAAATAGTTTTTAAACATTTTCTGAAAAAGGCTTACCATATGCATCATTATTAAATTTGAAACTCAGTGATCAATAAAATTGAACTATTATTAACAATTTATTAAAACTGTAATGCCAAAAAATTGCAGAAGTCAAAGGTCAAAAGGTTAGAACCTTATATGGTAAAAGTATGGAGTTCTAGGAAAAATTAAATATAGGAAAATAATGAAAACATACATTTTATTCACCATTGAAAATAAAGCAGAGAAATTGTAGTTGTATTCTAAAAAGAGTCCAAATAATTATTTTAACACAATGTTTGACTTAAACAAAACTATAAAAGTATTGACAATTATCTTCTCATTAATTTAGCAAAGCATGACTGCTAGTAATTATAAATTCCTGGCCTTTACATTCAACTTTTCATAATACTCTCTTGAACATTACTTTTTTCTATCTTGAAAAAAATGGATAAATTAATAAATTGGGAAATTTGCCAACCTAATTTTTAAGTGATTTTAACAAACAAAACCGAATATGTAGGTACACTCAAAATCCATATGAAGCACGTGTGTACTTAATAGCACGTCATCTCTCATTTTCACAACTGCTTATTAGGATAGAGCTTGAGATCATCAGCAGCAAAATAATTGATCTATATCTAGATTTCTTTTCTTATATTCTGTGCTGTCATCAAGCAATGGAGTGCCCTGACACTACTCTGAAATATTTCTCCTCCATTGCTAATGAAAAAAGTCAAAATCAGGCCAGACGTGGTGGCTCATGCCTGTAATCCCAGCAATTTGGGAGGCCAAGGCAGGCGGATCACTTGAGGTAAGGAGTTCAACACCAGACTAGCCAATATGGCGAAATTCCATCTATACTAAAAACACAAAAATTAGCTGGGTGTGGTGACATAGGCCTGTAATCCCAGTTACTAAGGAGGCTGAGGCAAGAGAATCACTTGAGCCCAGGAGGCGGAGGTTGCAATGAACTGAGATCGTGCCACTGCACTCCAGCCTGGGTGACAGAGGGGGACTCTTGTCTCCAAAAAAAAAAAGAAGAAAAAGAAAAAAGAAAAAAGTCAAAATCAGAACCGACATAGTAGACTGATGCAATAACTTACCATGCTTTTCAAGATTTAATATTTTTTGTACATTTCCAACCTTTTGTGTATTATTAAACCAAAAAAAGATACTCTGAGTTTCTACACAGCTGTTACAGCCTCGATAAGTTTATTTCTTAAGCACCTAAAAAATCATGGGATATTCCAAGAAGAAAATGAATGGTAAGCATCAAATTTAGAAGAGTCAATACTATTCAATATATTATCTCCATTTCAATATCAAAATAATTTAAAGACTCACATTATGGTAATATATAAATAATTTGACATGCATCTTGATTTCAGGAAGGAAATGCAGACAAGCACCAGTACTTCTTATAAAGAACAGAAAAAACTGTCTGCTACATGATAGAAGAATGTTGTAGTTTTATCATTACAGTAACCAAAACAGGTTTATCAATTATATCACTGACCATCTTAAACTAAAAAATCTAGTATATGGTATAAGGTCTTTTTAAGGCTTTTTTTCTACTCAGGTATTGTTTTTGTTTTGGAATGGAGAAGAACTATTAATAGATAAAAGCATAGAAGTCATGTGTTAGGTGATACAAAGTTAAAAAGGAGTATACTTTTTAAAAATTAAATAACAGAACTCCCACAATTAGAATTCAAGAGGTTTTCAGCTGGTTGGAATGATTGGCTGAAATCAACAAAATAATATGAACAGACATAATTAAAAAGCACTAAATTTCTGTTTTAATCTAATATTTCTTTAAGTATAGAACAAGGATCAGCAAACTATGGCCCAAGAGTCAAATATATCCTACCATCTGTTTCTACAAATAAAGTTTAATTGAAACACAACCACCCCAGTGATTTCTGTGTTGTCCGTGGCTACATGCTACAGCGGTGGAATTCAGTAGTTGTGATGGAGACTGAATGACCCTTGGTTTCTAAAGTATTTGCTATCTGGCCTTTAACCAAGAAAGCTTGCTAATCCCTAGCTCTGAATGATGTATACTCAGACTGACAACAGTTTATGTGAAGATCTTAAGTTTTAGTTGATAATAAGCTAACAACAACAAAAAAATAATGCCATCTTAGTTTGCATTAATGGAAAAAAAATAGTAGTTATGACCGCTAAGGCTGTATATGTTATTTATAGCACTTGGCAGGCCATAGTTAGAGGATTGGATGGAGTTTTGAATGCCCCACCTTGACAGAGACAGAGACAACCTGGATAGCACCCTCAAGAAAGTAACCAGATAGGCAACATGGGTAAATGAGTTCTAGGAATAACCTTAGCAGAAGCTGGCAGGTCTCTGTTCTTTGAAGGACAAAGCTGGTACTGAGTTCAATTTGAAATGTTCTGGCAAAGTATAAGGAAGTCTTTTTTGAATGTTAAATGTCCACCAAAGTAGCCAATTACTTGAGAAATGAGGACTTTTGTCTTTAACCTTCCTGTCGGAGAACCCAGAGGGAGACTTACTGCTTCTCATTGGGGATATTATTTATTATTGTAGGCAAGAATTCCTCGTTGCACAGGATTTCCTGTTCATTAGGGACATTAGCATCTCAGTGCTTTCAGAACTAAGTAACCACAACACTCATATCCCCAATACTCCCATCACTCTGATAACCTGCGTGTCTCCACACAGGCTTAAATGCCCTAGGTGAGTAGAAAGGCACAATGCTGCCCTGGGTTAAAAAGTAAATTGGGAGGATCTGCTGTACGAATTCCAGAGGAAAATTATTGAATAACTTGAATCAAGGAACCACATTTTCATTCCAAAATTCTATCCACTTATTCCCTCATTTTTTCATTTGTACAACAATCCATTTGTACAACAAACAATTGAGCACTTTTTCCGGTAGAATCTGTGATTCTATTGTTTTATCTGAGGCTGGCTGGAGGGCAGACATTTCCTATAGGTTAACATTACTGCCTCTGTAATAGCCACATCTCTGTGAACTGTTCGGCTGAGCTACCTAAATAGCGCAACGCTTCCACCCAACAATCCTGCCCCTCACTGCAGCATGGAGGCAAGCAGCTCCAGGTCATACATTTCTGTGGACTTTCCCTAAGTGTTGTGGATAATAAAGCTGAGGAACCAGAATATTTCAGCATTCTAGAATGTTATTTGAAGAATCACTAGAGCTGAAATCAATTCTCTCTTCTCTGACAAAAGTGACTGTGGTAGATGATCTCTAAAATAAAATTTTTTTAAAAAGGGAAAAAAAATCCTAAATCCTCTCTCATGCTATCACACCAGTGGAACCCTTCATATGCTGAAAAAATTAAAACAGCTAACATGGGCCTATTTATTGTTGGTACTCTTTACTGTGTGAAACTCTAGCATGATGCCCATTATGTAAGGAAGACATTACATTATTGGTTGGGATACAGTACAATTGAAATTTTCATTTCATTTCACACTACGCTGCAAACTTCCTGATACTACCATTTCAGATATACCTCAGCTCTTAGGTACACCTTGATACTTCCTCCCAGACAAAACACCAAACAGTTCTCAATTCCCAGCTGGAGTCAGTTCCATGTAAAACTTCCTGTTCTAAAATTCCCAATTTGGGGGCCCACTACAAATCTTGGCTTAAAGACAACAGTAAGAACAGATAAGTCAAAGAATTTATTGGAATAAAAATCCTCATTTGTGGTCCTATCCTGTTGTCATGAACTATTCTGTTGAAAGTTTGGGTCACAGTAAATTTCGTCCATGCAGCGTTCCAATCTTGGCAGAATGCAGAGCAACTTAGATTTATAATTTGAGTCTTTGACTCTCTATATTACTTCTAACTAAAACTAAAGCAGCCTGTAAAGATGTTAAAATGTTTTTCGGATGTTTTTCTTATGCTTCGTGGTTTATACTGAGAAATGTGATGAATATGTATGTTCTTATGAGTGACATTTAAAAATATTAGTTATGTTTTTAGTACCAATTTTTAATATTTTCACAAGTTTTCAAATGAACAGGAAGAAAAAATTATTTCACAAGGCATGCTAAACTTCAGTTGAGCCAACCCTTCAATATTTCTCTTGGTTTTCACTGGAAGGCATTATGGTAAGTGAAATGAGCTAGGCACAGAAACGCAAATGCCACATGTTCTCACTTACATGTGGAATCTACAATAATTGAACTCAAAGAATCACAGAGTAAAATGCTGGCTACCATAGGTCGGAGATTGGCAGGCGTAATGGGGGGATGATTGTCAAAGGATATATAGCCAATTAGAAAGGCAGGATAAGGTTTTTTTCTTTGAGATATATTGCACAACGTGGTGAACATAGTAAATAATAATGTATTATACATTTAACATTGCTGAGAGTAAATTTTAAATGTTTTCATCACAAAATAAATATTTGAGGTGATATGTATTAATTCATTTAATTTAATTATTCCACATAATTCTCATAAATTATAACTTTTTACTTCATAAATAAATACAACTATAATTTTTAAATTTATAATTTAAAATTTAATTTAAAGAAACACATTGCATATGATCTGAAAGTACAAAGCCTGTGATATGGGATGGGCCCAAGGGCTCATGACTGTAATCCCAGCACTTTGGGAGGCCAAGGAAGGATGATTGCTTGAGCCAAGGAGTTCATGACCAGCCTGGACAACATGGCAAGACCCCATCTCTATAAGAAAATTTTAAAACTTTGTTGGGTGTGGTCACACATGCCTTTGGTACCAGCTACTCAGGAGACTGAGGGGGGAGGATCACTTCAGCCCAGGAGTTCAAGGCTGCAGTGAGCTGTGATCATACCACTGCACTCCAGTGGTGACAGAGTGAGACCCTCTCTCAAAACAAACAGATAAAAACTCTGCAGTCTGAGTTATAAAACAATGGAAAAATCAAAAAAATAATAATAAGGACCTCCGCATTAGCTAAAGAAAGATAAATTAAATTGTTTTCATTGTTCGTACTTTAACATAAATTACTTTTTTTTCCTTAAAGGAAAGTACATGGAAATTTTTAGATGATAGACAGACTTATTAAACCCCACATTTTGTTTTTATGGCTTCTTATAAAACAGTGAATCTGGTGAAATGATGCATTGTATACATGCTGAGGTTTTCCATCCAAAGACAGTGTCAGCAACATTAATGAGCATTACCAAATGCCACACAAGTCACAGTTGCTGACCTAAAGTAACTCACAATTGAGTATAATTAACAATATAGGACTGTGAAAGGAAAAACTTACCTTAAGGTGGATCCACATAGTTTAATAGGTAATACATTTTCAGAAATGTGATAATAAAATCTACGTATTTGAGTACTGAAGTTGAGTGTCCCCAAGCTTATTTTCATAGCCTTTTAAAATTTGCTATGCGCCATGTATTAGCTAGAATAGACTTGCACCTGCAGAAAGGAACATGGTCAAAGATAAATAGGATTGTATACCTAGCTCAGCAGTGGAATAAAAAAATAATGGACTACTTCAGAGATATATTGTCTACTCTTTCTCAAAAGCAATTTTCTAGGGAATTGGAATATGAGGAACTATAAGAAGAAGAAAGAATTGCATAAACTGGGCAATTTTCAGCTTATCAAAGAGCTGTGCTGCAAAGAATTGTTTGAAAGTTGGTTATTTGGCACTCTCTGGGGTTAAAAATGGTTTTTGATAGCCCAGGAAAGCCTAGCTAAGCCACAGTGCTATTGATATATAGCATGGCCATAAAGTATTAGTAAAGTTGCAAGCAATACTTATAAACCATGCACAGGGGTTTTATTGAGCAATGTTCTTCTGGATTCCAGAATTACAAAGAATACATCTCCTGCATATTACATCCAAACTCAAGACAACAGCAGAGTCCTGTGACACCTGGAGCAGCAATGACAGGGACAGATGTTGTACAGGAAGATGTATTTCAGACAGCAACAGAGAGGGTAACATTTTAGTGAGCTAAAGGAAAAAGTCCCACGTACCGGAAATGCAATAACTATACTTAGAAATGTTAAGAGAGTTTATGTTGCCTATTTAGAGAGGCATTTTCTCAAGCCAATATCCCTGGTCAGGCCTTCCCAGATTTGTGGTATTATGCATGTACAGGCTACCCAACCAGCACCATACAAAAATAGCCTTTGTAGCAGTAGGGAGAACCTGGGTGTAGACATTCACGGTGTTGGGTTGGAATCTCAGCCCTACTTACCTCCCAGCGATGTGACCGTGGGTAAAATACTTAACTTATTGATGTCTCCTTTTTCCTATCTATAAAAGAGGGATAATACTGACTGTGTGGAGGGAAGTTTTACAAAATATGAAGAGTTATGCAGAATACCTAACATAACAGCCATTGCATAAACATGAGCTATTATTATTATACCTTCCCACTTATTGAAACATTGTCAGTGGTGATGTCAATTTCTGATAAATTTAGGTCTTTGGAGAAATTTGCAGAACAGCCATTCTCCAGTCCTTCTTGCTGAGAGATCCCTGACTCTGGTCATGCAGCTAGGTGTCCCACCCAGAGGATAGATCACACCGGACTAAGCCAGGACCATTTTACAGGGGTTGATCCAGGGGAAGACAGGGATGCAGTTCTGGTCAATTAGATATGGAAAGAAGTATGAACAGTCTTCTAGGTATGGACAGTCTTTCTCTCCAGACAAAAAGAGAGCTGTGAGAGAGAAGAGGCTGTTCTGCATCTGTCCTTTTCCTTCTCCAGTTGAGTATTTTCATGTGAAAGCATGAGGCTTGTAACTGCTGATGGAATATTGTAGCTAAGCTGGAAGACCAAGGGAACCCAAGAAACATCAACTTGGAGCCCTACCACTATTAAACATTGTTGAACCCCAACCCAGTAACTATTTCTTCCTTGATTTCTTACTATGTGAGATTTGTTATTAATAAATACCCATTGTCTAAATCTGTGCTTCTTAAACACCCTGTGGTTAAGAAATTATATTTTTTTTACATTTTCAATCACTTGAGGACAAAAACTATTGTGAAATACAACAAAAACAAATTCCTAGGATAAATGACCAGCCATTGGATATCATAATACATTAAAATTGCTATAAATGTTTCTAAATGCATACTCTTAATTACTTGGCTACTTGCAGATCAGAAATAAAGTTTGTATTCTGACCAACAATCTATGGGACACATTTTCAGTAGCACCAGTTTAAACAATTTTTTCCTGAATTATCTGCTTCCTATGACCAAAATTAGCCTGATAGTGTAGGAAACATAATAACCCATTTATCAAAAAGTCAATGAATACCTACTGAACAACTGTTAGGTGTATATCAGGACACAAGCACTGTGGGGAATACAAAAGCAAGTAAGGCAGGACCCTTTCCATTCTTCAAATAGAAGAAAAATATATATGAATAGTAAAAGGTTAACTAAAAAGTAAAGTAATGTGGAACATTAGCATGAAATAATAGTGTAGAGAAGACAACCATTTTATAATATTAAATGTGTTAACGTCACATGTTATCTGCCAAGAGAATCATAACAAATAATTAAGGGAAACATAAGAAACTGCGGATATTTAACCTAAAAACACTGAAATTTTACCATGGTTCACTGATTTAGTAATTTGTTAAAAAGGAAACAAACTGGCAAGTTTTCTGTGTAAGGAAAAATGTTTTGCAGGAAAATCAAATTGAATGATTTGTTCTATTGCTTCAATTCTGAATCATATCTACATGCTCCAAAATTTTCATTGTGGAACACAATAAGATAATTATATTTATGTTTTGTAATAACTCAGAAACCAGAGTTATTACGCTTTTGAAAATAATATGATATCATGCAAACATGTTTGAAATATAATTACTGTACTACAGCAATGATGGATGTGATGCAGGGCAGATGTGCCCCATAATTGGGGCTTAGCCTGGGAGGTTTTGGGTTCACCCAGGGAATAATTCAAGGGCAAGTCAGGGTCTTAGCAACATTTACTGAAGTGGCAATGCACAGCAGCAGCAGAGGTCCTGCTCCTTGCAGAGCAGGGTTACCCCATAGGCAGTGTGCCCAGAGGAGCAGCTCAAAGGCAGTTTGCAGCCATATTTATATCTGCTTTTAATTATATACAAATTAAAGGGTGGATTGTGGAGACATTTCTACAAAAGGGGTGGTAACCTTTGAGTTGTCGGGTTACTGCCAGGGAAAGGGGCAGCAACTTCTAGGTGTTGCCATGGCAGCAGTAAACTGACCTGGCACACTGGTGGGCTTGTCTTAGGGACAGGCGCTTCTCTCTCTTCCCTGTTTTAGCTAGTCCTCAACCTTGTTTGGTGTCTGAGCCCCGCCTCCAGAGTCGAGTCCCGCCTCCTGCCTCAGATGGAGCCAACTACAACTATTACATGAGACATACGTTATAATTTCTCAAGATTTCCTTTAAATCACATAGTAAGTAAAACTAACTCATGCAATGTTTCCCTTGAATATGTCTGAAACTTTGATATCTATTTAAAATAATTATTTTTCTTTCATATGTGTATATTACTAAAAGGGGTTTGACATCATTTAATAAGAAGGCAGCATATGAAGAGAGAAATCTTAATTTATTTTAGCATGATAATTCCTACCAAGGTTACATAAATCTGGAACTATTTCACGTCACACTCTAAAGTAGTGGTTTTATGATTCTTTTCAGTAGTATGTACAACTCCTTTCCCAAATGAAGTCTTATTTAGACTCCAGTGTTTACAAAACATAGAATCTTAATTCTTTCACTCAAAATCCTCTGAGCCTTCATTTCCTATGGAGTAAGGCCAGGGGAGGGGTCCAGGGCTCCTTGCTCGGTGTTCCCTTACTTCTTCACTCTGAGGAGTCCAAGAGGAGACTTTCTAGGACCCAAGGATAGGAGAGAGAAGAGTGAACGGAGGGAGACAGGAAGGAGAGAAGGGGGGTGAAGAGACCAAATTCCTTTAAAGCAAAGGAGAACTCAATTTAAATCAATTTTGTGGGCCGTGGAATATTCTGAAAAATAGATCCCCAAGGTACTGTTCACTGGCACTGTGGTGTTATATGATAAGTGCAGGAATCATACCATCTTGAGGCCACTAACTTTCAGGTACTTAAAAATCTCAAACTCAACTGCAAAAACACCATACACAAAGGTTAAAAGTTTTGAATTATTTTAAATTTTCTTGCGTCCAAAAATCTGAAGTCACCTGATTACAGTGTTAATGCCACATCTTTGTATAAAAATGTGTACTATAAAAATGCAGCCAAAAAGATTTCACCATGCAGAGCTTTCCAGCGACTCTACTTCAGAGTGTTAAAAATTTAAGTGTGAATAAAGAAGGGAATAGGCTTGAAGACACAAATAAAATATAAAATAGATTTACTTTCATATTTAAATAAAATTACCTTATTTTAAATTTTTGTTAAAATGTATAAATATTAAAAATGTTTGTTTTGCCAATGCCATGTACCAATTACACGTCTATAGATGTTTACTGAAAGCTGCTCAGTTTATTTCTTTGACTCCGATAATGGCTGTCTCTACCTTTTTGGACAAAAGTATCCCCAATCTATTCTACAGATCTTCACAGAAATAATTTCCCAAATATTCTTCCATAAGCGTTACAACATGTCTGTGTAAACACAGACAAAAGTGTTTACAGAATTTGATTATGTCTGGCAGTTTGTAGAAGAGATTAATTATAGAATAGTCACTTTCATGGCTTTACTGTGAAGAGAAAAGCAAAGAAGTAGTAGAAAGAAGGATGTATGTACTTTCAAGCCCCAGGTAGCAATTTTAAATAATGATTTGGGCAGTAGACAGTTAAGAATAGATCACTTATACACTGACTTAAAATTAATGTAAAACTTCTTTTCTGTAATGGCACCTTTTTTGTACTTGTTTTATCCATGACGTGCTGCCATAAGCTGTATGCTTCTGATATCACTCTTTTCTTAGGTCAAGAAAGCGGCCATGTTGGAAATATTACCTAGCTCTTTTCTCAGCCATATGGATGGAAGAAGGCCAGATCATAAAACATTGCTCCAGGTGACCTCCAAGAGTCTCCACAAGAGTGTCGAACTCACAAAACATGCGGCTAGTGAGAAAGATTCATGGTGTGACACAGCCAAGCTACAGTCCCAGGAGCAGTGGCACATGCACTGTGATGTTGTAATTTTACCATCACAATGGACAGCTGGACACATCAAGCTGCAGCTGGGGTCTGCAGGGTGAGGATGCTGTATCATAAAAATTGGAATAGAAGCCTCTGTGCCTGTATCTTTCTCAGTAGTAAGAGCTTGACACAGAACACAAGCAGCAGCTGTAACTAACTTCGGTGCCAGGTAAACTCCAACTGCATTTTATTACATAGGCCTAGACCAATAACATAGCGTAGAATCACTAGTTAGCAGGTACCAAGCCTTGGGAACCACTAAGGAAGCTTGAGAACCAAGTGGGGAAGGAGTAACAAGGAAGGTGCCCAAGTTTCTCTAGTCAGCCATCTTACAATATTGTTACCTTGTTATTCTTCCCACTTCTAAAACAGAGAAGTTTAAGTATTTAATTAATGTTTTAATGGATACCAACTGCAGAGCTGAAGATAATATACATACTATCTTGACTTCGCCAATATTGGCTCAGGAATTAGGGTGGGTCAGAACATGCCAAGTGGGACAATGACACCAGGGATGGAGAAAACAGGGCAGAAGCAGGTGGCCAGCAGGGAATATATTCCTTTCAACATTCTGAGACAGCTCCTTAGGAGGCGAATAATCCACCATTAGGCTAAGCAATATGAATTTCCTCATTTTTCCTTGTGAACCATTTCCAAATTAGCTTTCTCTTTAAGTTTGACTGTATAGTTTTGAAAATACTTCACTATGAGAAATATGAAACTATCATATTCCTTTGTTTAAATGTATCTGACCAATGTTCAGTGGATTGCTACATATATTTAGCAATTAGCCTATATTTAGGCATTCCAATATTTACTGCTTAAGAAAACATTGTGTTTCTGATTTTTTTGTCTGTAGTTTATTACTGTTTAGATCTTCATACTCAGGACTTTCTTGTAAATTGGCATCATTGCATGTATCGACGTTCATATATAAATATGTAACGTAGTCCTGCCCAAAGCACCATTTCCTCTATACTTGAATGGAAAATAAGTCCAAAAATATTCAATGATTTTATTCCTTAGGTCTACAGATGAAGATTATTAAGTTTGCAATGGTTTACTACACTGTCTTTTCAGTTACATCTATTTCTAATGTCATCTGATTTTTGACTACTATCATAATTATATACCAACTTGGATTAAGTTATGTCACATTAAATATTGCTCCTAGAATGCTAGTCCTGTCATCTAGTTGTGATTCTTCACCCATCCATTCATGAGGTCAGCCTGCAGTATCACTGGAGCATCTTGGAGAAAAGCATGGCTGCAAAGCAGCTGATGGCCCATCAGTGTAATTCTGATGCCTGTGGGATAACAGTTCTCCAGTGTTTTTCCTTTCATTTTGGGCCATGAAAAGTACATAGACATTACAGTTGGCACTTAATCCAGATGTACATTTCAGATTACCTCTTTAATTAATACAAAGCAAACTACATATTGACTAAAGAAGTACATTTCTATTTTTATAAGAGTTTTGACTACCATTCTCCTAAGAGCATTTTAAACCTTTATTTGGTGGAATGAAAATTAACCAGCATTTTGGAAACAAATTAAATTTTCTGATAACTAAAAATATAAAAATACATAGTTTAAACATGTTAAAATATGTTTAAATGATATTATCTTTTTAGCCTTGATGTGGTCCTCTAAATGTGAAAACAATATTATTTCCTAAATATAGTGGGACAAAAATCAAGCATTTGGAATTAGAATTCATGCAGAGTTTTGCAAATGCCAAACCAGTTTTTCATCAATAAGGAAAATTAATATGTTTTACTTTGTGTTGTGTTGAAAGAAAAACTGAGCTAAAAAATCATATTACTTATATCTTTAATCAAAACCTCTGCCCTACAATAAATGTATCATTAGTAGGGAAGGAGTTAAAAAGTGTGTAGAAAGACCCTTTTGGTTGGGCCAAACAAACATATTAATAATAGATGACCAATGTGCCTCTGTATGATGTACGGTCTGTGAAATATTACAAAACGTTGTCTTCTACTTGCAAAATGCTTCAACAGAACCACATGCGTGAAGAGCACATCCCTAAGGACAACTCCATCTGTGTATTTCCAACCACAGCTCTCTTGTAGATGAAAAGAGTGTTAGGGGATCTTTGCAAGCCTCCTAATGGTTCAGTGGCTTCATCTAGTGCTTCCCTCTAATTGGCCCTGCATTCAAGACGCTCTGTCAGTGGTCTGGTTGCCACATTCAAATCTTTGGCAATCACAATACTACAAGGAAAAGGAAGAGTTTCCCAACAGACATCAAAAAGAATTAGTGGCTTAAACTTTTATGGAGGAAGAGGATACTTGTGAGTGTAGATCCCAGTGGTATTAGCAGATTATATCCGGACAGTGAGAAAGCTTTGTCAGAAGTGGTTCATCAGCTGAAGAAAATAGAGCATGCAAAAATTGCAAAATACTTGGTCTGCAGAAAGCTTGCATTTCATTCTTTTGTTTCGGGATAAGTTGGGATTCCTCCTGAGGGATTCCTAAAACAGATGTCAATAATGAGGGAAAGCTACCCTCTACCAACAGAAATGCCAAAACAAAACAAAAGAAAAAGCTGTGTCCCTGGGTTATTGTCTCTTCTTACTACTCAAGTCATCTGGATTACATTGTAAAAATCACATTTCATGTACAGAAATTGCTTGCTTAAATAATTACTCTTCACAACAGATTTGACCTAAGTCCAGAAGAGTGACTCTTTTTTAATGCAGTCACAATACTACAATCGAAGATCTAATCTAAGATCACACACACACAGTTTGGTTATCTGCATTTCTACATTTCTCATGCTTTAAGCAATAGCATAACATATAATTTCAACATACTCCTTAATTTTCCCACATTTCAGTTTTCTCATCTGTAAATGAGAATATATTAATATCTGCCTCATGAAAATAAGAATGGTACAATGGAATTTGAGGTACAAGAGTATTTTGTTTCACATTGTAACAATGATTGCTTTTTAAAATTTAGAAGAGACATTTTACGAGCTAAATAAGTTTTGGTGTGCTGCCACATAAATCACCTTCTTGAAGCCTTCTTCAAGATAGAATATTTAGTATTTCAATGTGGGGTCAATGGAAAATGCAGATTATCCCAGTCTGGAAGAACCAGATGTGGGTGTCAAAAGGTATTTCAATCATTTCACCGTTGATTATTTGACATCCTTGTGGAAGAAGCTAATTAGGACCAATAATGCCAACAGGTGGAAGAACTGGGTATTGGAGTAAGTCCACCTTTACCTCATGGGAACTAATCAGCACTCATTAAGCAAAAATAACTTTCCCTCATAGCGAGAGATTCTAGATTCTAGTCACTCACCTAGAAGTACAACCTATAACCCATTATCAGTTCTGAATCATTTAGCCACAAATCAGTTACCAACAAATCAGTTACCATGCAAAGTGTATGAACACTTTAGGGAGATCCAAAAGCTATTATTAAGGCCAAAGGATTTAATATTATAATTTTTTGAAAATAAAAATTTCTATTTTATGTTTAAACAATTTTACAGGTGTATTCAAAGCAATAAATAAAACACTTAGGTTATAAAATATACTTTCTATACATGCATTAATTAGTTACACTGAAAGCTTATGAATCAGTTCCAATTTGGTACAGGGAAAAAAAACTGGCCTGATGAAGAAAGCCCCTACCTGGTGATATGCTAGTAAATAATTTAACAACTGGCCTTGGGAGCTTAAGGAGGATATTTCTATGCTATAAACACTTCATAAAAAATTTTTAGCTACCAATATGATGTCACTGGATGTACAATTGGGAAGAGATACTCAATAGATAGTCCTCTGTTATACGGAATTTCCACCATACAAACTGTATGTAAAATTCGTACAATGTAGATGTAAAATAACCCCCAGAGCAGAGATAACAGTATACTGCAATAAAATCATTAGAAAGTGTCGACTTTTAAATATATATACTTTTGTTTTTAATATAATTTAATTATAAGTTTATATAGTTAATTTTTAATAAAGCTATATTTAACAACTGGCTCACATGATTCCTGGAAACCTATCAGGAAGCTGTCCCCAGTTGTTACGAGTCAGCTCCGGCCCATGACCGTCTCCATCTACTGTTCACCATCCAGATATAAAGCAAATGAATAGAAGACAATAGAAATCAAAGCAAGTTTTATATTCTCAGAGACATTTAAGATTCAACAAGAGAGACTTTAGTATTGAAGCATCACACACATAACTGCTTTGGAGCTAACAATGGCTCTAGATGATTTCTTGAGGACCTCTTGAAGTTAAGAAATGTTACTTTTCATAAACTATAATTTGAAAGAACTTCATCAAGAATTTATATTTTAAATACAAATTTGATAAATAATTATCATTAACAATCATTTATAGCTCCCATTGTCTTAATTATGATCATTTACAGCTAGCTACCAGCACAGGAAACATAACTTCAGTGTAGAGCACTCCTGTTTGTACTTTAATTAACCAATTTAACCAATCAACATCTGTAGCCTATGGCTTCCCACATGCAAACTCTTATTATACTAGATATTAATCAATACCAAAGTATTACTGTGCCTCTCATTACTGGAATAGAAACTTTGAGAAATATATTTATGACTTATCGTCACCCCTGTTGAGCTCATATCCCTTACGAGAAACTGATCACTAAAATCCTGTTTCAATACTTCTTGTTAATAAAGGAACGAAGCATTCTAAAGAATGCTACTCTATGCAAAAAATGAAAGAAAAAAATCTAAAAAATGAATAATATCATTAACACTGCCAAGATCTTCTCCTTGCTTCCTTTAAAAATAAGCTATCTAATTCTTGCAATTAGAGCCCTTGTCAGTACTCCAACTCCTGTCGCCCACCCACCTTCACCTTCATCTCCCTTTACCAATGGATAAAAGTTTCTCCTCCAATTCAATGAACTGCAGATGCTCTTACCAGTGTCAAACAGAACAGCAACCTACTAGTTCAAGTGTTTCACATTCTCCAAGTTAAGTCAATGCCTTCACCTGATGATTTTTGTTGTTCGTTTATTACTATGCTTATCTTACAATATCTATTCTCTTATACTCTATCAAGACCTAAGGTAAGAATGTTCCATTACAGGGCATTCATAGCCTACCTTCCATTTTATTTCAATATCTTTACAAAACATATCAAATTAAAAATGTAAATTAGATAGTTTGTGCTATACGTCATTTGCATGTACTACCATTTAATTGGCATTTTGAATACTAATCACTGATGAAGTATTTTCGTCTAGTGTTATATTCTGCTGTAGATGCATGTTCACACACATTATCACAAATTAGTGTTAATGGGGATTAAAAGCATGAATTTTTGATGCACCTAAGAAAGAAGCTATACTAAATATAACCTTATCAAGTATTTGCCAAATAGTCTTCCTAAAATTGACCTCAAAGCATCCACTAATTGTTTGGAAAATCTCTCCTCTTTTTCAGAATTAATGTTAAAGTGTAACATAGAAAGTATTATAAGAAAATCAAAATAAGCAATAAAGAATAATTTGTGGTTTTCTTTTTAACTTCTCATTGTTGTCCAAAATCCTGTAAATCTTAACTTTCACATTCACCAGCTTTATTTTTAAAATAAGTAACATATTTATTCTCTCATTCCATATCATCTGCACAATGTTATCAATCATCCAACTCTCAACATGTGAAGCCAAAAGGCACCAATACTCCAGCACTATGCCCACTATACCCTTCGTGCAAGTGCAGCAAGTGCCAAATTTCTGTGTAGCACAGGAACATCTTCGTGCAGTGTACACGGTGCACAAACTAATATTAAGGCCTTGGGCCAAATACACTCTACTTGTCTCCTGAATTCTTCAATGTTGCCGATCTGCTGTTTGCTCCAGTTTTCTTCCTCACCCTATTTTGATTTCATTCAGACGCTGGGACCTTGGGAAAAAGGGAAGGTCTATGTCTCTCTAGCTCAATAACATCTTGTCTGTCATCTTTTTCCCAAAGCATCTCAATTTTGTGTTTTCCATTCTGATTTTTATTTTTATTTTTAATGAGTTATTTGTATTAAGTGCTTGTAAACCTTATTTATTTATTTATTTGAAACAGTGTCTCACCCTGTCCCCAAGACTATAGTGCAGTGGCACCATTTAAGGCTCACTGCAGCCTCGTACTCCTGGGCTCAACTGATTCTCCTCCCACCTCAGCCTCCAAGTAGCTGGGACTACAGGCACAGACAGCCACAACCATCTATGTTTTATTTTTGTTTTCATTTTGGAGAGGTGGGGTCTCCCTGTCCTTCCAGAGCTGGTCTGGAACTCCTGGGTTCAGGGGATCCTCCCACCTCAGCCTCTCAAAATTTGGGGATTACAGGTATGAGACACCACGCCCAGTCAATCTGATCAAAAGATCGAAAACATACATTGCGACATCACAGGCACAATTTGTGAGAGAAAGGTAAAAAAATAAAATAAAATAAGTAGTTTATGTTTTAAAAGCAAAGACTATTGATGTTCTGGGGATAGAAAATGATTTATTTCCCAGAATCTTTTGATAAAGATTATCCTCCTAAGGGAAAAAAAAAGACTACGCAAAACAAAAATCTACATGTAAGTAACCAGAATGAAAATGATTTGATTAAAATGGAGAATATAATTTGACAAAAACAGAAGCAATTCATTATTTTATAAAGAATAAAAACCACATTATAAATAAATACTTCTTTCTATTTCAGTGAATTTTGTTCATCTCCATTTTCTTAGTTTTACAACCTTGAAATTTGCTTCACGAAGCCTGAACCACATATGTTCAAGAGTATGAATATGTGTTTTTCATGAAATAGAAATTTGTCCCTATGGAACTGAGGATGCAGACCTGGAGAAGTAGGAAATAATTCTATATTGGTAAGGTATTAAATGGCAGCTTACAGAGACATGATTTTTTTTGAAGAGGAGTGACAGATTGAAGTTTCCACTTAAGGAAGATTAATCAGGCATTGTAGAGAGTGAATTCATTACATCTCTTGTCAGGGCAAGCAAGCTGAAGGGAGAATCTGGGAAAGGAGGTTTCAACCTAAAGAATTAAAAACAAATTAGGTTTCAACCTAAAGAATATGAAGTATTAGTTAATAAAATAAAAGGTGAAATAAGTAACTGAAGCTTAAGAGAGAAAAGGTCTGATGGATGTTATAAATTTCATAGTTATATGTCAGGGAGGCTTAAGTCATGAGAACTGCAGAACTTTCTTATGAATACTTATTAGAAGGACATATTCAAACCAATGCTGATCAGGGTTACAAACATAAGGACTCTAGTTTGAAATCTATTACACAACATGGTGACTATAGTTAATAATACTGTATTATATATTTCAAAATTGCCAAGGGAGTAAATTTCAAATGTCTTGCCACAAAGAAAATGATATGTGAGGTGATTAATGTGTTAATTAGCTTGTTTTAATTATTCCACAATTTATGCATATATCAAAACATCAAATTACCTCATAAGTATATATTATTATTATTTGCCAATTAAAAATAAAAATAAGAAATTTGGTTTGCAAAGCAGAAACAGGAACATTCCTCAGCCTCACAAATATGGTCTACAACCATTTTTAGTGTGTCCTCTAGAAGAAATGTTGAAACTATTTACTTCAAGTAAACCTTGAAACCATGCAGTATGAGCCCTGAGGCACTTTTATCAAAGCAAAGTGATCTTTCCTGTCTAGGCTAAAGAAATAGATGCAATGTCAAAAGGGGCTGTGAGGAGGCACCTCGCCCACTTCCTCCTGGGGCTTTTATCTGGGCTCCCTCTCCAGACCAGGCTGTGAACCCAACCCAGCCTACGACCTAAAAGAGCAGAGAGCCTATTGCAGATACACCAGATGCTACATGTGCAGAGGACAGGCAGTCTCAGTGACTGACCTATTCAGGATAGGAAACACGACACTCCCTCTGATACAGACCACAGACCTCGAAGAGTCTGTTAGGATGATTCCCTGCTATCATAGACATTAAGCTTCCATAAGAGAAGCAACTCTTCTAAAACTCTATTTATTTATTTACTTATTTGTTTGTTTGTTTATTTATTTGGAGACAGAGTCTTTTTCTGTCACCTCGGCTGGAATGCAGTGGCACGATCATAGCTCACTGCAACCTTGACCTCCTGAGCTCAAGCAATCCTCCCACCTCAGTCTCCAAGGAGGCAGGGCTACAGGTATTCGTCTTACTGTTTGGTTATTTTTTTTTTTAATTTTTTTTTTTTTTTTTTTTTTTTTTGTAGAGACAGGTCTCACTTTGTTGCCCAGGCAGGTCCCAAACTCCTGGCCTCAAGTGATCCTCCCACCTCAGCCTCCCACAGTGCTGGATTATAGGCATGAGGCACCATACCCAGTATCCATCCTAAAATCTTAAAAAGCTAAGGACATTCAGAGTGGCAACTCAGCTAACTCTGCTCTCAACTGACCTTCAGAAATTGGGTTTGCCCCTAATAGCCTTAAGAAGTATCCAGTCTTTTCTCTTCAAGTTCTTCTGAGCCAGGGAACTCTTCATTTGAATAAACGTTCCCAAGCCTTGATCTACCTCAGAATCATGCAAGGAACTTTCAATAATTTGAGACTCTCGAGCCCTTCTCCAGAATATTTCTATCCAGTAGATCCTGGTGAGCTTGAGCCACTATTGTTGAGAAGCTCTCCCAGATGATTCTGATACTGCTGATCCAAAGACGCCCACGAGGGCAGCACTGTTTAGGGGTCCTCAGGCCCAGCCTGTTGCCTCTGCTGGCCTAAGAACTTAACCCTTTGACTCTGATTTTTCCTGCCATGACATCGTCTCAACCTTCTGCCACCCATAAGCCCAAATCCATATGCACATTGAGCATAAGCATTTCTTTCACCATTTAAGTGGTTTTAATTAAACTTAGGTTTGTTCTACCTTAAAACATAATCCAGACGAGCTCTCTCTCTGTATTAAGTTCCTAGGGTTTCCTTGTATCACAACCAAGTGGCTTAAAACAAGAGGAGCAACTTATCTCACAGTTCTCGAGGCTAGAAATCCAAAATCCAGGTGCCAGCAGGGCCCACTCCCTCTGAAGCCTGTAAGGGACTCCCTCCTTGCCTCTCCCTGGCTTCCATGGGTTTGCCCGCAATCCCTGGCTCACTCCAATCCTCAGTCTTCACGTGGCACCTTGGAAGAAAGGGAAGGTCTACTGTCTCTCTAGCTCAGTAACACCTTGTCTGTCATCTTTTCCCCAAAGCATCCCAATTGCGTGTTTTCCCTTCTGATTTTTATTTTTATTTTTAATGAGTGATTTTTATCTCTCTTGTGTCATCCCAGTGTCTTTCCTCTGTGCTTTTCTGTCTTTGCGTCAAATTTCCTGGTTTTAATGCCATCAGTCATAAGGAATTAATGACTTCATTTTAGCTTAATAACTTCTATAAAAACCACATTTCCAAATAAAATCACATTCTGAGGTATGGGGAATTAGGACTTTAGTGTATCTTTTTAGAGGACAAAATTCTTCCCATAACACTCTTCTCAGCCCTTTACTGTCAGAGTATTCTCTTATTTACTCAATTATTCATAAAAACAAAATGCTCTGCTAACTGAAAGGTCTATGTCATTCATTACAACTAATCTATGTTAACTGTATTAATGTTAACGCTAATTTAAATGACTGCTTAGTACTTTACTAAACATTGAATAAAATTATTTGTTAATTAATTCTCATTAAATAAAATGACTCTCTTGCTATAGCATGATTTACATGCCATGGAAATCATTTCTTATGTTGACTTTGCTTCTACAGACCTGGCTTCCTAGGACAGAATACAAAAGTATGACAATTCATGTATTTTTATTAAAATGATTGTTTTGCTCTTAACCTCTCAGAAAAAAAAAATCAAAAGATACAATTTGATCATAATCATTTATTGGTGTATGTCCTTTTTATTACCGATGATTGCAGCTCTATGCTTTTTGTGTTTTGTTTTACTTTTCTCTTGAAATGTCAGCCCTATTTTTAAAGTAAGTTGATTCTTTCCAACCTCTTCTTCCGTATCTTTTGCTGGCTCCTTGTTCTCTACTCACCTTGTATTAAGTCCCATTTTTGGTTCTAGTCTCAACTATCTACTCTCTCTCCCAAGGTGATCTCATCCAAGGCTTTTTAAATATCAATATTGTTCATGATTCTTAATTCTAAATATGCAGTCCAGGCTTGCCCTCTGGGTTCCACACTCGTATACCTGACAGCTTTGGCCTCAAGTCTCAGAATCTTAAAGTATCTAAAACAGAACCCTTATGTATCCAAACACATCTGCTGCACTTACACACACACACACACACACACAATACCCAAGCACCACAGTTCATTGTGTTACTCATGATGTAACCCTTCAGTATTGGCTAATGCAGAATGGTTTCAATACCAGTCACAGTATAACTCAAGTCTCATTAGTAGACAAAATTTGAATTTCACTAACCTTTATCTTTTCTAAGTTTCATAACATGAACCACAATGTTGAAATAAAGAAAGAGAATGGAAACAAAATGATTAAGAATTATATTACAGAGGAGAAGAAAAGAACTATTAAAATTAAAACCATGTCAAAGCCAAAGTATCAGTATAAATACATAGTACAAGAAATATATTTCGGCATTCGCTGTCCAATATCTATGACAGGTGAGCTGCATCTTTCATAGCACTTAGTTAAAAACATGTTACCACAGCTACACCAACCCCCTACGGACCCCTCTTAACACATTTATCTCGGCACTCTAGTGTCATAGGTGCTTTACTCACAGGTGGTTTGAATGTGGTATAGAAAGAAACTTAACTAAACTTCGTTTCCACTGTGAGAAAAAAATGCTGGTTTTCTTTAATTTAAGAGAATGTTCTCTATTTATTTATTTATTTATTTTTATAGAGTGTCACTCTGTCTCCCATGTTGGAGTGCAATGGTGGCATCATAGTTCACTGCAGTCTCGATCTCCTGAGCTCAAGCGATCCTCCCACCTCAGCTTCCCAAGTAGCTGGGACTAGAGGCACAAGCCACCACGTCTGGCTAAAATTTTTTAAAATTTTTTGTAGAGATAAGGTTTCGCTATGTTGCCCTGACTGATCTGGAACTCCTGGACTCAAGCAATCCTCCAACCTTGGCTTCCCAAAGTGCTAGGATTATAGGCATAAGCCACTGTACCCAGTCAGATGTTCTCTACAATAAAAAATATTCATCTATGAGTTAAAAGCTGCCTATTTTCCCTAAATTTTGTAGGGTTTTCTGGTACCACAGATATGTCCAGTGAAAGTTTTGAGTTCTATTTCCCTGATTCATAGGTCTAATAGTAAGACTTTCACCTTGAAGTGACAAAAGGTGCAATGAATGTCCATGGGTAATAATAACATCCTGAGACAAAGTTGTGCTGAACATGCCAAAGTTGCGTTGAACATGCCAGAGTCTGACCTCTGTGAGGTCGGAAAGATGTCTAAAGCTCTGTGGGAATAATGCCTGCCGAAATTAGTTCAGTGCTTCACTAAGGCTACTCTCAGAAAATGGCTCTGAAATGAGATGTGGCATGTCAGACTTTGAAATCATGCAATTAAGGTTTATTTAAAAGTGGTACCTGAAAAGAATGTGCTAAAAGCATATGATCAAGTGTTTCTTTTTATGTATAGATTACACCTATCTAATAAGTATATACAGTATTATAAAACAAGCAAAACTGAAAGTATCCTTCCAAAAAAAAATGTACTTAAAGGCTCTTGGATGACTAGATGAATTAGTGACACAGTAACAAATCACTTCTTTAAAAAAAAAATTATTTCACATAGTTTTTGATGGGCCTGTATTCATACTTTTCACTTTCTCTTTAATTTCATCTAGGAAAATCAGGAAGATTACAAACATAAAACCATGGAGCAAACACCTTGAGGGCAGAAGCCTGGAGAAAAACTAATGATGAAAGACAGCCAGAGCAGTGGAGTGAGGAAAGTAGACAATGACTGAGATTTTGCAAACCAAAGCTCATCCACAGATACTAGCTTGAAAAGGATATGTTTGCTCCAAGTAAATTTCCCAATTTGAGTTTTTATTTTCCCACTCCGGACAGTAGTTCAGAGGAAATGGGAATAAGATAATGAAAAGCTTTTTATATGTTTCTTTAACTTTTAGGAGGAGCTAATGTACCATCTATTTGATGACCTCCCAGTCAAGCCTTAGTCATGAGCATGTAGATTGTCTTCAGCAGATGTGTTCTCCCAATGCCATCCTCTTTTAACACCCTCGTTAGTTCACTGCCTCATAACCTCCATTGTCTGATAGCTGGTGGAAGCAGAAAAAAACATAAAAGGGCAAAAAAAAGACAATTGGTTTCAGTAGAAAGTGTACCAGATTTGGGAAACAGGGATCTCTACCCTATGATATGCTGAAGCAGGCTTATATGGACTCGGAGTTAGAATTGGTTTTGTTAGATTTTTAGGAATTTTGTGAGCTAGTTGTTAAATACAGCCATTATTAAAAAATAAATTATGCAAACTTAAATGTAAAGAAATCCTACTAAAAGCCAAGATACTGAATAGTTAATAGTTATTCCTTCCAAATTATTTTGCTGTGTTTTACTTTACCAATGCTTTTGAGGTTACGCCTATCTTATGTATATGATGGAAAGGCTATATAAAGGTAAACTTGAAATTGGTCAAGATGGAAGTATCTACACCAAAGAATTTGGCAAACCCCACAAATCAGTGGTTGCTTACTGTTTTGTTGATTGTCTAGGCTTTTTAAATAATGGAGAAATATTTTAAGTAATGCATATTAAACCTAAAAGTGTGTCATGTCTATAGACATTACATTGTCAATAGCATGAAAGAAACTGAGGAAATAATTTTTAAGTATTTAAAAACTATTATCCAGTTCAGCCAAGAATCTATTCATGTAATTGATGAAGTAAAGTTCTAATATTTTCTTCCAATTTTCACTTTCCTCTTCTTAAAGCAAACAAAAATATTCACCAGCATTCATGTCAGATCTATAAAACCAAGCGTTTGTCAAACTCAGCAAAAAGATTCTGCCAAAATTAAATGGCTGTAAGGAATTCACACTAAAGACTATTACATATTTTACTACTGCTAATCATTTGTCAGCTGAGAGTTCCACATCTTTTACATAAAGAAGATTATCTTGTATGATATTACAATGTAATATATACATATGTTTTGTTTTGGTTACAATTCAGTTGTTAAATGCTTACCATCACCCCAATATTTCTACCATCCAAAAACTACTGATTATGGATAAATTGTTTAACTCTGTGAATATCAACTTCCTCACCTGCAAACAAATGAAATGAGTATCTACCTCACAGGATAGTTTTAAAAGTCCAAAGAAATGTTTATGTCAAAACCCTGTATGGATTGCAAATGTTATGCATTATCAGAAATTCAGCAAATATGTTTTAGCTCCTAATATGAGCTCTAACAACTTGCAGAGTTTGCAAAGGTCACTAATACTATGGTCCCTACCCTCAAGTTGCTTACAATCTAGTGGTGAGAAATATGTGTTAATAACCTAAAATTATTTAAGAGTGTATCAAATGTTTTATAACAGAGGAAAAAGTGAAGTGCTATGAGATTATAGGAATATAAGGGATTTTACCTGGAGCACCAAGGAAGACTTCGTTAAAAAATGGAATTTTAAGATAAGCTTTGACAAATAAGTTGCATTTGTATCAACTGAGAAAGTGGAAAGAGGGGCATGCTTGGCTGACGGATGAAATCTCAAAAACATTATCATCACAATGCCTGTTAAGAAAATCATAATTGCATTGATAAATCTGCTACATAAAAACCTTACTTGTTATTTCCATGTAAAATAGAAATTATGCATTATAGATTATGCAATCCAGCGTGCCTATCCATAATCTTACATTGAATCAAGAGTTGACTCAATGTTTAGTCAGTTTTTCCAACTTACAAACCATGTCCCTTTCTAAAAACCAAAGTACAAATCAAGCTCCTGCCTTCTTAGTGAAAGAAAACATTCATATTGTAAATTTTTAAAATTATTTTTCAAGAAAACTATAAAATATATTTCATTCAAGTATTTCACACGACAGAAGGCACTATCCATTAGACTTAAAAAGTGGTCACTGATTTCAAACCTACGAATACATAAATTACGCATGCATTAGGTGAACAATGAAGGGCACATCCAAAGTGAGGTTTTCCTGGGAGACTGGAACAGGAGACAAGAGAAAAGTGAAAACATTCTAAAACCTTCATGTAAACAAGGACTAACTACTAAAAAGCACGATTTTATCTCTCAGTTAATAAGTCTTGCAAGGGATGACATTACTAAGTAAAGTTCATTGCAAGCTTTTTCCTCTCGCTTGTCAAAATATGCTAGGTTTATATTTGTGACTCGAAAAAAACATACAATGCTTGGAAGAAAGCTTGACAGAGCACTCAGAATCTGTCTCAAGTATAACGCAAGGGAGATGTCTATTAATCTCTCACACACACAAGTTTGACTCAAAAGGTCTGTGGCCTTGACCTCAAGTGACCATGGAATAGACCACAGGGCCAGTCCAGGATCCAAAGGGATTAAGAGGAGCATTTGCTCTGCTCTGAAAGGCCCTTTTTTCTCCACTCTAGTTTCTAACTTCCCATTACACACACTCCCTCTGAAAGGCACCGCGCCAGTGGAGCCGGTTCACTCTGTTCTCTCCTTTATGACAGCTGTCAGTCTGTCGCCGCCTGAACATGCAACATTTCAACAAAATCCAAAGCGGAATTGGAAGGGCAGGGGCTGAAGCACACAGCCTGATCTCCTTCCTGGAGGTCCCAGACTCCTTAACCATCACCTTTTAACCTGCCGAAGGTAAGAACCACCTCACTCTTCACTAACAGAGTTGAGGAAGCTTCTGTCTCCTCAGAACCTGGGCATTCACACACATTGTGTAATTAAGCAACATTCCTGGATATCATCCTAAGAAGAAAGAGCCCGCAAGTCCCCGTGTAACTTCATCACGAACTCGGAGGGTGCTAAAGCCAGGTGTCGGATCAAGGGGCAGGGAAATCGCTCACTTCCCCGGCGCCTGGACAGCAACCCCCGGACCGCGTGGCGACGCCCGGCGGCAGCGCGGCGAACCCCAGCGCGCGGGACCGGGGGTGAGACCGCGCCCTCCCGCAGGGCAGGGGCGACCCAGCGAGTGCCCGCGGCTAGAGAGCAGTGCGAGCCCAGCCGGGCAGCGAGGAGGCTGGGAGCCGGGCGGAGCGCCCTGCTCACCCTTTAGCCCCTTGCCTGGAGCTGCGGAACCGCAGAGGGAGCCGGAGAAGCCGGTCCTAGAGCAGGGACCTGTCCTGGGGCAGGGGCGCGCGGGGCACTCACCAACTGCAGCGCGCAGAGGCAGATGAGCGAGCAGCGTCCGGTGCAGCAGCCCATGGTGCCGGCAGCGTCCGAGCGGCGCTGACTGCCAGAGATCCGCGTCCTCCGCAGCTGCTGCCTCCTGACTCCGAAGTAGTCCCCGCCCGGCCCGGCCCGGCCCAGGCTCCCTGGCCCCGCGGCCGCCGCTCGCGGCTCCTGGGCTCCGGGCTCGCGCCCGCCTTTGTTAGTTTCCCGGCGGGGCGGGCCGAGGTCAGTGCGGCGTGCACTACCCGAGCGTCTGGCGGGGGTCCCTGCGTCCCACTGTGCAGGTCTGCTTCTTGGGGAGGGGGAGCCAGGCAGGCGGGGCGGGGGGCGGAAGGAGGCTACAGATGGCGAGTGGGTGAATGTCTGTTTAGGGGAGGGCAGTATGTAGGAGGTGGGCGTCTGGAAAGTGGAGTGGGCTGTCTGGGTCCGGGTGTGTGTGTGTGAGTGTGTGTGTGTGTGTGTGTGGTGGGAGGGGAAGAATGAAAGGGAGTGCCGCTGGGGAGGATCGGCCTGTCTAGTTAGGAGTCTTTGGGGAGAAAGGAAGAGAACAGAGAGAAAAGAGAATGAATATGAATGAGCATGAATTAGGGCGGCCGGCGGCGATGGAGACCCACGTTGACCGGTGTAACTGGGTAGACCCAGCTGGGCTTTCTCGCTGAGGGTTGTGCTGGGGATTGGGAGGGTGGTCGGACGCGTTTGCAACGGAAGGGACACGGCTTAGTTGAGCTGCCCCAGAGGTGGCGAGGATGGGAGTTGGGATGGCTTGGGGTCAGGGGAGGAAGGGTCGGGGCGCGAGACACCCAGGATGGGCGGGCGCGGCGGAGCTGAAGGCCGAGCTCCGGAACCTGCCCGTCTGCTAGGGGGCCGGCGGGCGCTGCGCAGGTGAGTCTGTTCAGCCGGCGTTGAGCTCTCAGGTCGGGGGTCTCCGAGCCAAGGTCGCTTCTGCCTGCCGCAGCCTGTTGCCTGGAGGACGCCCCTGCTGGAGTCTGAAAGGGAAAGTTGGACAGAGTTGGTTGGCAAGGGGCGCTGCGGCTGAGAGGTGCTCTGGCCCAGGGCGCCGGGACTAGCCAGGACGCCGCAGGGAGACCTGGCTTAGGGTTCTCAACTCACAGACCCTTTGAAATCCTCACCGGGAGGCAGACAAGAGAAGTCGAGAAAGAAGAAGATGCGTAGCTTTTTCTAGAAATGGGGAAGGTTTCCGGAATGGGCATAAATATGTCTTCATAGAAATAAATTGTTTGAGAAGGATTTGGAAATCAGATCTCGGATAATTAAGATACAGACAAACTCTGTGAATCCTGTGGAAACTCTCCTCTCTCTCCCACTTAATAAAAGAGAGAGGAGGCGTTCTGCAGAGGATTAAATTTCATCAGGGCTCAAAGTCAGATTTTATGGGCGCATTTGTTGTACCTGGTGGAACTGCGCAAGGAGCTCAAAAGCACACCAGAACAGGGAACAGGCCTGCAGGCCAATTATCTCGGAAAAGGCTGTCTTCAGAATGTGGCACAGAAACCCTGTTTCTAGCCCACTGCTGCCCTCCTGGGTTCTTCGCGGTAGGTTGGTAAGAAAAGGCAAGACATCTTTGCATTTTTAATACTTCCACTCTAGACATGGAAACTGCTCAAGCCCTTAGTTTGGGCATTAAAAGCAGTCCTATTTTTATTTTTATCCTCTTTCTGAAACGTTTCTTCAGGATCTATGTTTATAATTTAAGACGGTTATCATTCCCAAGGAAGTCTGCACATCTTTGAAATTCTAGTAGGGACACAAGAATAACTTCAGGATTTGCGTTAATAAAAGGGTCAAGAACATTCATTGTTTACATGCCACCTCTGTTATTATCGTGGAGAACGGAGAAGTCGAGTCAGAACTCCCCCTCCTTTTTTAACCCAAGCTTTAAGACATCAGTGATCAAGGATCATGTGAGCACGCTGCCTTTATGCACAATCCACATACTTGCCATCATTCTTGATGGATGAAAACAATAGGAAAAAATGAACACTGAACAATAAGTAGTTTAGCATATAGAAAAGGACGTTGCAGAACATCTCAGGCCATTGACCCTCTAAAAGCTGTAGGAAGCAGCTGAAAAGTGAGAGGACATGAACAAGTCTTCTATCTATAACTTCCAGAAACTGTTGTAAACTCTTCATCTCCAGAGACTGTGATGAATGATGGTAATAAAAATACTGACACTTTCTTCTCTACAAATCACATATGTTTACCCCAGTATACTTTGTCATGATTTTATTTATTTAGGAAGTACCATATTAGCAGCTAACCTGCACTGGGTCCTTGCCAGGTGCCATACACCCATCTAAGTGCTTTATATGTGTTCACTCATTTAATGATGACTGCACCCTCATGGGGTGGGTGCTGTGAACATCACCATTGAAAAGATAGGGAAACAGGAGGAAGGGCTCCCCTGGCTGCTAAACCAGGAAGAGGAATGCAAAGCCAAAGAATTTGACTCTAGAGCTCCTAGATTTACATATTCCCTATGCTGCCTCTGAATCTTGGGACACAAATAGCAGTTACCCACAGGGAAGCTAACTGTTCCCTCATAAGTAGGTGTAATAATGTACATTGATCTAACATTCAGAGTTAGTATCACCCATGTGGTATGATTTTAGGAGATCAGGAGGGTCCCTTGTACCTCTCCCTTTCCCATTGCCGCCTTTACTGATAGCCTCAAATTGGAGTTTCTTCCTTGTGTAATTTAAGACCATTGAAAAATGCATTTGTACTAAATGCATTTAAACAAGAAACAAAGATAACACAATGCTAACAAGAAGTCTAGAAATTGTGTGAAGCTACCTTTATTTCTCTCTGCAATCTCTTCTCATTTTCTAAATTGTATTACATCCTGAACTAAAAATCTTTCTCCCTTCCTTTTTTTCCTTCCTTTCTCCATCCTTCCCTCAAATACTTCTTACTAGTTCACTTCTTAATTGCTTCTATGCAAAGGGCTGTGCTAGTTGCCTGCTGGGCAAAGGTAAATGGTATCACGCCCTCTCTTCCCCTCGAGGGCTTACAGGTGGGAAGGGAGAGCAGATGCAGGCATAAAGTAGCACTCCCTCTGAAAGAGGTTAGTGCCAACTGGTTTCATTAAGTGTTCTTCCTGTGAGAGTTAGAGAAGGTTTAAAAGAGGAATTACCAGTCTCTTGGGGAGAGGAAATGAGACTAGAAAATGACAGAGCAATGGAAAGGATGGGGCCTGGACAGGAGTTTGGTGAAACCAACTGGAGTGGAAATAACCTAAGTAGAACAGCCCATCCGATATATGGCTGTTAATACTGCTTCTTGGCCGTAGAATCTCAGGGAAGCCATTTTGCTCCCCTGTGAGCCCTATTTTCCCCATACTTAAAGTGGGTATGATAAAAATGACTGCGCCAGAGGGCTAAGCCTTAGCCTTTTCCCCTTGCTTGTCTCTGTGGAGTTTACAGCCTTGATTCATGCAGGTCTCAGCCTCATGTCACATCCCATGGAGGCCTTTACTTAACAGGCCTCCTAAAGTAATACTCCAGTCACTCTATTTTTCTTCCAACTAATTGTTTGCATACTGTATGATTTCCTGTCTCCCCAACTCAAATACAAAGCTGTTTTCCCAGTGCTTATAACAGTAGTTAAATTCAATATTTGTTGCAGGAAGAACAATGATGGGTGTACATTTTTAGCATAATACTTCACACATCATGTTGAACATATATGTATACATGCACATATATAGTATGCAGTGAGTATTAAACATATGCATACACACACACACACACTCTTCTTAAAGCCATTTGAGTCTATGTGTTTGTTTTGTCTTGTTTTTGTCTCATGTCTATCTCTTCTATGCCTTTATTTCTTGGTGAAATTCCTTTTGAGAAACTTCAGTCCTATCTCCCTTAAGGGAAGAGTGAGTTGTCCAAACTAACAGATAACCTGGGGGAGACAGCACATCCAGAGGCCAGATCTACAAGTGCAGATTTCTAGATTCCCAACTTCTGGGGATTCACTTTCAAATACTGGCTGTGGGGCACCAGCTTTAAGTTTCTCCTTAAATTAAGATTATTTTGAATTAAAATTACTCCTTAATTATTGCACTGTTTTTTATTTGTTTAATTGTTTGTGTAAGCCTCCCAGTTCTGCATTTTTACTGAGTCGAAGAGTTTATTGCCTGATTAAGCATTCTACCTCCATTGTGAAAAGTTCTTCAAAGTATTAGTAAATGTATGTGTTTCCTCTGATGCCTACTTAATTGTGAGAACCTCATTGGGGCCTTCATGGAGCAAGCAAATTATAATTCTCTTCATGATTCTCTTCATCACTTCATGATTATCTGACAGATATTTCAAAGCAGTATGCCAGCTCAGGTGGAGTGAAGATAAGGTTTACACTGGAGCAAAATGTAGACACACATGTATGGTGAGTTTGAAGCATGCCTGGGAAGGGCTGCAGAACATAAGTGTGCCATTGCATGGCTGTTGAGACAATCCTTCTTGTTAGAATTGGTTCACTTATTATGCGTAGCAATGGATGTATGAATGTTGGGGGCATACAAGAGGGAAAAATGATAACAGTTATATTTTTTATATTTTCTTACTCTCTAAAAATATATTTCTTGATATTTTAAGCACTTTACATATGAACATTTAAAAATGCCCCCCAGATGGCTGTTTAATTGACAGATAACAAAGAAATTGGAGATGGACATAGGTGTGGGGGTGTTTCTAAGGTCACTGGAAAGCTTGTAGAGTGGGAGAAACCAAAGAAGAAAGGATAAGAAAAGTTATTTGGTATATTTTGATTGAATAAATATTACTTATAATTAGTTCTGCAATTGGAAAGATATAGCCAAGCACTTTTTCTCCATTTCTGTTTTGTTTAAAAATAAGCCTCAATTAACATTAACTCTATCAGTGGCCTAAAAACACTGATCTGGTTATCATAATTAGTACTGTAGTGATACAGATTTAGTGTTTTTCTCTCTCTCTCTTTTTTTTTTTTTTTTTTAGATGGAGTTTCATTCTTTTTGCCCAGGCTGGAGTGCAATGGTGCGATCTCAGCTCACTCCAACCTCCGCCATCCGGGTCCAAGCGGTTTCCTGCCTCAATCTCCTGAGTAGCTGGGATCACAGGCATGCACCACCACTCCCAGCTAATTTTTGTATTTTTAGTAGAGACAGGGTTTCACCATGTTGGCCAGGCTTGTCTCAAACTCCTGACCTATGGTGATCCATCCACCTCAGCCTCCCAAAGTGCAGGGATTACAGGGGCGAACCACTGCGCCTGGCCCATTTAGTGTTTTTTTAATGTCATTCAGTGAGCAGCCCCCACCTACACTGGCAAGTTCAAGAATTCCTCACTGCTTAATTTACTGCTGAGTATTGGCAACCACTGGGATTTCTCTATAACGTACATGCATATTGTGTACCTTCGGAGCCACATGTCAGAGTCCTCATATCAGAGATACAAACAATTCATTACAACCATTAAAAACTCAGCTGCTCTCTGCTTTCAAGATTTCAGGAGCTCAGATCAGACAAGTCCTCATGGGCTAGAGCCCCAACAATTGACAGTAACAAAGTAAGAGCGAGGGTAACATGATTGAAATGAAAAGAAAACACAAATACAGTCTCTGCAAATCCTGATGCCACCTTGAACGTTTTCTGTAAGCATGCATGTGTGTATTTATTAGATTACATTAAGCACTCCAAAGTACAGAGAATAATGCCCCCACTACCTTCCATTTTCAAAGAAAGGAGGCACTGCTATAACATAGGCAGAGAGAGAGTATTCTATCAGATAATGTACTTTTGGAGCAGATTTTCACACACCTGTCTGGCTCAAGAATCAACCTTATATTACTGCATTATGTTTCTGTAAAAGGTTTCCAACAAGAAAGGTGAGTGAAAGGTAATGGGATCTCTGTGTATTACTTTTGCACCTTTTCTGTACATCTAGGATTATTTCTAGTTAAAAATAAGAAACAATCTTATACAAACGTGTGATGCATTTACAGTAAGCATATGAAATACTGAACAGATTGCCCATCAGAAACGTAAAACCTAACACAAAATATGTTAACTCAGGCTAATATGGAATGAACTATTTTTCGGAAACATGAGTGATAGACTTTTCTTATTTGTTCATGATGTATTAATATTCATATAAAATCATCAAATACACCAAGATACATAAATATACAATTTGTATTTTTTCACCGCTAAGACAAGCTTACATTTCAATACGAACATGACTCTACTTTTTCCTGTATATTTTTATTCAAGAAATTGAGAGGATTTTTAAAAACGATTAACTATTTGGTAAAACCAAATAGTTTCCCACTGTGTTCTCAAAGGAGAAAATTAGAAAATGAAATTGGTAGGAAGGAAAAGTGAGTAAGTAGTTGTTAAAAGTACTGTGATGAGACAGGTGGCTGACAAGATGACTGAATAGGAACAGCTCCGGTCTGCAGTTCCCAGAGAGATCAACATAGATTTCTGCATTTCCAACTGAGGTACCCAACTCATCTCACTGGGACTGGTTAGACAGTGGGTGCAGCTCATGGAAGGCCATCCGAAGCAGGGTGGGACATCTCCTCACCTGAGAAGCTCAAGGGTGGGGGAACTTCCTCCCCGAGCCAAGAGAAGCTATGAGGGACTGTGCCCTGAGGAGCAGTGCACTCTGGCCCAGATAGTATGCTTTTCTGATGGTTTTCACAACCAGCAGATGAGGAGATTCCCTTAGGTGCCTACGCCACCAGGACCCTGGGCTTCAAGCAGAAAACTGAGTGGCCCTTTGGGCAGACATGCAGCTAGCTGCAGGAGTTTTGTTTTTTTTGTTTTTTGTTTTTTTTCCATATCCCAGTGGCGCGTGGAATACCAACAAGACAGAACCATTCACTCTACAGAAAAGGGGGCTGAAGCTGGGGAGCCAAGTGGTCCAGCTCAGCGGATCCCACCTCCATGGAGCCCAGCAAGCTAAGAACCACTGACTTCAAATTCTGGCTGCCATCACAGCAGTCTGAAGTCCACCTAGGACTCTGGAGTTTGGTGAGGGGAGGGGCGTCCACCATTACTGAGGCTTGAATAGATGATTTTTCCTTCACAGTATAAACAAAGCCCCCAGGAAGTTCGAACTGGATGGAGCGCAACTCAGCTGCTGTAGCCAGACTGCCTCTCTAGATTCCTCATTTCTAGGCAGGGCATCTCTGAAAGAAGGGCAGCAGCCCCAGTCAGGGGCTTATAGATAAAACTCCCATCTCCCTGGAACACAGCACCTGGGGGAAGGGACAACTGTGGGCACAGCTTCAGCGGACTTAAACATTCCTGCCTGCCAGCTCTGAAAAGAGCAGTGGATCTCCCAGCACAGTGCTCAAGCTCTGCTAAGGGATAGAGTGCCTTCTCAAGTGGGTCCCTGACCCCATGCCTCCTGACTGGGAGACACCTCCCAGCAGGGTTCAACAAATAGTTTATACAGGAGAGCTCCAGCTGGCCTCTGGCAAGTGCCCCTCTGGGACAAAGCCTCCAGAGGAAGGAACAAACAGCAGTCTTTGCTGTTCTGCAGCCTCTGCTGGTGATACCCAGGCAAACAGGGTCTGGAGTGGACCTCCAGCAAATTACAGCAGACCTGCAGCAGACGGGGCCTAACTGTTAAAAGGAAAACTAACAAATGGAAAGAAATAGCATCACCATCAACAAAAATGACATACACACAGAAATCCAATACAAATTTCACCAACATCAAAGACCAAAGGTAGATACATCCACGAAGATAAGGAAAAAACAACGCAAAAGGCTGAAAACTACAAAAATGGGAATGCCTCTTCTCCTCCAAAGGATCAAAACTCCTCGCCAGCAAGGGAACAAAACTGGACAAAGAACGAGTTAAAGGAATTTACAGAAGTAGGCTTCAGAAGGTTGATAATAACAAACTCCTCCGAGCTAAAGGAGCATGTTTTAACCCAATGCAAGGAAGCGAACAACTTTGATAAAAGGTTAGAGGAATTGCTATTCTAAAAGGTTAACAATTCTAAAACCTTTTAGAATTGTTATTCTAAAAGGTTAGAATAACCAGTTTGGATAAGAACATAAATGACCTGATGGAGCTGAAAAACACAGCAGGAGAACTTCGTGAAGCATACACAAGAATCAATAGCTGAATCAATCAAGCAGAAGAAAGGATATCAGAGACTGAAAATCAACTTAAGGAACTAAAGCAAGAAGACAAGATTAGAGGAAAAAGAATGAAAAGGAACCAACAAAGCCTCCAAGAAATATGGGACTATATGCAAAGACCAAATGTGCATTTGATTGGTGTACCTGAAAGTGATGGGAGAATGGAACAAACTTGGAAAACACTTCTCAGGATATTATCCAGGAGAACTTTCCCAACCTGGCAAGACAGGTCAACATTCAAATTCAGGACATACAGAGAACCCCACAAAGATACTCCTGCAGAAGAGTAACCCAAAGACACATAATCTTCAGATTCACCAAAGATGAAATGAAAGAAAAAATGTTAAGGGCAGCCAGAGAGAAAGGTCAGGATACCCACAAAGGGAACCCTATCAGACTAATATCAGATCTCTCTGCAGAAACACTACAAGCCAGAAGGGAGTGGGGGCCAATATTCAACATTCTTAAAAAAAAAAAAAAAAAGAATTTTCAATCCAGAAATTCATATCCAGCCAAACTAAGCTTCATAAGCAAATAAGAAATAAAGTCATTTATCGAGAAGCAAATGTTGAGAGATTTTGTCACCATCAGGCCTGCCTTACAAGAGCTCCAGAAGGAAGCACTAAATATGGAAAGGAAAAACTGGTACCAGCCACTGCAAAAACGTATCAAATTTTAAAGACCATTGACACTAAGAAAAAAACGCATCAACCAATGGGCAAAATAACCAGCTAGCATCATAACAACAGGATCAAATTCACACATAACATTATTAACCTTAAATGTAAATGGGCTAAATGCCCCAATTGAAACACACAGACTTGCAAATTGGATAAAGAGTCAAGACCCATTAGAGTGCTATATTCAGGATACCCACCTCATGTGCAAAGACATACACAGGCTCAAAATAAAGGGATGGAGGAAGATTTACCAAGCAAATGGAAAGAAAAAAAAAAAGCAGGGGTTGCAATCCTAATCTCTGATAAAACAGACTTTAAACCAAGAAAGATCAAAAAAGACAAAGAAGGGCATTACATAATGGTAAAGAGATCAATAAAACAGGAAGAGCTAACTATACTAAATATATATGCACCCAATATATGAGCACCCAGATTCATAAAGCAAGTTCTTTGAGACCTACAAAGAGACTTACACACTCACACAATAATAGTGGGAGACTTTAACACCCCACTGTCAATATTAGACAGATCAATGAGACAGAATATTAACAAGGATGTTTAGGACGTGAACTCAGCTCTGGATCAAGTGGACCTAATAGACCTCTACAGAACTCTCCACCCCAAATCAAGAGAATATACATTCTTCTCAGCACCACATCACACTTATTCTAAAATTAACCACACAATTGGAAGTAAAACACTTCTCAGCAAATGCAAAATAACGGAAATCATAACAAACAGTCTCTTAAAAAACAGTGCAATCAAATTAAAACCCAGGACTAAGAAACTCACTCAAAACCGCACAACTACATGGAAACAGAACAACCTGCTCTTGAATGACTACTGAGTAAATAACGAAATTAAGGCAGAAATAAATAAGTTCTTTGAAAACAATCAGAACAAAGACACAATGTACCAGAATCTCTGGGACACAGGTAAAGCAGTGTTTAGAGACAAATTTGACAGCACTAAATGTCCACAAGAAAAAGCAAGAATGATCTAAATTTGACACCCTAACATCACAATTAAGAGAACTAGAGAAGTAAGAGCAAACAAATTCAAAATCTAACAGAAGACAAGAAATGACTAAGATCAGAGCAGACCTGAAGGAGATAGAGACATGAAGTACCCTTCAAAAAAATCAATGAATCCAGGAACTGGCTTTTTGAAAACATTAACAAAATAGATAGACCACTAGCAATACTAATAAAGAAGAAAAGAGAGAAGAATCAAATAGATACAATAAAAAATGATAAAGGGGATATCACCACTGATCCCACAGACGATTCCACAGGCATACAAACTACCATCAGCAAATACCATAAACACCTCTATGCAAATAAACCAGAAAATCTTGAAGAAACAGTTAAATTCCTGGACACATACATCTTCTCAAGACTCAACTAGGAAGAAGTCGAATCCCTGAATAGACCAATAACAAGTTCTGAAATTGAGTCCGTAACTAATAGTCTACCAACCAAAAAAAACCCAGGACCAGACAGATTCATAGCTGAGGTCTACCACAGGTACAAAGAGGATCTGCTACCATTCCTTCTGAAACTATTCCAAACAATAGAAACAGAGGGACTCCTCTGTTCAGAAAAAGAAAATTTCAGGCCAATATCCCTGATGAACATTGATGCAAAAATCATCAATAAAATATTGGCGAACCGAATCCAGCAGCCCATCAAAAACCTTATCAACCATGAACAAGTCGGCTTCATCCACAGGATGCAAGGCTGGTTTAACATACACAAATAAATAAACGTAGTCCATCACATAAACAGTACCAATGACAAAAACCAAATGATTATCTCAATAGATACAGAAAAGGCCTTTGATAAAATTAAACACTGCTTTATGCTAAAAACTCTTGATAAACTAGGTATTGATGGAAACTTTCTCAAAATAATAGAGTTGCTTACAACAAACCCACAGCCACATCATACTAAATTGGCAAAAGCTAGAAAAATTCCCTTTGAAAACCATCAAAAGACAAGTATGCCCTCTCTCACCACTCCTATTCAACATAGTATTGAAAGTTCTAGCCAGGGCAATCACCCAAGAGAAAGAAACAAAGGGTATTCAAATAGAAAGAGAGGAAGTTAATTGTCTCTGTTTGCAGATGACATGATTGTATATTTAGAAAACCCCATTGTCTCAGCCCAAAATCTACTTCAGCTGATAAGCAAACTTCTGCAATGTCTCAAGATACAAAATCAATGTGCGAAATCACAAACATTCCTCTACACAAATAACAGAGAGTCAAATCATGAGTGAACTCTCATTCACAATTCTTACAAAGAGAATAAAATGCCTAGGAGTACAACTTACAAGGGATGTGAAGGACCCCTTCAAGGAGAACTACAAACCACTGTCCAAGGAAATAAGAGACATCATAAACAAATGGAAGAACATTCCATTATCATGCATAGGAAAAATCAATATCATGAAAGTGGCCATACTGTCCAAAGTGATTTAGAGATTTAATGCTGTCCTCATCAAGCTACCACTGAGTTTCTTCACAGAATTAGAAAAAAACTACTTTAAATTTCATATGGAACCAAAAAAGAGCCCATAGAGCAAAGACAATCCTAAGCAAAAAGAACAAAGCTGGAGGCATCAGGCTACCTGACTTCAATCTATACCACAATGCTACAGTAACCAAAACAACATGGTACTGCTACCAAAATAGATACATAGAATGACGAAACAGAACAGAGGGCTCAGAAACCAGGCCACACATCTACAACCATCTGCTCTTTGACAAACCTGACAAAAACAAGCAATGGGGAAAGGATTCCCTATTTATTAAATGGTGCTGGGAGAACTGGCTAGCCATATGCAGGAAACTGAAACTGGACCCTTTCCTTACACCTTATATAAAAATTAACTCAAGATGGATTACAGACTTAAATGTAAGATCTAAAACCATAAAAACCCTAGAAGAAAACCTAGGCAATACCATTCAGGACATAGGCATGGGCAAGGACTTCATGACTATAACATAAAAACCAGTGGCAACAAAAGCCAAAATTGACAAATAGGATCTACTTAAACTAAAGAGCTTCTGTACAGCGAAAGAAACTATCATCAGAGTAAACAGGCAACCTACAGAATGGGAGAAAATTTTTGCAATCTTCCCATCTGACAAATAGCTAATATCCAGGATCCACAAGGAACTTAAACACATTTACGAGAAAAAAACAAACAACCCCATCAAAAAGTGGGCAAAGGATATGAAAAGACACTCCTCAAAAGAAGACATTTATGTGGCCAAAAACATATGAAAAAAATCTCGTCATCACTGGTCATTAGAGAAATGCAAATCAAAACCACAATGAGATACCATCTCATGCTAGTTAGAATCGTGACCATTAAAAAGTTAGGAAATAACAGATGTTGGAGAGGATGTGGATAAATAGGAACGTTTTTACACTATTGGTGGGAGGGTAAATTAGTTCAACCATTGCAGAAGACAGTGTGGTGATTGCTCAAGCATCTAGAACCAGAAATACCATTTGACCCAACAATTCCATTACTTGGTATACACCCAAAGGATTATAAATCATTCTATTGTAAAGACATATACACACATATGTTTATCGAAGCACTGTTCACAATAGCAAAGCCTTAGAACCAACCCAAATGCTCCTCAATGATAGACTGGATAAAAAAAATGTGGCACATATACACCGTGGAATACTATGCATCCATAAAAAAGGATGAGGTCGTGTTTTTTGCAAGGACATGGATGAAGCTAGAAACCATCATTCTCAGCAAACTAACACAGGAACAGAAAACCAAACTCCGCATGTTCTCACTCATAAGTGGACTTGAACAATGAGAATACATGGAAACAGGGATGGGATGGGAACATCACATATCTGGGCCTCTCACCGGTCGGAGGGCTAGGAGCAGGATAGCATTAGAAGAAATACCTAATGTACTTGTCGGGTCAATGGATGCAGCAAACCACTGTGGCACGTGTATACCTGTGTAACAAACTTGCACGTTCTGCACATGTGTCCCAAAACTTAAAGTATAATAGTATAAAAAAGTACTATGATGGTTGATGTTATTAAGTAGTTTTGAAAATTAGAAGTGCCACTCAAGGCCAAATAGTATAGATTTGCTTTGCATTTACTAGATCACAAATATGCCCTCAGTAAGATTGTGGTCTCATGTACAGCTCACTACGAGACAGCACGTTTTATTAGACAATGTCCTTTTTCTTAGGTTTACCCATGTGTTTTCCATAGCATGCATATACTGAACAATGGTAAGGAATTAATGCATTTTGAAAATGGTTGTAGACCTGGCTCAGTTTTTTACTTGAAGTCATTTTTTATTGTATTACATAAATAGTAAAAGGCACAGAAATCTAACTTTTGCTTAAAAATAACCGTGAGTACCTGCACACAGATTCTCCAGTGTATAGCCAAATCACTGGTGTTGGGACAAAACAGGAAATACATGGAAGTAATTTTACCAAGCAACACATCCAGTCTAGAAAAAGCATCCAACAGGGGTTTATAGATGCCCTTAATATCACACGCATATTTCCTGCCCTTACTATTTCAGTGCACAGAGGTTTAGCTTCCTCCTGCTGGCACCTGTGTTTCACCTTTAGGGCAGGCTGCAGGTCTGAGGAATTAAAATATCCCAGGAACAATTCTCAATTTCTGACTTGTCAAGAACTGGTATATAAATACCTCTGCACCCTTGTCCTTAGGAAAAGATGGCTCTAGGGTGCATATTGTACCATTTCCAAAGTTCCCCAGGTTTGGTGGAATACTGTGGTACTTTGCTTCATAATCCAACTTCTATTGGTCCTCCCTTTTTTGGTTTTACTTTCTCACTCATCTACTGTGGTTTCAGGGATCATCTCCCAAATAAACTGCTTGCATTTTAATTCTTGTCTCAAAATCTGCTTCCCTAAAACCTCAAATTTAGACATGATTGCACTCTCCTAGTCTGTTCATTCTTGGCACCAGCATCTTGAATAAATAATCAATGGGATTCAACCCACTTTTTATATATGAAAAGAATGTTAAGGAGTCTTTGAATTCAGATTTTATAAATATAGGAACAAGATTAGAGGATAATGACTGAACCTACAACATAGGGTCAAGCATCAGAGATTCGACACAGTGGGAGCGCAGACGTGTTTCCATTCTCTACTTACTGAAGTAACTAGAAGAATTACCTCTGTTTTGGTCAATTCTGTGTTTCTGTTCTGGTATTGATGGGTTCTACCAAGCCTGCTTCTGGGTTTCCTCTGTCATTGTTCCCCATGAAGATCCCCAATGAAGTAATCTTGCCCTTGTGCCGAGACGCTTATTATAATTATATGCCAAATATTCTAGGCCTCTGCTTGTGTGTGGCCAAAATCCATATTCAATACAAAGTTAACATCTTGTGTGTTAAGAAAAGGTTTCATTTGAAAGGGGCTTTCTCTTACCTGCCTCTCACCAGTCCTTATTATCCCTTGTAAGGGCTTATTTCTCTATTTGCTAGAGCTCAGCTCTTCTATGAGTCATCATTTTGGAAAGGAAAAGGGAGCCTTCATGTCTCTACTTTCTTTGGCAGGAAGAATAACTTCCAGGTGGCATCTTACTTTAAAAAGGAAGCAGAAACATATACCTTGTCTTACTTGTCATAGTTTCAACTCAGAAGTTTTACTGTTAAACTCTTTAATTCCAGTCATGTAACGACATACTGATTCATGTGCTGGGATTTTTTTCTTTAGGTCTCACTGGCTAACAGACACTTCCAAGGTTGAAAGGTACAGGGAAGCTCACCTCAGCTGCAGTTATACATGAACTTTTGAGGGGCACGCATCCAAACACATTAGGAACAAAAAAGCTGCCAGAACAAGATCTTCATGGTTCTTCTGCCATACGTGCATACTGTAAATGATTGTGCTTCACACACAGTCTCTGCTGCATGAACCAGCCCTTAAGCTGAGCATGATTATGTGTTCATATTAATGCCTTGCCCAGGTTTATATTTCTAGGGTGCTACTCTATCTTTTAATCCACTTGGTTTCTAGAATAACCCAAAGTATCTAGAAGAAATGACTAACATGGCTGGTCAATGATTGCCATCTCTTTTTCCTGCCTCATAGCCATTACTTACCATCAGCAAAACATGTGGATACTATATTGATTAAGGCAAGTAATATTAGCAGCTGTAACAAACATCCTAAATTTTAGTGACTTAACACAATAAAACTTCGTCTCTCGCTCATGCGAACATTCCTAGCTGGGGAAGGCTTTCCGTATGATCATCCGGTGTCTCTATGCCTTCCCTTTGTGGTTTCACCCTCCTACCACTCACCTGATTGAGGGAAAAGAGGGAGACAATGGAGGTTTACATGTGGAAAGTTTCTAAAGGCCAGATGTAAAAGATAATGTATTAATTATGTCCTCATTCTTGTGCCATAATCAGCCACGTGGCCATACCTGACTGCAAGCTAGGCTTGGAAATGTTACCAAACTCTGAGACTAAGATGGAAAAGAAGCAAGATTTGGAGAACATATGGCACTCTCTGCCAAATATATTATGCTGCTTCTAAACTCCTCATTTTGTCCTGTGATCTCCTCTGCCTAGACTACTCCCACCACTTCATACCCTTCCCAGCTCTAGAAAGTGTTCACCTGTCGTTATCACTGAGCTCAGATATTGCTTTATCTGGAAGACCTTTCCTGATATGCTCAGCCTCATTCTCCATTTGTATATAGGTGCCCCTTTTCTTGTTCCCTTTCCATTCTTAACTGTCCTCTATTATTAAATTACATGAGTTGCATTAACATTTTCTAATTTTGGACAGTTGAGCTACTGAAAGAATGGAGTCCATCATTTCTCTTACTATGGCATGTTCTCTAGTGGTACCAAGATGGCAATCCCCCAACAGGTGCAGGATTAGCTTCTTAAGAATTACCCATGGCTCATCCCCATAATCCCAGCACTTCGGGAGGCCAAGATGAGAGGATGACTTGACACCAAAGATTTGAGACTAGTCTGGGTGACAGAGCAAGACCTTGTTTCTTAAAAAAGAAAAGAAAAGAAGGCTCACCTGTGGAGTTTGTTATACCCAGTCCCTTAGCATCAATCTCCAATTGATCATTCCTCCTCCTTGGCCCCATGGAGCAGGGGATACTTTTGGACTTCACTGAACTTGAGTCTGGTCATGTGACTCGCTTGGAGTAATAAAATGTGTCTGGAATCTAGGGTGGGTCAGTTCCAAACAGGGACTTTAAGGACCATGACATGTTTTCATTCATCTTCTTATGCTCCTGCCATAGTCATAAAAAGTGCAGACTCCATGAAGCTGCTGTTCCTTTTGTCTGTGTTCTAGAAAGAGAGTCCTGGGCTGACTTGAACCCAAGCCCAGTCCAGACCAGCTGTCTTACTCTATCTGGGCTGCTATAACAAACTACTGTAAACAAAGTAGTTTATTAACAACGGAAATTTATTTCTCACGGTTCTGGAGGCTGAGAAGTCGAAGATTAAGGCATTGGAAGATTCCGTGTCTGGTGAGGTCCTGCTCCTCAAAGATAGCAACTTCCATCTGTGTCTTTGCATAGTAGAAGGGACTAGCTAGCTGTCCAGGGTCACCTGTATAAGGACACCAATCCCATTTATGAGAGTTCTACCCTGGTGACCTAATCATTTCCTCAAAACCCCACTTTCTAACCACAGTGACTGGGTTTTAACCTATGAATTTTGGGGGGACATAAACAGATCATAGCAGCATTCCCTCTGAGCCACAACCAAATTCACAGCAGTGGATAAAAATAAATATCTGTAACCCACTGTGATTTTCAGCAGTGTCTCACACAGCATAACTGAAGCAGGGTAAGGCCTAGAAACCTGCACATTAAAAACACTTCAGCCACCCACATTTGAAAACTACTGTACACATTAGACTCTTCAACAGGAGAAAAACTAACATTTAAGCAGATGGAACAGGATATCTACAAAAACTTTATCAGCCATCTTCCCAGACACATGTCAGGGTGTTGAATCCCAGCATTTCCCGAGCGGTATTGGAACATGAGCTCAGTCACAGCAGGGTTTTGGGGAAGCGGAGGGGCCCTGGGTGTGAGTACTGCTGTTCCCTTCCAACCTTGACGCGGGCAACAATGATGACTGAGCCTGTGCAGAATGTATGTTGTGGTATTTTTTTCTTTCAGCTTTGAATTCATCATTTCATCACAGTATTAAAATGGGCAGGATTACCAAATCTTATATGATCACTTATGTCTGTCTTGCTAATCATTAATGACATCATTTAAAGGTAACATAATTATGTTCTGTACATAGTGTGTAGCAATAAGAGCCATATTGTTGATTGTGAATAGCATAATTACTATTTCATAAGTCTGCAAGGTTCTTTGGGTTTTTTCCCTATATAGCTGACATGTAAAATGTTATTATTGGCCATTTTTTTTCCAAGATGGCGCTAGTGATTTTTTTATCCCTCTTTTAGCCCCACTAATATCACCACATTATATTTCTCCAGTGGTATGTGTTCTCTGTTTATAATGACAAGTGACAATTTGCAATAGGAACAAAAGTACCTGGTTCTTTGAAAGCTGTTCCTACGTGCTATGGTAAAACAAATGACAAAGGAATTTGACTTTTGCTATTTCTTCAGTGGAGTAGAGAAGGTGTGGGGAACAGAAATATGTTTAACTCTATAAATACTATTAGCTTATTTCCTTTTGTCATATCAAAGAAAAAGGAAATAGTCATAAGAGCCCTGAGAAATTTGTCACATCCATGAATCACATTCAGTAGCGAGATTAGAATTTGTATTTCTTTTTTTTCTTAACTAGTTGACAGTGACATTCATTTCAACTACAGTGTTATAAACCCAAAGGACAGGCATATTATATAGAAATCCACCAGGGCTCCTCTTGAGTTGGTCACAGCCACAGTCCTGGCTTATTCTTTGTGCCTGCCAAACTCCTCACACAGTCTCTGACACATATAGGGAACGTAATAAATGTTTGTTAATGCACAGTGGTGGGAAGGGAAGATTTATGGTGAGCTAAAATGAGAATCATTGAAGATGCCAATCCAAAAAGCTGTGCATGTGGTTAAAAAAAACAAATGCTTCCAAAAACTTTTACCATTTGTCCCTGTCCAAGGAGGTCTCATGCTTACACCCATTGCCTGAAGCATTTGGGGTGCACACGAAGATAAGTCTTCTACATCAGCCTGTCACCTCTTCACACTCTGGCTGACCCTATGCTGACACAAGTGCTTCAGAAGATTTTCATCTGCTGTTATCTTTTGTATAGACCCCACTGTATTTTTTATAGTTTCATCAATATTTTTAACAAATCATATTTTCAATTTTTTCTTTAATTGACAGACATGAATATGATCTAGTTTTAAATTCATATGCCCATATCTCACGTTAGAAAACAGCACTCTTTATTGAAACTGAGGTGGTTTATGTAAAATGACTAAGTTGCTAAGTATTTGTAAGCAAACTGAGAAGAGGTTTTTTTTTTTTTTCTACAAGAACAGTGCAAAAAAAAAGCAGTCTTCCTATCATAACCAATATAAAATCTGCTATTAATCTGTGTAGATTGAATTTACTCCCCAGAAAATAGGAGTATATCTTCTGGGCTTAACTTGTCACAGGAATTCAGGCAATATTTTCTCTCATTAGTATTGTGTCTGTCATAGGATAATAATGAAGGTAAATACAACAAATATTATATAGCATTTCACAAGCATTTTATTCATAAACATCATTAGGTACCCCCAAAAAAGGAAATTCAGATGGTTTAATCCTCATATCAGAAAGCACAGGATTAACACAACTTTGGTCATGAATGACAAAGCAAAGCTCTGGGTGCTTCAAGTAAGATTCTAACTACAAGTTTGACCTTAGTGTTAACGCCTTTATCTTTTAATGCCCAGGGCAGAAGCATGGCTAATGATGACCAGCAGCTCCACCAGAATATATTTATTCCTAAAAAATTTGGTTAAGGGTGTTCTGGGTTTTACTCCCTCATGCAAAGTTACCAGATTGTTCTCAGCCCTGGTGGCCTTTTGGATGACCCAGGGATACAAGTTCAACCAGAGAAGGCTTGGTTGAATTTTGACTTCCCTACGGGAAGTTAGAGATCACATTGTCTTTGAGATCTTGTTTGGGAGCCAAGGCCCTTTGCAAGGTGGCTTCCGGACACTTACCCAAATATAACTGCCACCATTTGTTTATATAAAACACCAAAAGCTGGCATAAGTCTGGCTTCCTGTCGTTCCATGCTCCTTTCTGTGATGGAGATGATGTGGTCTGAGGGGAAGGACTACGGGCTTTGGAAGGAGACATGTCTGAGTTTGAGGTGCCTTTTCTGCTGGTCATTAGAGTGGGTCCTCTGAATTATAGCTATGATCATCTTCAGATCCTATTGCTTCTTAATCCGGTTCCTGTTCCTTTTTAGTCTCTCTGTGGCGCTTGACACCACAGACCGTGCGTCCCTTGGCTGGTCTCTTTTCCTACCTATCTGAGCATTCTTTTCTAGTATTATCCAATGCAGTTTTACTGAAAATAATACAATGACAAAAGAAGACCCCATATTTATTGGGATTCTACAATAAACCAAGCACTGTAGAGGAGTTGAGTATACACGAAATAAAACCTTGCCCCTGCCCTTCGATAGCTTACTGTCTGCAGGAGAAACAACCAAGATTATTTAAAAATAATTGCAAATTTCCTAATATGTAAGGAGTAGTTGTAGTAGTACTAGTTAGTAGTAAAGACAATTCAAAAACAAGATTTTTGTTTTTATTTCAACAGGTTATTGGGGAACAGGTGGTGTTTGGTTACATGAGTAAGTTCTTTAGTGGTAATTTCTGAGATTTTGGTGCACCCATCACCTGAACAGTGTACACTTTACCCAATGTGTAGTCGTTTATCCCTCACCCCCTCATCCATTCCCCCGAGTCCCCAAAGTCCATTATATCATTCTTATGCCTTTGTGTCCTCGTAGCTTAGCTCCTATTTATGAGTGAGAACATAAGATGTTTGGTTTTCCATTCCTGAGTTACTTTACTTAGAAAAATTGTCTCCAATTCCATCCAGGTTCCTGCAAATGCCATTATTTCATTCCTTTTTATGGCCGAGTAGTTTTCTGTGGTATATATGTATCATATACATATATCACATAGAAAACTAGATTATTAAAGTTTTTAAATCCCTGCATGAGTAGCTTCAGCTTTATTCTGCAGGTCAGCTCTATTTAAACCTTTAAAAATTCATCATTGTCAGTAAAAGAAAAAAATTGAGATGGCACCAGTGAAGACACACACACACACACACACACACAAACACACAAAACATATATTCAATGATTACTATTCTCAGAACACATATTAGCAAATTCACCTATTAACTAAAATTTATTTGTAACCTTCAAATCAATACTCACAACATATTACAGTTATTCATTGTCATGTGCAAAGCAGGAAAAAAATTGAGGCAGATATTCTTAGCTGAAGTCAAGGTGATGCTGTGCCTTTTTTACAAATTTATTATTTATACAGTAGATTATTATTGAATTTATTATTAATGCTTCCACAAAAAAAACAGGTGTAGGAGAATTTTTCATTTCACAGGAGGAAATAACAAGTAGTATATTAGAGCATTAAAAGATTATAAGGAGAAGAAATACTTCCTAACATTTTTTAAATACTTTAAGTTCTGAGATACATGTGCAAGAACCTGCAGCTTTGTTACATAGGTATACATGTGCCATGGTGGTTTGCTGCATCCATAAACCCATCATTTACATTAGGTATTTATCCTAATGCTATCCCTTCCGGAACCTCCAAACTCTGACAGACCCTGGTGTGTGATGTTCCCCTCCCTGTGTCCATGTTTTCTCATTGTTCAACTCCCACTTATGAGTGAGAACATGCGGTGTTTGGTTTTCTGTTCCTGTGTTAGTTTGCTGAGAAGGATGGTTTCCGGCTTCATCCATGTCCCTGCAAAAATCATGAACTCATCCTTCTTTATGGCTGAATAATACTCCACAGTGTATATGTGCCACATTTGCTTTATTGAGTCTATCATTGATGGGCATTTGGATTGGTTCCAAGTCTTTGCTATTGTGAATGGTGCTGCAATAAACACATGTGTGCGTGTGTCTTCATACTAGAATGATTTATAATTCTTTGGGTATATACCCAGTAATGGGATTGCTAGGTCAAATGGTATTTCTGGTTTTAGATCCTTGAGGAATCACCACACTGTCTCCCACAATGGTTGAACTAATTTACTCTATCACCAACCGTGTAAAAGCATTCCTATTTCTCCACATCCTCAACAGCATCTGTTGTTTCCTGATTTTTTAATGATCACCATTCTAACTGGCATGAGATGGTATCTCATTGTGGTTTTAATTTGCATTTCTCTAATGACCAGTGATGATGAGCTTATTCTCAAGTGTTTGTTGGCCACATAAATGTCTTCTTTTGAGGAGTGTCTTTTCATATCCTTTGCCCACTTTTTGATGGGGTTGTTTTTTTCTCGTAAATGTGTTTAAGTTCCTTGTGGATCCTGGATATTAGCCATTTGTCAGATGGGAAGATTGCAAAAATTTTCTCCCATTCTGTAGGTTGCCTGTTTACTCTGATGATAGTTTCTTTCGCTGTACAGAAGCTCTTTAGTTTAAGTAGATCCTATTTGTCAATTTTGGCTTTTGTTGCCACTGGTTTTTATGTTATAGTCATGAAGTCCTTGCCCATGCCTATGTCCTGAATGGTATTGCCTAGGTTTTCTTCTAGGGTTTTTATGGTTTTAGATCTTACATTTACGTCTGTAATCCATCTTGAGTTAATTTTTATATAAGGTGTAAGGAAAGGGTCCAGTTTCAGTTTCCTGCATATGGCTAGCCAGTTCTCCCAGCACCATTTAATAAATAGGGAATCCTTTCCCCATTGCTTGTTTTTGTCAGGTTTGTCAAAGAGCAGATGGTTGTAGATGTGTGGCCTGGTTTCTGAGCCCTCTGTTCTGTTCCATCATTCTATATATCTATTTTGGTAGCAGTACCATGTTGTTTTGGTTACTGTAGCATTGTAGTATAGATTGAAGTCAGGTAGCCTGATGCCTCCAGCTTTGTTCTTTTTGCTTAGGATTGTCTTTGCTCTACAGACTCTTTTTGGTTCCATATGAAATTTAAAGTAGTTTTTTCTAATTCTGTGAAGAAAGTCAATGGTAGTTTGATGAGGACAGCATTAAATCTCTAAATTACTTTGGACAGTATGGCCACTTTCATGATATTGATTTTTCCTATGCATGATGATGGAACGTTCTTCCATTTGTTTATGACGTCTCTTATTTCCTTGAGCAGTGGTTTGTAGTTCTCCTTGAAGAGGTCCTTCACATCCCTTGTAAGTTGTACTCCTAGGTATTTTATTCTCTTTGTAAGAATTGTGAATGAGAGTTCACTCATGATTTGACTCTCTGTTATTTGTGTAGAGGAATGTTTGTGATTTCGCACATTGATTTTGTATCTTGAGACATTGCAGAAGTTTGCTTATCAGCTGAAGTAGATTTTGGGCTGAGACAATGGGTTTTTCTAAATATGCAATCATGTCATCTGCAAACAGAGACAATTAACTTCCTCTCTTCCTATTTGAATACCCTTTATTTCTTTCTCTTGCGTGATTGCCCTGGCTAGAACTTTCAATACTATGTTGAATAGGAGTGGTGAGAGAGGGCATTATTGTCTTGTGATGGTTTTCAAAGGGAATTTTTCTAACTTTTGCCAATTTAGTATGATGTGGTTGTGGGTTTGTCGTAAGCAACTCTATTATTTTGAGAAAGTTTCCATCAATACCTAGTTTATCAAGAGTTTTTAGCATAAAGCAGCGTTTAATTTTATCAAAGGCCTTTTCTGTATCTATTGAGATAATCATTTGGTTTTTGTCATTGGAACTATTTATGTGATGGACTACGTTTATTTATTTGTGTATGTTAAACCAGCCTTGCATCCTGTGGATGAAGCCGACTTGTTCATGGTTAAGTTTTTTGATGGGCTGCTGGATTCGGTTCGCTAATATTTTATTGATGATTTTTGCATCAATGTTCATCAGGGATATTGGCCTGAAATTTTCTTTTTCTGAACAGAGGAGTCCCTCTGTTTCTATTGTTTGGAATAGTTTCAGAAGGAATGGTAGCAGATCCTCTTTGTACCTGTGGTAGACCTCAGCTATGAATGTGTCTGGTCCTGGGTTTTTTTTGGTTGGTAGACTATTAGTTACGGTCTCAATTTCAGAACTTGTTATTGGTCTATTCAGGGATTTGACTTCTTCCTAGTTGAGTCTTGGGAAGATGTATGTGTCCAGGAATTTATCTGTTTCTTCAAGATTTTCTGGTTTATTTGCATAGAGGTGTTTATGGTATTTTCTGATGGTAGTTTGTATGTCTGTGGGATCGTCTGTGGGATCAGTGGTGATATCCCCTTTATCATTTTTATTGCATCTATTTGATTCTTCTCTCTTTTCTTCTTTATTAGTATTGCTAGTGGTCTATCTATTTTGTTAATGTTTTCAAAAAGCCAGTTCCTGGATTCATTGATTTTTTTGAAGGGTGCTTCATGTCTCTATCTCCTTCAGGTCTGCTCTGATCTTAGTCATTTCTTGTCTTCTGTTAGATTTTGAATTTGTTTGCTATTGCTTCTCCTGTTCTTTTAATTGTGATGTTAGGGTGTTGAATTTAGATCATTCCTGTGTTTTCCTGTGGGCATTTAGTACTATAAATATTCCTCTGAATACTCCTGTAGCTGTTTCTCAGAGATTCTGGTACATTGTGTCTTTGTTATCATTGGTTTCAAAAACATTCTTTATTTCTACCTTTATTTTGTTATTTACCCAGTAGTCATTCAGGGACAGGTTGTTTAGTTTCCATGTAGTTATGTGGTTTTGAGTGAGTTTCTTAATCCTGAGTTCTAATTTGATTGTACTGTGGTCTGAGAGACTGTTTGTTATGATTTCCGGTCTTTTGCATTTGCTGAGGAGTGTTTTATCTCTAATTATGTGGTCAATTTTAGAATAAGTGCACTGTGGTGCTGAGAAAAATATATATTCTGTTGACTTGGGGTGGAGAGTTCTGTAGATGTCTATTAGGTCCACTTGGTCCAGACCTGAGTTCAAGTACTGAATATCCTTGTTAATTTTCTGGCATTCCAGGTGTCACTGGGGTATGAAAAATAACTTCTACAGCTAGCTTGGTGTCTGCCCAAACAGCTGCCCAGTTTTTTGTTCTTAAAACCTAAGACCCTGGTGGCATAGGCAACCAAGGGAATCTCCTGGTCTGCGGGTTGTGAAGATTGTGAAAAAAGTGTAGTATCTGATCTGGAGTGCATCATTTCTCACAGCACATTCTCCCAAGGTTTCCCTTGGCTAGGGGAAACAGTTCCACAATTTCTTGTGCTTCCCAGGTGAGACAATGCCCCACCCTGCTTCAGCTCACCCTCCGTGGGCTTCACCCACTGTCTAACTAGTTCCAATGAGAAGAGCCAGGTACCTCAGTTGGAAATGCAGAAATCACCTGCCTTCTCCGTTGGTCTCTCTGGTAGCTGCCAACCAGAGCTGTTCCTATTCGGCCATTTTGCCTGTCACCTGCTCTGCCTTTTTTTAATTAACAAATAAAATTTGTGTATATTTTAGGTTTACTAATTGATGTCTTGACATACCTATACATTATAAAATGATTGCTGCAATCAAGCTAATTAAAATATCCAACACCACATACAGTTACCATTTGTTTCCTTCCTTCCTTCCTTCCTTCCTTCCTTCCTTCCTTCCTTCCTTCCTTCCTTCCTTCCTCCCTCCCTCCCTCCCTCCCTCCCTCCCTTCCTTCCTCTTTTCTCTTTTGTTTGTGAAAACACTTAAGATATTCCTTCCCAGCAAGCTTCAAGTAGACTGCACGGTATTGTTAACTGTAGTTATCATATTGTACCTTAGCTCTCCAGAACATATTCACCTTGCTTAAGTAAATACTCCATGCAACATGTTCTGACCAACATGTTCCCGTTTTTCCCCTTTTCCCAGATGCTGGAAATCACTATTTTACTTTCTGCTTCCATAGATTTTAGTTATTTAAATTCTACTTATAAGTGAGATCATGCAATATTTGGCTTTTGTACCAGTCTTATTTCACTGAGCATAATGCTCTTCTGGTTTATCCATGTTTTCCAAACAGCAGGATTTCCTTCTTTTTTAAAAGCTATTCCATTGTATTTACATTTTTCTCTATACATTAATTTATTTATGAACATGCATTTTACTATCTTGCCTACTGTATTAATACTGCCTTAATAACAATGTGCAATGTTCTATTGCACATTGAAGTGCAACTATTGATGTCATTTCCTTTTGATATACACCCTGTAGTGGGATTGCTGAATAATATAGTAGTTTTATTTTTAATTTTTTGAGGAACCTCCATGTTTTCTATAATGTCTGTACCAATTTACATTCCCACTAACAGAGTACAAAGGTTCCCCTTTTTTTTTCCCCATATCCTCACTTATACTTGTTATCTTTTGTCTTTTTGATTATAGGCATTCTAAAGGATGTGACGTGATAACTAATAATAGCTTGGATCTGCTATTGGAAAATCATTAAGAATAGCAATAACCACTAAAATTTGTTAAAGTATGTACTATATAAAAACTTTCCTGATGATTCATGATGTTGAGCACCTTTTCATATATCTGTTGCCTATTTTATGTCTTCTTTTGAGAAATCTCTACCCAGGTTCTTTGTCCATTATTTAATAGGGTTATTAAAATTTTGGCCTTCAAGTTGTTTGAGTTTCTTATATATTTTGGATATTAGCCCTTTATCAGAATTGTTGTTTGCAAATATTTTCTCCCATTCCGTAGGTTAACTTTTCACTCTGTTGATTATTTCCATCACTGTGCAGAAGGTTTTTATTCCGATGCAAACCTCACTTGACTATTTTTGCTTTTGCTTTTGTTGCCTGTGCTTTTGAGATTATAAGCAAAGAATCATTGCCCAGACCAATGTCAAGAAGCTCTTTCCCCATGATTTCTTCCTATAGTTATTTGGCTTCAGGTGTTAACACTTAAGTCTTTAATCCAATTTTTTTTGCATTAGGACACAATTTCATTCTTCTGCATGTGAGTATCCAGTTTTCCCAATACCATTTATTGAAGAGATTATTTTTGCCCTATTGTGTATTTTTGGCACTGTTTTCTGAAAATCAGTTGACAGTATTTATTTCTGTACTTTCTATCCTATTGCATTGTTCTATATGTATATTTTTATGCCAGTATCACACTGTTTTGATTACAATAGCCACTTTGGAATCAGGATGTGTCATGCCTACAGCTTTATTCTTCTTGCTTGAGATTTCTTTGGTTACTTAGGATTTTGTGGTTCTATATGTATTTTGAGATTTTTTTTTCTATTTCTCTAACGAATCCCATCAGGATTTTGATAGGGATTACACTGAATCTGTAAATCATTTTGGGTAGTACAGACATTTCAACAATAAGTCTAATAATAATTTCAATAATCCAGGAACACAGATATAGTTCTATTTATCTGTGTCTTCTTTGATTTCTTTCATCAATATTTTATAATTTTTACCATACAAGGCTTTCACCTCTTTAAGTTTATTCCTAAGTCTGTCTTTTTCTTTCACTGCAATTTTAAATAGGACTATTTTCTTAATTTTCTTTTTGGATGGCTTATTGTTTGTACAAAGAAACATTAATTATTTTACATTAATTTTTGTGTCCTGCAACTTTACTGAATTTGTTTATTTGTTCTAATAGTCTTTTTATTGTTGAGTCTTTAGGGTTTTCTGCATATATGTTTATGTGATTTGCAAGTAGAGATAATTTTACTTTTTCCTTTCTGAAGTGGATGCATTTTATGTCTTTTTATTGCCTAAGTTTTCTGAGTGGGAATTTTTAGCACTATGTCGAATTGAAGTGGTAAAGGTGGGCCCTCTTACCTTGTACCACCTTAATATCAAAGTTAAAAGACAAAACTATTAAAAATAGCAATAACCACAAAAAAATTGTTAATGTATGTGCCATATATAAAGAACTAAACTCAGACTATAAGAATATAAAGCTAGGGAGGACAGTAAAATTGTAAAGTTTTTGTATGCTATGAAGCCAACTTAAAATAAAGTTATAACAAAAGGATATTTTTTGCAAGCAATGAGGTAATCATTGATTTTCTAGAACATAACTACCATGACTAGTGAAACTAGACTGTATGTGTATGTTTCCATATGCATTATAGCAGTATGCTATGTAATTCATATGGCATACCCAGAGAACTGCATTAAGACACAGAAACTTTAAGTCAGGGTTAAGCTTCTTTTAGGTGGGCACGCAAAGAGATTACATTGAGTTATATAGACAATTCAATTGTTTCTTCATGTTCAGTTGGCTGTTAAGCCCAAATAAACCTATCTTTGAATAAACATTTAGTCTAACTAGAGCAAAACCCTAGGATTTCACCAGTCTTTGCTCACGTATAAGCCTAATAAAAACTCCATCACAGGAGATTTTTCTATTAGAAAATTTATTGAGTAGTTATTCTCTGGTGTGCAGATTCTATTAGTGCTTGCCTTAAGAAACCCCATCTCTGCCTGCTGTCATCTATATAGGAAAGAAAAAATCAAGCATCCTCTATAAACGGAGTCAGGGAGACAACAGGAGGAGACTCTCAGAAAGGAGGCACGGAGTGGCAGCATAAAATGACACATAAAGGCCACTATCGCAGTCTGAGGAAGACTAGTCTATAGTCTAATAGACAAAGTCGATTTCTAGCAGGTGCTGGATTTGAAGAGTGGCCTATAGGAGTTTGAGATTTCACAGATGCATGATTCTGGCTGACGCAAAGGTCCAGGTTGCAATCTTTGAGAGGGAGTGCCTTAAACAGAATGAAAGTGAAAATCACTAGAAATCAAATGGTCAAATAATTCTGCTTCCTTTAAAAATGTCAGAAATTGGGATGGGGGCTAAATCTATGAACCAGGCCTCCAAATTCTTCCTAAATACAGAAGAGTGACCCAGAAACTGAATATCATATAGAGGTGGACAGACAGTTGGTATTACAGCTAGATGCCCTGGGCTTCAGTACATTTTTGTTTAACAATGAAACAGTAATCATTTGAAAATACACAGCATAGATGGGTCTAGGTTCAGAATAGGAAAAAAACACTAGGAAAAAAATAGCATCTCCTCCTTTCCAGGACATTTTTTTCCTCTTGGTAGTTCTAGAACGTGGTAGGATGATAAAAATGTGTGAAGAACTTATTCAAGGTAACGTTTAATTCCACTGGGCACAATCTGAGGGGTGAGGTGAAAGATGAACCCAGAGGTGAGGATGAGTGCAGAGGTAGAGGAGTGGAGCCACAGAAGTCACCAGAGAGGCCTGACTTTGAGACTGTGCCCAGTGATTCCCAAGAGGAGAAGAACGGAAGGAATTTACTAGCCTAGGAAAGGTTTCCTAAATTTGATATAAATATCATTTTAATGCTAGAATTGACTGAAAGTCTCAGGTGTTATCAGAGTCTGGTCTATCCAAGACCTTCCCCTTTGAAGCATAATAAATGGCCTATAGCATCCAGAAAGATTTTTGGCAAGCCCTGTATTCCAGCTTGGTGAGCTGTGATCCAGGTGTGGGGTGAGGTCCTAAGCAGGGTTTACAAAGTCCTTCACCATTTATCTGAATATCCTACTATTTTTTTCTGGCATGAGTAAATTTCCTACAACACTCCCATCTCCAGAACCAGGTTCCAAATGGACACCATTTATGTGTCCTCTCCAACTCTACCTGGGGAGTTCTCAATCCAATTCAAGGTTCAACTGAAATGACAACTCCTCTGTGAAATCTTATCCAACTGCTCCTTCCCTCCCCAGGCTTCCTCAAACTCCTCTTACAGGTCAGAAAGTTCACAGAGCACTTCAAACACACTGAAGGGGGCATGGGGACACTGAATTAGACAAAATTACACCGAATTGATGTGCCCTGAGCACCCAAAAAACATGGCTCATGTCCATTCTAAGGCAGAAAGCGTTAGCAAAGTCTCACTATAAACCCAAACATAAGCATATGTACCTGGCAAATGAGAGCCAGCAACATGTAATGATAAAAACTCCAGACCCAGATTTCTTGGCCTGAAATCTTGTTCTACCGGGGACTTACTTGATGGCTTTGAGAAACTTATGTTACTTCCAGGTCCTTCTTTGTAAAAAGAGGATGATGCTAAAGGTATTTAAAACGTGTAAGTGTTATGAAAATTAAATCAATAAACTAACATAAAGCAGTTGGAGGTGCCCCACACTCATGGATAACGTGCAGTAACAGATGGGTGTTATTTTAATTAAGACAACTTTTAAAATCTTTATTCTAATTGAAAATTGATACTAAAGTTGTTCACATAATTTTTTATTTTTGTTCTTTTTTTTACTTTATACATTTTCTTTTCAGAGAATACAAATAATAAAAAGTAAACTAAAGAATATTAATAAGAAACATTTCAGTTTGTCCTAAGTCTCATATAGCTAATGCTTATTTTCAAATTATGATTTGATATATTTATATTTACACATATATATTAAATGATTATCATATGAACATACGATAATGATTTAAAAATAATTTTATTTCATTATTAAATAAAATAACCTTAATTGTTTAATAGTTTATGTCATTGTATTCTATCCATATTTTTAAAAAGATATTTCTGTAAAGTAATTTTAAATAGATGAGGCAAAAATGGGAGTATGCTTAGACAGTATATTTTTAAAAACTTGTACTTTTTCTTATCAGTTCTTGTTCGTACAAGTCTGTATGTTATTACAGACAGGGATTCCTTACTTTCACTTCTTATTTGAATCATGTGGGAATGTAAATATTGGTAGCTTTTTAGATGAAACTGCAAAGTGAAAATGTATTCTGTGTTTTAGTGGGGCTTTACCCTGCTCTTAAAATAAACCAGCAAGTGGGAGATTTTCAGACTTGAGGTCTGTTTATTAGTTAACAGGCTGCTTAAGACAGCATTTGTTCTAAGCATTTGCCAAATTTCTAAGCAGTTAGAAATCTTACTAACTCAACCCTAGCCAATCCATCACAGCTTCACAAAGGAGGCGATGAAAAGCATGCCTGTCTCTTGCTCTTAAAATTGAAATTAGCCTGATTGGATTGCACAGAGAGTCCTCGGCAGTCAGCCCTGATTGCCTTCAAAGGATTCATATACATAGAAAAAAAAATCCAAAGCTACAAAGACTTGAGAATCTGGCACAAATAATGTCATCTTCTACTTGAAGCTTTTTAAAAAATCTGCTATTCCAGAAGTTTCCAAACAAACTGTTTTGATATTATATTTATTTGATCAACTTGTTCATTTGTCATTTAACAGCTACAGGTGGCTCTAAATACGAGTATTCAAATTTAAGTCTATTATCTTTACATAACTTTTGAAATATATCTTGTTTAGACAAGTAAAGGAAATAAATAATGTTCTTGAAATTCTGCTGTACTCACTGACCATTTACAGTAGGCGCGGCAAATAGAAAGCATTCATGGCCAGGCACGAGGTGTGATCAGGGGCAGCAGGCTGGGTGGGGATGTGGTGAATGGAGCGGACAGTGTTGATTAAAAGAAGCGGTCAATACTCAGCTTCAGCTAATTGTTGCTTTGCATGGGACTGAAACTCTGGAGTTTATCAAGAGAAGGCTGAAAATTGGATTTTTATGTGGTTACTTCCATTTTTTCCATAATTATAATTAATTTAAGAAATTAAAGCACCGTGTGGGTCAGCAGAACAAATGAGTCATATTTGTCTTTGGAGCAACTATTTAGCCACCTCTGTTTAATAGTTTGTTTCATAATTAGCATTCTAGAGAATGATCTTGAATGTTTGTGTTTTATAGTTTGTTTTTGTTCTTCTACCACAAGACATTTAGTCAGTCTCTAGGATATTCTAATATAATATGGTGCCATAAATATCAGTTAGTAATATTAATATCTAGATTTACCAAGCTGGTGTCCATAAAGACATTTCACCTCCTCCTCCTCTCTCTCTTCTCCTTTTGTAAATAAGAGTTAACTCACACTCCTTTAAACAAGGAAGGGAACTAACATCCAAGTGACTCATGTGCCAGACATTTCTCTTTTACATACTTTTATCCTAAGGAAACCCTCCAAGAATTCCAGATAAAGAGAGAAAGTCCAATGGTGAATAAATAACTTACTAAATATCAAACATCTAATAAGTAGAATAAAAGTAACTGAAACCAAGATCTGGTAATAGTAAAGCCCAACCAATTTTCATTTTAGAATGTTGCCACTGAGTACAAAAATTATTTTCTATTTTATTCTATAGGTAATTCAAGCAATTCTTCATTTTTTTAGACATCATAAAACAATTGGAAGATTAAAAAGAGGATACAAATGCTAATATCAATTTAAATCTAATGAACTAGACTGGGCGCGGTGACTCACACATGTAGTCCCAGCACTTTGGGAGGCCGAGGCAGGTAGATCGCTTGAGCCCAGGAGTTTGAGACTAGCCTGAGCAGCACAGGGAGACCCCATCTCTACAGAAAATATAAAAGAATTTGCTGGGTATGGTGGTGCAAACCAGTAGTCCCAACTATTCAGGAGACTGAGGCAGGAGAATCACTTGAGCCCAGGAGGTCAAGGCCGCAATGAACAGTCATTGCACCACTGCACTCTAGCCTGGGTGACAGAGCAGGATACTGTTTCAAAAATAAACATAAAGATAAATCTAATAAATTCTAGGATTTCTAGTTTGAAGATAGAAGCATTAAATAAAACGAGAAACCAAGATAAATTCTGTTTCATTAAACCAGAAGTCAGTCATAATTCTGAACCTAAAAATAAGAGGAGATCACCTGAAGCAGTTGTAAGCTGGATATGAGAGGAAGCAGAGAGAGGATGCTCATTACCAGATCTTATTAAAAAAAAATAAATTAGGATGATATAGTTTTGCAAAAGTAAAGAAATCCCCTGAGGTGCTAATACAAAATTTCTTTTTTGCAGCAGGACTAATAAAGAAATTCAGGTAGTAGTGGAATCTGCTGTGGACTGAGTTTGATTCCAAGAACAGAAGAGTTAGGACCAGTGAAAAATAGCACAGACGTATTTGCAAAAGCAGTCCTCCCATGTTAGGAAGAAGGGATACTTTTGCACAGTGAACAGCACTACAACTGCTTGTCTCTTTCATATGCTATTACACATGAAATTAATGAGATAATCCTGTGTTCCACGCATAGTCCTCCCTGCTCCTATTGAATAGGGAAACCCAATTTCACCTTGGTTATCTCTAGTTCAATTACCTGTCAATAGATTTACTGTTTTCTTTAGCTTTAGTTTCAAGAAGAACTAAATATGCCCAAGCGGTATTTCAACTTCCACTTAATGAAACCTGTCATCTAAAGAAGTTTCCTCCGTTGGGAACTAATATCTCTAAATGAGGAGAACCCAAAGTTTCACAAAAGGGAAGCAAAAGTCTGCAAGTGCAAATTAGGCATAATAGTGCAGGGAGCTCCCTCCCCTTGATTTTCAGATTCATGTGTTTCTGTTGTAAGAGAAATTGCACGTTGGTCACTGATTCAAAGTTTACACCACACACTGTAGGACAACATCCCAACCTTACGATGTGTTGTTTACCAGCTGGGAGCATTAACTGAGTTACATGGTTCCATTCTATCATTTCAGGTTTTTCTAGGTGAAGAATTCAATTGTTGTAAATTCAGTGAATTGCATAAACATGAGCCTATTACCCCCCCTTTTTTTTTTTGGCAGCAAAACGAGTTCCTTAGTCAAAAACAATATTGTATGGGATACCATGATAGTGAATAACAAATTATTTAAGTTCATGCATGGTAGTACCAGCAGAATAATTGCAAATGTAAAAGGTGAATTCGCACCCAAAATAGGTATCTATTTCAATGAGGACAAAATCCCTAAGGCATAGGTTTCAATGTCATCAATCTTCAAGTTGACTGGGTAGCCCCTGAGGGAATGTTGTCATATCAGCCTTAGAGTTGTTCTACATTGGTCCAGATAAAATTTGATTATGTAAAGTCACGAATACCTTCTAGCCTTAATGTCATGTGCATTTGTCCAAGAGTCTGTTGAATAAGTGTCAGGTGACTAACATCTATTATACAACATGTCATTTTATGCATATGGTTACTCCTCTTCAGTGGATTCCCTCTAATGAGAATTTTATTGGGATACAAGTATTTTCAGACTTTGTGTCTATTTTAAGAAGTCATCCTCTCATCATCTGTCTTTTAATATTCTATCTTTCAATTCCCTGCTCATCTAGCCAAACTTTTAGCAGCTACTCATGAATCAGGGTCCACTTCTGGTAAAACCATGAGTACACTAGGTAGGTAAGTGAATCAACGTGGGAAATTTGTCAGTTTCCAAGCATGTCTGTTTAGCCATAGAATGGACCCAGAGGATCACTGAACCAACTGTGAGACAATCAGGTAAAAATTTCATTATCATTTGACTCCTAGAAACCTAAACTGTTCTGACTTTTTATTTTTAAAAACATCAAACTATTCTAAAGTAAAGAGAGTAATATATCAATTCCCCATGTGTCCACTGCACAGCATCACAAATTTTAAACCATGCATGAGTTAACATTTTGAATAGAAGGATCTAGGGAACAGAGGACACTAAAAGTCCCAAATATGGTCATGTGTCACATAATTTTTTTTGTTTTTTTTGGTAAATACTAGACTGCATACAATGTTGGTCGCTGAAGATAACAGAGCTGAAAAATTCCTACCATCTAGTAACACTGTGGCCATCATAACATTATAGCACAATGCATTACTCATGTGTTTGTGGTGATGCTGGTATAAGCAAAATCAGTGACATTAAAGGTTAGCACATATAATTATGTACTGTATGTCATACTTGGTAATGATAATAAATGATGTTTGTTACTAGTTTATGTACAGTTGATCCTCAAACATCATAGATTTGAAATGCATGAGTCCACTTACATGCAAATTTCCTTCTGATTCTTCCACCCCTGAGACAACAAGACCAATTCCTCCTCTTCTTCCTCCTCCTCAGGCTGCTCAACATGAAGATGCAGACAAAGACCTTTATGATGATCCACTTCCACTTAATGAATAGTAAACATATTTTCTCCTCCTTATAATTTGCTTAACAAAATTTTATTTTCCCTTACTTTATTGTAAGAATACAGTATGTAATTAACAACGTATGCATTAATTAACTGTTTATTTGATAAATAAAGCTTGCAGTTAAGAATAGGCTATTAGTAGTTAAGTTTGGGGTAGCCAAAAGTTATATATGGATTTTCAACTGCACAGGGACTGGTCCCCCTAAACCTTGCATTGTTCAAGGATCAACAGCATTTTACCATACTATACAGTTTATTCATGTTTTAGAGTGTAGTATTTCTACTCATTAAAAAAAATTAACCATAAAACATCCTCAGGCAGGTCTTTTGGGACTTATTCCAGAAGAAAGCATTGTTATTATAGGAGATGACAGCTGCATGCATACTATTGCCCCTGAAGACCCTGAAGACCTTTCACTGGGACAAGATGTGGAGATGGAAGAGGGTGATATTGATTATCCTGACCCTTATAGGGCTAAGCTAGTTGGTGTGTTTGTATCTTAGTTTATAACAAAAAAAATAAAATAAAATAAATAAAACATAACAAAATAAAAACAAATAAAACTTATAGAATAAGGATATAAAGAATTTCTGTCCAGCTGTTCAATGTGTTTGTGTTTTAAGATGTGTTATTATAAAAGAATCAAAAAGTTTAAAAAATTAAAATGTTTATAAAATGAAGTTATGATAAGCTAAGATGAACTTGTTAAAGAAAGAAAAGTTTTAAATAAATTTAGTGTAGCCTCATCTACAGCCATCTGATCTTTGACAAACCTGAGAGAAACAAGAAATGGGGAAAGGATTCCCTATTTAATAAACGGTGCTGGGAAAATTGGCTAGCCATAAGTAGAAAGCTGAAACTGGATCCTTTCCTTACTCCTTATATGAAAATTAATTCAAGATGGATTAGAGACTTAAATGTTAGACCTAATACCATAAAAATCCTAGAGGAAAACCTAGGTAGTACCATTCAGGACATAGGCATGGGCAAAGACTTCATGTCTAAAACACCAAAAGTAACAGCAGCAAAAGCCAAAATTGACAAATGGGATCTCATTAAACTAAAGAGCTTCTGCACAGCAAAAGAAACTACCATCAGAGTAAACAGGCAACCTACAGAATGGGAGAAAAGTTTTGCAATCTACTCATCTGACAAAGGGCTAATATCCAGAACCTACAAAGAACTGAAACAAATTTACAAGAAAAAAACAAACAACCCCATCAAAAAGTGGGCAAAGGATATGAACAGACATTTCGCAAAAGAAGACATTCATACAGCCAACAGACACATGAAAAAATGCTCATCATCACTGGCCATCAGAGAAATGCAAATCAAAACCACAATGAGATACCATCTCACACCAGTTAGAATGGCGATCATTAAAAAGTCAGGAAACAACAGGTGCTGGAGAGGATGTGGAGAAAAAGGAACACTTTTACACTGTTGGTGGGATTGTAAACTAGTTCAACCATTATGGAAAACAGTATGGCGATTCCTCAAGGATCTAGAACTAGATGTACCATATGACCCAGCCATCCCATTACTGGGTATATACCCAAAGGATTATAAATCATGCTGCTATAAAGACACATGCACACGTATGTTTATTGCAGCACTATTCACAATAGCAAAGACTTGGAACCAACCCAAATGTCCATTAGTGACAGACTGGATTAAGAAAATGTGGCACATATACACCATGGAATACTATGCAGCCATAAAAAAGGATGAGTTTGTGTCCTTTGTAGGGACATGGATGCAGCTGGAAACCATCATTCTCAGCAAACTATCACAAGAACAGAAAACCAAACATTGCATGTTCTCACTCATAGGTGGGAACTGAACAATGAGATCACTTGGACTCGGGAAGGGGAACATCACACACCGGGGCCTATCATGGGGAGGGGGGAGTGGGGAGGGGGGAGGGATTGCATTGGGAGTTATACGTGATGTAAATGAAGAGTTGATGGGTGCTGACGAGTTGATGGGTGCAGCACAGCAACATGGCACAAGTATACATATGTAACAAACCTGCATGTTATGCACATGTACCCTAGAACTTAAAGTATAATGATAATAAAAAAATAATAATAATAAATAAAAGAAATAAAAAAAAATGTAGTGTAGCCTAAGCATAGAGTGTGTATAAAGTCTACAATCATGTATGGTAATATCCTAGGCCTTCACATTCACTCACCCTGCACTCAACTGACACATCAGAGCAACTGCCAGTCCTGCAAACTCCATTCATGGTGTCTTATACTGGTGTACCACTTTTTTTTTTAACTTTTGTTTTATATATATATATGTATATATATATATACACACACACACACACACACATATATATACACACACACACACACACACATATATATATCTCTTTTTTTTCTTTTTCTCTTTTTTTTTTTGAGACAGTGTTTCATTCTGTTGCCCAGGCTGGCGTGCAAAGGTGTGATCTTGCCTCAGCACAACCTCTGCTTCCTGGGTTCCAGTGATTATCCTGCCTCAGCCTCCCGAGTAGCTGAGATTATAGGCACATGTCACCACGCCCAGCTAATTTTGTATTTTTAGTAGAGACAGGGTTTCTACATGTTGGTCAGGTTGATCTCAAACTCCTGACTTCAGGTGATCCGCCCTCTTCGGCCTCCCAACGTACTATATTTTTACCCTACATTTTCTATGTTCAGATATTACTATTGCAATATAATTGCCTACAGCAGTGGTCCCCAACCTTTTTGACATCAGGAACTGGTTTTGTGAAAGACAATTTTTCCAAGGAGTGGGGATGGTTTTGGGATGAAACTGTTCCACTTCAGATCATCAGGCAGGGTTAGAGTTTCACAAGGAGTATGCAACCTAGATCCCTTACATGTGCAGTTCACAATAGGGTTCGCGCTCGCATGAGGATCTAATGCTGCTGATGATCAGACAGGAGGCAGAGTTCGGGTGTAATGCTCGGCTGACCAGCCACTCATCTCCTGCTTTGCGCCCAGTTCCTAACAGGACACAAACAGGTGTTGGTCCATGGCTTGGGTGTTGGGGACCACTGGTCTACTGTATTCAGCACAATGACATGCTACACCGGTGTGTAACCTAGGAGCAATAGGCTATACAATATAGCCTAGGTATGTAGTAAGCTATACTATCTAGGTTTGTATAAGTACACTCTATGGTGTCCGCACAGACACAAAGTCACTTAATGATGCATTTCTTGGAATATATTACCATTAAGTGAGATTCACCTGTATTAGTGTCATCTCAGGTTTAGTGTCTAGTAATTTCAAAAGTATTTGTATATTCTTCTTTCCAGACACATCATCATGCTCTGGTACATATATCTGTTTTATTCCCTAGACCCACTCTTTACTTTTCTACATTCTGCTTTGTTCCTTAGGAGGCTGACCTGAATTGGATATTTCAGATATCTCCCTTACCTTCATGCTTTTATTGGGGTTCAGCTAATGGAGGGGGTGGCAGAAGATAGGAGAGAAAAGAATGAGTTTATCCCTCACTTTTGCCCCTGCAGGGTCAGCACAGGCACACTGTGTCCCTTTGCTGAATGTCACAGCTTCTGTCTGTGGCCTTCTTGGCGAGTTAGCACTGTCTCTAGGTGACTGCTTTGCCCCTTACTACTTACACTCTTCTTTCTGGTTTCTTTATATCTTTCCTATTGTGCTGTAAGTAGTGCCTTTATTAGAGTCCCTCCACGTTACCCAGTTAGATAAAGACAAATAGTTGGTCACTGATCTAGTTCACTCCCTGAGAATCAATTAGCCTTCATCAAAGACCTCCAATAGTCAGATATTCTGTTGGCCGCTCCATTCCTGCTACTCATTATTATAGTTGTGTCTTCCTTGTCTCTAGTGCAGTCACAAAAAATAAGTGCCTCCACTGTCACTTGTTCTTTGCACCTCTAGGATCACATCATTCCCCTTGAAATCAGAGAACCCACAATCTTCCCAAACCCACAAAATTCAGCCATCACAGCACTTTTTGAGCATTCCAGTGCTGACCTCCCACCCCCAATAAATGAATTCTTAATTTCTTAGAGAAATATTTTCTGGGCCTTCTTGTGGGACAGAGTGGGGGACGGCTTGGCATGTGAACTATATCTGATATTTTTACCCCAACCTTCTACTATTCTTATGCTTTTGTATGCATCTCTCTTTATTATGCTAGGAAAGCTCTGGAAACACAACCTCAATATAAGCAGGCCAGCGTGGATTCACGGTTTCTGTTAGACAAACAAACTTGAGCACCCCTTCTAACTTCTTGGGCTAAGACTTTAACTTCAGAATCTCTATGTATCCGTGTTGATAAAGTTAGCCTATGTCAAGATTATATTCTGCATGCTTTACTCAAACACCATGTAAATTTATGCCTCATATATTTTCTAGGCTTTCGCTGATAAGATTTAGCAAAATAGTGTGGTTGTTTTGGTCTTTAAACGATGTCCATTTTCTACCTGCTGTCCATTGTACTCTTTTTTTTCTTTTCTTTTCTTTTTTTTTTTTTGAGACGGAGTCTCGCTCAGTCGCCCAGGCCGGAGTGCAGTGGCGCAATCTCAGCTCACTGCAAGCTCCGCCCCCGAGGCTTACGCCATTCTCCTGCCTCAGCCTCCCGAGTAGCTGGGACTGCAGGCGCCCGCCACCACGCCCAGCTAGTTTTTTGTATTTTTTAGTAGAGACCGGGTTTCACCGTGTTAGCCAGGACGGTCTCGATCTCCTGACCTCGTGATCCACCTGCCTCGGCCTCCCAAAGTGCTGGGATTACAGGCTTGAGCCACCGCGCCCGGCCCATTGTACTCTTACAGACCTTGTTGACAATATTATAACTGCAACAGTTAACTACACTAGCCATTTTATCTCTCATATACCACTTTAAAAACACACCATTCCCAATAACAACATTTAATGATTTAAGTAATCATGATACCACCATACACTACAGATGACCAGGTTTCTGTCTTCTACCCACAAGAAGGTCAGGATTTCCTTCAAAATGAAGCAGGTCAGCAAACCACTTCCAGATTCTCATGTGTAAAGATCTATTTTAAGAACCATTTCTAGTACCTATAAAATATTAGTAAGAGTCAAGTCAAGAAGCAGAAAACATTCTAGATAATTTAAATAGAAAACAATTCATGGAGAGATCAATTACAAGAGTATGTGTAGCAAAAGATGAAAGGGTCAGGTTGTTAAAAAATAAGTAACTCAATAAATCTCTGCTTCTTTTGTGTTGGGCGTGTAAAAATGTTGACTAGAGATCAGTGGCAGATGATCCAAGGCGTCAACTGTCAAAGTTCAGCGTCTGGAGCAGGTGCTGAAGAAATGTGCACTTCTAGGTCTGGGGGCCATTGGACCATTACTATTGTCCTTGAAGCTGCCACCATGAGAAATCACATCTCAGCTGCTACAGCCACAGCTGATATCATTGCTTCCAGAATTATTTTTATTGCTTCATCAAGGGGATCCCTCAGTACTACTGCTGCTGAAATCACTATTGTTACCCTTTCCAGAACTGTTGTCATTTGCAGCATTATTATTACTGCAACCACCCCTGGAGATGGCTACAAACACCAGAAACAGAAAAAGAGTCACCTCTCCCTTCCCTAGCAGTGTGATTTTCAGTCGGCTCCTCTCGTAGCCAGATAGTATAGAAATGATACACCAATGTCCTTAAGAATATAGATGCAAAATCTTTTAAAACTATTAGAAGTTCTGTTCTCCTTAGAAAACTAAGTATGCCTATGTATTTTTCAAAAATCCATCAGTAATATAGAATAATGGCATTTATACAGCATTGTGAGAATGTTTTAACAATAAAAGGTATTTTAATGCCATTCACCACATTAGGAGATTGAAGGAGGGAAAACACAGGATTACCTCAGAAGATGTAGGAAAAAAATAAGATGATAAAATACAATATTCATTTATATTAAAATCCTTATATAAAACTAGGAAAGGCAGACAAATTTCTTAACCTGATAAGTTTATCTATAACGAAACCATCAACACCACCATATGTAATGTTGAAGCATAATCACTATTTTTTACTGCAACCTCATTCTGTGGAGATTTTTAAATTATCCATAGAAAATCAAGGAAAATTTGTGGATACCCTAATCAAATCAGCAAGGTTTTTAGATATGAAGGCAAAGTAAAAAGAAACATGAAATTCTTATAAACAGTAGTAATCACTTAAAAATATTATATTATAATATCACATTCATGATAACATAAAACATTAATGTACCTAAGAATTCAGAAAATATATACATGATATTTTATTTAATTTTGAGTGACATAACAGAGTACCTAAATAAAACATAGGTATACCATGTTCATGCATGGAAAGGCTTACAATCACAAATAAACCAATACATTAATTTACAGCTATTCCAATAAATATGCCACCAGTAATTTTTTAGAATTTGATTGGAAAAGTCACATTAAAATAATAAAAAGGAAGAACCAAAATTATTTTGAAGAATAATACCCTATCAATATTTAAATGTATTTTAATTATAATAATTAAAATGGTTAAAAAATATATTTTAATTATAATAATTAAAATGGTTTGCTTTGGCTCAGTAATACACTGATAAACCAATTGGAAGAAAATGGAACATCAAGAAATAGATCCATAGATATGCTGAATACTTTGGACTTGTAACGAAAGATATGATACTACAAGTCAGTAGAAAAATTATACTATTCAATAAATGATGTCAGAATAAGTGACTATTCATATATAAATAAAAATATGTATATTATACTATCTGACAAAAACATATCTATTTAGGTTGAAGACTCAAATCTTAAACTATTTGTGAAATTATTTATGAATATTAAATGTTTAAGATAGTATATGTTTAAAATATACATAGAAAACTAATGACGTTGGGCAACAAATGGCCTGTTAATCAAATGCCAGAATGATGAAGAATAAAAGAAGAGAATAATAAGTTAGACAGTATTAAAATGAAAAATTCTAGGCATCCTAAATAAAGGTTAAATGCAAGCCAGAAAATTGGGTAAAATATTTACAAAATATATAATTGAAAAATATAATGTAAAGAGGATTTCTACAAATTAATGATACAAAATAAATAATTTAGTAAAAAAATGATTAAGAACTATGACACTATATTCACAACAGATGATAAAATGAATAGTGAATTATGATGAAAATACAATTTAAAAGAGGTACAATTTAACAGCAATAAGACTTTATGCTCTTTTCTATAAAGGCACAAAACTATGCCAAGGGCTTTAGGAACCATGAATTTATATACTGCTAAGGGGAGTTTAAATCTTCCACTTTGGATAGTTTTTTGGAAATATATAGTAAAGTTGAAAATATGTAATATATATGTATGTGTGTATATATACATACACATACGTATATATAGATACATACACACATATAAGAGTGTGTGTGTGTATGTGTGTGTATATGTATATATATATGTGTATATGTATGTGTATATGTGTGTATATGTGTGTATATGTATATATATACACACACACATACACACTAGAAATTCCACAAGGTAAACCTTTTCAAAGTGAAATCTACATACATTTGAAGAAGAGATATGTCCAAAGATGTTTGTTGAATTATTTTTGGTAATAGCCAAAAATTGGAAATAATCTTAAAGCTCATCACTAGCAAAATGGAAAAGCGAATCATGGGTATGTGCATACAATGTAAAACTACACATCGGTTAAAATTAATCTTCTGAATTTCTAGGGATCAACATGGATAAATCTGGAAAACAATGTTGAGTGAAAACAGCAAATGCAAAAATATATGTAAAATATGATATAATTTATGGGAACTCTAAAAGCATATATCATAACACAAACTGGCTATACACAAATGTGAATAAACATAATCTTTGGGATTTGGGGAATTGGGTGGAAATAGAAACTTCGATTATATCTGTAAGTTTATTTCTTATTTCAAAGTTTCTGAGGCAAATCTGATACATATTACTCTGAATGTTTTAATAAAAAAAAATTAGGAATTTAGTGTCGGGAAATTTTTTATTTTTATATTTATTTCTATGCTCTAAATGTTTATCTTAATATCAGAATATACAGTTTCCATATAATTTGCAATATATAGAAATTAACATGATCAGATTTTGGGGGTCTTAAATATTTTTTACATACAAATCCAGGCTTTGCCTTCCTAAATCATATGTGCATACCAAACAAACCAGTGGTCAGTCAGGAGAAAACATTAATTTTTTTTTTTTTTTTTTTTTTGAGACGGAGACTCGCGCTGTGTCACCCAGGCTGGAGTGCAGTGGCGCGATCTCGGCTCACTGCAAGCTCCGCCTCCCAGGTTCACGCCATTCTCCTGCCTCAGCCTCCGAGTAGCTGGGACTACAGGCCCCCGCCACCACGCCCGGCTAGTTTTTTGTATTTTTAGTAGAGACGGGGTTTCACCATATTAGCCAGGATGGTCTCGATCTCCTGACCTCGTGATCCACCCGCCTCGGCCTCCCAAATCTTATTTGACACTTGTTTGGAGTTTCTTCTTATAGTCTTCTATATCTTTTATTGGCACCCAGTCTTCACCCTAGAAGAACTAAAAGAAAGCAGACACAAGGTTCCCAGGGCTGTATCAATTTTTCTATAAAGGAGATACATTTACACAGTGATTTATCTAACTGAGCTTTTTAGCAGAAGCCATAGGTTTGTCTCCTTAGGTAAGATCAACACAGGATCTAAATTAGTTAGAGTCCACCTGTTGACATTTCACCATAAAATATGACTTGATGCTAAAATACCTATATATGCACAAATCAAGGTGATATATCTGTATTGCTGTGTATACTCTAATGGCTGTGCTTATCCTCCTCTATGCAAAGTCTTGGACAAATAAAGATGCCCCATCTGGCATTCTGATCGAATTAATCAACCTAACCTATAAACTTGAACTATCAAAGTGGGATTATCAGCCTTCAATTATAGGTACTCCACCAGCAATGGTACAATATTTGCTTCAACCTGCCACCACAGGGCTGACGTTGCATAGGGAATGAAGAGCTGTTAATTCAATTCTATCGATAGGAAAACTGAAGTCCAGGCAGATTATCTGACTTGCCCAGGGTCACAGTGAGGTTAGGGCTGTATTCATCCAATCTCACAATGCTGTAAAGAACTACCTGAGACTGGATAATTTATGAAGAAAAGAGGTTTAATTGACTCACAGTTCTGCAGGCTGTACAGGAAGCATGGTTGAGAGGCCTCGGGAAACTTACAAACATGGTGGAAGGGTGACGGGGAAGCAAGCACATCTGACCATGGTGGAGCGAGAGAGAGAGAGAGTACAAAGGGGTAAGTGCTACACACTTTTAAACAACTAGATCTTTTGAGAATTCACTATCACGAGAAGAGCAAATGGAAAATCTGTCACCATGATCCAATCATCTCCCACTAGATTCCTCCCTCAACATTGGGGATTACAATTCAACATGAGATTTGGGTGCAGACAGAACCAATCCATATCAAGGGCAGAGGCAGATTTTAAATCCTAACCTTCTATTCTTCTTTATTTTGGGAAACTGTAACATACTTGAGGACTGACAAAAACCACAATTCTAGTCCTGTTATGGAGCCTCTTTTCAAACAAAGCTGTTAGGTAGGAAGTTGGAAAAGCCATGAGTACAAATTCTAGGAGATACTTCTACACCAGGACATCCCCAGCTTTCATGAATGACCGTAACCCACTTCATCAAGACTTTAAACTGAGAAGTTTATCATTTAATAAACATTTAACTAAATACATGAATATTGTTTCAGTTACCAAGTCACAGATACTTTTAAGGGAGTGTGGAGAAGACCATTTTAAAAAATAATCTCAAATTTTCCTCCAGATTATCTTGTGTTGTGTGCCCAGTTCCATGTAACACCAGTTCATTTTATTCACTGCCAGTACCATAACCCATTTAGATCTAACGTCTTTATGACTACATGAGTAATTAACCAATTTAATGAAAATGTAAGCCAATTCTTCCAGGGCATAAGCTTACCTTGCAAGGAAATTTGATAATTAGAAGGGTTTGAACCACATTTTTTTTTTCATATTTTAAAACTTTCAAGCTTATTCCCAAATAAAATTAATGCAATAAGATAATCTGATTCAGTAAAAGGAATAGGCTTCCTAAGCCCTTTCCAATGAAGAAAAATAATTTCCTGGTATATTTGAAATGTCAGCATTCACATTGAAGATTTCTAGGAGGTAAAATAAAATAATAACCAACAGTTAGGAGAAACATCCAAAATAGTAGTGTTTTCAAAAGGTTATATGATAATGATTTCCATTTAATAAAGATTTTTGTATGTTTTTTAATATAAAATTTTCAAGGAAAATAGAATGTTCTATTAACACAGGAGAAACACTCAAATAAAATAAATGAATTTATTTTCTTCTTCTGAATAAAATAAACATCAGTTCCTTTGCCCATGATATACTGAGTTAGATATATAGTAACAACAACAACAAAAAAGAATGTGATTAAATAGCTTCTCATTTGGTGCATTGCTTATATATTCAGTCTTGATGATAATGCACTCAAACACAATCAATCACTGATTTTAATTTCCTTTATTGTGCTACAGACAAATGAAAAGAAAAGAGAATTAAATGAAGTTGCTTAGCCTGGCTGTTCATCGTCTCTCAATCCAGCTGGTGAACAATTCTGTGTTCTTTGTGTGGCCAAACATCTCACCCTGGCCCCTGAATTCACAAAGCACTTTCCTAGGAGGTGGAGTTAGAAAAGCTCACCACCTTACCCTGCATGTGTCAGAGGGGATCATAATGTAAGGAGCGTAAATTTTATAAATCACGTAATAAAAAGCAGCGTCATATTCTGTATGACACTGTATTATACATTCTAAAAATTATAAGGTCAATAGTAGATACATTTGACATTACTAGGGACTCGATGATCAGGAGTATATTTGCTAACATTTTTTATTATAATACAATTGACAGTTTCTGCTTCTTTTTCACTCTCTCTCTCTCTTTATTTTTTTTATTTTTTATTTATTTATTTATTTATTTATTATTTTTTTTTAATTTATTTATTATTATTATACTTTAAGTTGTAGGGTACATGTGCATAACGTGCAGGTTTGTTACATATGTATACTTGTGCCATGTTGCTGTGCTGCACCCATCAACTCGTCATTTACATCAGGTATAACTCCCAATGCAATCCCTCCCCCCTCCCCCCTCCCCATGATAGGCCCCGGTGTGTGATGTTCCCCTTCCTGAGTCCGAGTGATCTCATTGTTCAGTTCCCACCTATGAGTGAGAACATGCGGTGTTTGGTTTTCTGTTCTTGTGATAGTTTGCTAAGAATGATGGATTCCAGCTGCATCCAAGTCCCTACAAAGGACTCAAACTCATCCTTTTTTATGGCTGCATAGTATTCCATGGTGTATATGTGCCACATTTTCTTAATCCAATCTGTCACTGATGGACATTTGGGTTGATTCCAAGTCTTTGCTATTGTGAATAGTGCTGCAATAAACATACGTGTGCATGTGTCTTTATAGCAGCATAATTTATAATCCTTTGGGTATATACCCAGTAATGGGATGGCTGGGTCATATGGTACATCTAGTTCTAGATCCTTGAGGAATCGCCATACTGTTTTCCATAATGGTTGAACTAGTTTACAATCCCACCAACAGTGTAAAAGTGTTCCTATTTCTCCACATCCTCTCCAGCACCTGTTGTTTCCTGACTTTTTAATGATTGCCATTCTAACTGGTGTGAGATGGTATCTCATGGTGGTTTTGATTTGCATTTCTCTGATGGCCAGTGATGATGAGCATTTTTTCATGTGTCTGTTGGCTGTATGAATGTCTTCTTTTGAGAAATGTCTGTTCATGTCCTTTGCCCACTTTTTGAAAACATACAAATGTTATCAGATTTTATAACATGATGTGAATGAAACTGTTGTGTGGAGATGGGGATAATAACTTAATTTTTTCTTCATTAAGCTGAATATTTCCTACAAGGTTAGAGTAAAATCTAAGAAAATGATCTGTAATTAAAGATCTAAAGTTTCTTAGGCTTTATGTTCAATGAGAATACAGAATTTTTAAGTCTTTTACTGATCAACCAACATGACCACCAAACTTCATAATTTCTGAAGTCCTCTGACTTGTGAAACTGTTTCTTCAAAAACCTTTTCAAAATGCCTGACTTTTCCTGGAAATATATCCTCACTAAAAACATAAAGCCTTTTATCCTAGATATATCTCACTATAACATCAACATCAATTCAACTGGTTAAAAGGTAAAGTCTTTGGTGATTAAACAAAGATCTCTTCTTCCAGATACTCATCCCTGATCCTTAAGGGAACGCGACCCCTCTCTTCTTGGGTTCCCCTAATTCTCTACCTCTCTTACAGCATGAAATACCCAAAGGATGTTTATTTGTTTATATGTCTCTTCTCCAATACAATTAACTGTACACTCTTAGGGGGCTGGAACCGTGACTTCTCCATCCCTTTATCCTCCAGGGTCATCAAAATGCCTGGTATCTGAGTTCAACAAAATGAAAAGGATAGTTAAAGAATCCTCATGTTAAAATAAAATTCACTTTTGCATTTCTTGTCGTTAAATTTCTGGATGTTTCTGGAGAACATTTTACCTTACATTTAGTATTTTCTAGAGCACCTTTTAAACTTCGCACACCTGCATTGAAAGACTCATTCAAGGCCAGAAGCCTGGGAAGAGTGGTCTGTCCTTAATTTTCAGGGTCACAGCCATTTCTCTGCACCACTGCCCATCTCTGCTTTTCTTTGCCAGTACAAAACCTGTTCCATTGATGGCTGAGAAAAGCAGGAGCAGAATTGTGCACAGTCAGTGATGTAGAGATTCCGTACAGGTACATTGTATGGGAGTAGATAGAGAGACAGGAACTTTAGGGTAAAAAGCTCTCTCTTTATCTTTTTAGATAGATGTCACAGCTATCTCCTTTTGTCCAAGACCAGCTGCAAAGGAAGTCACATAAGAAATCTTGTGAGTTGAGCTGACTTCCTCCCAGAATCACAGTAGGCTCTCGCCAGCCATCCAGGTGATCCAGGCCATCACCAGCATAGACAGCAGAGTCAGGAGAGGTGATTTCCCCATTTTGGCTTCTTTGAGAACTTCATCAGCCCAGCCATGATGCCCTTTTCCACCACCACCCCTCCAGGACTGACCACACTGAGACAGGTCACCAAGTGGAAGGACCAACTTGTCTACTTATCAACTCTGTTGACTTCCCCTAAAGTTGTTGTAGATATAGACAACTCTGTCCACCCGACACTCACTTCCTACTCCGCTGCCACTACCTCTGTTCTTCCACTCTCAGCAATCACAGCTGATAGGCCCTTAGCAGCCCCTGGTACACAAGTATTATCAACGGTGTCCCCTAGGAAAACTTAGTTATACTGATTTCCCTCTTTGGGGATATTATAGGGCATCAGTGATTATTTACTGATTGTTACAATTCAGTGTTTAATCTATTACAGAGGATTACATTCATAGAATTTTTGCTTTCTCCAAAGTATTACTGCAATGTTTGTTTTTGATCTAAAAAATGTACTGTATATCAAGCTGCAAGACAGAATAAAAAATAAACACTCATAATTTATTCTGATTATTCTCTTTTTTCTTCTGGAACATTTTCATTAAAGCTCCCAGTGTGAAAATTCTTTCACTGAGCCAGCACCCATGATGTCAGCATTCGGTATATGCCATTAAAACTTATTCCCAGTTTAAACTGTAGTGCATAGAGACTGCCATTTAAGGAAGATTAATCCTAAAAATTTAAAACTTTGACGAAGTAAACTCTCATAAGAAAATAAAATTCAGTTTAGTGCACATAAAATAGTTAGAACAGACTTTCTGCAGCTCATACTTTAAAGACAAATGATAGGAAACCAAATAGTTGAGGCCAAGGTTACAGGAACCTTCTGCATCTCCACCGTGGACCCTAGATACTAGGTTTAAAGTGGGACTGAAACCGATTGCAATCAATAATAATAATCATAAAAAGTGTGTCCCTATAACTCTATGGAACTACTTTCCATAAATTTTCACTTAATGGAATTGAGCCGAAAGTGATTTCGAGGCATTCATAGCATTCTTTGTCACGTGGGGACATAGCACAAGAAGCCCCCTTTAATATCAGACCTCAAGGTCAAAGAGAGGAGGCTGATGCCTTTGTGTTTTCTCCCATCCTGAAACATAGCACTATGCTAGATGGCCACACTGAAGGAAGGCAAGAAAAAAAGGTATAAAATAGCAGACATTATCCCCAGGAAAAGCAGGCAGAACATGCAATCGAATGAAACAAAAATGTATCCAAATGGAAAAAAAGCTCTTTATTCTGGTCATAAGTAAGTGGAATAAAAACCAGCAGAAGAAAAACATACATATAATGGAAGGTACTCAGTTATGTGCTACCTACTAGCCTTGTATTTTTGTCAGTGACACACTTCTCTGTGATTCTGTATGCCAGACAATTGTTGCCTAATTAAAAATGAGAGTATATAAAAAGAAAGGTGAAAACCAATGTTACGTACAATCATCAAAACATGGAAATAGAAAGACATCAATGATTGCTTCAAATCACCACTTCAGACTTTGTCTGAATTATACCTTTATGCTTCCATTTTTTTTTTCTTTTTTTTTTTTTTGCCTCACAAAAGTGATTTGATAAATAATGAATGGCTTTTTGTGAAGCCTTTGCTTTCCTAAGTAACTATTTTTTCTAGGATGGTATGGTCAAAGGAGGAAGTACACTTTTCAGAGCTGAACAGGTTTTTTATCCAGTGACATAATCTATGAGAATTTGGCTGCCTATGTTAAGATGATATTCTAATATCTGTACCTCATCTTTTGGGAAGCAGTGAAGAGTTATCCAGAGCAACTCTCAGACACTGAGCACTTGCTTCCCTATCATATCAAACCTGCCACTCTCAGATCTTTTTGGGGAGAAAACAATCAAGAGACATTTGTGTCTCCCCACACCAAAGATTGACCTAGTCCACCTGGAAGGGAAAACTCATGGCATTCAATTTGTCATGATGTAGGATGTTGAAAAGATAAAACCCGTCTGGCTTCTTGGTTATCAACAGAACAGATAAATTGCAACTGACTAGCACTGGGGTGTCAGAAGTCCCAGCAGGGCCAGGTTGTTTATATTTTCTGCAATGCCTCTAAGGCTAAATTAGAAAAGGTAATAAATAGCATTGGAACTGACATGGTACAGAAACTGATACCAACAAAACTACTCCGAAATGGAAGGAAGTCTTAGCTTTAAACGTCAAGTCCAAATTGATCTGTAGACAGAGAAAGACTCCCTCCCAGAAAAAAATAAAATAAAAAATGCAGTCCAACACTCATCAATAGAGACAAAAGATGAGCTTGGCAAACTCATTAAAGTGCCCGTGAAGCTGTTTGATAAAACACAGGACAGAGACAAAGCTTTCTGTTAAAAGAGGAGTCTGAAGCCCTGCTTTCAACCTGCCAACTGCAGTGAACATGAGCATCCCTTAACAAGAAATGTGCAAGGGGTGGAAAAGTGAAGGAGCGAGTCACTGAATGAGAAAGAAAGCTCTGGATCCATCAAAGGTATTGCCTGAAATGCCTGGAGTTGGGTAAATGCCAGTGCCCAATGATGCAGCAAAAATCTGCAATCAGCTCCTCAGGAAAGATCAACATTCAGCACAACCAAAACTTAGCTAACTCTTCATTTAAAATGCTACATATCTGGGACAGGGCAGGACTGAATGGGCTGAGCCCAATGTTCTGCATGGGAGAGATAATGAGTGCTGAATAACAGAACAACTATCTCCTCCCATCTGACAACAAACTATCTTGCAGATTATGATCATTAGAGGCTTTACATGGTATCTACATGTGTAAGTTTACACATTTAGCTTTAAATGAATTGAGCCAGGTGTGGTGGCTCACATCTGTAATCCCAGCATTTTGGGAGGCCAAGGTAGGGAGATGACTTGAGGTCAGAGTTTGAGACCAGCCAATATGGTAAAACCTTGTTTCTACTCAAAAAATACAAAAATTAGCCAGGTGTGGTGGTACACACCTGTAGTCTCAGCTACTTGGGAAGCTGAGACGGGAGAATCACTTGAACCCAGGAGGCAGAGGTTGCAGTGACCAGAGATCCTGAAACTGTACTCCAGCCTGGGCAACAGAGGGAGACTCTGTCTCAAGAAAAAGTAAATTAATTAATTAATTAATTAATTTACATATTCTGGCCTTGCCAATTTATGCCCCAAGCTAGTCACAGAATTGGGGCCAGAAATTATAAATGCTTAAAGATTTAAAGTGGGATAGTGGTGCTTTGAAATGGAGAGATAGGTTTGTAGCCATGGAGGTGCTCCACCCCCATCTCCGGCAGGACTCCCTCCAGTGGGGACTAATAGCCCCCAGCTGCTGCACTTCTGAGTCCCTTGCAGTCTCCATGCTGAGGCCTGCTTCCCCCTGCTGCTCCCATCAGTGACTGAGCATGGCAGGGCTATGGGACCAGGCCACACATGCCTGAATTGGAACTGCTAACAGCAGTCTCTGCTTGGAGATCACCTATTGAAACAGGAGGTCCCATAGAACTGATGTTTATGGTTTCTTTTGAATAACCATAGAAATTGACCCTCCCAGTCTTAAAACTTGAGAAAATTAAATTTGTCTTATTTGAGTTCCTTTCTCAGGAAATCAACCATTAAGCCTCCTAGATGGTATCAAAGAGCCGAGACTTATCATATCACTGTGCCAGGGCAATGAGACACCAGACCCCTCACCCTTCATGATTGCCTAACCGACCATCTGCATCCTGTTAACCAACTCTCTTATCTTTCCCTAATTCCTGTTTTCCCACACATGATTACATTTCTTCTCTACCATATAAACCCCTAATTTTACTAGGTCAGGGAGATGGATTTGAGAATGATCTCTCCCATCTCCTCAGCTGCAGCACCCAATTAAAGTCTTCTCCTCTGGCAATACTCATTGTCTCAGTGATTGGCTTTCTGTGAGGCAGGCAGTGGGACCTAGATCAAACCCCTGGTGTTTCAGTAACACTGCCAGCATAGTAAGACTATCTCAGAAATGCCCTATAGTCCGAAGCCCTTCCTATCCTCACCTTCCTTTTCCTCCTCCTCTCACAGAGACCACACAGGCATCACAGTCTAAAGGCTCTTTTCTCCCACCTCCCCCACCCCTTATGCTCCATGGCATTTCCCCAGTAATTCTCTTGCACATCAATCCTGTCTTGGATAGGGTTCTTTGAAGATCTGAAACAGCATGAGCTTTATATCTAAAAATTATAGATGGCCACCAGTCTTTGATTCTACTAACTATAGATTCTATCCATGGAAGAGTTGAAAGAGATTTACCAAAATGGGAAAAGTTAGAAAGGTGTATCATGTATCTTCTAATTGTAAGCCATGTGAGATTTAAGTGACTCTTTTTCAACAGGGTTCCTGACTGATACATGAAGAGAAATGCAGAAGACATTGTATTTTCTCAAGGTACCTGGCAGAGTCTTACATAAAACTATATTTGGTCCACAAATGATACTGGGCCATTAACTCTGACTAAGCACATTCAAGGACAATTCAGAAACTGTGAAGGATGCATGGCAGAGGTGCCATTCTGGGAAGATAGAGAAGGTGGCAAAGTCCCAATTGGCTAAAAGCTCCTATCCACAGGGATATTTACAGAGCATTTCCTATGCACCAGGGAATGTATAAAGCACATTGCCTATTGTATGTAATGTATAGAAATACATAAACCACAGTATCCTTCTGACAAACCTATGAAGAGACATGATATTCCCCTGTTAAGGATGAGACAGTCAAAAAATTGGACACTTTGCCTAGCTTGACAAAGAATGCATAGTAGGTTAAGGGCCAGGATCTAAACTCTGGTCTGTCATCTCCCAAGCCCAGTGCTTAACACAACTTCTTGCCTCCTGTCTTTGGAGAAGAATATCAAGTTCCATACAGCCAGATTTAGATATGGATTGTGAGGAGTGGTGCAGGAGGAGCGTCCCCTCTCTACTCTTTGTGGTCTAAGTTTCCAATAAGATCTGCAATCATCAGGTCTTTTTTTCCTTTTTTTTTTTTTTTTTCACATGCAATCAGTGTTATCTGCAGGCCAGTACATGAAAGTAGAGGAGAATATGCTGTGGGTCTCTGGCTGCTCTCTGAGCACCTCCACAGATACCTCATTTATGGGGTGGTGTCTGGGCAGAGTGACTAGCAGGATAGTGTTCAACATGGGGAGCGAGGAGGGTTAAAAGTCAGGTGAAGAGCATCACAGCTCACACATTACATGCTGTCTTCACAATAACATTGACCACATACTTCTGATCTCAATTTTAATTGTAGGGGATAGTTCTACTGAAGCTCAGCCTGCTTTGGACTTCCAGTATCCCACCTACTAAAGTGCCTTGCATCTTTTTCCATTCTCTCATAAGACCTCATCCAACTCAGCCAGATCACGTTTCAGCCTGTGCTCCTGCATAGCCTGGAATTACAAAAAATTTAGCACCTCTATCAGGGGAAGGGATTCACTGGATAATTCTGGGAGCATTCCCTATGATTCTTAGAAGTCCTGGAAGAACTGAGCTACTACTGCCTGCAATAGTATTCTACATAACGCACTCTTAATATATTGGCTTTCCATCTTTCCTTGTCTCAATTTCTCTGCTTCCTGATTCCTCTCAACTATCAACACAGGGCATTTTCTGACAGCCAGAAGGACTCCATGGCAACAATCAAGTATCACCTGCAGCCACAGGGCAAAATAATGCTAAAAATGTAGCCCAGGATTGTGTTACAAGGGTGAAGGTTCTGTCAAGACTGAATGTATAACTCTGAGAGATATCCTTTGCTAAAGGTAAGGGCCCTTAGGAGAAATAATGGCACCTTGGGACCTGGGATAGGTATTATTAGATGTCTGCATTCAACAAAGATACAAATAGAATTACCTCCCACCCCATCACTGTCATCAACACATCTTCAGAATATGTGTAATACAGATCTTAGGCTCACTGGATTAAAGTTTTTTTTTCTGGGAGTAGAGGGAGTGGTGGCAAGGGAAAAGACATCAGGGAAAGGACAATTCCCCTGAAACTGGAGCTCTGATGGTTTATTTTAGACTCCTTATTTCAGCACAAAAATGGGTTGTATTTTTGAGCATTATTTTGATTGCCATCAGGAACTAAGAGGAGAGTATGTCTACAATTTCAGGATCCACTGTGTTGTCCCTTTGTGCTTCTATGCCTGGTGAAAACTGTGAATGGACAATTGTAGCAACCATTGCTTAAAGATGGCAAGATAACCAGGACAGATCCCTCAGGCTTGAAGATATGAGATACGCTACCAGGCAAGCAACTTAGTTCTTCAGGAGTACTGGGTGAGTGAGAGAAGTTTAGAATGGATGGTTGAAAAGAAAGTGATAGATTTCAGTTATGATCTTGATACCAATTGCAGCAAAGATGACCATTTCTTATTTATTGAACCTGCCTATCTAAAGCTTTTTGAAGGAAATTGTAGCTAGTTACCACCTTGAAAATGCAGTGACAGAATGGACTCCATGAGAGGCATGAGATAATCTGAACAGGGTGATGGGCTAGACTGTAGCAGGTGCCAGTTGGCTTATCTCATTTTTAGTCTCATCTGCAGTACACAGTGGCATACAAGGTCTGACTCACCTTGCTGAACCTCACCAAGCATAGCCTGAATCAATGCATTGTGCTCCAGGGCTTTCAGAGATGCCTGCAGAACTTGCTTGGCCCATGTGTAGGAACAGCCTGAAGCTAATACCCTTAACAGTGACCTTCCACCAATGTGAGACAGGTGTCAGTGGATAATGGTTTCAGCCTCCTGATTGTCATGAGGCCATTTCTGGGAAGTGTTCTGTTCATTTCTCAGAGGTTCTAGATGAACTGAGCCCAATTGTCTTTAGCAGTGGAAGCAATAATACACACATACATAGTTTTTTCTTCCTGCGGTGTCTTTCTGTCTCCCTCCCTTTCTGACTTCTGCATTCCGAGATTGTGTCTCAGATAAACGACCTACCCTGAAACCCCTTCTCAGGCTGCATTTTCAGAGGAAACTAAAGTAAAACACACAAACTGTCTCAAAAATCTTCACTTTTTTCTGCTTTATAACAAACATGCTCCCTCCTGCTGGAAGGGTACCTGGAATGAATATTGGACAAAGACTATTTATTATTTAGAGCCCCTGAGCAGTATGAGTCTGGGGTATGTGCCAGATTTCAGATTTCTACTGCTTTGCAGAATCTTCACCATAAAACTTGGCGGAGATGCTGAAAACCCACAGTCACAGTCAGACAAGTTATTGCTATTGGAATTTTTAACAGTCACTCAGATAGCATCTTTTTAGAGAAAATCCACCCCAGAGCAAAATTGGAAGCATTGGAGGTAATATACCGTATAGGTCCATAATTTTTCACCTTTCAGATTCTCCTACATATCTAATGCATGTCATCATTAATATTGCTTTCGGGGCATTCCAAGTGGTCCCCAGTGAGCAGTCTGCTACTCGCTCTAACCACTTCTAAGAAATGTGAAGTTCAAGCAGTGTCTAAAAGCTTAGATCAATGAGTCATGAAGCAGCTAAATGGAATGACTCGCCTTCGCAGAACTCCCCAACCCCAAGTGCAGCACAGGCAGTGCAGACAGATGCTCTCTGAGGCACAGCCCTTAATACAACCCTTAGCAGTGTTCAGTCACAAATTATTTACCCGCACTTTCATACATTCCACAGTCGTGCCTTGAAGTATGCGATATTGCCCTCATCTTTCTAAATGGACTAAAATAGATTAAAAGTGACTTATTTGATAATATGGCATTCAAATATTCAAAATTAGTACTTCATAGTTCTTGAGTTTAGGAACATTTCTTTTGGCTGTGTAAGTTTGAAGGATTCAAACAGGACTGAATGTGTCATCCAAAAAGTTATATTTTCCCTCTACATTATTTCTTGCTGTATCCCAGAAGCAAATGAAGTCAACGAGTTCTCTGAATGGGAGGCTTTGGCTTTAAGGTCTTGGGAGTAAAGGATGTTTTTGTTGCACTTAACATGCCATTGAAATTGCAGAGAACACAAATAGTGTATTTACTAATTCTTATCGTGAGCAGACAAAAAAGGAGGTACAAACTAGAAGCAGTAGATTGAAAGGTGAGAGCAAGGAATAGAATAAATGTCTCATTGTGTGTCCACAGTAATCCAAAATTCAGGTACCACTCTTTAATTATGCTACCGAGTTGAATGACTTCTTACTTAGAGTGCTCTTTGCAGAATATAAAGAAGTCATTGTTTATAAATTACAATGAAATATAAATGTGGTTACAACGAATTTGTTAATTAAATTATTTTAATTTATCTTTTCACATAAACATAACTCTTGAAATTCTGGGCATATTTATGTCCCCAAATAACTGAATAAAGTTTCTAAACACAGATGAATCTAATGAAAACTAAGAAGTTTGGAAGATAATTGTATTAAGGTATGTAAATTCTTATCATTTTTGATACTAAACAATGCCAGCCAAGTATCTTTTTTTACCCCACAAATCTCTGGGATTCTTATTAAAAATACAGATTTCTGAACCTCACCTTGGACAACCAAATCAGAAGTCTTAGAGCAGAGTGCAGGTATCTGCAGTTTAAAACTCCATTACCACTTTCTCTTTCACCACCAGGTGACTTAGGAACTGAGTCCTATGAAGTTTGGAAAAACAAAACCCTGCACATTTTATTCCTGATCCTCATGGTTGCACAAGCAAGATGCCTGGCATCTGATTTATAAAAGCATATCGAAGTTGGGATTTTTTTTCCTCACATATCAAGAAGTCTGCATATAGGTGACTGTTGGCTTTGCTTCATCAGTGCTCCAATGCCAGGACCAGAGTTTCTGCAGATCCTCTTTGCGTCCTCCTCATAATCGTTACCTTACACCAGTAAATACTACTGCTCAGCTCACATTGAAAGCCCCTGATGTCACTCAGAGGGTGCAGGGTTGGGTATGCACAGTTTCTAGGGATTACAGTAGTATTAACATGATTTTTTTTTTTTTTTTTTGGTCACTATCTCTTATCTCTCTACTTTGCTGTCTACTTCTGATGGTATCACCTATAGCTGTTAGGCTGCACTAATAGCTGACTAATTGCTGTATTTTCAACAATGCCCTAGGCATAAATTTCTCCAAGCTCTGATAGCCTTTGCAGGCATATTTTTTGAGGTAAGCAGTTGAGTGTTGCTCTGACTCTTTGGAGACATTTAAAACTCTTTCTCTTTCTCTAGTTCTTTCTGGTAAAATAGTTGGCCTTCAGTTTAGCTTGCTGTTCTCATGGAGCTACTAGCTTCCTTTTAATAACTTTCTACAAAAATCTTCATTGTTTTTTAATAGGAACCTTAGATTTGAAGAGTCCCACGCTCAATTTCAAATGAAGTCAGTTTCCTTGATAAAAGCTACAGAGCTCTGTTCTTGTGACCAGAGCAAAATCACTGAGCTGCTGCTCTTGAGCCGGGGGCGGGATGGTGGTCCCCTTCTTTCAGAGCGACACTTCTGATTGATGAGGACTAGCTGGGTGAAAGCAGCAGACACAGGTCATATCAGCTCGTCTCTGGCAGCTTGGAACCTCTGCGTTACGAGGATCCCAAGATGAAGATGATTAGGACCCAGTATTCTTGGGAGCCAGGACTAGAATAGAGGCTCTGCCCTATGAGTGGGGGCAGATGGAGGAAGAAAGCCCTAACACTTTGGTTCACTTACCTGCCTAAATTTAGCCTCTACAAGATGGAGCTGGGGGACAGTAAGAAATCCCGGCAGGCTGATCCTCCTGGGGAAGATACCATTGTCCTAGATTGGTGCTGTGGTCACACCCATCCCATCTGGACTGGCGGTTTTTTCTTGCAGAGTTGGCTGGGGAGGCAGGGGGCAGGTCTTGGTCAAGTGTCAGAGACTGCGCTCTAAACAAAGTGGAGTAAATTTTCTTCAGGAAAAAAAAGTTTCTTTATTTTCTGTATGCCCTTAGCACAATTTGCAAAGACTTTAATTTTTTAAAAAATTAATATTTTCACCAGTTATTTTTGTCTTGCTAGGGTGTAGTTCTGTGGAACTTCTCATATTGCCTTTCTTTCTAGAATCTATGTCTTTCCTTGATTTTTAACATTGTTGAATACATTAGAGACTCGACACACCTATGTGTGATATTAGTTGCAAGTATTTTTTTGCCAGTTTGTCATTTGTCTTTTTCCACCACTTGTTATACTTACATGTTTTAATTTTTACATTTAGATCTCCATTTTTAATTTATTGAAGTGGGTTGCATGAAGTACCATTTTCAAATAAACTTGTACTAAGTTGCCATTTAAGTGTTCCAACACTAGTGATTAAACATTCCATCTTTTTCTCAGATATTTGAGATTATATCTTTATAATATAAATGTTTTCCACATGTATTTTAGTTGTCTTTGTATTTTATTCCGTTTTATTAGTATTATTGGCTTTGTAATATATATATTATATATAAAACAAAATATAAATGTTCAGCATATATTAGATAATATATAACATGTATTATTATATATATAGAATTTAATATATGTTATAATATAATAATATATATCATATATGGTTATATATACTGGTTAATTTTATATTTTCACATATATACAAATACATATATACACATATATATATATATATATACACACTCTCTTCAACTCAATTGTTCACATTTTTCAGGGTTTTCCAGACAGTCCCTTTTTATTTTGCAATATTAATTTTAAAATTACTGTGTGTAGCTCCAGAAAAAGAAAATAAAATTAAATGTTAGATTGTGTTGGTATTACATTAAATGTATACATTAACATGGGAAGTAGTGGCATCTTTTAGTTGAGTTTTTCTATCCAAGATCATAAAAGGATTCTCCATGTGAAAGAACCTACTTTCTCAGTATTTCAATGGTATTTTAGATTTTCCCTCATTTATACTTTCCATGTATTTTGTTAAAAATATTCATGGATATTTGTTCTTGCTGTTTCTGTAATAAGTGGCATTTTCTCTTCCAATATATTTTAAACTTGGTTATTTTGGGTCAGAAAGGGGCTATTGATTTTTGTATTTTAACTTTTATAACCTGCTAAATTACTGATTCTCTTGTTTGTATTAACTTTTTTCAATGGTTGCCTCTGGTTTCAAGGTATACTATCATATAACCTAAACATAAAAACAATTTTTCTTCCTTCTTTTTCATTTTTATGCCTCAAATTATTAATCTTTTCTGAAGTATTCACTATAATATTAAGTAGTAGTGGATATTATAGTCATTCTTGCCTTTTTCGTGGTTTTAATAACAACAAGAAAGATGTTTCCTTGTTAATTAAGATACTGATTTTGATTTGTCTTTAGTCTTCTGGGATAAGTGTAACTTACTCGTAGTGCATTTTAACAAATGCATTGCTGAATTCTATTTTTTAATGATTTGTTTATAACTTTTCATCAATATCTACAAGAGATTAGTTTGTAATTCAGTCATTTCTGTGGTTGTAATTGTTGCAATCATTGCCAGGTTTGAGGATCATTGTTAATGCCCTCTTATGAAATTAATTTGAAAGTTTTCCTTATTTTATAAACCTGGGAATAATTTAAATAGCATAACATTATTGTTCTTTGAAGATTTAAAATCAGTCTGTATGGAAACATCTGAATGAGGGCCTTTTTGGAGGTATAACATTTTCATATCGTTCTCTATTTCTTCTATGGGTATTGAAATTCAAACTTTCTCTTCTTCCTAGGATTGTTTTCGCAAACTTTAACTAGGAATTTACTTTTCTCATTTAAGTTTTCAACTTGATTTCCAAAGAACTGTATAAAGTCATCTAAGAAAATTTTTAAAATTATTGTAACTTCAAAAGTTATTTTCTCTATAATTTTAATTTTGTGTATTTGTGCTTATGTTTATTCCATTTTTTCTCGGTTTTGTTAGCTATTGGGTTTGTTTTTTTGATTTCATCAAAAATCAACTTTTTAAAAAGATATTATTTAATTTTCTTGTTTTCTAATTTACTTTTTTCTGGTTTTATCTTTATTATTTTGTTTTTCCGCTTTCCTTATATTTATTTAGTTGTTATTTTCTTTCTTTATTAAACAATGCTTAGTTGATTTATCTCCCTTTCCCAGTTTTTATTGCTATTTGTATTAAGAACCGCAAATTTTTCTCTGAGCATTGTTTTAATTGTATTCCATAAAGCAATTTTGGTACACTTGTAATTATTTCTAAAAGAAATTCTTTAATTTTGATTTGTTTATTCCTTTTAGTACAGAGATGTTCTTAAAGAAGTTTTAAAATTCTGTTTGTAACAATTTCTCACCTCTTTAAAAATTAATTCTACTTTAATGTATAATCATCAGAAAATGTTGTTTTTATTATTTTTAAATGAAACAGTGAGATTTATTCTATTCTTACTCATTAATTTTTGTTTCAATTACTTAGCTTGCAATGTTTTGTTCCTATCTGTTC